>NC_092413.1:206344600-206944600 GCF_040894005.1 Engystomops pustulosus | reverse complement strand
CCAACTCTGGATTCTGTAAGGAAAGTGTTCAAATGAAATCCCCCAACACAGGTATCTTTGTGTAGCAGCAGACATCCATCAGGTGCGAGGTACCGGCCGCGGCCCTTGTGTATGGCCGATATTGTATACAAAGTTGTTTTCATGGAAGGCGCGTTCATATCTGCGCCGGTAAATGTCACCCAGATAAATGATGACAAATTTGCCTTCTTTATTTACGGGACCTTTCAACAAGACTGAAAATGGTAACAGGTGTCTATGACATCACCAAACTGATTAAAGAAAGGAAAAAAAAAAAAGAAAGTTTACCTCTTCTGAAGTCGGAGCGATCACATGACCCCCTGTAATTATAGACGTGTTGTCATGAGGCCAGCCGAAGGCATTTGGACGCCGTTCAAGACCCCCCCCCTACCTTTCCCTTCCCTGGCTATACAGCTGCTGTTACATTACCTCTGCGCACTATTTTCCAGCTGATGGCGAGTTTACACTGACAAAGCCGCCCTTTATAGCGTCATGGCGTACGCCGGCTACAAACACTGGATGCTAGGATGCACTTACCGTAAATACATAAGTCCACGCGATTGGTGGGGGGGATTAAATGGAAAGGTGAGCGGGATCAAATGTAAATCGAAGGTAAATCTGACTGCATTGCACACGCTATGGGTCACAGGATTATAGAAATACACAAGTTTTTTGGGGTTTTTTTGCCTTCCATTCGAGGTATGGGCTTAGTGTATACAATAAAAAATGTCCATAAAGTATACAGGGGGCCACATTTATTACAGTGTCTGCGGCAGTTTTGTATCCCGGCTACACTGTGTCCGATGAGACACACACAACTCTGCAGCTCTGGAGCCCATCGAGCAACATGTATGGGTTACACGGAGCTGGCAGATGGAGGATTCCGAAGGTAAAGCTTTACTAGGTATCAATACTAGGTGCCCTCTGTTACTTACCAAGTACTTGCATTGCTTTATTCACAAGGGTGTCAGGTGTCCCCAAAAATTTCAGCTGATAGATACCGGAAGCTTCTCATACACTGCGCTCTCTCTACTGTCCTAGTTCGGAACATTGGAATGGGGCGTGTCTTTTCTCTGAAGATGTCAGCTGTAATTTTTTTGGAGAAACTGGGTAGGGAAGGTGAATAAAGTTTTGAAGACATAAGGAGAATGGAAAGAACCTGGTATGTTGACTAGGGATGAGCGTACCGAATTCTGCCAGTTCATTAGAAGTCCCCAATTCCGGGTCAGCTCAGACCCCCTGCCGGTAATGGCAGCGGTAATTGCTGTTACCGATCGCGGGCAATAACTGTCCAACAGTTGCTGGCAAAGTCGCCGGCAAAATTTTAATTGTAATGGCATATGCGTGCTGGCTCTCCAGTGACGTCACGGGGAGTGCTGATCCTTCCCAAAATCATGGCACGCATGCGCTGCTTAATTTTACATGCCACCAGCGACTTTAGCAGGTGAAGGAGTACCGCCAGGCTTCACTGCAATCTAATTTATTCACGCCCCAATGCCTCTTGGCACCACCTACGGAGCGTCCCGAGTGCCGGAAATGTCACTGGCCCTCTCTGCAAATCATGCGCAAGCACAAGAATAGCTTTCTTTGTGCTGCTGGCAGCGAAGTGCGACAGAGCAAGGAAAGCTATCATCGCACGTGCGCAAGATTTGCAGACAATGCTGATGACATAACCGACTCTTGGAAGGCTCCGTAGGCGGTGTCAGGAGGCACCGGGTCTTAAAAAATTTAGTGCAGAGCACCTCAGGCCTATTTTGAATATTTTATAAACTTTTATGTCGGCGAAATGTGTGGTGTTCAAAGTTATAATAAAAGCAGATCCATTTTAAGTTTGGGCCTGTCCAAACGAGGCCAGACCTGAAATTAAGTGGGTCTGCTCCTCCCAAATGTTTACTATTTATGCCTAACGTATAGTCAAATTTAGATTTTTGAGTGTAGGGACACTTTAAATGGTCCCAGGACTGAAAAAAGTGCCTGGCCTAGCTGACGGACTGCTTAAAAACGGGCCAAAAATGCGTTCAAAACGCCACGTGTGACCGCAGCCTTAGCCTCTATCAACCTTACATGGAGCCCTCGCAGGTTTATGCCGCTACCTTCCAGATTTGATCCAAAATTACCGTACTCTCCAAGCCAAGGGGGGAAAACATCTTTACTACCCAGCATTCCCAGGAGCAGAACGGGTCGTGATCTGGTTCTGTGGCAGCACAATGGTAATATACGGCCGGTCCCCGTGGGACTGAAAGCCCTTATTAGCACTTACTCCTAGGTCATTCCTCTCCGTCTGCTGCGTTTTCCCTCAGTTCTGCGGACATTTCTATAACGAGATGTGACAGGCGAGTTGTGTTAACCTTTTTCCACCTGCACAGAAACGACGACTCGCTTTTTCCATTTCTCATTAAAAAGTCATTCCTGTGCCAAGACGCCCAAGATCTTACAGCAGATCGCTGCGGCCGCTGCTCCGAGATTGGGAATGCTCCTTGTGTTTATGAGAACGCGGCCGTCATCGCGTATCGTGATGTAACGTACCGAAACACTCCCCACGTCCAGGACAGAAGGGGGAAAAAAGTTGCTGCAGGGGTCCGATTTTTACTATTTTTTTTCTTCAAATATTTATTATACAGAAGAATTTAACTAGTTCATAACCAGACACATTTTGCATGTTTTGAAGGGAACCTGTCACCAGAGCACTCGTTTTCAAAGCCGACAGGTTCTAATAGAGACATCATCACATATGTTTATACAATATCCCTAAATTTTAGTAATTTAGTTCAAAAATGTACCTGGTTCCCTGCCAGCTCGTGCATCAAAGTCCTGGGGGCTGTGCCTTTCAAATTGCAAGGGACACCTGTTCGTTTGAGTCTTCGCTCTGCTCCTTCTATTCCCCTTCATACCCATGACGTGGGCTTATCGTAAAAGCAAACCTCGAGCTTGTGCGGTGAGCCATGTAATTCTGACAACCTCGCTGTTTATTTATTTTACTATTATTATTTATCTATTTTATTTTATTTACTGTTTTTCAGACCCCCTAGGGTACTTTAACACTGGGTTGTCTGATTGATCCTACTATATACTGCCATACTTTCCAAATCATCTATTACAAATGCACAAATGGCACATTGTAATGTGTTAAAACAAGACAGCCTCGGGTCTTTGTGTGACCCGAGGCTGTAATAGCAACGTATCGCCGCTCCCTGATGACATCAGGGGAGCATAGATCCAAATCAACATGGCGGCATCCACGCCGGCAGCTTTGTTGGTGGCGATCAACAGGTGAACACCAGTCAACGGCGCTAGCAACAATCGTGGGTGTTCCTGGTGGGTGTTTGCTGCAATATGCAGCAAACACTCATCGGCCATGAAGACGGCTTAGCCTGTGAGCCCTCTCCAAACATACAAAACCGACGGCTGACGTAGTAATGTGTCACGCATCGTTGAGGAACAGCACGAGGAACCGCAACATTAGCAACCACAGTACAGCACCACAACCACAGTATAGCATTTTAATTCTTCATTACAGTCTATGTCCACAGCATTTTTCTGCTAAGGGGAGCATAATTTAAATAACGATTAATTACATATACATATATTACACCATATCCAGCAGAAGATCCTCTGCACTGGTACTGATATTTGATCGATGCAGCTGAAACCCAGGCCCAGAACTGATCAGCTCTTCTAGTCTGTGGTCAATGTAACAGACAGTATATCAGATGGCTCCATGCTCTGTATAGTGGCCATGGGCCGTTACTGCAACCTGAGCTCTCACAAATGTGAATCGAAGACGAGACTACAGTCACAACACAAAGCGGCCACTGTCAGCTCTGTACACTGTGCAGAGTTGTAATAACACAGCACAACCACTATGCAGAGCATGGAGCTGTTCTACCAGATCTCTTCACCATGACGCTTCCAGCGATTGAATCAACTTTTCCTTAAAGGGGGTGCTCCCAAGTGTAAGACCCAACTGATTTATGACCTCTCCTATGGATATGTTGGAAAATCTAACAAATACATCATAAAATATTAACCAGACAGAAGACGTCAGATGATAAGAGCCACGAAAAACGCAATATCTAAATAACACTGAGAAGATAAGATAGACCTGAAGCTGCGGCGTAAAGTCCAAACAGCGATTGTGTAAGGTAAGCATTTACCAAGCACAGAATTAAAGGGATCCTTCAGGGCCATTCTTTTATTCCTCCTGGGAGTATGTACATAAAGTGACAACTGGGTTTTACCATGAATTGTGTCTAGGGGGAGTGTCTATACACACTGTCCAATCAGTGTTGATGATGTGTAAATATAAACCTTACTAGTAATGGAATGTATAAGTAATTTTACTTATACAATTCCAGGAGGGATAACAGAGGAACAAAACTTAATGGAAAAATACAAGTGATCAAGCGAAAGACTTTAACTTGAGGTCCTCAAGGTTTCAGCAAGATCAAGCCCAAATGAAAGTTTAATCAGCTGATGCGGGGGGGGGGGGGGGCAGGGGCACCCAGGACCCCACAAGTTCTGTCTACTTCTGGCATTATAATCAAAACCCAGAACAAAAAGCTCCGTTCTCTGTGTAGTGGTGGGAATGGGTAACTGCACTGCAACTCCATTCCAGGGAATAGGAGATGAGTTGTAGTAACACACTTTGCCCACTACAGAGAGAAGGGCGCTGTTCCCTGGCATTATTCCAACGCTAAAAGCAGATATCATCGGGTGATCAGTAGGGATCAGTGATGGACCCCCACTATATGGGATAGGGATCCCATAATGATGTCCCGATGACCCGGTTATAGTCAACTGGTGCCGGCACGGTGACCTGACTTACCCAGGATAGATGTGAACCAAGAGTAAAGATGGAAGTGGGAGGGGGTCACTACAGGCGGTCCCCTACTTAAGAACACCCAACTTACAGACGACCCCTAGTTACAAACGGACCTCTGGATGTTGGTAATTTACTGTACTTTAGCTCTAGGCTATGGTAATCAACTGTAGGAGTTATAAAAGGGGTCTCCAAATAAGATTTATTGCTAATCCTGGTTCTGATGACAATCCATCATTTTTAAAATCTAATTGTCACAGAGACCAAAAAATTATTGGCTGGGGTCACACTTAGAAAATATAGAGTTCCCTCTTACATACAAATTCAACTTAAGCACAAACCTACAGAACCAATCTTGTAAGTAACCCCGGGGACTGCCTGTATTATCATTGCATCTAATGCAAAAGTGATGCAATGTTGCAAATCACAAGTTACGCAAAGTGTGCAATGACCCAAAACTTTGCTACTCTGAAAATTTTTGCAAAATTCAATGTAATTCATTAAATACATTGTAAATAGAGAGATTTTGCACACTATGATATTTTTAACACACTGGTCTCCAAGTCTTATCGCACGGACGATATGTAACCCCCATCACAGGACAATATTGACACCTGTCAATCACAATGACTGGCAGGCGGCTATCAGGGCAGGAGAAGAACCATAGTCGGGTCGGCTGAATGAACAAGGACATGGACAGGAGGGAATAGCGTGCTGTACCTCATACAAAACCGCAGCAGCTCCTAATAAATCAGCGCCGCATTCACACGGACAGGAACAGAACCCAGAACCGGCCGCTTTGATGCAAGCTCCGCCCCTCAGCCAGGCGTCATGACGTCACGCCGAGAGAGAAACTGAAAGTGCATGAGAAGGTGTCGTCTGTAGCATCCGCGGCGGCCATTTTTGTTACTGGCAAAGTTAACAAACCTCTGTCATTACCTCATAAATGTCTTCTTTATCACCAAGTTGTAGTGCAGAAATCAATACTGCTTTGAGAAGATAGATAGTTGTACGTAAAAAAATAAAATTAGTTATAATTTCCCTTCAGTTATTTCTAAATTGTCAATCCCAAGCCTGATAACATCATGGCTGTACAAACATTGACATAAGGGGCTTGTAAACCAGTGTTCTGGCATCCAAGCTCTGAAATAATCGCAATTTCTACTGTAGTTACGATTGTTGCCACCTTTACGCACCTACAGGGAGGTGGGTGTGGAGGGGCATGATGGGGGCATGGCTGCGGTGGAGAGGCAGACACAGGGGGTACCTGTGCCTGCATATGGCTGAAAGTTTGCAGGCTATGGCAAAATTGCCACCAGCACTGGGCATATGATACCTGGTCAAGTGCTGGGGCCCATAACTGCTTGGGGGCCCCACATAAGGCTGTACATAAGGAATCCATGAGGGTGAGGGGGGCTGTATCTCATGAACCCATAAGAAGTGAAGTGGGCTTATATAAAATAACCATGAGGGCACTGTTTGGGATAAAAAATTAAGGAATATTTTAGGGAACAGGAGTTTTTAGTTTCTGAATTTTTAATGCCCCCATGTGTGTTCACTGAGGCTCTGTAGCCCAGGGGCCTAGTAAAACCTGTAGCCGAGCCTGGGTGGGGTCCTTCAACACGAGCACAGGCGTATGAGAAACCTCCGTTTTTGCATTTCCATTTTTTACTTCCTACTTTCCAAAAGCCGTCATTTTTGAATGTTTCCCATTTGCAGGTCTTTTTATCTATTAGATAAATTGTACTCGTACAGGCACCATGTAATATTCTGTGCCATGAACTAGGAAGCTGGTAAAAAAAACTATTCTGAATGCAGTGGAATTGGCATAAATGCAGTGGCACCATCTTCTGTCACACGTCCTTTATATTTTGTTACAGGACACGGATTCAATGCCAGAGAATCTGCAGGTTTGTTCCGAATCTATAAATCCTCTGAAAGATTTGCAAATCTGTCGCTGATACTTTCAATGTTTTTATTTTAAAAAAAATACAGGAAATATTTTTAAAAATAGCTTTTTTTTATATTTTTGGTGACTTTTTTATTAATTAAAGGAAATCTACCACCAGGATCTTGTAATATACACCACAGACACTTACATGGTTCTGTGTGCCCCCTCGTTCAATATCTCCACTATCTTTTTTCATTCTTATAGTCTACACATAAGTTAACCTTAACCGACTAGGCCCTTTTTTTTTTTTTTTTGCATTTCCACTCCCCACCCTCAAAAATCTATAAATTTTTGATTTTTCCTTGTAAAGAGCTGTGCGGTGGCTTGTTTTCTGCGTAACAAATTGCGCTTCATAGTGATGGTATTTATTCTTTCATGCCGTGTACTGGGAAGCAGGAAAAAAAAATCCAAATGCAGTGAAATTGGTAAAAAAACGCATTTGCGCCATTTTCTTGTGGGCTTGGTTTTACGGTTTTCACTGTGCGCCCCAAATGACATGTCTGCTTTATTTTTTGGGTCTTTGGGTCAGTTCGATCACGTGGATACCAAATTTATATAGGTTTTATAATGTTTTCATACATTTACAAAAATTAAAACCTCCTGTACAAAAAAAAATATATTACTTTGCCATATTCTGGCGCTAATAACTTTTTCATACTTCGTTGTACGGAGCTGTGGGTGGTGTCATTTTTTGCGATTTTTGATGATGTTTTCAATGCTTCTATTTTTAGACCTTTTGATCACTTTTTATTGAATTTTTTTATGTTTTTCAGAATGGTGAAAATGTGCCATCTTGGACTTTGGGCGCTATTTTCCGTTACCGGGTTAAACACTGTGAAAAAAATGTATTTTGATAGATCAAGCTTTTTTAGGGATGCGGCAATACCTGACATGTTTATGATTTTTACTATTTATTTAAATTTACCAGTATATGATTTCCAGGGAAAGGGGGTGATTTGAATTTTTAGGTGTTTTTAATACAATTTTTTTTTACTTTTTATTTACTATTTTTCAAACCCCCTAGGGTACTTTAACCCTAGGTTGCCTGATTGATCCTACCATATACTGCTATACTACAGTATCCAGTACATTTTGGCTGGTATACCTGTGGCAGAGCTGGGTGCCTTTGTTATGTCCATGGCAGATGTGATGATGCATTAGTTCCCTAGGATTGTCCTTGTACTTGCAGGTGCTGATCCTAATTTTGTGCAGGGTTATTCCCTATGAATCACTTGCCTATGGAGCGGCAGGTGTATATGTCATTAGATATTCGGGGCTTTGTGCAGTGTGGGGACAGGGGAGAGCAGACTGACATGTGCGCTGTTAATCATAATTCTCTATGATTTCATCCTGACTCAGCACATTGCTCAGGAAACATACAATGGATAGCAGGCGGTTACTGTGCCGCTGAATGAGGCTGATCCTGCAGCTCCACATCCTCTCTCATGTCACTTGTTATTTCATTGTTGCAGGATTTTCATCAGATGTGAAAAATCACTTTGCAAATGGACGTCGTCCGAAGAATATTATCTCCCCGCAGGGAAATGACTGAGCGCGATTGTTGGAGTAGCTTTACTTTATCTATTGAAAAAATGTACTTTGGAAAAGATAAAATAACAAATTACGTAGACACAGTAGCTATCCAAAGGGAGTCTATAGTGTCTATACATACGGCTCATTTGAGTCCAGTTTACATTATAGGTCAACAGAGGTCCCCAGGATTTAGGACTGTAGTTGTAGAAGGCACAAGATGGTGGTTACTCCGATATCTACCAAAAATTATGTAACAAGACACGAAAAATAGTCATAGTGATGTCACAATACAGAAATGATGCACACAATGATGTCACAGTACATGGATAGTAAACACAGTGATGTCACAGTACAGGGATATTACACACAGTGATGTCACAGTACAGGGATATTACACACAGTGATGTCACAGTACAGGGATATTACACACAGTGATGTCACAGTACAGGGATATTACACAAAGTGATGTCACAGTACAGGGATATTACACACAGCGATGTCACAGTATAAGGATAACACACACAGTGATGTCACAGTACAGAGATAATACACACAGTGATGTCACAGTACAGAGATAATACACACAGTGATGTCACAGTATAAGGATAATACACACAGTGATGTCACAGTATAAGGATAATACACACAGTGATGTCACAGTACAGAGATAATACACACAGTGATGTCACAGTACAGGGATAATACACACAGTGATGTCACAGTACAGAGATAATACACACAGTGATGTCACAGTACAGGGATAATACACACAGTGATGTCACAGTACAGGGATAATACACACAGTGATGTCACAGTACAGGGATAATACACACAGTGATATCACAGTACATGTATAATACACACAGTGATATCACAGTACATATATAATACACACAGTGATGTCACAAATATACACAATGATGCCACAGTGCAGGGATAATACACATTTAGTTTTCTTCTTCTTTCTCATATAGTGAGCATTGAATCTGAAGTCCTATACAGCCTGAGGATAAGGGTATGGAGGCACAAAATTTACTCTTTCCATAACTAGAGTATATTTCTCTTGATGATTAAGCTCTCGGGGGAGATTAAACTATCCAGGGAGGGCAAACAGTTAAGTCATTGGACACTTTATCAGGTTCCTCAGCTGTTAGTGCATAAAGGGCAGAAAGCTGAATGACAGGTAAGATGCGACATGCATAACTCATCTTGGACCGCCCGCTGATGTCCAAAGTCAGCAGGTCTGGAGTCTGTGGCGACTCTGCTAGCCGCGGTAGGCATATGTCCCATTACAGCAACAAAAATGTGAAAATCCAATCGTCACAGGGGCAAAGAAAAATTTTTGTTTTGATTTTCAATTATAAAATATACAGTTCCAACTTACATACAAATTCAACTTAATATAAACCTAAAGAACCGATCTTGTATGTAGCCCGGGGACTGCCTGTATGTATATTATACATTTCTAACTTTTATATGATGTGCAAATGAAAAAAGAACTTGACACCTCACCTTAAGTTTTCTTGAATTAAGACAAACCACCTATACTTATATATATGTTAGTTTGTATAAGTGTGCATTCACACATCACATTAAAATAAATCTATGAGCATTTGTGACTAATATATAGCGACAGACAATGTTTGGTGTTGTCCCTGGGATCTAGAAATTCTGAGGATTTTAGTGCACCAATCTCTTCAATATACTGCTGCATACACTGCTGTAGCATTCAAACAGAAGCCTGTAACACCAGTGACTCATAGCAGAGAGAGATCTCATTCACCAGAGCACCAGTGTGATCCGAGTTCAGCTACAATCCTGGATTATTAATTTATTATTCACAGTCCTGCTGCTAGTAAAACGCATATATGGTTACACAGATCTCTAGGACCAATACTTAAGACCGTCTCCAGCTTTGTCTGGTCAAAACTGCTGACAGATTCCCTGTGAAGGAAATCTACCATCAAATCAAGCATGTTAAACAGGGGCACTTACTCATAGATCCAGGTGCCGTGACTGTGTGAATTTTCTTATATTTGTTATCCACGGCCTCCTTCCTAGTAAAATCCACTTTTTAAAATTACTGTATATACTCGAGTATAAGCCGACCCAATAATAAGCCGAAGCCCCTAATTTTCCACAAAAACCTGGGAAAACCTATTGACTCAAGTATAAGCCGAGGATGGGAAATGCATTGGTCACAGTATATAGCCTGCCGGACCCTGCCCCATTGTATATAGCCAGCCCCTGCCCCAATATATAGCCAGCAGCGGGGGAAGCCAGAAAGGTGATCTTTGATATATATTTTTTTACTCGAATATAAGCCGAGTTTGGGTTTCCAGCACATTTTTTGTGCTGAAAAACTAGGCTTATACTCGAGTATATATGGTAAGCTAATGAGCCAGAAGGAGGTGTTACCAGAGCCCCTCCGTGCTTTGTCTTCACGTGCTGTTACACGGCGTAATGAGCACGTCCCCTTCTCCCACTGTGTGCTGCTTCTGTGAGATTAAAGCAGACCAAGTGAAGGGGGGAAGAGCTGAGGGAGCTCGGTGGAGGATGAAACAGTGTAACAGTCTGTGAATCTACAACCAAGAGGACCACTGATAATTAGCATTATTTTAAAAGTTGATTTTAGAAGGAAGGAGGCCTAACATAACAAATATAAGAAGATTACAATAGTCATGGTGCCTGGATCTATGAGTAAGTGCCCCTGGTTTATCATGATGGATTCAGATTAATTTTTAAAATTTTCCTTTAATTAAAAATAACCACTATTTGTCGATGCCTACTGGTATAATTACGGTAGTTAAAATGTAATCAATATATAGACGGTCCCCTAGTTAAGGACAACCATCTTACAGACGACCCCCTAGTTAAAAACGGACCCCTCTGACCACTGTGACCTCTGGTGAAGATCTATGGATATTACTATGGTCCCAGGCTGTAATGATCAGCTGTAAGGTGTCTGTAATAAGGTTTTATTGATTCATGGTCCCATTACAGCAAAAAATTTTTTTGTCTGGATCTACAATTATAAAATATACAGTTTCGACTTACACACAAATTCAACTTAAGAACAAACCTACAGAACCTATCTTGTATGTAAATTGGGGACTGCCTGTACTCCAATACTGTAGGAAGTAAATGGGCCATAGACACTTTATACTAAGGACATAGATACAAAAATTCTATATTTCCCGTGGAAATATCGGTTGTCAAAAAACTATAAAAACTGTTTAAAAAAAAAAAAGTCAACATTTCGGACTTTTTGAAGTAACGTTTTGAATTATGACCTTTGTACAAACCGAAAAGGCCACTGAGCTTTTCGTGTGGCGGCCAAGACAAATATTCAGTCACTTTCCTTGAAGGGTTTTCTCGCAAAGGACCTTGGTACAAAAAAGTTCAAGCAGATTTATTTATTTTTGCGGCTTGTTTGTTTTTCTTCGAGCTTGTTGGAGCTGCTGCGGGGAGCGCCTCCCGGTGCCATGCTCTTCTGCAACATGCTCAGGAAATGATTTAAAATTTGGCATGGGCCGCTCCTAATTCCCCAACCACATCTCTAGGTGAGCTCTCGGGGGCACAGCATTTGGAGTTTATAAGTGGACTTAATGCGAGCAAACATTAGCAGGGGATGTGGTTGGGTTTTTTTTGTTTTTTTTTTTGCAGGTGTGAAAGCTTGGATCATTACCCTCTGTTCCTGGAAGCGGTCTTAAAAATAGAGCGGCTCCTTTTGTTTGTATACAGATGTATCATGGCGGGGTCTGTTTATCACATTCCTCTGGATACAGACTTGGTGCAAAGGAAGAATCGCAACCCAAGTCATAGGATGTCTCGTTTCCTCTCCATTCACAAATTCAAATTTTTTTTTAATTGCCATTTTATTTTATAACACAATGAGGCTCATTTACTAAGGGTCAGAATGGTGCACTTTCGTCGGGTTTCCCGAATATTTCCGTTTTGTGCCAAATAGCCTCGGGATTTTGCGCACGCGATCGGATTGTGGCGGATCGGCGCCAGCTTTCACGCGACACAAATCGGGGGGCGTGGCCGTCGGACAACCCGACGGATTCGGAAAAACCACGGAATTTAAAAAGCTATTTGTGTCGCAAGATCACGCACTCACATGCACCAGGAAGAAGAAGGTGAACTCCGGGGGACCTCGGCGCAGCAGCGACACCTGCAGGATATCGGGCGCACGACCTTAGTGAATACCGGCAAACCCAAATCCTCGTCGGACAACGCACCGCAGGATCGCGACTGGACCGGGTAAGTAAATGTGCCCCAATGTATTGCTTAAACCAAAAACCTGAGGCTTGTAAATGGCACCAGAGTGAAAAAAAAAATTCATTTTATTTTAAAAAGCTATAGAATAAGTTAAAAACATTCATGATTCAGGTTTTTGCTGGTCTTTGCTCTTTGCTCATGTCTAGACGTACAGGAAATAGCCACACAGCCAATCACTGACTGAGGAAGGTCAAAGCTAAGGCTAGTGATTGGCTTAAAGACCATTTCCTGTGTATCAGGACCAAAACAGGAAGTGGTGGTCCACAAGAAGTTTCAATACTGGAGCATTAGGGCATCAGTGTGTTGCTTCTTTTATGTTTTTAGTCATTCTGAGCCTTAATATTAATTATATTATCAATTATTTTATATATATATACGAAGTAGAACTTTGTTTAACAGTGTTTTATAGTGTGTTTTTTTTTGGTCACTATGTATTACCATGATTTTTGCTGCATATGGCAGCGTTGGCTTAAAGGACATCTACCACCAGGATGAAGGATTGTAAACCAAGCACACCAACATACTACTGTGCGACCCTTCTGGCACGATCTGCTCTTCTTTTAGCTCCTTATGCCCTTGTTTTTAAGAAATAAAGGTTTTGCAAATTATGCAAATGAGCCTGAGGGGCTCCAGGCTCCATTGACATCTATGGAGCACAGAGCCCCTCAGGTTAATTTGCATTATTTTTTAAAACCCCTTTTTCTTAAAAAACTAGAGCATCAGAATCTAAAAGAAGAGCAGATCCTGACAGAGGGGGCACACACCAGTATGTCAGTGTGCTTGGTTTACAATCCTACATCCTGGTGGTAGATTTCCTTTAAAGTGATTCTCCAACTAGAAAACAAAATTTGACTAGTCAACATACAGAACAGAGTGCCTTCTCTTCTGTTCTGCCACCATTGCTTTATGTACCTCTCTAAAATGTTACTGATTTTTGGTGAATCAGTTAATTCTTGATTGTTGTCCTGTGTCAGACTTGGGTTCCCACCAGATAACATTGTTCTATGTAGTCATCCTCCATCAGCCCCTAGATAATAGACTCTAAAGGCCTTTAAATCAGGTTGTATTTTTCCAGGGGCCTGCCCACCTGAGCATCTCTAGGTCAACTTTATACGTCGTCTGTCTATATAGACCTTAGAGGGTTGTCTCAACAAAATAGCCCCTACTCACTTGCCCATTTCATTTGACATTAGTCAATTATTAAGAGTGACTTTATCTTTACATTGAGTATTCACTATTAATTGAAATGACCACCATCCTATTAAACGTAAAAAAAAAAAAAAAAAACTGTGCAAATAGTGGTATGGTAAGGCAATCTGTAATATGGGAATGTAGGAGAATTTTATAGGAGACAGATGATAGGTAGATTGATTATAGAAGATAAATATGAAAGATTATATAGATTCAGGGCTGGATTATAGGAGGGGCTCTTAGCGCCCCCTAACGCTGGCCCCGGGCGCTAAGGTATCACTGGCTCTCTCATAAATGTGAATGTAAGATAGTGAAGCTGTACAATTCTTGATGCTAGTATTGAATGGAGCAGCAGGACACATACTTGACATGCAGATCCACCAATTAGTAATAACTAGGCCTCAATTCTCATGACTGGTAGAGTTATGTTCTCGTGATCATCGGTCAGACCCCCACTGATCCTGCAACCAAACTTCATACAACCCCTTCAAGTGTTTATTTTTGCATTCATTTGACAATACTGACTGTGGTCTATAGTAATGGTAGTTTGGCAGTTTGGGTCCCCCAGAATAGGGGCTCAAACTCCCCCAAGCCTTATACACTTGTGATCAAAGCTGAGTGTTAACTCTTTAAATGCCCCTGCAAAGTCAACAGCGGCATTTAAATGGCTAAACCCTGCATGCCGAAACCAGTGGTGAAGGGCACCGACATTTCGGGGAAGATTGCCCCTCCCTGATGACTTCATTAGGAGCACTCATTCTCCCTAAAATGGCAGAGCACTGTCAACATGCAGGGGAGCTGGGGTGTTCGGCCAGGGTAATTTAAGAAGTTAACATCCCGGAACTGATCACAGGTATCACTGGTACTGAACTCGGACAGGGTTTTAAAATTTATGTTGTAACCAGATTTTAATCGTTCTGCTCATGACTAGTGGCCAAATGTGGCACCGTCTCTGAAATATACAGGCAGTCCCCGGGTTACATACAAGATAGGGTCCATAGGTTTGCTCTTAAGTCAAATTTGTATGTAAATCGAAACTGTATATTTTATAATTGTAGATCCAGACAATTTTTTTTTTTGCCCCATCGACAATTGGAGTTTCAAAATTTTTTGCTATAATGGAACCAAGGATTATCAATAAAACTTCATTACAGACATCTTACAGCTGATCATTGCAGTCTGGGACTAAAGGAAAGCATCCAGAGAGCTTCACCAGAGGTCACAGGGGGCAGAGGGGTCCGTCTGTAAGTCAGATGTCCTTAAGTAGGGGACCACCTGTAAATGCAAATCTGATTTTCCAACCCTGGGCAAGAATGACTCTGACAGGTGTCTCTATAATAACTAAACTCAATAATTAGTGAAGAAGGAAACCCAAGGAGACCACAGTGTCATGTGCCGCGCCGCTGTGGTTTACAGGTTCAGCGACCCACAGCCCCCGATTTACACTGAAGGGTAATGTAGCCCGTGACCCCAGGCTCACAGAGACATGAACCCTGTAGTGTGTGCCTAGGAGAAGTGGAGCTTATTCATCACTGGCAGCTCTGAGCACAATTACCGCTGGCCGGAGAGAACTGACTAATGCAGAGTTTATGTAGTACAGAAGCTGTGGTTACTTCATGTACCGCTCGTTGCAGGTGTCCTGGAAGCTGTGGTTATTGCATGTATCAAGGGAAATTTTGTTGTCCTGATTTCATTTTTCCAAGGCCTTTCATGCCTATTGACATCTCACTGACTAAGGCTGAATATCACGGTTATTTTTTTTGTAAATTAAAGCTGGGAAATGATGTTCCGAATGTCACTATGACTGGGTAGTAATTGCCAGCTCTTCCATCTAGTAAACCTTCCAGCGGAGGTCCTGCAGGGAACAGCTGGGGGTCAGGCCATTGCATCTGATGGATTCCGAACTCAGCCCCTCCATCAATTATACTAGTGGCGTAACTAGAAGCGGGGCCCCACAGCAGGCTTCTCCATGGGGCCCCCCTTCCAACTTAAAAAATATACATATTTGGATACTAACTCCTGCAAGTTACAATTACACTTTATACACTCAAGCACACACAAATACAGTGCCATATACAAACACACACACACACATATAGTATATACAGACACCATACACTGTATACACATACAGCAAATATACATGACAGATACAGCATCTATATATCACATATATGTTATATACATATTATGCTGTACAGGGTGCAGCACAATATGTATATAATTGTGCATATCCTCCACTCAAGTCAGATGATGGGGCCCCTTGACACTGCGGGCCCCATAGCGGCTGCTATGGCTGCTACCACTGTAGTTACGCCCCCTGAATTACACCGATATCATGTTGTACACTGTGATCAACCCCCAAAGATGGTCTATAAATATGCATCAAATCAGGAGCATCAGTGTGTGGCTGATCACAGACCTTTAACCCCTTTAATGACCAGGCCCTTTTTTTGTTTTTTCATTTCTATTTCTCGCCACCTTCTAAAATCTATAACTTTTTTATTTTTACACGTAAAGCGCTGTGTATGGGCTTGTTTTCTGTGTGACAAATTGCACTTTATAGTGACAGTATTTAATATTCCATGCCATGTACTGGGAAGCAGGAAAAAAATTCCAAATGCAGTGAAAATGGTGAAAAAAACGCTTTTGCGCCGTTTTCTTGTGGACTTGGATTTTACGGCTTTCACTCTGTGCCCAAAATGACATGTCTACTTTATTCTTTGGGTCAGTACGATCACGGGGATAACACATTTGTGTAGGTTTTATAATGTTTTCATACATTTACAAAAATGAAAACTCCCTTCACAAAAAAGATTTTTTTTGATTTTGCCATATTCTGGCGCTAATAACTATTTCATACTTTGGTGTACGTAGCTGCGGGTGGCGTCATTTTGTGCAACTTTTGATGACGTTTTCAACGCTACCATTTTTAGGACTGTACGACCTTTTGATCACTTTTTATAGAATTTTTAAATATTTTTCAAAATGTCAACAAAGTGCCATTTTCCACTTTGGGCGCTATTTTCCGTTACAGGGTTAAACGCAATGAAAAAACGTTATTAGATCTTGATAGATCAGGCATTTTCAGATGTCCCAACACCTAATGTGTTTATCATTTTTGCTGTTTATTTATATTTATATCAGTTCTAGGGAAAGGGGGGTGATTTGAATTTTTATGTTTTTTTATTATAATTAAATATATATATTTACTTTTTACTATTTTTTCAGACCCCTTAGGGTAATTTACCCCTAGGTTGTCTGATCGATCCTACAATACACTGCCATACTACTGTATGGTAAGGGGTTAAAGGACCTTCTTACTTCTTGCTAGGACACATCTACCATCACTAAACTAATGGTAGATGTGTCCTAGCAAGACGTAAGAAGGACTTCTTTTATTATAACCCTATATCCCAAAAATATAGAGTTATAACAATTATGAAAATTCGCCTGGGACGTTCGGGCTACAAAAACCAATTGCCTCAGGGAGCCTGGTATTTTAATGTTTGCGCGCTTCCCCCCCTGCCGCGTCCACTCTTCAGAGTCATCCAGCAATGTCACCGCAACGTCCGCAAATCTCACGATCACCATTTATTGCGCTGCTAGCAGCTTACACTGTGGCTGCACAAAGGTGTTCCCAAGATTTGCAGGTAGCCGGCTGACATTGCCCACTGTCTGTGAAGAGTCGACAAGGCGGTGGTGGTGGTGGTGGTGGGGGGGGCGGGGTTTATGTGTGCATAATTAGTTGTTCGGCAGAGCCATTAGGTGCTCAGGCGACATCAGCCTGAGTGCCTCAGGCTCATTTACATGATTTTGCCAAAATTTTTTTTCATGAATTCGGAAGCCTCATAACTAATAAAGGACGCTGCCCGCATCCCCTGGAGTTAACCAAGCACTGGAGCAAGCTAATAACTGACTACTGGTGGTAGATGCCCTTTAAAGTGAACCTGTCATCAGAAATTGACCTAATAAACCACTACTAGTATGCTGTCAAGCAGTTGAACAGCTTCTAGATCATGTTTCATTCATGGCTAATCTTGGTGACATCATCCAGAAAATCAACTTTGAAGTGAGATGTATGAAGTCAACAGTGGCGTAACTAGAAGCTGAGGGGCCCCAGTGCAAAGTCTGTGCCAGGCCCCCGACTATAATGTACAGTTTATAGTACTAGACTTCTCATATGGGAAAGTGACACCATAAGGGCCCCCTGAACCTCTTGGGCCCGGGTGCGACCGCAACCTCTGCACCCCCTATAGTTACGCCCCTGGAAGTCAGGGAGGCGGAGAGTTAAACACTGAAATCTAGCTCTCCCTGCCTCTAAACACCTCTTTCCTTGTGATTGACCGTACTTCACTAGATCTGATCAATGATGTCCCTGGACACAGGGCCATCAATTACAGTGAAGGGGGTAAGCAGGGAAAGCTTGACTTCAGTGTTAAACTCTCCACCTCCTTGACTTCATAAAACCAATTTACATCTCACTTCAAAGTTGATTTTCTGGATGATGTCACCACACTGGGACATGAAAGAAACATCATCTAGAAGCTGCTGCTTAACAACAAACTGGTAGTGGTTTATTTGGCCAATTTCTGATGACAGGTTCCCTTTAATCTTCCCCAGCATCTGAGAGGTCACTTTCTTAGAAAGTGAAAGTAATGGACCAGCTCTCCAGGAATCGTTACTTTGTCCTGGCATCTAGTGATCACATGTTCGAAACATTAACAATTTAAAAAAATTTTTATAAAAAAACCCCTGAAATATGCAAAAGTTGCAGGAGTCTGAATACAGTCATATAAAAGTTTTTTTTAAAGTATTAAGAGATAACAACAACTACTCAAATGTGGCCACTAGAGATGAGCGAGCACTAAAATGCTCAGGTACTCGTTATTCGAGACGACCTTTTCCCGATGCTCGAGTGCTCGTCTCGAATAACGAGCCCCGTTGAAGTCAATGGGAGACACGAGCGTTTTTCAAGGGGACCAAGGGTCTGCACAGGGAAGCTTGGCCAAACACCTGGGAACCTCAGAAAAGGATGGAAACACCACGGAAATGGACAGGAAACAGCAGGGGCAGCATGCATGGATGCCTCTGAGGCTGCTTAAACGCACCATTATGCCAAAATTATGGGCAACAGCATGGCCATGACAGAGTGACCGAATGAGGCTAGATAGCATCTAAAACATCCAATAATTGACCCTGACACTATAGGGGACGGCATGCAGAGGCAGCGGCAGCAGCGGCAGGCTAGAGGGTGTCATGGCGACATACCCTAAATGGACTCAGGCTTCACCAAAGGAGGTGAGCAAGAAGCGCTGAAATGATTTCCTATGTGAACAAAAGGTTGACGGTATATTTAGTCGATAACACAGCATGGTGGCGACATAGTGACCAAGTTCCATAACGTATCTGGTGAAACACCCGAAAAATGAGCCTGACACAGCTCGTTTGATAAAGGGACGACATGGGGGGGGGGAGCCATGGAGACGACTTCCATGATTAAGAGTGACTACTGGGGCATCCATATTGCTTCTATGATTGAAACTTCAGGTCTCCAGCATGGTGACAGATGGGCCGAGTTCCACTATGTATCTGGTGAAACACCTGAAAATTCTGCCTGACACAGCTCGTTTGATAAGGGGATGATGTGCTGCATATCCTCTGGTGCTCCAGCGTCTGGGGTATAGACAGTTGAAAGTTGCACATGGAGACATTGGTGGACGCTGTGGAGGATCGTGGAGGCTAAATGGACAGGAAACAGCAGGGGCAGCATGCATGGATGCCTCTGAGGCTGCCTAATCTTGGGATGGAGCTGGCGGTCCGCTGCCAGGCGAGCTTTCGCCTGTCCAAGCCCCTGTCTCTCGGCTCCTCCCCACCCAAAATGGGCCTGGGGGCCAGAAGCGTTTACTTTGAAAAAATTATAATTTTCAAAGCAGGTGGGGTCATTTGAATATTTCACCTAGGAATAATGGAATAGCATAGTGGTTCTATTTTTAATTGTTTTTCGGAAATGGTTCCATGATTAAGAGCGACAGTATGGGGCATCCATATTGCGCTGCTATGATTGCAACTTCAGGTCGCCAGCTTGGCGGCGACAGATGGGCCGAGTTCCACTATGTATCTGGTGAAACACCTGAAAATTCTGCCTGACACAGCTCGTTTGATAAGGGGACCATGTATGGAGGCAGTGAACTAGTAGTAGATTAAAGGTGCTGCAGTTAAAACTATGTTAGTTGGATCTTGAGATGGAGCTGGCGCTCCGCTGCCAGGCGAGCTTTCGCCAATCCAAGCCCCTGTCTCTAGGCTACTCCCCAAACAGCACTTCTAAGAACCTTTTGTATAAGATCAAGTGTAGTAGTGTTCTTATAAGTTTTGGTTATGGCGGGTGAGGGGAATGTAAACAGATGCGCAAGAAGCGCTGAAATAATATCGGTAAATGATAAAAGTTTGCCAGTATATTTTGTGGATTACACAGCAGGGTGGCGACAAAGTTAACAAGTTTGATGTGGAAGCCATGAAAACAACCCAAAATTCTGCCTGACACAGTTCGTTTGATAAGGAGACCATGTATGGAGGCAGCTATATGGACGACTTTTGGAGACAGCTATGGCGATGACGTGTGAAGGTAGCAATGGAGACAATTTAATTTGGATAGTGCCTGTATGTGGCAGTCCAAAAAAGTTTTCAAACCAGAGGAGCAGGTAGGTGGTCCTCCAGAAAAATTAAATAGATTGAGTGCCTGTATGTGGCAGTCCAAAAAAGTTTTCAAACCAGAGGAGCAGGTAGGTGGTCCTCCAGAAAAATTAAATAGATTGAGTGCCTGTATGTGGCACTCCCAAAAATTGCTTAAAACAGAGGACTGGGTAAGTGGCCCTCCAGAAAAATTAAATACATAGAGTGCTATAGCTAGAGCCAGTTGGCCCTGGCAAAAAATAGCCAGTTTCCTCTGCTTTAGTGTACAAAGAGGAGGAGAAAAAGGACAATGAGGAGGAGGAGTGCATACATTATTCAGGTTGAGCTTCTTTCACCTGGTGGAGAATGAAAATCCGCAGAAATCCAGGCTTTATTCATCTTGATAAGTGTCAGCCTGTCAGCGCTGTCAGTCGACAGGCGTGTACGCTTATTGGTGATGATGCCACCAGCTGCACTGAAAACCCGCTCGGACAACACGCTAGCGGCAGGGCAGGCAAGAACCTCCAAGGCGTACAGCGCCAGTTCGTGCCACATGTCCAGCTTTGAAACCCAGTAGTTGTAGGGAGCTGTGTGATCATTTAGGACGATGGTATGGTCAGCTACATACTCCCTCACCATCTTTCTGTAAAGATCAGCCCTACTCTGCCGAGACTGGGGACAGGTGACAGTGTCTTGCTGGGGTGATATAAAACTGGCAAAGGCCTTGTAAAGCGTACCCCTGCCAGTGCTGGACAAGCTGCCTGCTCGCCTACTCTCCCTCGCTACTTGTCCCGCAGAAGTACGCCCTCTGCCGCTAGCGCTGTCAGAAGGGAAATACTGTTTCAGCTTGTGCACCAGGGCCTGCTGGTATTCATGCATTCTCACACTCCTTTCCTCTCCAGGGATGAGAGTGGAAAGATTTTGCTTGTACCGTGGGTCCAGGAGAGTGAATACCCAGTGCTGGAATAAATTCTTTGAACGCGAGGGTCACGGGATAGGCAGCCTAGCATGAAATCTGCCATATGCGCCAGAGTCCCAACGCGCAAGAATTCACTCCCCTCACTGGCCTGACTCTCCGTTTCCTCCTCCTCCAACTCCTCTTCTTCTGCCCATACACGCTGAACAGTGAAGGACTGAACAATGGTCCCCTCTTCTGTCTCGCCAACATTCTCCTCCTCTTCCTCCTCATCCTCATCCTCCTCCACCTCCTCCGATATGCGCTGAGAAACAGACCTGAAGGTGCTTTGGCTATCAACAAGGGAATCTTCTTCCCCCGTATCTTGTGACGAGCGCAAAGCTTCCAACTTCATGCTGACCAGAGAGTTTTTCAACAGACCAAGCAGCGGGATGGTGAGGCTGATGATGGCGGCATTGCCACTGACCATCTGTGTTGACTCCTCAAAGTTACTCAGCACCTGACAGATATCAGACATCCACGTCCACTCCTCATTGTAGACTTGAGGAAGCTGACTGACCTGACAACCAGTTCTGGTGGAAGTTGACATCTGGCAGTCTACAATCGCTCTGCGCTGCTGGTAAACTCTGGATAACATGGTTAATGTTGAATTCCACCTCGTGGGCACGTCGCACAACAGTCGGTGAGCGGGCAGTTGGAGGCGGCGCTGCGCTGCCCTGAGAGTGGCAGCATCTGTGCTGGACTTCCTGAAATGCGCACAGATGCGGTGCACCTTCGTGAGCAAATCAGACAGATTGGGGTAAGTCTTGAGGAAACGCTGAACTATGAGATTTAACACATGGGCCAGGCATGGCACATGTGTCAGTCTGCCGAGTTGCAGAGCCGCCACCAGGTTACGGCCGTTGTCACACACAACCATGCCTGGCTTCAGGTTGAGCGGTGCCAGCCACAGATCAGTCTGCGCCGTGATGCCCTGTAATAGCTCTTGGTCGGTGTGCCTTTTATCGCCTAGGCTCAGCAGTTTGAGCACCGCCTGCTGTCGCTTAGCGACGGCACTGCTGCTGTGCCTAGAGCTACCGACTGATGGCGCCATGCCCACGGATGGTAATTCGGAGGAGGAGGTGGAGGAGGGGTGGGAGAAGGCATAGTAGGCCTTTGAGACCTGGACCGAGGTAGGCCCTGCAATCCTCGGCGTCGGCAGTATATGACCAGCCCCAGGGTCAGACTCGGTCCCAGCCTCCACCAAGTTAACCCAATGTGCCGTCAGCGATATATAGTGGCCCTGCCCGGCAGCACTCGTCCACGTGTCCGTGGTCAGGTGGACCTTGTCAGAAACAGCGTTGGTCAGGGCACGGATGATGTTCTCTGACACGTGCTTGTGCAGGGCTGGGACGGCACATCGGGAAAAGTAGTGGCGGCTGGGGACCGAATACCGAGGGGCGGCCGCCGCCATGAGGTTTCGAAAGGCCTCGGTCTCTACCAGCCTATAGGGCAGCATCTCCAGGCTAAGCAACTTGGAGATGTGGATGTTGAGGGCTTGGGCGTGTGGGTGGGTTGCGCTATACTTCCTTTTGCGCTCCAGCGTCTGGGGTATGGAGAGCTGAACACTGGTGGATGCTGTGGAGGATCGTGGAGGCGAAGATGGGGTTTTCGCACGGAAGGTGTTTGGGCCGTGGTCCTGGGCAGGGGGCTGACTAGCAGATGACACAGGGGAAGGAGCAGTGGTGTGCCCGGCCGGAGGTGAACGGGCTTGGTGCCATTGAGTGGGGTGTTTAGCATTCATATGCCTGCGCATACTGGTGGTAGTTAAGCTAGTAGTGGTGGAACCCCTGCTGATCCTGGTTTGGCAAAGGTTGCACACCACAGTCCATCGGTCATCCGGTATTTCTTTAAAGAACCTCTGAAAATCTAGCCCTCGCCACGGGAGCTTGACTACGGGCAACATTTGGCGCTGATGCACCAGCTCTGGCCCTGCCTCTCCGTCTGGCCCCACCACTGCCTCTTCCAACCTGTTCTGCTATAGGACTCGCCTCCGTCTCAGAAGCACTGTGTTCACCCGGCCTATCAACCCAGCTTGGGTCTGTCACCTCATCATCCTCCGATCCCTCAGTCTGCTCCCCCCTCGGACTTCCTGCCCTGACAACAACTTCACCACTGTCTGACAACCGTGTCTCCTCATTGTCCGACACCTCTTTACACACTTCTTCCACTACGTCAATAATGTTATCATCACCCACAGACTGCGACCGGTGGAAAACCTGGGCATCGGAAAAATGCTCAGCAGCAACCGGACAAGTGGTTTGTGACTGTGGGAAGGGTCCAGAAAACAGTTCCTCAGAGTATGCCGGTTCAAATGCCAAATTTTGCTGGGAGGGGGCAGACTGGGGGGAAGGAGGCTGAGGTGGAGGAGCTGGAGGAGTGCTGATTTCGGTGACATGGGTGGACTGCGTGGAAGACTGACTGGTGGACAAATGGCTAGAAGCATTGTCCGCAATCCACGACATCACCTCTTCGCACTGTTCTGGCCTCAACAGTGCTCTACCACGAGTCCCAGTAACTTGAGACATGATGAACCTAGGGAGTGTAGCTCTGCGGCGTTCCCCTGCTCCCTCATCAGCAGGTGGTGTCTCACCCCGCCCAGGACCACGGCCTCTGACCCCTGCAGTAGTTGGACGCCCACGTCCACGCCCCCGACCTCTCCCCTAGCCCTCGGGTTAAACATTTTCAAAATTAAAGTGTAAACTTCAAATTTTTTTTGTTGTTGTGTTTTTTGTGTTTTTTTTTTAAACAAAATGATGCTATCCTATTGCTATGGCTAGTTTCTAACCTACACTGACAGCACACAACAGGATTTTGTGCTTTGACAGATTACTTTAAGTTATAAAAAGAAATAAACGTAAAAAAAAATAAATCAGCAGACTCTGCCTAATTGAAATCCAACCCCTAATAAATTGTCCCACTTCGGTGTTTGAGGTGGATATGTGTGTCACTAAGAGCTAAACACAAGTCCCCCTGCAAATTCCTCACAATATGGTACTAGCTGCACTACTAATGCCAGCAAGCCCAGCCACAAGCAAACCAAAAAAAAGGAAAATAAAACGTTATTGTAGCCCTAAGAAGGGCTGTTGGGTTCTTGTAGAATCACTCCTGCCTAACACTATTCTAATAGAACACCCTAACGCTTTCCCTGACCAGCAGCAGCTCTCTCCCTAGCGGCATCCAGACAGAGAATGATCCGAGCAGCGCAGGCAGGGGCTAGTCTATCCCAGGGTCACCTGATCTGGCCAGCCAACCACTGCTATCGACGTGTAAGGGTACCACGTCATGCTGGGTGGAGTGCAGAGTCTCCTGGCTTGTGATTGGCTCTGTTTCTGGCCGCCAAAAAGCAAAACGGCGGGAGATGCCATTTTCTTGAGCGGGCGAAGTATTCGTCTGAGCAACGAGCAGTTTAGAGTACGCTAATGCTCGAACGAGCATCAAGCTCGGACGAGTATGTTCGCTCATCTCTAGTGGCCACCTTTTCTTAATGGTTTTGATAAAGGGAAAGGTTGTTTAAAAGATGGGAGTAAAAACCATGTATTCCGCATAAAGGAAATTTTCATAAAATCCAACTAAAAAAAAGAAATGCTAATAAAATATTTTATTTATTGGCATTCATGCCATCATTTTTGACCCCCCTTGGCTCATGTCGCCTGAGAAGTTTTCAGTCTGGCCTTGACTATGACATATATAAAGAATATGTTTTTTAACTATTCAAAACCTGATTATTGTGGTGCCCATCTTGCCTTAATGTCTTTTAACAGTATTTAAATATTTGT
Organism: Engystomops pustulosus; assembly: GCF_040894005.1. Taxonomy (NCBI): domain Eukaryota; kingdom Metazoa; phylum Chordata; class Amphibia; order Anura; family Leptodactylidae; genus Engystomops; species Engystomops pustulosus. The sequence continues at coordinate 206,919,398 of NC_092413.1, read as the reverse complement.
TTTACAGCAACTGCATGGATCATAGAAACCCTTAGTGGGCATGACTTCTATGGGAGAGAGTTGTGGGCATGCTCTATGACCTCTACAGAGGAGAGTAGGAGATGTCTATGGCCATCACCTTTTGTGAATAGTACTGACTTTATCTCTTACCTTTCATAGTACAGGCGGTCCCCTACTTAAGAACACTCGACTTACATACGACCCATAGTTACAAACGGACCTCTGGATATTGGTAATTTATTGTACTTTAGTCCTGGGCTACAATAAACAGTTATAACAGTTATCACAGGCGTCTGTAATGAAGCTTTAGTGATAATCCTGATTCTTACGACAACCCAACATTTTTAAAATCCAAGTGTCACAGAGACCAAAAAAGTTCTGGCTGGGATCACAATGATAAAATATACAGTTCCGACTTACATACAAATTCAACTTAAGAACACACCTACAGACCCTATCTTGTATGTAACCCGGGGACTGCCTGTATATAGTGACATAACTAGTGAAAAATTATCTTTAAAGAGCAGGAAGGGTGAGACTATTATGGGCTACACTTAAAAAAAAAATTCTCTACATTTTTTACAAATTACAGGCAGTCCCCGGGTTACGTACAAGATAGTTTCCATAGGTTTGTTCTTAAGTTGAATTTGTATGCAAGTCAGGTGTCCTTAAAGGAAACCTACCACTTGAAATGCATATTTTTATTATTCTCCTAAACCGCTGTATCGCGGTTTAAACACTTTAGTTATCTTTATATGTTAAGCCGGTTCGCTGCACCGTGGTACGCACTCGGTGCAGCATGCGCGCGACTGTGCGTCAAGCGCCTAAGTAGGAAATGCCGGAGAGCCGCACGCAGGGACACGTGCATGGTGCGCCGAACGCGTACCACGGTGCGGCAAACCAGCTTAAAATATAAAGATAACTAAAGTGTTTAAACCGCGATACAGCGGTTTAGGAGAATAATGAAAATATGCTCCGGCACAGGCTCACCCTGAGCTGGTGCTCAGTTTTTGAAGCTTACACCTACCATTTCATGTGGTAGGTTTCCTTTAAGTAGGTGACTGCCTGTATATGCTTGTCAATAGACCATTTTTCTGAAGAAACACATCATATCAGGCATCTTAAAACATTTTGTACCCTTAATAGACAACACCCTCTAGTGGTGGACATCATGACTGCAGTCATCTCCCGCACAGAGGTGCATTCTTCATGCTGGGCTAATTGTATTTGGCTGGCGGCATCTGGTGTTGTATAATCTTACATTCAGTTTTGGATACAATGTGAAGGTATCACTGCTCCTAGATTGTGTTGTGATTACACAGATGGATTGTATCACAAGCTGCAATATGGTAATACAATCGCTCTGAAGATTTAATTGTAATGTAAAGTACAGTAGAAGGAGACATTCCAGTATCTGTCTCCAGGAAGATTTTTTTTACTTCCGCAGTATGAGAAATTTCCGAAACAGGTTTTCTTATTTTTGAGGCTCAAATTCATACGTCTGTAAAAATGTCAGCTAGCTCACAGCCGGCATAGAGGTGCATTATGCACGAGCGCAGTGTGGTGACCACACCGCGTCTCACCGCAATGTAGTAGTACTGTGCTGTGCCCATATATACAGGATAGGAGTAGAAGTACTTTGCTGTACTGTGCCCATATATACAGGATAGGAGTAGTCGTACTGTGCTATGTCCATATATACAATATATACAGGATAGGAGTAGTCGTACTGTGCTATGTCCATATATACAGGATAGGAATAGCAGTACTATGCTGTGCCCATATACAGGATAGGAGAAGTAGTACTGTGCTGTGCCCATATATACAGGATAGGAGTAGTAGTACTGTGCTGCGCCCATATATACAGGATAGGAGTAGTCGTACTGTGATATGTCCATATATACAGGATAGGAGTTCTAGTACTGTGATGTGCCCATATATACAGGATAGGAGTAGTAGTACTATGCTGTGCCCATATATAGAGGATAGGAGTAGTAGTACTGTGCTGTGCCCAAATATACAGGATAGGAGTAGTAGTACTGTGCTGTGCCCATATATACAGGATAGGAGTAGTAGTACTGTGCTGTGCCCATATATACAGGATAGGAGTAGTAGTACTTTGCTGTGCCCATATATACAGGATAGGAGAAGTAGTACTGCACTGTGCCCATATATACAGGATAGGAGTAGTCGTACTGTGCTATGTCCATATATACAGGATAGGAATAGCAGTACTATGCTGTGCCCATATACAGGATAGGAGTAGTAGTACTGTGCTCTGCCCATATATACAGGATAGGAGTAGTAGTACTGTGCTGTGCCCATATATACAGAATAGGAGTAGTCGTACTGTGCTGTACCCATATATACAGGATAGGAGTAGTAGTACTGATCTGTGCCCATATATACAGGATAGGAGTAGTAGTACTGTGCTGTGCCCATATATACAGTATAGGAGTAGTAGTACTGTGCAGTGCCCATATATACAGTATAGGAGTAGTAGTACTGTGCAGTGCCCATATTCCTATATGCAGGACAAAAGTAGTAGCACTGTGCACATAATACAGGAACACATGCAGCAGAATTGGATCATGGATCAACAAAAGAAGGCAATCAGGTCTGAATTACAAGATTTTCTTTTTTTTATCATGTAGACAGCTGTGTGTGCACTTACATATAAGATGTTTTTTTGGTCTACCAGGATGCGGCGTCCTTTGTGCACCTCTCGGTGCAGACAAGATGATTGATTCGGATTTACTCTGGAGGCTTTGGAGAGGAGGAAGCAATGAATTCCCTATATTTCAGTAGCTTTCCTACTTCCCAGACTGGCAGGGGAAGCTTTCCAACAGAATCATTTTATTATGTTTTTAATATCACGTCAGCTTTTGGATGAAGAAGCGAAATAACACTGGAAGGAAATAGACTGACATGATCCCATTTGCACTTGCTGTCAGAATGAATCCAAGTATTATGTCCTTCTCGCTGCCGAGCCAAAACAAACCATGCGACAAAATGTTTAGAGAAGCCCTCATCAAACACTAGGGCATGCTTATCTAATAGTGGGGGGCTCAGTATAATGACCCCATCAGATGAAGTCATGAGTAATGCATCTAATAATCCCTTTGTTTCATTAGGTGGTGGCCATCACCAGTAGGGTCATTGAAGACCTTGACGGACCAAGACTGTTTAGTCTTCAGATGCCTTGTACAAGCCAAAATTTTTTTTTAACTGGGGTTACAATTATGAAGTATACAGTTCCGACTTACATACAAACTCAACTTAAAGGGAACCTGCCACCTGGAGACCCATTTTTAGCACTCCCCCAGTCCCCACAGAGCATAGTACATACACTGCCAAAGTGTTTTTGTATTAAAAATTGGTTTAACAGAAAAAAAGATATGTTATATTGTACCTTTCATTAGCATGTGCTGTGTGACTAAGCAGTTGCCCACTGGGAGGGGCTGGAAAGGAGCAGTTCCCCCCCACCCTTGGGAAACAGCTCCTCCATGTGTCCTTTTCAAATATATGAAAACACCCATCACTTGGCTTAGCGACGCCCCCTGCTCCTCTACAGCTAATCCTGAGTGAGGGGAGTTATTCATATATTTGAAAAGGTCACATGTTTCCCAAGGGTGGGGGGGGGGGAACTGCTCCTTTCCAGCCCCTCCCAATTGGCAACTGCCTAGTCACACAGCAGATGCTAATGAAAGGTACAATATAACATATCTTTTTTTCTGTAAAACCAATTTTTAATACAAAAACACTTTGGCAGTGTATGTACTATGCTCTGTGGGACTGGAGGAGTGCTAAAATGGGTCTCCTGGTGACAGGTTCCCTTTAAGAACAAACCTACAGAACCTATCTTGTACGTAACCTGGGGACTGCTTGTATTAGAATAACTGTGCAGTCAGTAGGGGCTCGGACCAGAGAGTACAATGTATAGAGTGTGGACCAAATCTTAACATCAATTTAGCGCCAAATCAAAAACTGGGTGCTGCATAAACAACTCGAGGGACCTCTTACACATGGCTTTGGCTATCTACTTTAAAAGGGGTAACATAAAGGATCCTGATTTTAAAGGAAATCGACTATCAAAATCCATCCTGATAAACCAGGGACATTACTCATAGATCCAGGCACCGTGACTGTGATAATGTTCTTAGATTTGTTATCCATGGCCTCCTTCCTACTAAAATCAACTTTTAAAATTATTAGGCAGAAGGGCTTTTGGGACCTTAGGTGCTGTAGATTTACAGGCTGTTAAACTGTCACGCTCTCCATCGTATCCATCAGTACTTACTTCTCCCTCTGCTTGACGGACCTTCCTGTAGCTCACGGTCAGAAAGAGAAGGGAGGAGACTGAGCGCAACTGGCTCTTCTCCATAGGAAGCTGAGCGGCCACGTCGCAAGTCAGTCCACGTGGCGATGTGCTTTTGAGCAAATAAGTGTGAGTAGACATCAGATATTTTTGGATAGGACTAATTTTGGATGTTCTGGTATGTTATATTTTCAACTGGATTGGGAAATGGTTGTAGAGTGATACTATAAGAGGGGAGAGCGCACAGAGCTGATGGTGAATAGCGCATGACGGAGAAACATTTTCCAGTAGAGTTGAGGCCTAGCATTTTTGTGACATATTTTTGAGGTGGAGACATCGGATTTCAGCTCTCAATTGTTTCTATTATTGTAGACCTTCATGGTGGCTGGACCACATTACAATCTTTCTGTTTGGGTGAGGTTTTGTCTTCTGCCAGTCCCATTATTGTAGAGTTGTTCAACATCACCTTTAAACTGTGGAGAAGCACTTATGCTTTAGAAAGCTACCTACCATCAGATTTACTGATGGTAGATGTCCCAAACTTACTTGCTCGTTATGTCTGTCAGGGGATGACCTTGTTTTTTGTATGACTGGGAACGGACAAGTTATCGCTAAAAAGACTTTATAAAAATATTCAAATAAGCCTGAGGCGCTCTGGTCTACGTCACCTGAGCGCCTCTCGGTTCCACCGCCTGATAATGTGTGCAGCCTGGTCCTGCCTGCCGATCCACAGGTGTCATGATTGTTATCCATGGCCTCCTTCTTTCAAAAATCAACTTGTAAAATTATGCTAATGAACCTCAGGGACTTTCCTAACCCCTCTGTAATTTTGCTTTTCAGGCTGTTACGCTGTCTCCCTCCCTGCTCCCTCAGCATATCTGTACTTGCTCCTGCGGGAGAGTGAGACAGTGTAACAGTCTGTATTCTCAAATCTTCTTTAGGGCTCTATCACATTGGCGTTGTTTTGCACGCCCATGGTTCAGTCATTTCCACGGACGCCTCACAAAGCCATTGATTTCTATGGGTGTTTTCACATTGGGGTTTACTTACCTGGTCCATTCGCGATCCAGCGGCGCGTTCTCTGCGGTGGATTCGGGTTCGGCCAGGATTCATTAAGGCAGTTCCTCTGACGTCCACCAGGTGGCGCTGCTGCGCTGAAGAGCATCGGAACGCATTCAAGGCCTATTCCTAGTGAAGGTAAGTGCAAGCTTTGCGACACATTTTTAAAAAAAAATGCGGCGGTTTTTCTGAATCCGTCGGGTTATCGTTCGGCCACGCCCCCCGATTTCCTTTGCGTGCATGCCAGCGCCGATGCGCCAAAATCCGATCGCGTGCGCCAAAATCCCGGGGCAATTCAGGGGAAAACACGTCGGGAAAACGCGAATCGGGCCCTTAGTAAATGACCCCCAGTGTCTTGCATTTTCACTAATCCGATCTTCATGGAAATTTGTTTTTTCAGGGAGGCGGATCACAGAAGTTAATAGAAGTCTTTGGGTCTGCAAAGAAAGCGGATGAAACATTGTTTTTTTTTCACTGGAAAGCAGGGTGTGATGTTTTCAAAGCAATGTTAAACCTTCACAATTTTTTTTGCAGACATAGATACAAAACGGAAGAAAAACGGAGGCACAACGGAGACAAATCGCAACTGATGCACAACTGAAGCTGAACATCAATGCCAATGTGACAGAGGCCTTAGACACATATATTCAATTTGATCTCTTTAATTATTAGAAAGGGGTGGGAGTGCATGGCCTTATGGTGGTGGCACATGTGGCGTTTCGAAGCCGTTTTTGGGTTGTTTTTAAGCAGTTTGTTAAAAACGCATTCGTTTTTTTGAACGTTTTTGCAATTTTTCAATTTTTTAAATTAAGCTAATTGGGAAAAATGGTCAAAAACTGATGCATTTTCAAACAACACATGCCTTTTTTAACAGCCTGCTTAAAAATGGCCCAAAAACGGGTTCAAAACACCACATGTGCAATAACCCTTTAGGTACAGTGCATCTACTTGTCAATGGAGGATAATTTAGAGGTATTGAATTAATTGTTGAATTAAACCTGGTAAACAAGGGGGCTCTAGATTTTAAGGCCACACCCATAGTTCTTTTGCATATATAAAAAACGGATTCTAACTTTTCTGCATTCAGGCCACAGATCTTCTTAAGAAGGCCATGCTTAGGATGCAGGACAGGGGCGTAACTTTAGGGGGTGCAGAGGTTGCGATCGCACCTGGGCACAAGAGGTTTAGGGGGCCCTTATGGTGTCACTTTCCCACATGAGAAGACTATTACTATAAACCATACATTATAGTCAGGGGCCTGGCACAGACTTTGCACTGGGTCCCATCCGCTTCTAGTTACGCCACTGTTGCAGGACACTTACCCTACAGCTTATATGTGACCTGGGAACGTGCAGACTCCATTTAAAGGCAAAGTATTTTTTTCTACCCCAGTTACTCATTGATCATCTGTGCTGAGCTCCCGGCCTCTTCTGAGTCTCCTCCATTGACAATCTAGCACATTACATCCCCACAGCTGAAATTTAGCTTCTCACCCCCGGTCCGCACTGGGATTGTACACTGCCTGGAGCCAGGATACTGACTATTCTGCAAATTGTGGAATGAAACAAATTTTGGCAGGAAACAATGGCCCTGCAGATGTAAGTTTGTTGCAGTCAACAGAGTGCAATCTTTACAGCGAGAGTCAATCACTGGGTGTTAAAATGGTTCGCTCCCTACTGTGACTATAGACCTTAAGTGGCTTAACCAGCTGCCACTTCAACAGCTTGACTCCACTAATGAATGTCTAATAACGTTCTGGAACACAGATATGTTTTCTCGTCATTGTCATAAGAGGGAGATACGAGGCTCCAGCTTCTGCCGTTAACACTGGAATTGCAAAACATATAAGTACAGCGTGTATTCCACTTGTAAGTATGGTTCGGGATTATCTAGGGGATTTAAAGGGCCAACAGCAGATATTAGAAAATAACTCTGTTAGGAATTAGGGTTTAACAGGTTACTAAAGTCTGATTGTATTCCAATAACTTCTGCTTAATACAAATTAATGATTAGGTACAGATCAGACACTATGTACAATAACCTCAGCAACTCATGCTCTATAACATGCTGCCTGCAGATAGGACACTATGTACAATGTGCTCAGCTCCTGCTCTATAACATGCTGTCTGCAGATAGGACACTGTGTACAATGTGCTCAGCTCCTGCTCTATAACATGCTGTCTGCAGATAGGACACTATGTACAATATTTGCCACCCCTCCTGCTTTACAACTGCTGCCTGCAGATAGATTACTGTGTTTAATCTGCTCAGCTCACCCTGCTCTATAACATGCTGCTTGCACATAGAACACTACGTACAATCTGCTCAACAAATCCAGCTCTATAACATGCTGCCTGCAGATAGGACACTATGTACAATCTTCTCAACTCCTCCTGCTCTATAACATGCTGCCTGCAGATAGAACACTATGTACAATCTGCTCGGCTCCTCCTGCTCTATAACATGCTGTCTGCAGATAGGACACTATGTTCAATCTTCTCAGCTCCTTCTGCTCTATAACATGCTGTCTGCAGATAGGACACTATGTTCAATCTTCTCAGCTCCTCCTGCTCTATAACATGCTGTCTGCAGATAGGACACTATGTACAATCTTCTTAGCTCCTCCTGCTCTATAATATGCTGTCTGCAGATAGGACACTATGTACAATCTTCTTAGCTCCTCCCGCTCTATAATATGCTGTCTGCAGATAGGACACTGTGTTCAATCTTCTCAGCTCCTTCTGCTCTATAACATGCTGCCTGCAGATAGGACACTATGTACAATCTTCTCAGCTCCTCCTGCTCTATAACATGCTGCCTGCAGATAGGACACTATGTACAATCTGCTCATCTCCTCCTGCTCTATAACATGCTGCCTGCAGAGTGGTTTGAGGCTGCTCAATCCTAATAAGTAGAGGAATGAATAGGGAAACTGGCTTCCTCTTCACACAGAACACATATTTTGTGTCAGACTAATTCTTTTTTGTGCAGATTTTGCTCTAAAACCATCTAAACTGCAGTCTCTCATTGTTTCAATGGGAGGACCATGAAGAATCTTGAGGCTCTTCTACCCATCTAATGGAAATAATATATTGATCGGGTTTGATCACACCCTAAACTTTTTCCCCTATGATCACAAAAAGAAACTGAAATAATCCATTCTATTCTGTCCATATCCACGTAAGCCCCTCCGTGTAGCCCTTCCCCTCCATCTCCTGTGTGGCTGGCCTGAAAATACATCGAAATAAGTGCAGAAAACTGCAATGTGAAAAAAAGCCATAAAAAGGGGATCAAAGGATAACATTCATACGTGAAAGAGCAATTTGAAAAGAAAACAATTTGGGAGAACTGATGGCTCCCCTTCCCTCCATAACCCCACTGTTTTTACAAAGGCACTCGCAGAACGTTACGGGGAGCGACATATGTTGGACTCCTGGAACCTCACGAACAGATCAGATTGTTTTTCTTGGCTGCTAGTTTTACTCTGAAGCAAAATGTCACTGCACTTATCAGCGAGATTTTCTTACATTCTTGGAAATGGCCCCTTTTTTATTCTTCATCTGGCTTTAATGTATTGGATAGGTTTATCGATTTACATTAAAGTTTACCTGTCACACGTTGGAGGACATATATAAGGTGCACTAGCTATATAGTATCCACTACTAAGGAGAGGAGGGGTCTCATTAGCATGTCATATGGACCAATCCCCGCTGGTGCCCACTGTCAACATCATCACCAACACTACAACACACTTTGCATAAATCAATAGTAAAAGTAACTACAAGAAACTTTGTAATATACCCTATAAGAGGAAAGTGCTTCTTTCTCCACTTACTTTGGCTTTTATCCTCCTCTCTCCCTCCCTCGTAATCTGCTTTTCGATCTAAAATCTCAGCTAAGTTCCTTTTTGGGAGCAAAAAAGACTGAAGCTCACTGAGGTCAGACTACAGAGATGTCTATGGAGAGGGGAGGGAGAGCAGTGAGTCACAGCGGCTAGGTCTCTACCCACATGCACAGAGCAAATTGAAAGTTCCAATAAAGACTGCAGAGATAAGACTAGAACTAGTACTAATCTTCGTATATACACCTTGGAATATCAATATATTCAAAGCTTATTGAAAGTCGAGCACACCTTTCGGAATTATGCTAAACTCAACCAGGAATATCAACTCAATAAAGGGTTAAGACAAATTTTATCAGTTTGCCAGAATAGGAATTTCTGAAAATTCTGCCACCAAAGGTTGGAACCAAATCTATCACATATTTAGGACAAATCCTGTGGATTTGTCTTAAATATTAAAAATAAGAATGCCCCTTTCAGAAACTTATAGCACACAGCTCCTTAGCCCCCTCTGGTGTTGGCTGCAGACAGCCATTATTTTTTCATTTCACTCCATGTTTACTTAGGGTATTTGTAGCTCTGTGAGCCCTAATGCTAGACCCACCCAAATGTACCTATCTACGTGCCTTTCCTACCCTAAATGGTGGGTGGCAATTGCTCGACATTCCGCTCCTATGCCAAGATGAAAATACAAAGACAAACACAGGACAAACAACCACAGATAAATGGCCATACAAAAATAGGTTAAAACCAAGAGGACAATTCAGTACATAATTAAGAGACAAACGCATGGTCAGAAAATAAGCAAAGGTCAGAAAATCAAAAAAGTCCAGAAAACGCTAGTAAGCTCCAAAGAGAACTTAGATATATTAGAGTCCCGGTCCAAAGAGTGACTGGACTAATCCCCTGACATCTAGACAAGCCAGACTTGCTGGGAAGTAATGTGAATAGAGGAGGCATCTGTTGATCACAGGGTAGCTTAATCATCTGCTGTCCAGAACAACGTCTGCAGAAGTCAATGGCAGACAGACAGTCATGGTGGAAATCAATGAAGACAGCCAGGAATGAAATAAAGCAGTATACAGACTTGTGTAGGACAGAATTCAAGCTAAGTACAAAATCACATTCAGCAGCACATCTTCTGCTATACTTTACAGGCAAAGGATGGCACTAAAGCCTAAATGAGACCAGATGTACCCCTCCTTTTAAAAGGGGGCCCTTTCTTTCCATTTTTATTGGGGTCTACCAAGTAAAAGTGGTATCTTAAGTGTAAGGATGGGGTTTAACAGGCCAACAATCAGGAGACCATTACTGCTCCGTCTTTGCTCTAGTGAGTACTACTTTTAGAGTCAATAGGGACTCCTGTCACTACTGCAGTGGTCATCATGGCTCTTATGAGCACAAAATTACCTAAACCACAGTGACATCTAATGCAATCTTCTCCCGGTGCTAAACCCTTTCACTGACCTGAAGCCCTTCCTGTTATAATCGCTCTTATTATGAGACATAGAAGCATAGTATCCGTTTTTATGTTCCCAATTATTCAACACAAAATCAACAGGAACGTACCTGATGTGGTGTGCCCTCTCCTTGACTTTCCTGTTTTATGCCTTAATACTTTAGCTCTTAAATTTTGTTGTAAAAATATTTATTTTTAAGTAAACACAAGCAATTATTTTGGTATGTACTTTGGGCTCAGGGCCCCTCCGGTTTCCTTTGCCTTCCTGTGTAGTTTTTTCTTTCTTTTTTCTTCGCTTTTGACATTCTCTTACTTCTTTCCAAAATATGCATCTGTGGTGTGTGATCCTTGGGTGTGAACTTGACTGGTGCTGGACGGTGCCCAATGCCAACATCTCACACAGAGATCCTGGTGCTCACTTCATCCATTCCTGTCCCTACTTATTCTCCATCCAGGACCTCATAGGAGCACGGGGGGGATCTCTACCAAAAGTTATTTTTTACTTTTTCAGTTATATTTTATATTGTTCAAATAAGAATTTTAAAAGGCTGAAAAATTAGCATTAAACATCACGGGAAACATAACTTTTATTTATAAAGTCACTCATCTTTCAATACAATGTGCAAAAATGTATAATTTAAGTAAATATAAGAAATGTTTAAAACGAACCTGTCACCAGGAATGACATTTAAGCTGGTGACAGGGTTTCAATAGCCTGTGCTATGCTGATAAAAATGTCTTTGTAAGCTTTCTGAAACATTGCAGTACTTTATATAAGTTTATTTCACATCACCTAGGTCGCTGCCAACAGCTTTTGTCGAGTCCTTGGGAGGGGCAGCTGCAGCCTGTGTCTCAGTCTCCTCTCCTTCACACTCATCCAGCTCCATCCTCCCCCACTATCTGTCTTGTGCATTGAGCAGGGAGGGGGGTGGTGTGGAGAAAAGGAAGAATGAATGAGGAGACACAGGCACATAGAGGCTGCTGCTGCCCCCACCCCAGGGACTCACCACATGCTGCTGGCAGGGAGCCAGGTAATGTGAATTAAACTTATATTATAAGTACTACAATGATTCAGAATGCTGACAAAGACATTTTTAAAATCAGCATAGGATAGGCTATCATTACCTGTCACCAGCTAAAAATGACATTCCTGATGACAGGTTCCCTATAAGGTAAAAATTTACCAGGCGCTTCTATCTGGGGCAGATTTACTTACCTGGTCCTGTCACGATCCCCGAGGTGCTTTCTCCGACAAGGCTGAAGTCCGGCGCGATTCTTCAAGATCGTGCCATTTTCCTGCATCTGTCGCTTCCCCGCCGAGATTAGCCAGAGTTCATCTTCTTCTTCCCGGTGTACGTGAGTGCATTGTCTTGTGACACAATTTGAATTGTAAATCCCGCGCTTAGTCCGAGTCAGTCGCGTTGTCCGTCGGCCACGCCCCCGATTAGTGTCGCATGCATGTCGGCGCGATTGCACCAAAATCCGATCGCGTGCGCCAAAAACCCCACTTAAATGCAGAGCATATCGGAAATAGTCGGGAAACCCGTCGAAAATGCGCCGTGCGGACCCTTAGTAAATGTGCCTCAATGACTGATACATCTACTGCATCCATTTTGGTATCTCTAGCTCTATGGCAAGTGGTGGTATAGGGGGAATGAGTATAGCGGATCATAAACTGATCAGAAAGGGGTCCAAGATCCAAGATCACGGCAATGGGACCCTTTGTAATGAGGAGAATGGGAGTCCCGTTCCGTCTACTGGTTAGAGCTGCAAGATGTGCATGCGCCTCACTGCTCCATTCAATTGTAAGTGAGTGGTGGAAATTGCCAAACACAGCACACGGCTACTCCCTGCCCTCTCATTCACTGTCTATGAAAGTGCTAGAGATAGACAAGTGTTGAGCTCGGCAAATTCCGATATTCCCATACTATGGAATCCAGCAGCATGACACATGTTTTCCACTTTACAACTTCCGATATTCCCATATTGTTCTTCCGATTAGTGGGGCTCCCAGCACTCGGACCATCACCAATCAGATAGACATCCCCTATCCATGCCGTGGCGGGTAAGTAAGAGGTAGACCTTGGAATTGATACCATATCTTTTATATATATTTAGCCATGGAGTAAAAGACGGTGGTTGGCAGAGGGTCGAGAATTTGCCGGTGGTCCTAGTAACAAGTTAGGGTAGGTAGACACAGGACTGGAGAGGTGAACGAGATCTTTGCTCCGGATGAGTGAAGTCCGAGTCATGGTTCTGGGTAAGTGAAGGTCATAATGCCAGCTCACGTCTTCCAGGGATTTATGTTTACATCCAAGGATTTTCCATAATGTTTTTGACGTACAGATGCGCAGTGAGTTACACAACATTTCTATTTATCCGCGATCAAAATACGGCAATGACTTCCAGACCTGAGTCAACGTTGCGGCTGTTTTTCTTAGTAAATGACTGCGTTGATTTAATACGGTATATTTCTGATTTACAAGCGTCCAGTATGTAACAAAACCTCAGATTCCCTAAAAAATGTTTTTTTTTTTTAAAATTTCCTTAAGTTCCTCTAAATGGGCTCAGAATTGATCTTGTACAGTTGTTATTCCTGGCAGTGACTTTGCTTGAGTTCTGGCCATTTAGGTGCAAACGATTTTATGCAGTTCCTATCTAGGGGGCTGTTGGATGGGAATCAGCTGATCCACTGGAGAGCGTCCAGATAGAGCAGACTATTGATTTAACACTGCCCCGGGGTATTTCCTAGGGGTAAGAAGACAGAATATCGACTGGCGTATAGGGATCAGTGTCTGGTGGATATATTTTCATTTACTGTGGCTAATACCTTGGAAAACATATACATTTGTCTATCCATCACATATCTATGTCTTGAATCTTTCAATCTCACATCATTCTGTCTTATTTTTATCTGTCCAGCTACAGGTGGTCTCCTACTTAAGAACACCCAACTTACAGACAACCCCTAGTTACAAACAGACCTCTGGATGTTGGTAATTTACTGTACTTTATCCTTAGGCTAGAATAATCAGCTGTAACAGTTATCAGAGGTGTCTGTAATTAAGATTATTGTTAATCCTGGTTCTAATGACAACCCAACATTTTTAAAATCCAATTGTCACAAAGACCAAAAAAATTCTGGCTGGGATTACAGTTGTAAAATATACAGTTCCGACTTACATACAAATTCAATTTAAGAACAAACCTACGGAACCTATCTGACTGTATTTATACCCATATCTAATAATCTTCTATTTATCTGTCCAGTTATCTACCCCCATTTCCACATCTAATTACTTTATCTATCTTTCTATGACCACCTTGTGCCGCATGTTTATTATATAAATTCCAGTTCTCCAACTTTTTTTATAGACTCATTCAATATTACTCCACTTCCATACCTTATGACCCCCGATGACCTGTTTGTACCCTGTCCATGATCAATTGCCAGTTAGAGATCACATGACCCTCCATTTGCCGCCATTTTATGGTCAGGAATCTCTGACTGATGAGGTAAAAGACAGGAGGCTTCACTTTACATATCGAGAAAGTGAAGCAAAACTTTAATAGGTGTATATTGGTAAAAACCTAATACCCCGCACCCCTCAATTACACACACATAACAAAAAACATGAGTTAAAGTGGCCAACCCCTTTAATGGCCAACTTTGCCATGACTATGATATGACAGTGAGTGTATAAGTCAAGAAACAAGAAGATTACAGATCAGGAATTGCCGGGACACTGCCGAGCAAGACAGCTAAAAGTGGGAGATGGAATCAGGAATGGAACCCATCCCCAGTGTTACAGTGATTGTAACGACCCACTGAACCGCCAAGGACGATGATGTAACCCGAGACCTGGGACCGGATTCTAAGTGGCACCCAGTTTTCACCAGAGCCCCCCGCAAAGCAGGTTGGACCTGTTGCGGTGTGGTACCAGCAGGTCTTTAGACAGGCATGACTTTGTCTGTGGTGGCGGCCAAGGCGAGGTGCAGAGACATTGGGGGTCATTTACCAAGTGCCTGATTCGCGTTTTCCCAATGCGTTACCCGAATATTTCCGATTTGCGGCGATTTCCCCTGAATTGCCCTGGGATTTTTGCGCACGCGATCGGATTGTGTCACATCGGCGCTGGCATGCACGCGACGGAAATGGGGGGCGTGGCCGAACGAAAACCCGAAGGATTCGGAAAAACCGCCGCATTTTTAAAAAAAAATGTGTCGCGGAGCTTGCACTTACCTTCACTCAGCCCGAGCCGTTGAACTCCAGGGCGTTCCGGGGAACTTCAGTGCAGCAGCGCCACCTGGTGGACGTCGGAGGAACTGCCTTAATAAATCCCGTTCGGACCATAATCCAGCGCAAAGAGGGCGCCGCTGGATCGCGAATGGACCGGGTAAGTAAATCTGCCCCATTGGTAGGGACAGGCAGGAGGTCAGGATAGGAAGCAGAGGATCGGAATCGGGCACGTAGCGGAAGGATTAAGACAGGCAGCACAGAATCGAAGACAATAGCGTCACAACAGGAAATCGCAGCACAAGACATGGAACACAGCTTTCTCTAGGGCACAAGACAGGAAGATCTGGCAGGGGACACAGGAAGGGGCGGGAATTTATTATCGGCGCACTGGCCAGACCGCCGGAGCCAGCACTGGATTGAGGAGAGGTGAGTGAGCCAGCGGGGGTCCTGGGGAGCACAGAGGAGCACCTGTGAAAGTGATGGTAAAATTCCTTGAATTTAAATGCATTTATCACAGTCCAGCTGCTACTAACAACACACACAAGTATGGCTCAATGGGGCACATTTACTTATCTGTTCGAGGACTTCACCAAAAGTGCATTGTCCGATGATAATGCCCTGTGCCGCAATTCACTAAGACCGTGTGCCCGGTATCCTGCCTGTGTTGTTTCCCCGCTCAGGTCCGCCGGAGTTCACCATCTTCCTGGTGCATGCAAGTGCATTGTCTTGCGACACAATTTAAATGTTTAATCCTGCGCTCAGTCCGAATCAGTTGGATCATCCGACAGCACGCCCCCCGATTTCTGCCACAAGAAAGCCGGCGCAGCTGCGCCAAAAAACTATCGCATGCCACACAATCCCAGGGCAAACCCCTGTTGCATACCTGTCTAAGCCGTGCAAAACCCGAAAACGTCAGAAAGTCCGACAAAAGTGCATGCGTAACCCTTAGTAAATAAGCCCCAATGTCTATGCAGCCTAAAAAATTTGCTGAGTGAAATGCACCCCGATTCCTGTTATAATCTACCCATTGATTAATTATGCACTTTTTTATTAAATTATTTTTTTCCGCGTAATAAGTGGATTAGTAAAAACATCCCCACACAATGAATATGTATATCTCCAGTGTCACATCCGTCTAACGTTACATCCATCATAAGGCGTAGTTTCCGCAGGACATCATGTTCAACATATGTGTACATTTGATCGCTCTCCATTTTTTCAAAATTTTTTTTTACTAAAAATCCTATGTCATTTACCAGTTTTATTAATGCCATTTCCGTGAAACAAGGCCGTCCGCAGCCAATTTGGACGGGAATAAGTAGATGGCATCTCTCCACACATGTTGTCATTTGTTTGTGCACATTTTGAATAATTTGTCTTTGACAGAAAAGTAACTGGTTCAAAGTTTCAGATGATTTTATTATTGGTTCACCTTGGTTCACGAGGTAAAACTTGGACAGTTTTCCAGCAAGCAATCTGAAATGTATCCGGCAACAGATTGCTTGTTAATTATTATACGTGTAATGTGCCAGGTTGGTTTATTTTGATTTTATTTCCAGGCTGTTGTTAAAACTAGTAGAAAATCTATAGACTATGGACATAACATAACAAAAGCCACTGAAAAGTCAAGGTCTACTCACTATAAAAGCAGAATAAAAAATCTATCCTCACCTCAACTGAGGACCCCCTTGGTCACAGTAAAGGTTTTTTTGCCCCCCAAATTCAGGTCTTGTAAAAGCAGAAGTGATGACATCACATACATTGTACACCTGATGGTTTCTGGCCTGAGTGGTCACATGATGGTCATTCAAACATGACCAGGGCCGTATTAAGGTAGGAAGAGACACCTGGGCACAAAATTTGTTGGGGGCCCCCGCTGAATGTAGCCTAAAATTAATATTCTGTCACGGTTGTCCCTGCGATCCATGCCTCGGATCGCAGGGACACCAGTGCCCCTCTCTGTGGCGTCGCTGTCCCGTCCCCTGGCCCGCACTTACCTCTCCATGCTCCTTCTCCCGTCCCAGCTAGGCTGCATGCGCGTCCTCGCTCCCTAGGGCGTGCTGATTTAAAGGGCCAGTGCACAGCTGATTGGCGTTGGCACTTCCCGGTTTCCCATAAAGACCGGCTGCTCCCAGTAAACCCCGCCGGATCTTTGAGCTTTTGTGAGATAACAGAAAGCTTCCTGTTCCTGGCGTTTGTTCCTGTTCCTGTCCCGTTCTGCCTTGATCTCCTCTTGCTGACCCTGGACCCGACCTCTAACCTCTGCATCTCTGCCACCTCTGCATCTCTGCCATCAGTGCCTGCCTGACTCCGAGACTGCCCAATGATTCTGCACTTCGACCTTGACTGCCACCGCAGGCTAGTAAAACCTGTGGACAACCTGGTGGCACCACGCCGCAGCAAGACCATCCTGATTTGTGGCTGGCTTTGGTGAAGACCGGGTGCCACTTATATTTTTGTCCCAGGTGTCCGCTAGTACCACCTCCCGCTGTGGTCCAGGGGTTCCACTGATCCCGAGCCCTAACGTATTCTAAACTTTCTCCTACTTACATGTTATCCTTGCTGCTGGCATAGTTGGCACAGCGGTAGTGGTATAAGCCTAGCTGATGGCCTAGCTAGCACAAAGGCAGTGGCAGTATTACTAAATACTAGTCCCAGTCGTCACGCCAGTCCCACGGGCCACTGCTTCTCTCTCCTCTCACCGATTGGGTGTGAATTGACTGTTGGACATTGCTGGTGAATCGCAGGCTTCACTAATAGCTATGGGATACTTGAAAAACAGAGACATCACTGTTTGCTGTGGATAACTAATCTTCTTTTTCTTAGCACTAGTTTTTTTTTTTATCTCTTTGGCCTCAGACATGAAGCCTTGGTCTGTCTATGCAGAGCTGTGATAGGGCACTGCTATATTTACGTAGGGGACCAGACATAGAGAACAGAATCAGAGGCTTCACTGATTGCTATGGGATAACTAATATTCATTTTCTTAGCACTAGTCTTTTATCTCTTTGCAGTATTGCTATGTCTATGCAGAGCTGTGATAGGGCACTGCTACATTTACATAGGGCAGTGATGGCGAACCTTCTAGAGACCGAGTGCCTAAACTACAATCAGAATCCACTTATGTACCATGAAGTGCCAACATGGCAGTTCAAGCAGTAACTTAATGCTAATTGTTCTTCAACTTCATTCAATTTTATTGGCCACTGCGGCCACCAATACAGTTGAAATAAGTTCAGACCATCATTGTAGCTTCTCTCCAGGAAGAATGGTGGGTCCAGCAGGAAAGACAATGCAGTTCTGTCAACACCTTCTCACTTTTCCTGCAGTTCCAAACAGCCAATGAAATGTCACTTTAAAATAGCGCTGAGAGCAGAGTTGCTTGGGACTACAGGAAGATTTGGTGGATTTGGTCCTGTTTGAAATTGGGGCAATGGCCTGAGTGCCCACAGAGAGGGCCTTGAGTGCCACCTCTGGCACCCGTGCCATAGGTTCGCCACCACTGACATAGAGGATCAAACATAGAGAACGAAATCAGAGGCTTCACTGATTGCTACAGGTTAACTAATCTTCTTTTTCTTAGCGCTAGTGTTTTATCTCTTTGCAGTATTGCTATGTCTATGCAGAGCTGTGATAGGGCACTACTATATTTACTGCCTATGAAATGCAGTTTATAGTATCATTTTGTTGGTTTCATAGGTCAGCAGTTTAGCACAGTCTAATGCATAGAGCTCTGCTATGTGCATGAGGCCTACTACACCGTATTAATGTTGAAGCAGAGCACTCTTGGTTTAGATTTTTATGTAACCTTGCACCTGATAAGATGAATACTCTGCCAATTTCTTATAATTTCTCCCAGGAAAAAGCCTGAATTTGGGGAGCGTATGGAGAACTCTCCAGCAGCTGCATATCTCAAAATTCAGCAAAGAGCAGAATATCCTCATGATAGCAGAATTTGCCAGCATCTCTCCCACCTGAGCCGTTCCGGGCCGGTAATAGACAGCGTTGACAGTTACTGTTGGATTGAGTGTTGATATCTTAAGTGCTACATTGTAACAAGTGCTCTGCTACACTAATAAAGTGTTTAGTGGTTGTAAGCAAAGTCTGAGTTATTCCTATGGGGGATGGCCTGCTCAGTCACATTGTTTATTCTTAGAAATATTACATGGACCCCTACAAATGTTTGTATATGTTACTAATAGTCCAGCGTAGTCCCACTGGGTTTTTGTGGTTAGAAACGCAGAAGTTTATGAAAACAAAAGTTCTAGAATATGAAGAATGAGAACAGTAATTATAAGTTAATCCCGATAATATGTCAAAATAGACAAGATATCCTGCCTGTAAGAGACCTCTAGGTTACATAGTTCCTCCCAACAGTGATGTTTGCTGAATTTTTTTTCAATGGGCTCTGTCCAAAGCAAATCAAATCTATTAGGATTAGTATCTATAACCAGCAGGGCCAGACTGGGAATATTTAGGTCCACTAGGTAAAATTCTTCTGGTGGAATAATCCCACACCCTAGAAAATAGATCATATCAGCCTCCAAAATGGGTTAACTTCTTCTGGGGTCCAGGAATGGGATTGGTCCTGCATAAAACCAGTATCTATGAAACATATCCACAGGATAGGGTCTAACTTGCTGATCAGTGGGGGTCTAAGTGATAAGACCACAACAGATCACTAGATTAAGGGTTCCAATGAGGTCTGATGTACCCCAGTCGGACCCCAACTTGGGCTGCCCAATTTATCTCTATGGAGCTGACTTCCAAACCAACACTCAAGAGCGCATTACACCTAACAAAGTTCAAATCTCAATATAGTCAGCTAGTGATCTGGTAACCCACATACCCAGATACTTTAACACATCCACTACTGGATTCCCTCACCTTTGCAGACGTGCTGAGCTGAAAGCATTGCTGACAGCATTGCAGATTTTGTCCAGTTTATGAGTAACCCGGAAAAATTGGGACAGAAAGTCCTTGACTACAGGAAGGGACTGCTCAATCTTAGAAAGAAATAAAAGCAGATTGTCCGCATACAATGTGATACATTCCTCCCCTCCAGAATATATATCTAAATATATATATATATATATATATATATATATATATATATATATATATATATATATATATATATCAGAGCTCAGCTTTAATTTTATAAACAGCTGTGAGAAAATGAAAGCTGAGCTGTTATTGGTTAACATGAGCAACTAGAACAGTTTTGCTCTCACACTTCACTCATCTTGATATATTAGATTATTATGTAGACTGTCCCTATAACAGACACTCTTTCCCTAGACGTAAATCCATACCTAGGTATAGCACTACATAGGGTGTCCATGCCTTCTGTATCGGCAGAATGAACATATCTAAAAATAAGCGATAAAACTTTATTTATTCTCATTTATTAACAAAACTAATTTGCAAATCCCACATAAAAGACCCCCCCCCCTTAAAAAACATCAATGGATGCAAACACGTTAACCCCATGAAGCCGCCTCGAGCCAAGTGCACACAATAAAAGGAAAATGTGACTATAGAGAGTTTGTATAAGATGAAGTCACGGCTGCGTAACCTCACTCACTCCGCGCCGCTTTCCAGCTACCTCACTCCTCGCTCTTCCCAACAGGCCAGTTAACTTATCTGAGGGAGCCTCACACCTGAACGTATTTACTTTGCAATCTCTGTATCACCGTGCCAAACATCTGCCAGGCTCAGACAGTTGCCCCCACGTTGAGAGAGAGCGCATGAGTCGGGTGTGATTTCTCGATACGTTTTAACCTTTTCCATTGACTGCATTTCCTCCCCATTTCTAGTACATTGCGCCACAATCCAGGCATCATTGCTGGAAACCTCCCAATAAACCAGAACTTAAAAGGAACAATTATTTTTTATTTATTTTTTTTTTAAATTTTGTGTTTCTATATTATTTTTGTTATTTTTTCGGTCAGCAGGAAGTGTGTCAAAGCTCCTTTCCAGATGCAAATTAGATCATGAAAAGGAAGGTCCTTGCGAAAAATACCTTCAAAAAACCCCCCGAAGATGACGATATCATATTCGGAGTTTATTAACACAAAACAGAGACGCGGTCAGGTGGAGGCTTAATTTGCGGAAAGAAATGTGTACGAGTTAATGGCATTGAGACAGTTAAACCACATCTAGCGTTAACGTTAAAGCCGGGGGTTTGGGTTACACACACACACACACAATGACTCACACGTGAAATGAAAGAGGTGGATAATTAGGAGGATGAAATGAAATGCTTCGATGGAATCTCATCATAAAAAACCCTCCAAAAAAACGAGCGTTTTATTTTCTTTTGCGAGAGATGGGAAAATATAGTGTGACTTCCCCATGGTAGAACAATGCCTCTAATTTAGTAAATTCATGCCAGCCGTCCCCCCCTTGGACGCGAGCTGGTGGTAACTAGTTGCACATTGAGTTTTATGGCTTTTCAGATGTCTTGTCTTGATTGTCCGTCCTCTCCTCCGCGAGATAATACAGAGGGCTTATTCTATTTTCCCCCGCTAGGTCACAGCTCGTATTCACATGTAACAGAACAATATACAATCTATTCCAGGGCTTAGTGCATGGGAAGCCTTATCTAATGAAAGGGGCAGGAGCGTAATTT
This sequence comes from Engystomops pustulosus, assembly GCF_040894005.1. Taxonomy (NCBI): domain Eukaryota; kingdom Metazoa; phylum Chordata; class Amphibia; order Anura; family Leptodactylidae; genus Engystomops; species Engystomops pustulosus. The sequence continues at coordinate 206,897,847 of NC_092413.1, read as the reverse complement.
GTGGGGTGCAGAGGGTGCGGTCACAACTGGGTCCAAGAGGCTTAGGGGGCCTATTAGTATGTCACTTTCCCATATGAGAAGACTAGTACTATAAACCATACATTGGGGCTCATTTACTTATGCGGCTGCCGGAGTTCACAGAAAGTGCATTGTCCGTGTATAATGCACTGTGTGCGATTCACTAAGATCGTGCGCCCGCTATCCTGCATGTGTCGCTTTCCTGCTCAGGTCCGACGGAGTTCACCTTCTATGGGGCTCATTTACTAAGGGTCCGCGGACCGCATTTTCATTGGGTTTCCCAACGATTTCCGAGTTGCCCCGCATTTAACAGGGGATTTGGGCACACGCGATCGGATTTTGGCGCATCGGCGCCGGCTTGCACGCAGCAGAAATCAAGGGGGGGGGGCAGCCAGACAACCAAACGGATTCGGACTTCACGCAGGATTTAACATTTCAAATTGTGTCGCAAGACACGCACTCACATACCCCGGGAAGAAGCAGGTGAACTCCGGTGGACCTCAGCGGGGAAGCGACGGATGCAGGAACTCGGGCGCACGAGCTTGGTGAATCGCACCAGACTTCATCTTCGTCTGACCGTCCGGATTGGGGATCGCGACAGGACCGGGTAAGTAAATTTGCCCCAATATGAAAGTTAAATCCTGCACTCAGTCTGAATCAGTCAGATCATACGACGGCACACCCCCTAATTTATGTCGCATGGAAGCCAGAACAGCTGAGCCAGCATGCGACACAATCCCAGCGCAAACCCCTGTTAAATACCTGTCAAAGCCGTGCAAAACGGCGAACAGTCCAATGAAAGTGCGATCCGCGGCCCTTAGTAAATGAGCCCCATTATATTACGCGGTCTGGCACAGACTTTACACTGTGGCTCATCAGCTTCAAGATAGACCCCTGGTCTTGGGCATAAGCAAAATTGGATCCTGTCCTTTGATGGATAGATATTGTCCCAGATGAGTCAAAATTGATCCCAATTGATATTAAGGAATTCACGGGCCCAATTAGAAGCACGAAAAATGACTGAATGGGGCACATTTACTTACCCGGTCCAGTCGCGATCCAGCGGCGCATTCTCTGCTCTGGATTCGGGTGCGGCCGGGATTTATGAATGTAGTTCTTCCGCCGTCCACCAGGTGGCGCTGCTGCGCTGAAAGTCATCTCATCGCGCCGGAATGCACCACCTCGGACCAGGTGAAGGTAAGCGCTCCCCAAGCGACACTTTTTCGGTTTTTAAATGCGGCGGTTTTTCCGAATACGTCGGGTTTTCGTTCGGCCACGCCCCCCCGATTTCCGTCGCGCGCATGCCGGCGCCGATGCGCCACAATCCGATCGCGTGCGCCACAATCCCGGGGCAATTCAGGTACAATCGGCGCAAATCGGAAATATTCGGGTAACACGTCGGGAAAACGCGAATCGGGCCCTTAGTAAATGACCCCCAATGTCTTAACCTCTTCGCATTGCAGGGTTTTTTCTTTATTTTTTGTTCCTTACCTTCACTAAGCTATACCATTTGCCATACAGCCTCAATCGATACAACCGATTACCGCTCCCCAATGACATCACAGGGAGTGGCGATCTCAACCAATATGGTGGTGCCCATGCCACGCAATCTTTCAAATGCACATCTGCTATCGGTGCTGTAGTGATATGCAGCAGGCCCCATTCCTGTATGGAGAGGCATGAGCCCTTGAGCCCTCTTCATACATTCCAACTCCCTGACAGATATATCTGTCAGTGAGCGTTAAAGCCCCCTGAAGTGTGTTATGTAGATTTGGATGACTAAATCTTTACTATTTTTGAGTAAAGGGAACCTGTCACCACATTTTACCCTATTAAACTACGAGCCTCTTCAGGTAGAGTATGAAATATCCTTCCTAGAATTCTGTTTTATGTGAAATCTCACCCATTTACCTATAAAAAAAATCAGCTCAAAAGTGAAAATGAAAGCAAAATCCTTATCTTTAATATGACACCAAAAGCATGGTTCTAGGTGCTATAGAACCAGAGATAGAGGCATCTAAAAGGACACCCGAATAGCCTCTAAACTTGAATCATCTGAGGCAAAATATGACTCTTCTCTGATCTTTTTTCTTTGCTAGTGATCTTTTTTAAAGGTAAATGGGTGACATTTCATGCCCTACCTGAAGAGGCTAGTACTTTAATGGGGTAAAATCTGGTGCCTGTTCCCTTAAAAAAAACTTATTTATCATGTGCACATGGCATTCATTTTTGTGTTGGCTAAGGGACGTCCTCCTAAAGGTCCGAAATCCTTTCCATTATTCCTGTTATGTAAAAACTTGTCCATTTATGTATAAAATTCTCCTCCCCTGTCATATACAAATGTGTCACTTTTTGCCTGAGATGAGTCACTTTTGGAGGTTAAAGGAGACACTTAAGATGCTCCTATCTTGGGGTCTATCCAGCTATGTTAAAAATGTCATTTTAAAGAGAAGAGTCTCATATTTCCAATGGCATAGTCAGGAATTTATACAACCAAGCGGTTGGTTTATTGATGATAATGAGGGAGGACGTTGTCATTGTGACACAATTCGGTACATACAAGGTTTTCCGTGACTGAAATCCAAACTGAGAATTCCAGTTTGTTATGGACTTCAATAATCGTGGGAGCTTTGCTGTTGGATTTCCAGATCCGTCTCCCCCATTGATTTTACTGTACTATTCGTTCCTCCTGGGAGCTCATTGCAAAATGTCTGCTTTGAATCATTGTCCCTTTTCTATGATCTAAGCCAGAAAGTTCCATTTATTTGTTACCCGTAAGAATGTCATGGTATCGACCATTTTTATTCTAAAAGAAACTCATGAAGTCTAAAAATTCTGCATTGTTTAGTGTCTTATGTATATGTCTGTCCTTTTGGCTTCAGTCCAGTTGGTATTGGATTGCATGGATACATGGGGGTGGTCAAGTGACGTTGCTGTCCATCTATGGACAGTTTTTAGAGATGTGTATCCGTGGCAGAGAGCAGAGTAAGTAATCTGGCCTTCCATAAAATGGTCACCAGCAGGGCTGGATTATAGGAAGGGATCCAGGGGCACGCACCCCAGGGCCCCCACCAGCAATGTCTGATGGTCAGAGGTGGTACCATCACACCCCACATCTGCCTGCCTCCAAGCTGTGACAGTGACTCCCAGGTTCTGTCAGTGAGAATGTACCCACCCAGCCGTGCTCAATCGCATTCTGCATGCAGCGTGCCGTTCAGGAGCTGCACTGCATGCAGAGTCACAAACTGGTTGGCTGAACTGATTTCCAGCCATATCCTAGCCAATCAGTTTTAGGTTTACATCATGTGAGAGGAGAGAGAACTCCCACGGGGCACAGGGGACTGGGGTGGCGACTAGGACTAGAAGTCGGTACTACTGCCACTGCCAGCAGCTGGGATAACATGTAAGCAGGAGAAAGTTTAGAATAGTAATGATAATTTAGAATAGTGATGTGTACCACTGTCTGAGCTACATTTAGTGGGGACCCACACCAGATTTTGCCAAATTGAGGTAGGCCTCCACCTACCTCAATTCAGCCCTGGCAACAAGTTAGGGCTGATCAGACATTAAAAGGCTTTACTGACCGGGGAATTTTTAGAGAATTTTCATACTTATTAGTCTAAAGGCCTAAACTTTTTTTCATGTAATACCTTAAAGGACATCTTTTACCAGGATGAAGGATTGTAAACCAAGCACACTGACATACTGGTGTGTGCCCCCTCTGGCAGGATCCGCTCGTCTTAAGGTTTCTTCTACCCTTGTTTTTAAGAATAAAAGGCTTTAAAAATTATGCAAATTAGCCTAAGAAGCTAAAAGAAGAGCAGATCCTGCCAGAGGCAAATACCTGTATGCATCAGTGTGCTTGGTGTACAATCCGTCATCCTGGTGTTAGGTGTCTTTTTAGGGGTCGATTTTTTTAAGTGTAGAGGGATTTTTTTTAAACTTCTATTTGGAAATAATGGTTTTTAAAAAATATTTATTTATCTTGTGTGTGTTTTTTTAACCTTATATGTCCCCCATGTGGTCATAGAAGACCCCTGATGGCCAGTTCCACAGTTTTAGTTTCTCTTTCCAATTTTTTCTTTTCTTTTTCTTACACATTTTCACCTGTAACTGGGGCATTTATAAGAGCCACAGATACAGAAAGAAACAACCTCCTGTGGTGGCTGATGAGCAGCTCTCATTTACCCCTGTAGACCTGATGATCATGTGACCGCCGGGTCCATAGAGCTGAAGTAGTGCTATGCACTGAAGAAAGGAGTCAGTACTGAAACCAAATTTTTCTCGAAAGTAGGATGGGTTCCCTTCTGTTCAGTTTTTGTTCTGCAATTTGAGGACCTTCTGAGGGCCCTAAACTATCCTGGAATGGCTGATGTATACAAGTGTGTTAAGAGCCGACATAATTTTCAGGGCTGGTCTCTCTTTTCATTGTCTATTAGAGGCTATGGCACCGGGATGCCACCTAAACCGCCGGTGTTTAAATCCATGACTGCTACCAGGTATTTTATAAAACAACTAGATGACGGTGATGATCCATTTTCCTTAATTTCTAATGACATGTGTTCAGAACCCTAGATATTTAGCCCTGCATGAAGGGTTCAAACAGACGTTGCCTCAAAGATCCAGCAAACACCACTTCATAGACGTGTGACCCTCTGGTAGATGTAGGCTTCTCGGAGAGAGTGGGGAACATTTACTTACCCATCCCGTCATGATCCCCGAGGTGCGTTGTCCGACAAGGATTCGGAGCTGCTGTGATTCACTAAGATCGTACGTCCAATTTCCTGGATGCGTCGCTTCCCCCGCTGAGGTCCGCCGGAGTTCACTTTCTTCTTCCTGGTGCATGTAAGTGCATGGCTCGCGACACAATTTTGAATGTTAAATCCCGCGCTCAGTCCGAGCCATTTGGTTTGTCCGATGGCCACGCCCCCGATTTGTATCGCATGAAAGTCGGCGCCAAAATCCGATTGCGTGCACCAAAAACCCCAGTTAAATGCGGCGCAAAACGGAAATAGTCGGGAAGCCCGACAAAAATGCGCCGTGCAGAACCTTAGTAAATGTGCCCCAGTGTGTCTTCTGTGTAGGGTGGAAGAGGGTCCAGCGATGGTGGGCCTGAGGAAATGGACAGAATTGTGAAACAGGGGGCTAAAAAGATGATGGATCCTATTGTATCGGTTATCTCAGATGAAAATATTGATAACCTATCCTATCGATATTATTTTGTTGATGAGCTCCACGAAGAAGTGAATGGGCTTTAGCTGCAATATCAAACTCATCCACCGTACAATGTAGAGCATCAATGTTCTTGATGTTGAAACAACCAGACTCTGAATTTCCTATAACTGACCCAAGGATCCTAGGATAAGGATTCTAAGGATAAGTTATCAAAATTTACTCCATTTAATTGTGGTAAAAAATGGGTTCACTATTTTCTCTCCCAAAATTGCAACCTTGTCCTTATTTATAGTCATAAAGGATTTCTCCAGGATTAAAATATTTATTTTTCAAAAACACAACTCAAGAGGGACATTATTTTTGAAAAAAAAAAAAAAAATTTACATCCTAATTTTAAACAAATAAATAACCGTCCCCTACTATTTCGAAAAGTATCCAGAAGAGATGAAATTTCCAAAAAGTCCTCATTTACCCCCCAAGAGCCTTCATGTCTACATTGGATGAGAGCACATACTCAGAATTAAACAAATCCCGCTCTCACTCAAGTGTCTCCAGGTGGCATGTGGTTGCCAATAGTCTCCTATGTTGGAGGGAAATGTTTATGTTTGTCTCATCAAGATGTGAATAATCACCACAATTGCCTTGATTTTTAATTACAATTCATTTACCCTTCAATCTGAAGTCTTTATTGGAAACAAAGAAACAGATGTGGAGCACATTGAGACAGGGGCATAACTAGGAAAGGCAGGGCCCCATTGCAGACTTCTGAATGGGGCCCTCCTACCCCTTCAGAGTTGTCGAATTATACAGAGTTGCTGAAGTATGGATGATCTATACTGTTATATTCATATTGGGGCTCATTTACTAAGGGTCCAAATGCTGCACTTTCGTCAGGTTTCCCGAATATTTCTGTTTTTGCGCCGAATTGCCCCGGGATTTTGGCGCACGGATTCGGAAGAACTGCGGAATTTAAAAAACGATATGTGTCGCAAGATCAGCACTAACATGCACCAGGAAGAAGAAGGTGAACTCCGGCGGACCTTGGCGCAGCAGTGACACCTGCTGGATATCGGGTGCACAACCTTAATGAATCGCGGCAGACCTGAATCCTCGTCGGACAACGCACCGCGGGATGGCGTCTGGACCGGGAAAGTAAATCTGCTCCAATATGCTTTAAGATGTGCAGTAAAATATGTATATAATGGTGCACATCCTCCATTCTTTACTGTGGCAGGTTGTGTGCTGGGGCCCCCTGACACTGTGGGCCCCACAGCAGCTGCTATGGCTGCTACCGCTGTTGTCACGACCCTGCATTGAGCTTTTGAGGAAAGCGTGCAGGTCTCTACAATAATCCTAGATATGATTCACCCGCAGCAGGTTGTTATTCGTTGATTATGTGTTTGGCAAAACAATAGTTTTAGGAAATAAAATTGGCACGTGGAAACGGAAATTTTCTCAGCTAATGAATAATTCTAGTTATTTGGCTTAAGCACTAAAATTTTCAGTTTAAATATTAAGTGACATATCAGGAAGGACTAAGTAGAGTGAGTGAAGAAGAGAGCGACCATGGAAATTATAGAACAAAGTGGAAGTAGGGCGATAATTTGATACAAACGTAAACGGACAATCACAAGAAGGCATCCGCTATAGTTCGGAGGTCTCACCATCTCAACAGATGGGATTCTTCACTGTAAGAGCAGTTAAACTACAGATCTCACAGATTTTGTGATGTTTGATTTATTGCACGAGTTGAAGTGGGGCCAAACTGAAGGACAGAATATTACAAGTCATTGGACCTAGATGGTGGACATGGGGTATTGATCCAGGGATTTATTCGCCCATATTTTGAGTTGGGAACTCATTTTTCCATTTACAGGCAGTCCCCTACTTAAGAACACCCTAGTTACAAACGGACCTCTGGATGTTGGTAATTTGCTATACTTTAGCCTTAAACTACGATAAAGAGCTAAAACAGTTATCTCAGGTGTCTTCAATGAAGCTTTATTGTTACTCCTGGTTCTTATGACAATCCAACATTTTTGTCACAAAGACCAAAAAGATCGCTGTCGAAGGTTGTAGCCCCAGACCAAAAAATTTTTTTGTCTGGGGTTACAATTATAAAGTATACAGTTCCGACTTACATACAAATTCAGCTTAAGAACAAACCTACAGAACTTATCCTGTACGTAATCCGGGGACTGCCTGTGCATGGGGCAATTAGGATTCACATTTTATGAATGCGTACCTTCTTCAGGATCAACACTGTAGGTTTATAGGTTGGATTTTTTGGGGCGTTTTTTTTTTTTTTTTAACTGAGAAGGGGACTATTCTGCCAGGGCTTAAGACATCTACTGCTTTGTAAGGAGGGTTGTATCTTCTGTCAGTTATCTAAAATAAATGAGGATCGTGTGGCGATCACGTGATTGTTGAGGGTCCAGACAGTTCCTGCAGGAGAAATACGGTATTACTAAGCCCTCAAATTAACAGTCCCTGGATTTGTGCTTGTATAATCTAGTTTATGGGAACACCTGCTTAAAGGGGTTGTCCAGAAGTAGAAAACGTCTTCTTATAACAGTACTCCTTCTCTCCACAGAGAATAGGTGGTATCGCAGCTCAGCCTTACTGGAGTCATGCTGAAATATGAGACACAACTAATGGGCAGGTGTCCGGGGGCAGAGTAAGACTGCCTGGCTGTATGAATATTACAAGTCTGGGATTCACTTCTGTCCCTTCTGTTTGCTTTCAATCTCTGGTCCTGGGACCTTTGGAGGACCTTCATAGGTATGGAAATGGCTCCTGTGTACATGTGTATTTAGAGCAGGAACAGATGTACAAAGATTACATGGGTGAAGGCCCTTCTCAGTATTACATTTAGTGGGTGGTTTCAATGGCCATGGGGCCCCTAGGGTTAGGGTTAGACTTTGAATCGGGGGTACTGCCCAAATTCCCTATAATATAATCCACTACTGAAGGTGTGATATCTGTTACGATGTTGGTAAACCTTGCTTAAATCCAGTGGCCAAATGGAGTAAGCCAGGAACAGAACTGAGGACGAGTAAACAGCAGTGCAGGTAGTAGTGTAGGGCAGAGCAGGGATAATTACATGTAGGTAGGAACAGTCTCGGAAAGACAGTTTTGGGAGCAGGAGACCAGAACAAAGTCACAAAACTCAAGCAATCTTAGGATCACCATAAGGTTCAAATAGGCCCAAACAGGAAACAAGATGGGCCCCATAACACACACCATCAGCCATCTTTGGTAAGGCTCAATACAACAAGAGCCTCCACTAGAGAGGAGAAATGCAGCATAATAAGAATGAGAGAAACAGCAGCCACTAGTGGTCAAGAATTAAAATACACCAGGATCCTGACAAAATCATGTACAAATCCTTTAATTTCAAGGAAACCTACCATTTGATTTGATGCATTATGAAACAAACATACCTTGAGACTGCTGTATCTACACTGATGCTGAAATATATCTGATTTAATCCCTGAACTGAGTGACTTTGCTAAAAAAATACTATTATGATACCATTATGATAATAAGTCTCTGTCGCTCCTGTGACTGCCCTGACGCTCTCCTCTTACCCTAATTATGCACTGCTCCAGTCTTGTTCTGCCCAGCATAAGAATATGTCATCACAGTGTTGCCACTGACAGGCAAAAGTAATCAATTGCTGCACCATCCCCCAGCTACTGCATATGAGTCATCCAGCTCAGGTTGATTAATCCTGTCTGGACAGTTTAGGAAGCTCCTGTGTATGTGGAAGTAATGGGGCAGATTTACTTACGTGGTCCCGCCGCGATCCCGTGGTGCATTGTCCGACTTGGATTCGGGTCCGGCACGATTCACTAAGATCGTGCGCCCGAGTTCCTTCCTGTGTCACTGCTGCGCTGAGGTCCGCCGGAGTTCACCTTCTTCTTCCTGGTGCATGTGAGTGCGTGTCTTGTGACACAAAACCTTTTTTAAATTCCGCGGTTTGTCCGAATCCGACGGGTTGTCTGACGGCCACGTCCCCTATCCCATCGCGTGCGCCATCCCGGGGCAATTCGTTGCAAAACGGAAATATTTGGGAAACCCAACGAAAGTGCGGCGTTCGGACCCTTAGTAAATGAGCCCCAATGTGTTTATGTATAGCAGCCAGCCTGCACCCAGCTTTCCCAAGGTCCTGAATTTTATAATCGTTTTTTGAGCAAAACCACTCAGTTCAGCGATTAAACAAGATATGTTTCTGCATCAGTGTAGCTACAGCATTCTCAAGGTATGTTTGGTTCACAATGCATGATTTCCTTTTATTTCTTCTACTGATTTGTGTCTACATCTCCTCTGCAGAACGATATGTCCCCATAGTGACAAACAAGGAGTCCTGCATTTAACTCTGTTTAAATAATATTGCAAAGCAGTTTTTTTGCTAACCCACCCATAAGAGATTAAATAGCAGGGGATAGATGAAAAACAACAGGATTGCAGGATCAGACTACACATATTTTCTGTGTAGTCTGTAACCAAGGAAACACAGAGGTCTGCTAGGGAGCTGTCCACCCAAAACAGTAGTTTACCAATAACAGATAGGTACAACATAAAGTTTTCAACTCTGTCCATTTTATGTTGCTGGACACCATCTCCAACGTGAAACATTTTTTTTAAAAATTTTGCCCGATTCTATTTTTATACAGTTACATTTTCAGTAATTTGTCATATTGAATCATTAATTTATATTCATTCCTTCCTAAGCCCTGAAGGAAAACGTTGATATGAAGTGCAGGAATCCCAATTATTTCAATATATTACACATTCTAAAGCTTTTCTTGTCCTCTGTGTAACCACAGAATAGTTCTGTCCGTGTTTGTTTATAATCATTGTACTATCTATAGCATTCTTTCTGTGTTCGTATTTACACAGGTTTTCCAGATTTTTAAGGCTCATAAATTTTAGGTTATATCCGGTATTTTAGATATTTGACTTGGATGGAAATCATTTCTTGTCTGAGACCCGATTGCTCTGAGCTCGATTTCTGCAACATGTGCATTTCTATAAGGTTTTATCATAGAGAGCAGTATTATTACAGTTATATCACTCTAATACGTCACTTACTAGGATACATAAGGCAGTGCTATAGTTGTATTACCGCAGTATGTAGAATTGAGATGGTAAAAGAGTAGATTCTTGTACATAGGAGGCAGTATTATAGTAGTTTTATTCTTGTACATAGGGGGCAGTATTATAGTAGTTATATTCTTGTACATAGGGGCAGTATTATAGTAGTTATATTCCTGTACATAGGGGGCAGTATTATAGTAGTTATATTCCTGTACATAGGGGGCAGTATTATAGTAGTTATATTCTTGTACATAGGGGGCAGTATTATAGTAGTTATATTCTTGTACATAGGGGGCAGTATTATAGTAGTTATATTCTTGTACATAGGGGGCAGTATTATAGTAGTTATATTCTTGTACATAGGGGGCAGTATTATAGTAGTTATATTCCTGTACATAGGGGGCAGTATTATAGTAGTTATATTCCTGTACATAGGGGGCAGTATTATAGTAGTTATATTCTTGTACATAGGGGGCAGTATTATAGTAGTTATATTCTTGTACATAGGGGGCAGTATTATAGTAGTTATGTTCTTGTACATAGGGGGCAGTATTATAGTAGTTATATTCTTGTACATAGGGGGCAGTATTATAGTAGTTATATTCTTGTACATAGGGGGCAGTATTATAGTAGTTATATTCCTGTACATAGGGGGCAGTATTATAGTAGTTATATTCCTGTACATAGGGGGCAGTATTATAGTAGTTATATTCTTGTACATAGGGGGCAGTATTATAGTAGTTATGTTCTTGTACATAGGGGGCAGTATTATAGTAGTTATATTCTTGTACATAGGGGGCAGTATTATAGTAGTTATATTCTTGTACATAGGGGGCAGTATTATAGTAGTTATATTCTTGTACATAGGGGGCAGTATTATAGTAGTTATATTCCTGTACATAGGGGGCAGTATTATAGTAGTTATATTCCTGTACATAGGGGGCAGTATTATAGTAGTTATATTCCTGTACATAGGGGGCAGTATTATAGTAGTTATATTCTTGTACATAGGGGGCAGTATTATAGTAGTTATATTCCTGTACATAGGGGGCAGTATTATAGTAGTTATATTCTTGTACATAGGGGGCAGTATTATAGTAGTTATATTCCTGTACATAGGGGGCAGTATTATAGTAGTTATATTCCTGTACATAGGGGGCAGTATTATAGTAGTTATATTCTTGTACATAGGGAGCAGTATTATAGTAGTTATATTCTTGTACATAGGGGGCAGTATTATAGTAGTTATAGTCTTGTACATAGGGGGCAGTATTATAGTAGTTATATTCCTGTACATAGGAGGCAGTATTATAGTAGTTATATTCTTGTACATAGGGGCAGTATTATAGTAGTTATATTCTTGTACATAGGGGGGCAGTATTATAGTAGTTATATTCCTGTACATAGGGGGCAGTATTATAGTAGTTATATTCCTGTACATAGGGGGCAGTATTATAGTAGTTATATTCCTGTACATAGGGGGCAGTATTATAGTAGTTATATTCTTGTACATAGGGGGCAGTATTATAGTAGTTATATTCTTGTACATAGGGGGCAGTATTATAGTAGTTATATTCCTGTACATAGGGGGCAGTATTATAGTAGTTATATTCTTGTACATAGGGGGCAGTATTATAGTAGTTATATTCTTGTACATAGGGGACAGTATTATAGTAGTTATATTCTTGTACATAGGGGGCAGTATTATAGTAGTGATATTCCTGTACATAGGGGCAGTATTATAGTAGTTATATTCTTGTACATAGGGGGCAGTATTATAGTAGTGATATTCCTGTACATAGGGGGCAGTATTATAGTAGTTATATTCTTGTACATGGGGGGGCAGTATTATAGTAGTTATATTCCTGTACATAGGGGCAGTATTATAGTAGTTATATTCTTGTACATAGGGGGCAGTATTATAGTAGTGATATTCCTGTACATAGGGGCAGTATTATAGTAGTTATATTCTTGTACATAGGGGGCAGTATTATAGTAGTTATATTCCTGTACATAGGGGGCAGTATTATAGTTGTTATATTCCTGTACATAGGGGGCAGTATTATAGTAGTTATATTCTTGTACATAGGGGGCAGTATTATAGTAGTTATATTCTTGTACATAGGGGGCAGTATTATAGTAGTTATATTCTTGTACATAAGGGGCAGTATTATAGTAGTTATATTCCTGTACATAGGGGGCAGTATTATAGTAGTTATATTCTTGTACATAGGAGGCAGTATTATAGTAGTTATATTCTTGCACATAGGAGGCAGTATTGTAGTAGTTATATCCCTGTACATAGTGGGCAGTACATAGGTTCTTTAGGTTTGTTTTTAAGATGAATCAGGTACCAAGTGTGGCTGGGGTTCATGGAAGCTGCAATTTTGTAACACTTTGGGGGTTATTTATTATTCACTGGTGCATATGATTACCTGCCATTGCTCCAGCACAGCCGGATACATCAGGAGGTGAGCAACACTCAGCGCCGGCCCACTTCTTGCCAGCCACGCCCACCCACTGACTGATCATTCCCCCCTGGGTGGAGGTGACAGAAAGCGGGAATTAATCACAAGTGCTAGCTATAAGCTGGCATTTGCGATAATTTCAGGGCTTCTCACCACTGGTGGGGTGCAGAAGCCCTAATAAATATCCCCCTTTGTCTCCAGTTGATGATTAATGCAATATATATATATGATTATATATGAATATTCAGTCATGTGAACACAAAATACAATACATATTGAAGTTGTTTCAAATACACGAAACATCGCCACCTAGTGTTTATTGTATGGCATCACATATAAAGCGACAGTAGATTTTACACCTACTTTAGCTAAATGGCGCATTTTATATTAAATCTTCCTCTTAGTCACATATCTCAATATATTATAAAATTAATTATTAATCCCAGATATTTTGTAAGATTAATAAAATGGAATTGCTTGAAACATGTAAAGAGAATAAATAAAAGAAAAAAAAATTACAAAAAAACATTAAGGCAGGGTAGGAATTAATAATGTCATAATGCTATACACAACTCATCCCAGCCTAACAATAGATTTTAACATACCACCCACCAAATGTTATACTGAGACGGACCTTCACCCATGAAATCCTTGTACATTTGTTCCTGCTATCAATACACATGTACACAAGAGCCATTTCTGGACCTATGAAGGTTCATTAAAGGTCCTGAAAATAAGGTTTAATCACCGGAGGCGACAGGGCTTTACTTTGAGAACTGTGAATCTGTGGAATAGCTGAGCTCAGGCGCTGGCCACAGCAGGGACAGCAGAGAGCTTCAAGAAGGGTCTAGATGCCTTTTTACACCTAAATAACATTGATGGTTATGTTATATAGAATTGTTTCCCCTAAATCCCTTCCTCATCCAATCCCTTCCCTTACTTGGTTGAACTTGATGGACATAAGACTTTTTTAAACCATATAAACTATGTACCAGATGTAGGAAGTGATTCCAGACTCATAGGGACTATAATATGCATACAGCCCAGGGCAGTCATAATCTGCCCCTGTTTAGCATGGCTCCGCTCCTATCCCTTGGTTACTCCCTTATTTCTGGTCCCCAACAAGTTTCCCCTCCTTTTCCACCAACATGACCCCTTTCCACCTCCCCTAGTAAGTTTGACCAAATCATTGCCTTTTAATTGGCCAAATTTTAAATTTTTAAGCCCTGCCTAAAAAATGCACAGTCAAGGATAGGGCAAAGATCAAGATATATATTATATAGCAATTTTGCACACTGGCAGGACGGGCATAGAATGTGCCAACATCATGTAGTCTGGGGTTGTGTTTAGGCATTGGCTAAACAATATGAGATAGCGCTCATAGGGCAAACCATAATTATATCTATTTAAACTTAGAAAAAAGACCAAAAACTATGTGAAATATGCCCATTTCGGGGTGTGATTACATGTCAAAAAATTTTGTCATCGCAAATAAAAACAATCATGAAAGGCAATTGTTTAATCCTGTAGACATGTTTAAAGGAAATCTACCACCAGGATGAAGGACTGTAAACCAAGCACACTGACATACTGGTGTGTGCCCCCACTGGAAGGATCTACTCTTCTTTTAGCTTCTTGTGCCCTTGTTTTTATGAAAAAGAAGGCTTTAAAATTATGCAAATGAGCCTAAGGGGCTCTAGGCTCCTGTCACAATTCTGCACTGATTCTTTCAGCATTCTGACTCCCTCTAGTGGCAAGTAGGCAGATTACTTGCTGTCACTATTCTACATTCTGTCGCCCCCTAGTGGTAAATATGCCTCTGGTGGCTGGTTCTCCGCATTGCAGTCATATCCTGGAACTTCCTCCTTAGGTCACTCTCTGATCTTCTCTCTGGGTTGGACTATGAATCTGTTTCCTGAAAACAGGGACACTTATGTCCAGGGTGCACTCACCCTTTAACTATATGTTGGGGCACAAGCATGCCCTAGAGGACGGAGCACCCACACGTTGTACCCACGCGTTTCACAGCTTCACAGAATTAGCAATGAGTCTATGAGTCAATGATTCCTGCTTTAAGAAAACACCCTAAACACTACATTTTCCTAATACAGACAGTCCCCGGGTTACGTACAAGAAAGGTTCTGTAGCTTTGTTCTTAAGTTGGATTTGCATGTTAAGTTGGAACTGTATATTTCATAATTGTAACCTTAGCCAAATTTTCTTTGGTCTCTGTGACAATTGGATATAAAAACCTTTGGGTTGTCATAAGAATCAGGATTAACACTAAAGCTTCATTACAGACACCTGTGATAACTGTTATAGCTGTTTATTGTAGCCTAGGACTAAAGTACAGTAACTACCTACATCCAGAGGTCTGTTTGTAACTAGGGGTCATCTGTAAGTCGGGGGTTCTTAAGTAGGGGTCCGCCTGTAGTGTCTACCCTCCCTGTGTAACCCTCATCTGCAATCAATAATATTTTTACTCATTTGGTTACATTGTCCGCAGGTTGAAAAACAAAGTTGCTTTCTTCCAAAAACAGCGCCACCCCTGATAGTGCATGGTATTGCAACTAAGCGCCATTCATTTCTAAACATGGTCAAACCATGGTCAGGAGTGGCGCTTTGGAAAAAAGCAGCCATGTTTTTCAACCCCCTGGACAACCCCTTTAACGTTAAAGGTGTTTCTTTACTCTTTACAAGGAGGAGTTTAACCTTCCTTTCCATCATTTTGGAGCTTTAGATATAAAAGTATTACTCATACGTCCATGTGCTTTAAGCCTTTGGAGTGGCATACGCATAGGTCCTCCCCGGAGCTCTGCACGCAGCCTGGAACCGGCCAAATTAGTTAATTTCTTTCAGCAACAAAATAACATTGTGATGACATGCAGGTGCCACAACTGAGCCCCAGCCAAGGACAATACTGAAATATCACATAGTAAAAGCGCTAAACTGCCGGAGATCATAGGTCACTTTTAATGACTTAACATACTTAAAGTGCCTGAGGGGCTTTATGGGATGACACTAAATGCTCTATTTAATGTAGTAGAAGGAACTGGCGTTACATAGTCAAGATACAGGAACATTTATTCTCCCAAGTGTTTTATTCCTCTCCATGGGGTTACTGCAGCTTATGCACGGATTTCTGCAAGCCCCATGAATGATAAGTCATAGAAGACACATAGCAAGTGAATGGAGCAAAAATCTGATTTTGCGCAGTTCTTTATGGTTTCGATTAGGGATTAGCAAATCGATTCGTTGAGTCGTGGATTTGGTAATGATCTGACAATTTTCAGTCACTTTATCAAATCTGATTATCAATCCAGTCAGAGTCCCAAAAATACCTTGCAAAATATCCTTACCTAATGAAACGCGGCATTTAGGGTGTTAAATAACTGGATAATGTCAATGTCAAAACTGCCTTTAAAGGGAACCTACCACCCCGATTCTACCTATAAAGGTAGAAGGGGTGGTAGGTGGATGGATGGGACGTGAGGATAGCCCTTTTTGGGGCTAATCCTCACGTCCCGGGTGTCTTTTAGAAAACTTTATTGCATGTATATGCTAATTTTTTTATGCGGCTACTGGGGCGTGGAGTAGCCGGACATGAGGCTACTAGTCGCGGCTACTCCACGCCCCAGTAGCCGCATTACTCCGCCTACCAGGTAATCTTCGACTCGTCCGAGTCCCCCGGCTACTGCGCATGCGTTCTGCTCATGCACAGAATGCAGGGGACCCGGACAAGGGCTGGTAGCTGCGCGCCGAAGATTACCTGGTAGGAGGAGTAACGTGGCTACTGGGGCGTGGAGTAGCCACGACTAGTAGCCTCATGTCTGGCTACTCCACGCCCCAGTAGCCGCATAAAAAAATTAGCATATACATGTAATAAAGTTTTCTAAAAGACACCCGGGACGTGAGGATTAGCCCAAAAAAGGGCTATCCTCACGTCCCATCCATCCACCTACCACCCCTTCTACCTTTATAGGTAGAATCGGGGTGGTAGGTGCCCTTTAAGAGAAGCTCTCATGTTCTCATGGCTAACACCACACCCAGGTGCCCTTCAAAGGGCTAACTATAACTCTTGCTACTTCTCAGACCTGGGGGTGTGTCTTAGTTGCAGTTGGAGTGACGAACCAATCAGCTGCTGGGGTGATGTCCAGGCACTCCATTTATAAACCCCGGTTTAGTGCTGGTTATAATAGTCTCCTCATACTTGTAGTTCTTCTTCTCTTTCTTGGACATTTTTGACTATTGTATTTCCTCACGATTATGTACCTTGCCGCCATCTGGCTTTTGACCAAATTAGCCTGACCTTGCTTTTATCTATTTGTCTCTCTGTTTATCTGTTCTCTGCACATACCTAGAATAGGGGCCGTCATCCAGTTTTCACATGCGGATTAGCAGGAACAGAGGTTCTGGGAAAGTAGAGGGCCTGCACATCTTTGTGACCATCAAGTTTATTTCATCCCTTTACTCCACTATCAAAACTTCTGAAATCAATGCTGAGTCTATTTTGTTTTCCCAAACTATCAGATTATAGATGCCTTTAAAAGTCAATGGAGAGGGGAGAGGTAGCAATGCTATATAAGAGAGAAGAGGTACAGGAAGAGAAAGAGGATACTGGTACTAGATATTAAGTTTCTATCTTACTCCAAGTACTTTTTTTCACATAGGAACAGGTCAATACTTTTCTATAATGTCCTATATGAGCTTAATGATCCTTCCGAAATTTATGGAGAAGATTCTACAATCTATGTCTCTGCCTACTTGCCAGCTCTGCGCTAAACTGCAGGGGACAACTGGGCGATGGGCCTTAACCTGGCTAAGTGCAACGAGCAGTAAGAGAAACAAAAAGATAGCTAAATAATTAGGCAAAGTTATATAAACCAGGTCAAAACCAAGATGGCGGCGAGGTACAAAATCATAAGGCAGAACAGTAGTAAAGGTTCAAGCAAAAAAATCAAGAACTCAGCTGAAAAAATCTCTTTTTAGAGGACTAGTGAGGGTTATATACCAATTTATAAGACAAGTGGAGCAAGTTTACACTAATTCCATTTGGACCAGAACCTAATTTTTTGAAAAATTCTTCGATAAATCTCAAATAATTCACTCCTCTTTAAACCTTAGTAACCCAGTGTTAACTATGATGTAGAATTCTTTTTCAATCCTGTGATTGGTGGATCGGTTATTATACCTAGATGTCGGCAGTCATTTGGGATTATATGGTTTCTTATAAGTTCTCGTTGCCCCACTACCCTTAGGAGCTCAGTTTAAGGGTTGTTGTTATAACTACATGACAGATTTTCGATGCTTTAGGCTAATGTCCGTAGATAATTGTAGATTTCCAGTGTTTTCTTCTGTGTTCTGATGAAGACCACATGATGCTCACATATGTCCTGTCTTATACATTTACACGTAACAACCTTCACAGTACAATAAGCAAAGCTGAATAATGATACAAAGGTCCTAAGTTTAAACAGATCCTATAGAGCTTTATTACGCCGACAATTACAGATCCTATCTGCAGGACAATCTGCTTCTAATCATACACACGTGAACGGCCAAAGTAATCCTTTCCATATTCCACTTCTTATCCAATAAATTGTCTGATGGTGCAAATAATAAAATACATTCAATAGTAATTCGGCTACACGCTGCCAAGATTGGAGAAGTTGTTGGCAAAATCACCCACAGGTGGGATAACGTGAAAAAAAAAATTTGGCAAAATTTTCTGTTGTTTCAAAAATATGACACGACGGTGACCTGTGAGCACACCCTTAGCCTTCATGCAGATGACTATATTTATATAAATTCCAAATTTTACAAAATAAATGCAACCAAGAAAAATCGATGCCGTCATTCTGTACTTCCACATGTTGGTGAATATATAAGTAGTGTTGAACAGAACCAAACTGCAAAGGTCGGGCACCTACTTAACCTTATGGGTCAGAGTCCCCTGATCCCAAACTTCATTAGGGCACCACCATTTTGGGGAGGATCAATGCTCCCCAACGACGTCATCAGGAGGGAGTGGCGGATTGGTGGTGGCACGTCCACAGTACTTCATCTTTGCCAATGGTATTTAAATAATTAGCACCGGCGATCGGTGGCAGCACCGATTGCAGGTGTTGCTAGTTGGAGTTCGATACTTAAACACCAAAACAGTGGGACCCAAACAGTGAACCCCTGGACCTGAATAGTGTTTTAAACTTGGTTCAGCTGAACTTTGCCAAACCCGAATTTCAACGGAATTTCCACTCATCACTATTTATAAAAATACTTATAGGGCCATGGGTTTTATCAGAACTTCCATAGACATAAATCTAGAGAGCCATCTATCTGTCACCAGCCAACCAGGGTAGATCAGGGTACCCCAGTTCTCCAAATGGGTACAGGTCCCAGATGTAGGAGCCATATCTATCACACATATTTCAAGTTGAGCAACTTTCCTGAGAGGAATAGTCTTTTAAGCAACTTTCCAAAGACTGAAGAAAACTGCCAGGATCAAGTCTACTAATCTGATAGATAAGAGTCGTAGGTGATCCTTAATCAAAAGATTATAAGAAGTCTTTCAGGCATAACCAAGAAGATACAGGGGCACATTTACTAAGGGTCCACGGAACGCATTTCCATTGGGTTTCCCGAATTTTTCCAATTTGCGCCAAATTGTACAGGGGTTTTTGGTGCACGCGATTGGATTTTGGCGCATCGGCGATGGCTTTCATGCGACACAAATCGGGGGGCGGCCATTGGACAACACGACTGATTCGGACAAACCGCGTAATTTAAAATTCAAATTGTGTCGCAAGATCAGCACTCACATGCACCAGGAAGAAGATGGTGAACTCCGGCGGACCTGAGCGGGGAAGCGACATATGCAGGAAATTGGACGCACATTCTTAGTGAATCGCGAATGCTCCGAATCCTCGTCGGACAACGCAACTCGGGGATCCGACGGGACGGATCAGTAAATGTGCCCCACAGGGTTAGGAATACAACTGTGGGGCTCATTTACTAAGGGTCCAAATCGCGCACTTTCGTCGGGTTTCCTGGCGATTTCCGATTTGCGCCAAATTGCCCCGGGATTTTGGCGCACACGATTGGATTTTGGCGCATCGGCGCCAGCTTTCACGCAACAGAAATTGGGGGACGTGGCCGTCAGACAATCTGACGGATTCGGAAAAAACACGGAATTTACAAAAGAATTTGTGTCGCAAACACTTACATGCACCAGGAAGAAGCAGGTGAACTCTGGCGGACCTTGGCGCAGACCCAGATCCTCGTCGGAGAACGCACCACTGGATCGCGACTGGACCGGGTAAGTAAATGCGCCCCTATGTATACGTCAGTACCTTTCCCTTCGACTGAGTGTCTGTAGAGGTACACAAGAATGTCACAATTAAAGGGGTTGTATCCTCAGCATATGAAATAACAAGCTGTTTGATGGGGGTCCAACTGCTGGGAAACCCACCAATCATTTGGGCAGACCCCTGAAAATCCTGAACACAGGAGTCCAGTTCTAACTAATTAATGGAGTGGCTAGCTGTGCTAGCGTTTAATAATATGGGAGTGTAGGAAATAGCGCAGGACAGTGCTTGGATATCTCTGGCAATTCCATTCATTATCTGTGAGTGGCGGATATAATGAACCACTGTGCTTAGAAATTTCCAACAATCCCATACTACCCGTTAATGAGAAGGAGACCCCCATAGACCTTACCAGGTCTAGTAAGGTCTGTATAAAAAATTAACAATTTTTTGTTGACTTTAAAATTAATCATATGCTCTCTCCATCTTTTCCCTCCCTGTTTTATATTCTGTGTTCAGATCCTTTTCATGGGTCAGTGGATCATTTCCTATAAGTAATCTTACTCCTATGACATATGACTGCTACTGAATGGCGATTACATCCTCCCTGATGTCTCTTTCTTATGTCAATTCCCACTATTCCATAAAATTACCGTATATACTCAAGAATAAGCCTAGTTTTTCAGCACAAAAAAATGTGCTGAAAACCCAAACTTGGCTTATACTTGAGTAAAAAAATATAGGTTTTACCAGGTTTTGTGCTAAAATTAGGGGCCTCGGCTTATACTTTGGTCGGCTTATACTCGCGTATATACGGTAATCATAAATCCTGGATAACAACAAATATGGTCGCCATTACTGCTCCAAGATAGATATTTGCTATCCTTGAGCTTAGGAAAGCTGGGTGACATCCTGTGCATGAGCCGTACTGGCAGCCATATTGGTTTTCAGCCAACTTCTCTGTACACAGATGTTTCTATTAAATGGCCAGAGGGATTTTTAGCAATTTGACAGAACAGAAAGACTGATGGAGCGAATTTCTGTTTAGTCTAGATTTTAGTTTTATTCTCTTTTAAGAATGTAGTAACATTTTAAGCTCTAAACTATCTTTCCCTAATCATATAAAACTTCCTAATCTGATCTACACTTCATCTACCTAATATGCTAATTTTTGGCAGAGGAGTAGTCCCTCTGGGGTGTTGGAGGAAAGGCTACTCCACGCCCAAGTAGCCTCTGCTGCCCGTACTACCTGCCCACCCTAGTTGTGCTTCTGTCACTTCATTGGCTCCTTCAGAGCTCTGCACATGCACAGTATCTCTGGCTTCAGTGCTTCCCATGCGCATGCTCATATCGTCGCGAAAGAAACGTGACTTGGATGTGCAGGTAGGAGAGACAGCAGAGGCTACTGGGGCGTGGAGTAGCCTTTGCTGCCACAGTCCAGAGAGACTACTCCACGCCCCAATAGCCTCTGACAAAAATTAGCATATTAGATGGATTAGGGTAGAAATAGATTAGGTATAGATAGATTGGGGATTCAAATGTTATTGAGAATCTACCTTTATAGGTAGTTTCCTGAGGGTAGGTTTTGTTAAAGTAAATATTCATTCAGCTAAAAATAATGAAAAATATCTACAGTATAGAGAAGTAGTGTAGGTTTAATGTATAAGGCAGGCAGTATCTTCCTAAAATGGGCCTTGTGTATACAGTGGGGGAAAATAAGAAATTTATACACTGCCGATTCTGCAGGTTTTCCCACCTACAAAGAATGGAGAGGTCTGTCATTTTTGTCATCTTCAATCGATCACTTCAACTGTGAGAGACAGAATCTATAAAAATATCCTGAAAATCACAATTTATGATTTATAAATACTTTTAATTGATTGAAATAAGTATTTGATGCAATCGAAAAACAGAACTTAATATTTGGTAGAGAAACCTTTGTTTCCACCAAAATTTTATTGAACATCAATAAATCTAGGTTACAACAATGGCACCCTAAGTTGGGTGACAATGTTAAACTACATATTTTCCATGCAAGATGCCCTATCCAACTAGCTGTAGCCTATATCTTGTATCTTCATGCAAACCGTATTTTGCGTGTGGTCGCTAATTTCATCTGAACTTGGATTTTGACAACACATAATGCTGCCTTATGAAGCTCAGAAGTAACCAAGCAGTAGCCAATCTTAGAAAACCACAAATAAGGGAACGGTTACAAAAACAAGGTCATGTCAGGCATCCAGTCGAATCCCCCCCCCCACCTATACAATTATATAGAAACCTTTGAATGCAATTACAGTTCAGAAATTTCATGTATTTCAGAGCAAATCAGCACACACTGGCCCACTCCTCCATACAGATCTTCTGCAGATCTTTCAGGTTTCAGAGTTGTCACTGGGCAACATGTTGCTGGAGCTCCCTCCAAAGATTTTCAATTGGGTTCAGGGCTAGAGACTGGCTAGGCTATCCAGGAACTTGAAAGGCTTCTTATGGAGCTGATCCTTTATTTGTCCTGGCTGTGTATTTTGGGACATGCTGAAAGACCCAACCACAACCCATCTGCAATACTCTTACATGGCCCTATCCATCCTCCCTTCAACATGGTGAAGGTATCCTTTGTCCAAAGTATGAAGTTTCCACCGCGATGCTTCACGGCTGGGGTGGTGTTCTTGGGGGTCTCATCATCCATCTTCTTCCTCCAAACACAGCAAGTGGAGTTGATGCTAAAAAGTTCTATTTTCCTCTCATCTGACCACATTGCCTTCTCCCATGACTCCTCTGGATCATCCAGATGTTCATTGGTGAATTTCAAGTGTGTCTGTAGATGTTCTGCTGTCAGTAGGTGGAGCTTGCTGAGGATTTTAATCCTTGACAATGTAAGGTGTTACTAGTGGTAATCTTTGAGACTGTGGTCCCAGATGGCGTCAGGTTATTGTCCAGGACCTCCTATGTAATTCTGGGCTAATTCTTGACCTTTTTCCAAATCATCCTGACCCCATGAGGTGAGATATTGTATAAATCTGCAGAGTGAGGAAAATTGACTGTCATCTTGTGTTTCTTAAATTTTTTTAATAATTGTAGCGAAAGTTGCCTTCTCACTGAGCTGCTTGGCCATTGTCCTGTAACTCATCCAAGCCTTGTGCAGGTCTACAATTTTGTCCCTTGTGTCCGTAGACAGCTCTTTGGTCTTAGCCATGGTGGAGAGGATGGAGTGTGATTGATTGACTATGTGGACAGGAGCCTTTATACAGGTCACAAGTTCAGACAAGTTGCAATTAATACTGGAAATTAGTGCAGAGTAGGAGAAGCTTTTTAAAGAATTCTCATTGGTTGGAAGGTGATCAAATACTTATTTCATGCAATAAAATTATAATTAATTATTTAAAAAAAATACAATGATATTTTCTTTTTTGGAGTTTTTTTTAAAATTTTGTCTCTCACAGTTGAAGGACCTACGGAAAAACTTACAGATTTCTCCGTTCTTTATAGGTGAGAAAACTTGCACAATCGGGAGTGTATCAAATACTTATTTCTCCCACTGTAAAAAATAAAAACCAGAGGCAGTTCCTATAGTAACCAATCACTTCACTGCGTTTATTTTCACAACTGATTTTAAAATTTGCCCTAGTTTTTTTCAATTACAGGGTTTACCATATGATATCATTATTTTTAGATTGTACAAGACTACTGTAGGTATTTTGGGATACAGGAATATCTAAAATGTTTATGGTTTTGTTTGTTTGTTTATTGTATATGTAAAAGGGAGAATGTTTTTCAAATTTGTATGTATTTTTTAGGCCCCCTAGGTACTGGAACCATAGGGGGTCTGATGGCTCATATACAATATACTGAAATACAATTGTTAATATGCTGCTATTGCTAATATGCTGCTTCTCTATAACAACCTGCCGCCAACATGCTGTAATAGCGATGGTTGATTGAAAGCCATTCGAGTCATTGACAGGTTATTGGTTCTACACTGGTCTCTGAAGACCATACATCTGACACACACTGTTTGGGCTACTTTATATCACTCTTCTTTTTTATCCAGCCCAGACCGATGTCCACAGTGCAGCCTCCTCCATCCTGCAGTTACAACCAAGCATCTTGCATCGTAGTCTTTAAGCAAAGAGATGGAAGCCTATGGCTCCCTGCTCCACTAGCCAGAGAGTTTCAACGCTATTCGATTGAAAATCTCACTTGTCACAAATCTTTGATGCTAGTGTTAACCATGGCAAGGGGCTCATCATGTAAGGGGTGGTACAAGGTTCGACACCCCCTATGACCACTGTCAGCTCTTTTGCTTCAATACAACTATAGGGCTCTACATTATATACAATGTTATAATTATTCCACTACCTACTCTATACCAAGGGTAGCATCATTACCAATAATGCAACAATCATGTTGGGTAGACAGGATTACCAGGGCATAAAGATGTCAGCACCACGGACAGCGGAAAGGACTATAATGTACCTGAGAACATTGTATTTTATTGTTACGGTGTAGCAAAGGACATATTAAATAGTTTATCTCCAGCCATACATGGGGTACGACATCCAAAACCTATTATGCAGTACATTCATGCTCTCTACTTCATCCGCTCTACTTCAATGGGGCCACCGTCTGCAAAACTTAGAGTATAGCCGAGTTATAGAGGTACAAACTCCACCACTAATAGCAGGACAAGGACACTCATGTTACACCAAGTAAACACAGGTGACAATAATTGATCTAATTGGATTAGATTTAATAAGAGCTCATCCTCATGCAGAGCAAATTTACTTAAAGGGCACCTACCACCCCGATTCTACCTATAAAGGTAGAACGGGTGGAAGGTGGATGGATGGGACATGAGGATAGCCCTTTTTTGGGCTAATCCTGACGTCCCGGGTGTCTTTTACAAAACTTTATTACATGTATATGCTAATTTTTTTAATACGGCTACTGGGGCGTGGAGTAGCCGGACATGAGGCTACTAGTCGTGGCTACTCCACGCCCCAGTAGCCGCGTTACTCCACCTACCAGGTAATCTTCGGCGCGCAGCTCCTGGTAGCTGCACGCGCTCGTCCGCGCTGAAAAGGTCTTGGCTGAAAAAGACCCAACTGATGTTGAAGATGTCCAAAAGTACATCCTCGGGCTTCAGACAATGACCAAACCAGTAAACCCATGACTAGAAGATGGATTGTTCCAGAAAGGACCAGAAGAATATGAAAGTTTCTGGAATCTAGGATCACGCCAGGATTGACCAAAAAGCATAACAACAGACAAGAGGTAAATCCAGGCTCAAGCCAAAGGTCTACGAGCCAAGTCAAGTTCGGGAGTCAAAGCTGAGGAAAGGTAAAGAAAACAGATAGATAACCAAGTACTAGATAATAATAATAATAATAATAATCTTTATTTATATATCACCATCATATTCCGTAGCAATTTACAAATGATGGGGGACATATACAAATTAAAATCAGACAATACAGAGTGAAAACATAGTCATACGGAACAATAGGAGTGAGGGCCTTGCTCGGAAGAGCTTACACCTGGTC
Organism: Engystomops pustulosus; assembly: GCF_040894005.1. Taxonomy (NCBI): domain Eukaryota; kingdom Metazoa; phylum Chordata; class Amphibia; order Anura; family Leptodactylidae; genus Engystomops; species Engystomops pustulosus. The sequence continues at coordinate 206,872,236 of NC_092413.1, read as the reverse complement.
ATTCACATTTCATTGAATTCATCTGCCATATACAGGTGGTCCCCTATTTAAGAACACCCTACTTACAGACGACACCTAGTTACAAACGGACCTTAATTGGTAATTTTCTGTACTTTAGCCCTAGACTACAATAATCAGCTATAACAGTTATCACAGGTGTCTGTAATCAAGATTTATTGTTAAACTTGGTTCTGATGACAAACCAACATTTTTAAAATCCAATTGTCACAGAGACCAGAGACCATTTGTCTGGGGTTACAATGATAAAGTATACGGTTCCAACTTACATACAAATTCAACTTAAGAACAAACCTAAAGACCCTATCTTGTACGTAACCCGAGGGACTGCCTGTATATACATTTCTTCAATTGGATGTTATCAGAAAAAAATGTACCTGTGTGAAGATGATTGCCCATAAATGGAGCCATGTTGTCCCTTAGAAACGAGATGGCAGCAATGGCCGGACATGCGCAATTGAGTCCTGCCCGACCACCATTCATTCAGTGTATCATTGTGGGACATGCAAGTAACTCCTTGCCATTTTATTTGCATAAGAGTTGTAGTTGTAGATGGCGGCTATTTTGGCGATAACTTCGTCTAGTTTAGAAAGCCCATAAAATGTTGTGAATCATAAATGCAAACTATTTAAGCTCCATTTTGTGATGAATGAAATAGAGTTTTGTTGTAATAATTTCTTTATAGCAGTATGAGTTTCCCTAAACACTGCTTTAAATGTCAATGGCCAAATGGGAATACCACTTTAATAATTAAAAAATTCCAAAACAGTCATCAGCCATCATCTTACATAAAGAATTCAAAGTCAATGGGACTACAGAGAAGCCTACAGCTTTGATTTTAACAAATTACAGATGGGAGGAGAACACATGATGGGTTATTTAGTAAAGAGAGAGTTGAAATGTCATGCAGTTAGCGAGTGTGATAGATATGCCTAAAGAGATGGGTTTGAAGAGCACTTTAAAAGCTTGGAAGTTGGATATTAGTCTGATAGTCCTGGGTAGGGCATTCCAGAGAATTGTTGCATCTCTGGAGAAGTCCTGGAGACCTGTGTGAGAAGTTTGAATTAAAGAAGAGAGTAATCTAAGATTACTGTCAGATCAAAGAGCATTGGTTGGGTGATAGATTGAAAGGAAGGATGCAGAGCTTTGTGGATGAGGGTTATTATATTAGACTGTATTCAAAAGGTGACTGGCACAGACTGGAGGCATCCGTGTTGCATTTGCTCTGAAAGATAAGCCTGGCTTCTGCATAGGGAATGGATTGTAGAGGAGTTTAGTGAGTGGGAGACTGATTAGTAGGGAGTTACAGTAGTCTAGACGAGAGTGAATCAAAGCAACAATTAGCATTTTAAAGGTTTCGATTGTAGGAACTGGGCAGATTCTACAGATGTTTTTAAGGTGCTTGCGGCAAGAGCGAGCAAGAGATTGAAATATGTGTTGCACAGGTGAGGTCGGAGTCCAGCACGACCCCAAGACAGCCTTGGGATTATGGAGATAATAATAAGTGAGGTACTGGTTCAATTTACGTAGCCAGCCGAGGAGTAAGGACTATGAGAGAACCTTTGTATGGATTGAAAGCAATAAGACACCAACATCAATTGCGAAAGTATTTCTGCGACCCTTTTTTGGTAATGGTAGCACTAAAAGAACTTCATAAGGAATCAACCTGTGTGGACCTAATCTGTATTAATTTCCCTTTTCTAAAAGTTTCCAGTAGCTGTTCGGCTTGTGCCAAAACTTTTCACCCACAGTCTACATCTGTGGGTCACAGAACCCATTGGCAGGGAGGTCAGTCAACCTTTGGCACCTCTATGAGCCAGTTTAAGGGTGTAATTGCCTTAGTCACAGCCTGTGCACTTGGAATTGATTTCCACTGTGAATGTCTTAGTTGATTCACGAGGATTTATAATCCATACATCAATAAGACAAGGAAAAAGAGCGGGTTTTGACAGTGCTTTGTGCCGACAACGCGGCTTCCAGTGAAATAAAGCTTGATGACAATTGTTTTATTCAAGACAAGATGAACATTTTGGATACAAGTGTTTCCTTTTCCTATGAACTTTTGCCAGCTATCTCCCCGTCTCCTATCTCCGGTCTACACTGTCCCGAAGCAGATTTTTTTTCATTTAGCAGTCATTAAAACGTCAGAATGCTTGTGTTCACCAACTTTTAATTATCTGGTCGTAAGTCAAACAAACAGCAACACTCTCCTCCTCTGCTCTTCTCTTCACATAGATGGAGAATGCAAATGTAAGGAAGATTACACCGAGGATTCAACACAGTAAGTGCTACCTACTACAGATAGAACTAGGACCAAAACTGATGACCCACAAGTGAGGCCCAGAGTTTTTTTTCCCACCATGGTTCAAGTTCTATTGCATTTTTCTAAAGCAAAAAATAAACGATAAGTACTAATAGTAGGAGGACCAAACCCAACATAAGGTGGGAAAGATACCTAAGAACTTTCAAGAAGGTGCAGGGGGAAAGGAAAACAAAAAACAGAAAGGCGAGATGAAAGCTCAACTGTGAATGGCAGGTCAACAATCAGTCTAGAAATTCCCCTGGTGACCAAGGTCCATGGAAGTTCTCTGAATATGTCTGAAGAGCTAAAAAAACTACAAATACATGGATCCAAATATGGTGAAACAGTAAGCTACCTGCGTCATCATCAGTGAGGCTTTCCATCCGGTAAATTTCACTCACTCTACCTAGTCCTTGGGCCACTGTTGGTGTGCAGTGGGATACAAGTATGATGTGGTAGGTTCCAAGCAGGATCATCAACCAGGGCCTGTCACTCAGTTGTCACACAATTGTTTGCCTCCACATCTCCTTAAAACTGATAAAACTTGGGACAGTTCCAAAATATATTGAGAGTGGTTCATTCCTCTACACCACAACACCAACGTAATGGCAGTCCATCAGGATCTATTTTATGCAGTAGGTGAGGGTAATGTAATAGTCTTTTGACAGGAGAGGGAGGTCTTGTGGGATCATGTCATTATCTTTCTCAAATTCCACTTCACTTCTGGAGAAACTGTTGAGAGAAATCCTTGAGGGCAGTGCTTCTCGACATTCATAATGCCACAACATTTTTATATAGTTCCTCATTTTGTGGTGAACATCAAACATAAAATTATTTTTTTTGCTACTTCATAACTGTAAGAATTGTAATCATAGTCACAGTGATCCCCCCAGTAGTCACAGTACCTGCCCCTGTATCCCTTAGTCACAGTACCTGCCCCAGGAGCCAGTAGTCACAATGATGCCCCCAGTGGTCCCAGTGATGAATCCAGTATCCAGCAGTCACAGGGATGCCTCCAGTATCCAGAAGTCACAGTGATTTCCCCAGTAGTCACAATGATGCCCCCCAGTGGTCACAGTGATGAACCCAGTATCCAGCAGTCACAGTGATGCCTCCAGTAGCCAGTATTCACAGTGCTGCCCCCAGTGGTTACAGTGATGCACCCAGTATCCAGCAGCCACAGCAATGCACCCAGTATCCAGTAGTCAGTGATGTCCCCAGTAGCTTGCAGTCACAGTGATGCCCCACAGCAGCCATTAGTCATAGGTATTCCCCCAGTAGCCAGCAGTCATAGTACAGTGGCCAGCAGTCAAAAGTACTTACCTGCCTGCACGCCGATAGCCACTCTGGTCTTCTGCAGCTCTCTGCTCTCCTGTGTAAGGATTCTAGCAGCACGGTGTATCGGAAAACATATTTCTGATGGACTTAGGTGACCGCTGGCCAAGGGATTGTGATCCACTGGTTGAGAACCCCTTCTTTAGCGCATCAGAGGCCAGCTAATTGTGGTCTTACCAAATGTTGTGGAATCGACAAGAAACTGGCTATAATTTGTATGGGCCTTGTTTTAAAGGCTTTTACTGTGGGGTCCAAATGACTTTTTGTTATGTTAATTAATTCATGTTTTTGTACCCAATATTCTAATATGTTGATATAACGATCAGTCTAAGGTGTCCTTTTTGTGGGTTGAGATATAATACTTAGAGACACCATATTAGGAAATGTATAGCTATTTCATCTGTCATTTGAGGTCCTTTAAGGAGATTTAAAATGTTTTTTTTTTTTTAAGTTTATATTTTTGATCTTCTTATTTTTAAACAAATTTTTTAGGTTAACTCCAACCCAGCTTGGCAATGTAAGTCTAATACTACTAAATCCTAACAAAGATAGAGGTCAATTGTAACGGGCGCTTGGCATACCTGGGAGCCTTTAAGGAGGCTCCAGACCGCTAGGACAGAGGAATTGTTCCTTAATATCTACACAAGAGAGCCATTTCTTTAATTTCACTTTAGAATAATAAGACCAGCCCAAAGGGGGTATCATGGCCTTTAGCTTGAGTACCGTCGAGTACCATTGAGTATCATGTACCATGCCATACTTGTCAGAGGATTTTCTACAATGGTTTGCAGTCTAGATATTTCCTTGTCAATCAATATTATGAAAATTTTGGTAAAAAAAACTAAGGCAGTATAAACCAAGATAAGAAAGTCTAAACAAGAGCTTAAATTAAGAGGGTACAGAACATATCTGGTCACATCTGAGCCCAATAGCCTTTGACAGGTCATCAGATGTCTCTTCCTTAAATTACCAGTGCAGTAGTACCTCAGTATGCAAATTTTGTAGCTCTTCCAGGTTACATTGGGTTTTCTGGTATTTTCCTCTTCTCGGAGAAGCGCATGTCATAAATAGAGGTAGACATCTGGTCTTTGTTAATGCTGTATTGGGTGAAGTTTCTAAGAAATATTACAAATATGTAAACTTCTAAGACAGTAGATGAAGCCTCTGCTCCACTCTTGGAAAAAGTATCTTAAGGGAACATTTTATCTTTAAATAACCAGTAAATTTTAATGCCCTTAATGGTTAACTTCAGTCAGTAGGTGCAGGTAGATACAGGATGTGGTATAAGGGGCAAATCACAAGTGTAGTCACATCAGATAAGGGTTTGGTAGTGGAGGACAAGTAGAATGGGTGCACACGTTTCCTCCTATAATGAACTGGTCTGTAGGGTGTCAGTCACATCAGGCTCTGCTCATAATACTTGCACATGCGCAGTACATCTCAAGAGCCAGATTGTAGTGATGGGGGGGGGGGGGGCGGGCAGTGCAGAGGGGCGAGTTTACCAGGCAGGGCATTCATGAGTTCGCATGGGAGTGTAACTGGATCCAAGAACTCTCCCGTTTCCTTGACTGGTTCTATGAAAAAAAGAGGGGTGATGAAGGCCGTTTTTTGGAGCGACAACGGAACTACAGTTAGACTTGTATACGGTGCTGTTCTGGGTTTACTGTGTGGTTTTAAGGTGACAGTTACCCTTTAATGGTGCACCTAAGACAACTTACCAAACCCACTACATTCATTTTTCCTCTAACCTTTTTTTACTACGGTACTTCTGGTTTTTCCTTCTCATTGGGGGTCATATACTAAGGGCCCGAATCGCTGTTTTTCGTCGGGTTTCCCGTAAATTACCGGTTTGCGCCAAATTGTCCCGGGATTTTGGTGCACGCGATTGGATTGTGGCACATCGGCGCTGGCATGCATGCGACGGAAAACGGGGGCATGGCCGTCGGAAAACGCGTCGGATTCGAAACAACCCGCAGTATTTTTTTAAAAAAAAGTGCCGCTTGATACTCGTTTACCTGCACCCAGGATAGGATGGTGAACTCCGGCGGACTTCAGCGCAGCAGCGACAACTGGTGGACATCGGGCGCACTACCTTAGTGAATTGCAGGAAGACCCGAATCCTCGATGGAAAAGGCGCAGCTGGATCGCGACAGGACCAGGTAAGTAAATGTGCCCCATTGTGTTTTTAGCCTTAGTTGTTGATGTCCCAGATCTACTTCTTATATACTTTGCTTTATGTGTGTACTTTATCATAAACCACCAATACCCCTGGAATTGACTTCTCACCTAAAAAGAAAAAAATTGGTAAAGTTCAAAAATATAAAAATGACTCTTTCTCCCAATCTATGGGATATTATTACTTTTTCTGCTCTCATGCTCCAGTTCTTTCTTCTCAATTTTGTACATAAAAAAGAACATGAACTCCGCTAATCCATTTGTTTCCCAATCAATTCCCTTTCCTTGAATCTACATAAAAAAGTGAGTGAATTTACATTTTGCAATCCGGGATAATCTTGTATAATTTCCTTTAATTATTTCAACTTGTATTTTATGTGATTTCAAAGGCAGTTGGGAAACTTGCGGCTGCAGCCACCTGCTATTCCAGCTCCGACACTGCCAAGACTAAGCATAAAATAAAACGTAAGTAAATAAACAAACATTTTATTCAACGATTACAAAAATGAGAAGAATTAGGTTAATGGTTCGAGGATTTCAGTATTTCCTGTTTTCTTTTATTGCAAATTTACTGGTAAAAAACTTGTAAGTTTAGGCAGTAATTTAAAGAGAAAGAAACCATACACCGCCATAGGCCCTGTCCTGAAAGTAACCTCCCCCATTTCATCTCGTTTAGATCACTTTCTGTCCCCATTGTATTCCATCCTGGGAAACCCATCATTCCCATTGGGAGTCTCAGACCTTATGGGGCAAATTACTGGTCCTGTCGCGCTCATGCGCCCGGGTTCCTGCATCCGTCGCTTCCCTGATAAGGTCCGCTGGAGTTCGCCTTCTTCTTCCCGGTGCTTGTAAGTGCCTGTCTTGCCACACAATTCTAAATGTTAAATCCCGCGCGTAGTCGGAGTCCAACGGCCCACCCCCAGATTTGTGTCGCGTGCAAGCCGGTGCCGATGCTCCAAAATCCGATTGTGTGCGACACAATCCCCGGCGCGATGTGGCGCAGAACGGAAATCTTTCGTAAACCCGCCGAAATTGTGCTCCGCGGACCCTTAGTAAATTAGCCCCAATGTGTCTGCCCACTTCAGAGTCAAGCAAAGCAGTGAGACTTCTGCTTCTGGAGAGCAGGTAAAGGTGAGTGTCCTAAATGTTCTGTTAATTTTACTGCAAAGGAAAGAAAATGTGGAAAGGAAGCTAAATAGTTGGGGGCATTAGTAATGGCTATTATAATTGTAAGTGTAAAGAAAAGGGGAATGGGTTGAAGGGCTACAGAAGAGGTGGCATTATCTGCATGGGGAGGCTTCTGAAAAGAGGGCATTAGAAGGAAGGTGCTACAGTGGAGGGGACATTAGAATGAAGGGGCTATAGCAAAGGGGGCATTTTAAGTGGGGGTGGAAGGAAATGGAGTTTATAAGAAAGAAGGACTAAAGAAATTGAGGCATTAAAAATGGGGGCTGCCAAAAGAGGAGCTAAAGGAATTATAAATGGATCTAAAGGATAGGGGCCGTTATAAGAAAGATGGTACTGGGAGGGGGAGTTAGACAATGTGGTTGCCACGTAGAAGGCCATTAAACAATGTTGGGACAACTACAAATGATATATTGTAGATATGCTAGGGCAGTGATGGCGATCCTTTTAGGGACTGAGTGCCGAAACTACAAGCAAAAGCCACATATTTTTCACAAAGTGCCAAATTAAAGTAACTTACAGGTTTCAAATGTATTAGCATCCCGAGGACATCAATACAGTAGAAAGAAGGAGTAATTTGGATTATTATTGTAGTTCCCCTCTAGGGTTCCCTTAACAGGATGAATCATAGGTCCAGAGAAGGGACTACAATGATAATCCAGATCTGTCCACACCTACTTGTTCCTCCTGCACTTCAAGTCACTTTAAAATAACGGTAAAGGTGGCACATCCTGGGCTGCTCGTGACTGCAGGAGGAGGAGTCCTGAAATGTGGCCTTTGTCCTGGGTAATGGCCTGGGTGCCCACAGAGAGGGCTCCGAGCGCCACCTCTGGCACCTGTGCCATAGGTTAGCCACCACTGCACTAGGGGATGAGGTTTAGAGCTAGACAATAACCTTGTCTAAGAACCTCCATATTTTGGTGTTCGGGTGGATTTGTTATGGTGTATTGTTAGTGAATGCTCATTCATCTGTGAGTAGAGCAACAATCCATGCTTGTGCCATTCTCAAGCCCGGGACATCAAATATGTTGACATATATAATGTGTATTTGGGCATAGGGCGTGGAATTCTGCTAAAAAGGGGCAGCACAAGAGAAGTCTCATTTATAGAAAAAGCCTCAAAGGGTATCTTGCTTGCTGTTAGACTACCTTTAAAATTTTTCTTATTTTTTTTTGCTCTCTGTCTCTTAAACATAGTGTCCTATAGTGTTACCTGATATCTGAGACCACAAAAATGTTGATTTTCTGAAACGGGTGACATGAAAGTCCTAATAGATTTGGATAATAATGGATGCCATGTGGCGGTGGAGGCCGGGTACCCCACCTTTTACTATGCTCTACATTGTCTTCCGTCCAAGTATTCAATAGGAACAGAATATTTGGTGCACCTGTAAAAACATGTTTCCTCATGATGGCACATTTTACATTCTTCTATTAGGATTCAGATTTCAGAACCGTTTCAGGATCAAATAAAAAAAAAAATCAGAAAATGTTCTTTTAAGTGTTTCCTGAGTTTACTTTGATGGATGGCGGAATAAGTATCTTTCACTCATTAACGTTCATATTTCTAGAATTTAATAAATGAATGTAATCCACAGATGTTCGGGGCGGCTTTATCAGTGCGCCCATTAATCATCCTCCTTATAAGCCATCCCTTCTAGATCTGAGAGCAACCAGAGGGAGCCAGCGCTTTATTAGATGCACATGGCAGCGCCGGCTATCGGATATCACCTGCACGCTCCGGATCATGACAGGTAATCATGGGGCATGGTTCTGATTTATGTATTTGTAAACATCCACATATTTCTCGGCGCGTTACTCATGCATCTTTCATAGGAACGCAGTGTGACTTCACAAGTGAGGTCGGAAAATATTTGTGGTCGACAAAACACGTTTGAAATAAATACCAAATCTAAATTTATTTGCCCTATCAATGGATCTTTATTCTGGGAACTTGAAGATTTCTGAAAATGTGATTGGTCTACAGTATCTATCTATCTATCTATCTGTCTGTCTGTCTGTCTATCTATCTATCTATCTATAAAAAATAAAACAATTCAGCTGCACCAGTTAAGAAAAAATCGGGTGCTCAACCTTCAGGTTTGTTAAATCCTATCACTTATAAAAATCTTAAAATGGTGGCACCATTTTTTGATTTTTATCTATCTATCTATTTATCTTCCTCTATCAGAGTAATCAGGATTGACAACAACTTTGAGTGGGCGCAGTAATCAGGACTATGACTTTCAATCACTGTGTGTGGGCGGAGCAATTGGGACTCTGACTGTCAATCATGTATGTGGGCGGAGTAATCAGGACTCTCAATGTCAATCACTGTGTGTGGGCAGGATAATCAGGACTCTCACTGTCAATCACTTTGTGTGGGGGGAGTAATCAGGACTCTCACTGTCAATCACTTTGTGTGGGCGGGGTAATCAGGACTCTCACTGTCAATCACTGTGTGTGGGCGGGGTAATCTGGACTCTCACTGTCAATCACTGTATGTGGGCGGAGTAATCAGGACACTCACTGTCAATCACTGTGTGTGGGCGGGGTCATCAGGATTCTCAATGTCAATCACTGTGTGTGGGCAGAGTAATCAGGACTCTCACTGTCAATCACTGTATGTGGGCGGAGTAATCAGAACATTCACTGTCAATCACTGTGTTTGGGCGGGGCCATCAGGATTCTCAATGTCAATCACTGTGTGTGGGCAGAGTAATTAGGACTCTCACTGTCAATCACTGTGTGTGGCGGGGTAATCAGGACTCTCACTGTCAATCACTGTCTGTGGTTGGATGAATAAGGACTCTCACTGTCAATCACTGTGTGTGGGCGGTGTAATCAGGACTCTCCCTGTCAATCACTGCCTGTGGGTGGGTTAATAAAGACTCTCCCTGTCAATCACTGTGTGTAGGTTGGATAATCAGGACTCTCACTACCAGTTACTACATGTGGGCCGAGTAATTCGGACTCTTACCATTTCTCCTAGGAGTTCTTCAGGTCCACTTTAACACCTGTAACATGGTACATTATATGAGTATAGTAGAGCAGCACGTGGTGCTGGATAAGATCTGATTACCCTGTTACGTGGTAGAATCCCTTTAAGATGCTCTCTGCTGATCCACATACAGATCTTTGTGCTTGGTAATAGATGATATTACATTCGTGAAACAGAGCAGCACAGACATTTTTATGTATGTTGCTGCCAGGATGAAAAGAAAATCAAAGAAATATGTGTCTGATAGCTATCATTAGATAAGAGGTAGAGGAGATATAGTGTACCGTGAGAGTGAAATACATAGACCATATGGTGTATGAATGCGTCTCTGTCAGTCACTCTCTGGTATTTGGCTAGATCACCACTAAACGTCATACCATGTCTCTAATGGCTGTATGAGATAAGTACAAAGTCTGCTCTTATTTTTCCTCAGAAACAGCGCCCCCCTTGCCTACTGGCTGTACCTGGTATTGCGGCTTTTATCACTTGGTAATTGGGGCAGAGCTGCAATGTTCTAGTGTTACCCTTACATATTCTATGTAATCTGCTAGAAAGCTTGAATAAAATTCAATATGCAGTTGAATTGACAAAACCTATACAGTGGTGCCATTATTTACAGTTGCTTCCACGGTGTGGTCCATATTGCACATGCCCTTTATACTTTGGGTCAATACGGTCACATAGATACAAAATGTATATAATTTTGTTATGCCTTACAAATACAGGGCTGGAGAAATCACACGTTCGTGTGAATGAACCTAAGTCCAGCAAAAATACTTGTCTGGATGCGCGGGAAGTGAGAGAGCAGTGCAGAGGCTCTCTGAGATTAGATGAAATACTTTATCAGCACTTCACCTGATCTCCAGGACGGGGCTGGATGCTCCTGACTTTTGGAGTTAAGACGCAGGCACTTTTTAGAAAGATTTTTTTCTGATTCCTGATCAAACTGCCTCCTGCAGGCTATAATGGAAGATTCCAGATGATATGTCTTGGAGCCTCTGAGAGTATTTCGGCTGTGACTAGTGTCATGTGGTGCTGATGGGTCCCAATGTCACTAAAATTTTACCCCTTTTACCTCTAATACCTGCTGGTAAAGTTGACAAATCCTCCCCATATCATCTAAAATTATCTGCCACTGAGTAACTGTACCTTAATTACAGCCATTGGGTATGCAAATGAGTATAGATGAGTCATATTTTAAATAGAAGAGTCATGTCTGCTCCAAGCTGCCAGTGAACCACACCTCCCTTTTTTGATTGACAGCTCAGTGTCTCTTCAAATCTTGGCCTCAGTAGACAGGAAGTCTACTCCCTGTCCTTACCAGAATGCTGTCTCTCTCACTGTATGGTGTATTTATCAGTGAGCACCTTGTGGGAAACTGCTGATCTTGTCACCATTACATGAACCCCATGATGAGCGGGGACATGTGACGATGGGCGGGGCCACACACCAATAGGAGGGCCTAACATAGTCATAAGTTTGGGGAGTTGATTTTGCTGTTGGGAGGAGGCAGATTCAATCTGTGACGCCCGGACTGCACTTATCACCAATGGCACATTGGGGTAGGTGGGTGGGTGGGGGGTGAGTAATGTTTATTGTGCCTATTCTTGATGAAAGGTTACCTAAAGTTCGTCCACGCCATCTAACAGGTTAATTCTCAGCACTGACTATGGCTGTATCATATGGCAGCCCCCAATCATGTATGGAGAGCCCTCTCCATAAACCCCATTGATGTGCTATGGGGATTCATGTCCCAGATCGAGAATTTTTTTTTACTGGAAAATCCCTTTAAGAAGCTTGTTATACTGAACATACATATATCCTTCACATTTTCTTGCAGCGTTCATTTCCAGCTCTTTGGGTGGCTTGGGCCGGAGTACAATGTGCTTCACATATTGTTATTATTTATTACTCCTCCATTCAGGTTTGGATATAAGCCTGTTCTATTTTTTGGAAATAGAAAACAGTCTGTCATGGTCAAAAATGATTCCTTGTTTAAGTTCACATCCACTTCACATGCCCTAAGGAAAGGTACGAACATTAAGGACGAGAAGGAAGAATGTGAAGTATGTGAGCGCAGACACGGCTACCATTTACTGTGAGGGACTGCGTAACAACTACAGGGGCAAGTCTGCTAATAGTGGGGCAACTGGACACAGGTGTGGGGAGCATTCAGTATGCAGTGATGCACATAGGGGGTCCTACAGCAACATGCCCTCTATCATACCTCTGCCACTCAGGATAGAAGAGATCTATGTAACCTCTCGCTATATGACCTCTCGATCACCACAGACAATAGTGGAGTATAATATAGGCGGTGTGGGTGGTAACCCGGGGCTTAAGCCTTCTAGTGGGCCCTTGGCCACCCCGATCACCCACCAAATGTTATACTCAGAAGGACCTTCACCCATTAAATCCTCATACATCTGTTCCTGTTCTCAATACACGAGCCATTTCAGGACCTTTGAAGGTCCTCCAAAGGTCCACAAATTAAAAGCAAGCATAAGGGACACATCCTCCATTCTCTAAGAAGCGGATTCTAGTACCAGATGTAGGAAGTAATTCCAGACTTGTAGCGGATATAATATTCATACAGCCCAGGGCCCATTGCAGTATTTAAGGGGTTTTCCCTTAAAGAAAAGTTAGGCCTTATCCACGGGTTTGGGCCTAACTTGCTGATCAGTGGGGGTCTCAGTGATGTGACCCCCGCAGATTGCGAAAGCGAGGGGTTTGTAGGACCCCTTGTAGCTCTGTCAGAGTGTTGGAGGAGACGACCCAGATGACCGTTCTGCTCCATTACTCTCTATGGAGCTGACAAAGATCGGTGAGCACGGCGCTCCGTAATTTCCGTCTGCTCCATGGAGATTAATGGAGCAGAACTGTCATGCGCGGCCGTCTGCTCCATTAGTCTGATGGAGCGATGTCATTTTCGCAATCTGCAGGGGTTTCAGCACTGAAACCTCCACGGATAAGCAAGTTAGGCCCTGTCCCATGGATAAGGACTAACTTTTCTTTGTGGGAAAACCCCTTTAATCCCTGACTACAGGGGAAATTATCCATTTCTTTCAGGTTTGATTTGCCTATTTGTATCACAGAAACTGCAATAGTACCAAGAGCTCCAGTAGAAACCCAATTTGATGAATGCCAAGGTCTATCTTTCAGGGGTTAGTGGATGGTTGGCCACAAAGATCACCGATTCCTTTTGCAGCTTCTCCGCAGACAGGAGCCTTGCACATGTTCTAAAATAAAGGACTATAACAAGGACCTGATATCCGCAAGGTCTGGGTGTGTGGTATGTATATCCCTAATAAAGGGTTATTTACATATATTACCATATATACTCGAGTATAAGCCTAATTTTTCAGCACAAAATTTGTGCTCAAAAACACGAACTCGGCTTATACTCGAGTCAACTAAAAAAATAAAGTCAAAACTCACCTTTCTGATGTCAGTCGTATGTCCTCTACTGTCTCCGATGCTCCGGTGCCACCTCGGGTCCTTCGGATGCTCTTTGGCTTCTTCTGCTCCTCTTGGGGAAGTTCGGCTCCTTTTCGGGTCCCCTCGCGATGCCAGCGGCTCACAAACGATGATGTCTGCAAACGGCTGACGTCATTCTGTGTGCCGGCCTAGCACGGAGACCCAAAGAGGAGCAGCACTAGAGCATCGGAGACAGAAGAGGACCTACGGGGGACGTCGGAAAGGTGAGTACAGTGTTATTTTTTTTTCCTACTACAGGGGCTGGGCAGGCTGTATACTACAGGGGCTGGGCAGGCTGTATACTACAGGGGCTGGGCAGGCTGTATACTACAGGGGCTGGGCAGGATATATGCTAGAGGGTCTGGCAGACTATATAGTACACGGGGCTGGCAAACTATATACTTGGAGGCTGTGACCAATGCATTTCCCACCCTCGGCTTATACTCAAGTCAATAGGTTTTCCCCGTTTGTGTTGAAATTAGGGGTCTTGGCTTATACTCGGGTCTGCTTATACTCGAGTATATACAGTATTTATATTATTATTTACAATATTACTTACTTTGCTCTATAAGGCGAGTAGGGAGGAGCAGGATTCCAGGTTGTAGGAATACAATGAGAAGGAGCCCTGCTCCTCCCTTCTGGTCTTGTACCGTGTATTATTCAAGTCTTTAGCTTTGACTGGAGTATCCCTTTAATCATAAAAAAATTGTTCCTGTATAATTCCTTTACCAATTTCCTACAAAAAACTTGGAAAAAAAAATTGTTAATACCTTTAAAAAGGTATCAACATGTGGAGCTGTGTAATGGGTTGTAGTGTTTAGTAACACCACTTATGATGGAAATTTCTGATGTTTTCATCACTTTTTCTAAATAAAAATGATTTACATCATGGAGAATTGAAAAAAAAGTGGGGATGTGGACCTTTAGATTTGTTTTTCACTATTACACAGTTCACCAGATGGGATACATATTTTTATGTTTTAATAGTTCTGGCTTTTTGGACACATGGACGTCTATTGTGTTTATGATTTAGTTGATTTTATATGTTTTCTTGGGAGAGAAGTGGTGATTAAAATGTTAATGTTTTTATAAAAGACCATTTTGAAAGTTTTTTTTGTGTGTTTGTCTTGCCTCTTTAAGTGGCCTTGAACATGTACTACTGAATCAGGTTTTGGTAGTTATATAGGAGCTGGATGCACAGGGGCCTCGAACATGTATTCTGTAGTCAGGGCTTGGTAGTTATATAGGACCTGCATATCGTAGAGTCGTAAGAAGGCTTCTGTTTGCTATAGGTATAAAATGGTTCCTCCAATCTTCAGGGGGACATTCTGCTACTTTCACTTTAATTGAAAGCAACCTCTCAGATGCCATGGTCTCCTTAGACCAGACCTGTGAAGTTTTTTCTAAACAATGACCCTGATCTAAAGAGATGAGTGGACCCGGACTTAAGTTTGGTTCAGGAGTTCTGGTTCGTCCCACGTGAACTAGATATGTTGCTGGATCGGCAGATGGGCATCCAATACGGCCAAGTTGACTTCCCTTGCTACTAGCCGTAGCAGTGATTGGTCAGGGGGACACCCCAGGCCAATTACAGCCATGGCTACTAGCTAGAGGCATTAGTTTACTAGATTGGGACATCGCAGGCCATTTATAGCCTGGGGCAAGCAGCTAGAGGAATCAAATTTGTCGGATTAGCTTCAAGGCCACCGATCGGGCAATATGTCCGGATGATCCCGAACTCCGGACCCAAATTTCAAGTTCTGGTCTGCTCATCTCTAATTCTGTACATTCAGTTCAGTACATTGAGTAATAAGTGTAGGCTAGTACTCGTCCCCCTGACTCGTGCTGTAGGACACTGGACATCATAGGAAGACCCAAATTTCTGAGACCGTCTCCATTTATCTACTAGATTTTACCCACCAGATCAGTTGCAGAAATCTGCAGTATGTGAATTACCCTCAATCTTATGTTCATGGCTTCACAACCTCATTTTTTTTTCCAGTGTAAAGACTGACGGGAGGCGGTAGGAGAGGCGGGATTAACGTGGATTGAGAAAATCTGGGATTTTATTGCTGTGTATTAACTACAACGACTCCCTTGGCTGTAAGGATTACATAGATCTACAGGTGTGCTAGAAGAAGGAATGGCTCTGCTGCGAAGGTTCCCATTACCTAAAATGTGATCTTTAACCCCTTAATGAGGTAGATATATCCGACTCATATGACCCAACTCCCTGTACCAATCCTGTACCAATGTGTCATTTATTATTTTGGTTGGATTAAGGCTTCCTGGGGTCTTTTAGGTCCCTTCAAAAGAGTGCAGTTTTTTGCATATCCAAAGGATATGCTACAAACATTGAATGGTTCACTATGGGACCTGTACCTATTTTAAAAATTGGAGTAACCCTGGCCAATCATAGACAAGGCTAGTTGCTAGGAGCGTCAATTTGGCGCCAATCATAGACAAGGCTAGTTGCTAGGAGCATCAATTTGACTGTTCAGCTGCCAATCCAGCAATATGTCCGGGTCAGGTGGCCGAACCCGAATGCCGAACCTAAACCCAACCATTGGGTAAACTCATCTCTAGTCTCTATTCAATGGGAGTCGAACCCCAATTTTTGGAACCTCCATAGAAGTGAATATAGTGGCCATTCCGGTCACATCTGCTTTGAGCTGAGAGAGAAGAGATACAAGGACATAAAGATTCTGCTGCAGAAAATAATAAGTTTTATGTCTCCCCCCAAGTGTTTATTCACACCAGTGCAGGTCAGTACATCTATAATCTCCATTATCTAATATTTAGTAAAAACAAACCACAAGTTTAAAGGGGAAATCCACATTTTTCTTTATTGTACATGCATAAGAAATCTTTATAATCTTATTATTATTTTTTTTTTTGGTGGTGGTGGTGGTGGGGGGGTGTCTTAGCTTATTTCAGCTTCTGCTTTTTCTTACCAAAATGTCCTTCCATTATGCATATCTGTGACAGAGTCCGATGCCTTATATGATCAAGGTAGTAGTGGAAAATACAGCTCTATACTACTTATGACCTAACTATAAGAACAATATTTTACCACTGGTGCCTGAGCTTTCGGTAGAGGGGCAGCCAGGACCGCCACTAAGAATTTTGGGGCCCCTCACTGGCAAGATTTCTTCCCCCCACTTTAGTTCCCATCTTATGCTATTATGCCACATTGCATATTCATTCTCCAATATATAAAGTTCCCTGAAATTAATTGTAGTGAGTACAGAACCCCTAATATATTATATATACTGCACCCCCTAATTAATTAAGGGTGTGTTCATATAACACATAACATGCAAAATACATTAACAATGCATAAACTGATATACTGTATGTAGTACAGCACATTCCCCACAATAGATAAATAGCCACCACAGCACATACCTCTCAGTAGATAGGTAGCCACTGCACATGCCTCCAGTAGATAGGTGGTCACAGCACATGCCTCTAGTAGATAGGTAGCCACAGCACATGCCTCCAGTAGATAGGTAGCCACAGCACATGGCTCCAGTAGATAGGTAGCCACAGCACATGGCTCCAGTAGATAGGTAGCCACAGCACATGCCCCCAGTATATAGGTAGCCACAGCACATGCCCCCAATAGATAGGTAGCCACAGCACATGCCCCCAGTAGATAGGTAGCCACAGCACATGCCCCCAAGTAGATAGGTAGCCACAGCGCATGCCCCCAGTAGATAGGTAGCCACAGCGCATGCTCCTCAGTAGATAGGTAGCCACTGCACATGCCTCCAGTAGATAGGTGGTCACAACACATGCCTCTAGTAGATAGGTAGCCACAGCACATGCCTCCAGTAGATAGGTAGCCACAGTACTGCCCCCAGTAGATAGGTAGCCACAGCACATGCCTCCAGTAGATAGGTAGCCACAGCATATGCCCCCAGTAGATAGGTAACCACATCACATGCCCCCAAGTAGATAGGTAGCCACAGCGCATGCTCCTCTGTAGATAGGTAGCCACTGCACATGCCTCCAGTAGATAGGTAGCCACAGCACATGCCTCCAGTAGATAGGTAGCCACAGCACATGCCCCCAGTAGATAGGTAGCCACAGCACATGCCCCCAGTAGATAGGTAGCCACAGCACATGCCCCCAAGTAGATAGGTATGTGACACGTGGCAAAAAAAATTTGAACACCAGGTAAAATTTTTTTGCCTGCTTCTATTTTTCTGCAGCTATGTTTTTACTAAGCAGCTGCAGAAGCCAAATGAAGACAAATTTACAATAGTGTTTAACCCCCTCCAAAATATATGTAAATCAATAATGTAAATATGATGATTATTGATGTGGGAATCGTTACAGTAACTTTGATTTTTCACATAAATCGCATATAATCATCTGGATTGCGGAGTATTCTGAGGGGTTGGGCTGCCAGCTGCAACGATGATGCATCCCTAAATATTGGCTGCGAGGCTTCACCTTAATGTCGCTCACATATAGATGCTGTGCTGTCATCACATGGAAATGTAACCTTCTATGCAAAATAAAATGGAAAATTTCTACGCCAAGCCAAATACCGGCATTCAGATCAGTTTTACACTGTTTTCTAAATGACCTCATGCAAAAGTCCAAAATTCTCAACAGGTATAGCCTGCAACTGGAGAATCCCAATGCAAAACTCCAAAGTGCCAATGTCAATAGAGCCTTCCCCGCGTCGCCTGCGTTCAGCGAAGTGACATTATGTTCTCATTACCAACCAACACCATGTAAACAAAATCAGTATTTCTGCTAAATTTCTATCTATAAGGAATTGAATGAATATTGTGTAACATCTGTCTAGTTGCAGCTCACATATTGCATAGAAGCGTATGAATAGCGGATGGAGAGATTTACATCGCCATAGGCACCAGGTCAATTGTCTTCAATGAAAGTGTTGTGGGCATGCTCCGTAGGGTGGAAGACATGTGCACATCACCTATTGTACATGTCATGATCCTGTGTTATCTGCATCTATATTTATATTTGTACTGATCAGTATGACCTGCTGGAAAGATGTTGGAGCTTTAATTTATACTACAAAACACATGTATTGGTCGAATCTCGAATTTTTCATCTTTAATGAAATGGTGGTGACACATAACAGCATCCTCTCTCTACCCAATGAACTGTTCTTTCAATGCTCCTGTACTTGCTATAAGGGTACATTGCCCATTTGGGAAATTTTGTGTAGTGAGAAGATGGTTGTGGACTAGAGATGAGCGAGCACTAAAATGCTCGAGTGCTCGTTACTCGGGTCGAACTTTTCCCGATGCTCTAGTGCTCGTATCGAATAAAGAGCCCCATTGAGGTCAATGCGAGACTCAAGCATTTTTCACTGAAAGAACACATTGAGAGAACACTAAAGAAGAACACATTGCAGATGTTTTCACTGAAAGAACACATTGAAAGAGCACAGTGAAGAACACATTGCAGATGTATGGAAACATCTGCAATGTGTTCTTCACACATATTGTTCTTCACATACTATTGTGAAGAACACCGTTCGGCACACGTGTCTTCCGATAAGTTAGCAGATGTACTGAACATCTGCAATGTGTTCTTCACTGTGTTCTTTTAATGTGTTCTTCACTTAAATGATCCTGTGTTCACTGTGTTCATTGTATTCTTCACTGTTCTTCACTGTTTTGTTAAGTAAATGCTCAATCTCGAGTCAGCGAGATACTCGTCAGAGCAATAAGCCGTTTAGAGCATGCTAATACTCGAACAAGCATTAAGCTCGGACGAGTATACACGCTCATCTCTATTGTGGACATAACTAGATTAGATTGGGCTTCCTGAAAGGACCTTGTCCAGGTGACTCAGTCGTGAAGATGTGGCCGCTCTCACTATCATGGGAGACTGACGACGACTGACGACGACAGGGGATGTCTACTACTTAGTTCCTGCAGTTCTCAGTCCCTGAAATGTGTTGTCTTCTTCTAAACTTATACTGTATGGGGGAAATAAACCATCACTCGATTGGCAATTGTATCCCCCTATGCTACTCTTATGCCTCGCTTCACGTCGAAGGTACGAGTATGTGCCGGTGTGCCCGGTGCATTGACAATAGCAGGCTCCACAAAATGTTAGAGCCCCTTAGTATATCTGGCACAGAGTGAGCCAGTGGGGGGAACTTCAAGACTTGTGAATGATCCATCATCCATCCAAAATTACATGGGGAAATTATCACTACTGGATGCATCATGTACTTGTTGTGATACTTCCTCGGCCATCGCAAAATACACCTGATTTACTAAGAGGCTCCAGATGCATTTTGGTATAGCCGGGGTTAGAATCCTGGCACAAGATATAACAATTCACCAGGACTGGATGTCCTATGTCACTCCTCACCCACTCCTTGCCCACTTTGCGTGGTGGTGGTTTGGAGGGCCACCTGATGACTTTTTATTGGTTGTCCACCAGAAAACTGGCATTCTAAATTCCCCCCTATGTGTCTTACCATCATGTTTTCTATATCCTGAAATTAATAGTATATGACATTACTTAACTTATGAAAAACCTGCATTTCTATCCAGAACATGGTTGTTGAAGAGATGTAAGCTCTAGCATGCATACCGTAATTGCTATTAGAGCTATCTCAAAGTTACTAAATTTTTTAATCACACTTAGACTGAAGTGCTAAATGTCTCTCTACCTCTGGCTGAAGCACTTGTTCTATCCTCTCAGTTCCCTTTTAAATTCCACAGCTCACATATCCAGTACCTGGGTATTAACATTCCAGGAGATCTATCCCCCTTGAACTACCGGTACAAGCCCCTTTTGGGCCGCACTATTAGGGATCTCATCTGTTATCAGTTCCTTCACCTCTCCTGGTTCACTCGTATTTATGTACTCAAATTAATGTACTGCCTCGATTTTTGTACCTGTACTGGACCTTGCCAATATGTCTGAGTTCCGCAAAGTATAGAGGGTGATTGGACTTTCAAGACCCTAAATTGTATCACACAGCAGCCATCATCCAACGTCTTGTTGATCGGCACCATCATGTTGAATCCCAGCAATGAGTACAGTTAGAAATTGACCTCACACCTCCTGTGCTTCACACCCTCCCCTGGATCCTGGCCAGGACTCAACACCCTGAACTCTCACATTCCCTTTTTTCCACCTACTTTTTATCTACATGGGTCAGATTAAGGCTCCATACATGCAAACGGATGCTACCCCCAGGCCATGCCCCGGGTGTAACATAAGTTCAGTTGGAAGGGTGGAGAGGTGAGTGCTGTTGGGAATCCTCATCTGGAATCAGACCAGATGAGATTGTAGATGGCATGTCCCTCGTGTCTCTAGACCTCTTACGAGCCTCCCATCCTGACACCCCTTTACTTGGATTGACATGGACACGGACCAGACTGTGGGTCTTCCTGCCTTCCTACTCTATTTTTGAATGTGATTACCCCCCTTCCTGTCGACAATCTGTTGTTACTATGCAGAATTTTGTTAAAGGAAGCCTCTCCCTGAAAACTATGGCTTATTGAAGCATGGGAATCGGAGCTGTCAATTGACATCTCTGATGCTGAATTGGATAAAGCCTTCCTTTTTTCTCACAAATTACCATTACTTGTGCTCTGGAGAAGTACTACAAAATATTACCTTGGTGGTATTGTTACTCTCAAGTGATCCACAGGATATTCCTGAGGGTGTCTGATGTGTGCTGGAGATGGGGTGCAGAGGGCGGGGGGACTCTACTCTGCATATCTGGTAGATCTTCTCTAAACTCCAACCCTTTTGGGACATCAGGAAAAGGTTTTTTTATCTCGGTCTTGTTGGGCTCCTCCATCTCCTCCATCAAAAGAAACTTTCTTTGCCACTTCTTAGCGGTGGTAAGCACGGTGATTACACGGCACTGGAAACGTTCCCAACCTTCTACTGTGGTAGAGTGGATGAATCAAAGCTCTTGAGCTTTGATTCATCCAGAGGATGGAGGAGAAGGTGGTTGGCAATTCCGAAAACCCAAGGTGGATGATTACTACCTGGATTCCTTGGGAAACCTTCCATGGATCATAGGCATTGCAGGATTTTCTCCACTGGTGGATAGCGCCTACACGTGTAGTATCTGACCTCCTCCTGTATTTCCCATGTTCTTTACTACCCACCTCTTCTGTCCTACTTTATTATATGCTCAACCTTAGACTATAGACCAGTTTTCACCATGTAAATTCAGATTTACATGTTCCATTGTACCTACACTGGATCCTGCGAGACGTAACTTCTTTGTATGTTTTTCTGTGTAGGTTTCACATTTCTTATAAACGTAATAAATCTTGATTAAACATAAAGTTACTCAATTTTGTATAAATTTTTTTTCCTGTAAACTAAAAAGATGAATAAATTTAAACTTCTACTGGTTGGATAGTTTCATGGGGGTTAACTCCAGACTTCTCCATTTATTTGTGATATTGTGTGTGGCCGAGGTGTTGTCTCCACTGGGAATCCGTGTCTGGGCTCAGTCCCAACTTGTGTGACCATTTTGCAGGTGCACAGCCCTCCGCAGACCCTTCCCAGCCAGCTTAATAGAAATCAGTGTATTCCTCACCAGCGTCCCCTCCTATAGGCACTTGATGTTTTAGCACTTTTCATAGTTTGCAGTATTTGTCTTGGGGGCGAGCCAGTTTTTTGAAGCTTTGTGCTGTGGCTGGGTGAGTGCTCCGTTATATGCACTAGATCCATCTTTTATTTCAGTATCGGAGTCATTATGGGACAACTGAATGCTGATTTCATATATTCAATAGTAAAATCTCTTAAATCGTTCACCCAAATGGGGTTAATATTCTATCCGGGTCATGTGACACATGTGAATGGATGTTGCAGAACTATAACCTGGACTGATCATCATCCATTCAGAGAGTAAATACCCCTATTCACCACTCTCCTCTCATGGTGATTTTTTGAAAAATTGGGGCACATTTACTTACCTGGTCCATTCGCGTTCCAGCGGCGGCTTCTCCGACGAGTGTTCGGGTCTTCCGGCGATTCATGAAGGTCCTGCGCCTGATGTCCACCAGGTGTCGCTGCTGCGCCGAAGTCCGCCGAGGTGCCCCGGAGTTCATCGTCTTCATAAAATACGGCGGTTTTTCCGAATCCATCGGGTTTTCCGATGGCCACGCCCCCGATTTCCGTTGCGTGCATGCCAGCGCCGATGCGCCACAAACCAATCGCGTGCACCAAAATCCCGGGGCAATTCAGGGAAAATCGGCGCAAATCGGAAATATTCGGGTAACACGTCAGGAAAATGCCAATCTGGCCCTTAGTAAATGACCCCCAGTGTTCTAATATTGGTAATTTTATTTTAAAGAAGTTGTTATTAAAGAAAATCAAAATCCATCATGATAAACCAGGGGCACTAACTCATAGATCCAGGCACATTGACTGTGGTAATCTTCTTATTTTTGTTTGCCATGGTCTACTTCCTTCTCTTTCTGGTAACAACCCCCAAGAGCCTCCTGACTGATTAGCATAATTTTAAAAGTTGATTTTAGAGGGAAGGAAGTCATGGATAATAAATATAAGAAGGACACCCCAATCACTGTGTCTGGATCCATGAGTAAGTGGTTTATCAGGATGGATTATGATGGTAGATTTCCTTTATTGTTGCTGGTAGACGGCTTGGTTTTTGCTAGTTGAGTTGTATTTTTGGATGGTGACTAGAGATGAGCGAACACTAAAATGCTCGGGTACTCGTTATTCGAGACGAACTTTTCCCGATGCTCGAGTGCTCGTCTCGAATAACGAACCCCATTGAAGTCAATGGGTGACTCGAGCATTTTTCAAGGGGACCAAGGCTCTGCACAGGGAAGCTTGGCCAAACACCTGGGAACCTCAGAAAAGGATGGAAACACCACGGAAATGGACAGGAAACAGCAGGGGCAGCATGCATGGATGCCTCTGAGGCTGCTTAATCGCACCATTATGCCAAAATTATGGGCAACAGCATGGCCATGACAGAGTGACAGAATGAAGCTAGATAGCATCTAAAACATCCAATAATTGACCCTGACACTATAGGGGACGGCATGCAGAGGCAGCGGCAGCAGGCTAGAGAGTGTCATGGCGACATACCCTAAATGGACTCAGGCTTCAAACCAATGGGTGGCAGAGAGGAACCAAAGGAGGTGAGCAAGAAGCGCTCAAATAATATCGGTACATGATAAAAGTTTGCCAGTATATTTTGTGGATTACACAGCAGGGTGGCGACAAAGTTAACATGGAAGCCATGAAAACAACCCAAAATTCTGCCTGACACAGCTCGTTTGATAAGGGGACCATGTATGGAGGCAGTGAACTAGTAGTAGATTAAAGGTGCTGCAGTTAAAACTATGTTAGTTGGATCTTGGCATGGAGCTGGCGCTCCGCTGCCAGGCGAGCTTTCGCCAATCCAAGCCCCTGTCTCTAGGCTACTCCCCAAACAGCACTTCTAAGAACCTTTTGTATAAGATCAAGTGTAGTAGCGTTCTTATAAGTTTAGGATATGCCGGGTGAGGGGAATGTAAACAGATGCGCAAGAAGCGCTGAAATAATATCCCTAAATGGTAAAAGTTTGCAAGTATATTTTGGGGATTACACAGCAGGGTGGCGACAAAGTTAACAACTTTGATGTGGAATGCCCTGTAATAGCTCTTGGGCGGTGTGCCTTTTATCGCCTAGGCTCAGCAGTTTCAGCACCGCCTGCTGTCGCTTAGCGACGGCACTGCTGCTGTGCCTAGAGCTACCGACTGATGGCGCCATGCCCACGGATGGTAATTCGGAGGAGGAGGAGGTGGAGGAGGGGTGGGAGGAGGTATAGTAGGCCTTTGAGACCTGGACCGAGGTAGGCCCCGCAATTCTCTGCGTCGGCAGTATATGACCAGCCCCAGGGTCAGACTCGGTCCCAGCCTGCACCAAGTTAAGTGTAGTAGCGTTCTTATAAGTTTGGGATATGGCGGGTGAGGGGAATGTAAACAGATGCGCAAGAAGCGCATGATGCGCATGGAGCTGGCGTTCCGCTGCCAGGCGAGCTTTCGCCAATCCAAGCCCCTGTCTCTAGGCTACTCCCCAAACAGCACTTCTAAGAACCTTTTGTATAAGATCAAGTGTAGTAGCGTTCTTATAAGTTTAGGATATGCCGGGTGAGGGGAATGTAAACAGATGCGCAAGAAGCGCTGAAATAATATCCCTAAATGGTAAAAGTTTGCCAGTATATTTTGGGGATTACACAGCAGGGTGGCGACAAAGTTAACAACTTTGATGTGGAATCCATGAAAACAACCCAAATTTCTGCCTGACACACCTCGTTTGATAAAGGGACGATGTATGGAGGCAGCTATATGGACGACTTTTGGAGGTAGCAATGGAGACAACGTGTGGAGGCTGCTATGGAGACAATTTAATTTGGATAGTGCCTGTATGTGGCAGTCCCAAACATTTTTCAAACCAGAGGAGCAGGTAGGTGGCCCTCCAGTAAAATGGGATAGATTGAGTGCCTGTATGTGGCAGTCCCAAAAATGTTTCAAACCAGAGGAGCAGGTAGGTGGCCCTCCAGTAAAATGGAATAGATTGAGTGCCTGTATGTGGCAGTCCCAAAAATTGTTCAAACCAGAGGAGCAGGTAGGTGGCCCTGCAGTAAAATGGAATAGATTGAGTGCCTGTATGTGGCAGTCCCAAAAATTGTTCAAACCAGAGGAGCAGGTAGGTGGCCCTGCAGTAAAATGGAATAGATTGAGTGCCTGTATGTGGCAGTCCCAAAAATTGTTCAAACCAGAGGAGCAGGTAGGTGGCCCTGCAGTAAAATGGAATAGATTGAGTGCCTGTATGTGGCAGTCCCAAAAATTGTTCAAACCAGAGGAGCAGGTAGGTGGCCCTGCAGTAAAATGGAATAGATTGAGTGCCTGTATGTGGCAGTCCCAAAAATTGTTCAAACCAGAGGAGCAGGTAGGTGGCCCTGCAGTAAAATGGAATAGATTGAGTGCCTGTATGTGGCAGTCCCAAAAATTGTTCAAACCAGAGGAGCAGGTAGGTGGCCCTGCAGTAAAATGGAATAGATTGAGTGCCTGTATGTGGCAGTCCCAAAAATTGTTCAAACCAGAGGAGCAGGTAGGTGGCCCTGCAGTAAAATGGAATAGATTGAGTGCCTGTATGTGGCAGTCCCAAAAATGTTTCAAACCAGAGGAGCAGGTAGGTGGCCCTCCAGTAAAATGGAATAGATTGAGTGCCTGTATGTGGCAGTCCCAAAAATTGTTCAAACCAGAGGAGCAGGTAGGTGGCCCTGCAGTAAAATGGAATAGATTGAGTGCCTGTATGTGGCAGTCCCAAAAATTTTTTAAAACAGAGGACCGGGTAGGTGGCCCTCCAGAAAAATGGAATAGATTGAGTGCCTGTATGTGGCACTCACAAAAATTGTTTCAAACAGAGGACCGGGTAGGTGGCCCTCCAGAAAAATTAAATGCATGAAGTACTATAGCAAGAGCCAGTGGGCCCTGTCAAAAAATAGCCATTTTCCTCTGCTGTACTGTACAAAGAGGAGGAGAAGGAGGAAAATGAGGAGGAGGAGGAGGAGTGGATCAATTATTCAGGTTGAGCTTCCTTCACCTGGTGGAGATTGGAAATTCTGAGAAATCCAGCCTTTATTCATTTTAATAAGCGTCAGCCTGTCAGCGCTGTCAGTCGACAGGCGTGTACGCTTATCGGTGATGATGCCACCAGCTGCACTGAAAACCCGCTCGGACAAGACGCTAGCGGCAGGGCAGGCAAGAACCTCCAAGGCGTACAGCGCCAGTTCGTGCCACATGTCCAGCTTTGAAACCCAGTAGTTGTAGGGAGCTGTGTGATCATTTAGGACGATGGTATGGTCAGCTACGTACTCCCTCACCATCTTTCTGTAAAGATCAGCCCTACTCTGCCGAGACTGGGGACAGGTGACAGTGTCTTGCTGGGGTGACATAAAGCTGGCAAAAGCCTTGTAAAGCGTACCCTTGCCAGTGCTGGACAAGCTGCCTGCTCGCCTACTCTCCCTCGCTACTTGTCCCGCAGAACTACGCACTCTGCCGCTAGCGCTGTCAGAAGGGAAATACTGTTTCAGCTTGTGCACCAGGGCCTGCTGGTATTCATGCATTCTCACACTCCTTTCCTCTCCAGGGATGAGAGTGGGAAGATTTTGCTTGTACCGTGGGTCCAGGAGAGTGAACACCCAGTAATCGGTGCTGGAATAAATTCTTTGAACGCGAGGGTCACGGGATAGGCAGCCTAGCATGAAATCTGCCATATGCGCCAGAGTACCAACGCGTAAGAATTCACTCCCCTCACTGGCCTGACTGTCCATTTCCTCCTCCTCCAACTCCTCCAACTCCTCTTCTTCTGCCCATACACGCTGAACAGTGAAGGACTCAACAATGGTCCCCTCTTGTGTCTCGCCAACATTCTCCTCCTCTTCCTCCTCATCCTCCTCCACCTCCACCTCCTCCGATATGCGCTGAGAAACAGACCTCAGGGTGCTTTGGCTATCAACAAGGGAATATTCTTCCCCCGTCTCTTGTGACGAGCGCAAAGCTTCCGACTTCATGCTGACCAGAGAGTTTTTCAACAGGCCAAGCAGCGGGATGGTGAGGCTGATGATGGCGGCATCGCCACTGACCATCTGTGTTGACTCCTCAAAGTTACTCAGCACCTGACAGATATCAGACATCCACGTCCACTCCTCATTGTAGACTTGAGGAAGCTGACTGACCTGACTACCAGTTCTGGTGGAAGTTGACATCTGGCAGTCTACAATCGCTCTGCGCTGCTGGTAAACTCTGGATAACATGGTCAGTGTTGAATTCCACCTCGTGGGCACGTCGCACAACAGTCGGTGAGCGGGCAGTTGGAGGCGGCGCTGCGCTGCCCTGAGAGTGGCAGCATCTGGGCTGGACTTCCTGAAATGCGCACAGATGCGGCGCACCTTCGTGAGCAAATCAGACAGATTGGGGTATGTCTTGAGGAAACGCTGCACTATCAGATTTAACACATGGGCCAGGCATGGCACATGTGTCAGTCTGCCGAGTTGCAGAGCCGCCACCAGGTTACGGCCGTTGTCACACACAACCATTCCCGGCTTGAGGTTCAGCGGTGCCAGCCACAGATCAGTCTGCGCCGTGATGCCCTGTAATAGCTCTTGGGCGGTGTGCCTTTTGTCGCCTAGGCTCAGCAGTTTGAGCACCGCCTGCTGTCGCTTAGCGACGGCACTGCTGCTGTGCCTAGAGCTACCGACTGATGGCGCCGTGCCCACGGATGGTAGTTCGGAGGAGGAGGTGGAGGAGGGGTGGGTGGAGGAGGAGGCATAGTAGGCCTGAAACACCTGGACCGAGGTAGGCCCCGCAATCCTCGGCGTCGGCAGTATATGAGCAGCCCCAGGGTCAGACTCGGTCCCAGCCTCCACCAAGTTAACCCAATGTGCCGTCAGCGATATATAGTGGCCCTGCCCGGCAGCACTCGTCCACGTGTCCGTGGTCAGGTGGACCTTGTCAGAAACGGCGTTGGTCAGGGCACGGATGATGTTGTCTGACACGTGCTGGTGCAGGGCTGGGACGGCACATCGGGAAAAGTAGTGGCGGCTGGGGACCGAATACCGAGGGGCGGCCGCCGCCATGAGGTTGCGAAAGGCCTCGGTCTCTACTAGCCTATAGGGCAGCATCTCCAGGCTAAGCAATCTGGAGATGTGCACATTAAGGGCTTGGGCGTGCGGGTGGGTTGCACTATATTTGCGTTTCCGCTCCAGCGTCTGGGGTATGGAGAGCTGAACGCTGGTGGATGCTGTGGAGGATCGTGGAGGCGACGATGGGGTTTTTGTGCCAGGGTCCTGGGCAGGGGGCTGACTAGCAGCTGACACAGGGGAAGGAGCAGTGGTGTGCACGGCCGGAGGTGAACGGGCTTGTTGCCACTGAGTGGGGTGCTTAGCATTCATATGCCTGCGCATACTGGTGGTAGTTAAGCTAGTAGTGGTGGAACCCCTGCTGAGCCTGGTTTGGCAAATGTTGCACACCACAGTCCGTCGGTCATCCGGTGTTTCCTTAAAGAACCTCCACACTTCTGAAGATCTAGCCCTCGCCGCAAGAGCCCTCACCACGGGAGCTTCACTAGTTGACAGTGGCGCTGATGCACCAGCTCTGGCCCTGCCTCTCCGTCTGGCCCCACCACTGCCTCTTCCAACCTGTTCAGGTCGAGGACTCTCCTCCGTCTCAGAAGCACTGTGTTCACCCGGCCTCTCAACCCAGCTTGGGTCTGTCACCTCATCATCCTCCGATCCCTCAGTCTGCTCCCCCCTCGGACTTCCTGCCCTGACAACAACTTCCCCACTGTCTGACAACCGTGTCTCCTCATCGTCGGACACCTCTTTACACACTTCTTCCAGTACGTCAACAAGGTCATCATCACCCACAGACTGTGACTGGTGGAAAACCTGGGCATCGGAAAATTGCTCAGCAGCAACCGGACAAGTGGTTTGTGACTGTGGGAAGGGTCCAGAAAACAGTTCCTCAGAGTATGCCGGTTCAAATGCCAAATTTTCCTGGGAGGGGGCAGACTGGGGGGGAGGAGGCTGAGGTGCAGGAGCTGGAGGAGTGGCGATTTCGGTGACATGGGTGGACTGCGTGGAAGACTGACTGGTGGTGGACAAATTGCTCGAAGCATTGTCAGCAATCCATGACATCACCTGTTCGCACTGTTCTGGCCTCAACAGTGCTCTACCACGAGTCCCAGTAACTTCAGACCTAGGGAGTGTAGCTCTGCGGCGTTCCCCTGCTCCCTCATCAGCAGGTGGTGTCTCACCCCGCCCAGGACCACGGCCTCTGACCCCTGCAGTAGTTGGACGCCCACGTCCCCGCCCTCGTCCTCTACCCCTAGCCCTCGGGTTAAACATTTTTAAAATGAGAGTTATAACTTAATTTTTTTTTTTACTTTTTTTTGTTTTTTTTTGTGTTTTTTTTTTTTTTTTTGTGTTTTTTGTTTTTTTTTGAGTTTTTAAAACCAAACAATGCTATCCTATTGCTATGGCTATTTTCTAGCCAAGTATCAAAGGAAGCACAGTACTATGCCAGATGAGATGACACTGAGTTATTGCCTAATAGAAATCCAACCCCTACTGAATTTTGCCACTTCGGCCTTTGCTATGGATATGTGCGCCACTAAGCGCAGAACACAGCGGTCGCAAGTCCCACTACAAATTGCTCAGAATTGGCAAGTACATGCACTGCAGAAACTACAGCCACCAGCAGATCAACCAGAAATCAAATATATAGAACGCTACTGTAGGCTTCAAGATCAAGAAGCTGTTTGTATTCTCCTATGGCTATTTTCTAGCCAAGTATCAAAGGAAGCACAGTACTATGCCGGATGAGATGACACTGAGTTATTGCCTAATAGAAATCCAACCCCTACTGAATTTTGCCACTTCGGCCTTTGCTATGGATATGTGCGCCACTAAGCGCAGAACACAGCGGTCGCAAGTCCCACTACAAATTGCTCAGAATTGGCAAGTACATGCACTGCAGAAACTACAGCCACCAGCAGATCAACCAGAAATCAAATATATAGAACGCTACTGTAGGCTTCAAGAAGCTGTTTGTATTCTCGTATGGCTATTTTCTAGCCAAGTATCAAAGGAAGCACAGTACTATGCCGGATGAGATGACACTGAGTTATTGCCTAATAGAAATCCAACCCCTACTGAATTTTGCCACTTCAGCCTTTGCTATGGATATGTGCGCCACTAAGCACAGAACACAGCGGTCGCAAGTCTCACTACAAATTGCTCAGAATTGGCAAGTACATGCACTGCAGAAACTACAGCCACCAGCAGATCAACCAGAAATCAAATATATAGAACGCTACTGTAGGCTTCAAGAAGCTGTTTGTATTCTCCTATGGCTATTTTCTAGCCAAGTATCAAAGGAAGCACAGTACTATGCCGGATGAGATGACACTGAGTTATTGCCTAATAGAAATCCAACCCCTACTGAATTTTGCCACTTCGGCCTTTGCTATGGATATGTGCGCCACTAAGCGCAGAACACAGCGGTCGCAAGTCCCACTACAAATTGCTCAGAATTGGCAAGTACATGCACTGCAGAAACTACAGCCACCAGCAGATCAACCAGAAATCAAATATATAGAACGCTACTGTAGGCTTCAAGATCAAGAAGCTGTTTGTATTCTCCTATGGCTATTTTCTAGCCAAGTATCAAAGGAAGCACAGTACTATGCCGGATGAGATGACACTGAGTTATTGCCTAATAGAAATTCAACCCCTACTGAATTTTGCCACTTCAGCCTTTGCTATGGATATGTGTGCCACTAAGAGCTAAACACAACGGTAGCAAGTCCCACTACAAATTGCTCAGAATTGGCAAGTACATGCACTGCAGAAACTACAGCCACCAGCAGATCAACCAGAAATCAAATATATAGAACGCTACTGTAGGCTTCAAGATCAAGAAGCTGTTTGTATTCTCCTATGGCTATTTTCTAGCCAAGTATCAAAGGAAGCACAGTACTATGCCAGATGAGATGACACTGAGTTATTGCCTAATAGAAATCCAACCCCTACTGAATTTTGCCACTTCAGCCTTTGCTATGGATATGTGCGCCACTAAGCGCAGAACACAGCGGTCGCAAGTCTCACTACAAATTGCTCAGAATTGGCAAGTACATGCACTGCAGAAACTACAGCCACCAGCAGATCAACCAGAAATCAAATATATAGAACGCTACTGTAGGCTTCAAGAAGCTGTTTGTATTCTCCTATGGCTATTTTCTAGCCAAGTATCAAAGGAAGCACACTACTATGCCAGATGAGATGACACTGAGTTATTGCCTAATAGAAATCCAACCCCTACTGAATTTTGCCACTTCAGCCTTTGCTATGGATATGTGCGCCACTAAGCGCAGAACACAGCGGTCGCAAGTCTCACTACAAATTGCTCAGAATTGGCAAGTACATGCACTGCAGAAACTACAGCCACCAGCAGATCAACCAGAAATCAAATATATAGAACGCTACTGTAGGCTTCAAGAAGCTGTTTGTATTCTCCTATGGCTATTTTCTAGCCAAGTATCAAAGGAAGCACAGTACTATGCCAGATGAGATGACACTGAGTTATTGCCTAATAGAAATCCAACCCCTACTGAATTTTGCCACTTCGGCCTTTGCTATGGATATGTGCGCCACTAAGCGCAGAACACAGCGGTCGCAAGTCCCACTACAAATTGCTCAGAATTGGCAAGTACATGCACTGCAGAAACTACAGCCACCAGCAGATCAACCAGAAATCAAATATATAGAACGCTACTGTAGGCTTCAAGATCAAGAAGCTGTTTGTATTCTCCTATGGCTATTTTCTAGCCAAGTATCAAAGGAAGCACAGTACTATGCCGGATGAGATGACACTGAGTTATTGCCTAATAGAAATCCAACCCCTACTGAATTTTG
Organism: Engystomops pustulosus; assembly: GCF_040894005.1. Taxonomy (NCBI): domain Eukaryota; kingdom Metazoa; phylum Chordata; class Amphibia; order Anura; family Leptodactylidae; genus Engystomops; species Engystomops pustulosus. The sequence continues at coordinate 206,840,269 of NC_092413.1, read as the reverse complement.
CCACTTCGGCCTTTGCTATGGATATGTGCGCCACTAAGCGCAGAACACAGCGGTCGCAAGTCCCACTACAAATTGCTCAGAATTGGCAAGTACATGCACTGCAGAAACTACAGCCACCAGCAGATCAACCAGAAATCAAATATATAGAACGCTACTGTAGGCTTCAAGAAGCTGTTTGTATTCTCCTATGGCTATTTTCTAGCCAAGTATCAAAGGAAGCACAGTACTATGCCGGATGAGATGACACTGAGTTATTGCCTAATAGAAATCCAACCCCTACTGAATTTTGCCACTTCAGCCTTTGCTATGGATATGTGCGCCACTAAGCACAGAACACAGCGGTCGCAAGTCTCACTACAAATTGCTCAGAATTGGCAAGTACATGCACTGCAGAAACTACAGCCACCAGCAGATCAACCAGAAATCAAATATATAGAACGCTACTGTAGGCTTCAAGAAGCTGTTTGTATTCTCCTATGGCTATTTTCTAGCCAAGTATCAAAGGAAGCACAGTACTATGCCGGATGAGATGACACTGAGTTATTGCCTAATAGAAATCCAACCCCTACTGAATTTTGCCACTTCGGCCTTTGCTATGGATATGTGCGCCACTAAGCGCAGAACACAGCGGTCGCAAGTCCCACTACAAATTGCTCAGAATTGGCAAGTACATGCACTGCAGAAACTACAGCCACCAGCAGATCAACCAGAAATCAAATATATAGAACGCTACTGTAGGCTTCAAGATCAAGAAGCTGTTTGTATTCTCCTATGGCTATTTTCTAGCCAAGTATCAAAGGAAGCACACTACTATGCCAGATGAGATGACACTGAGTTATTGCCTAATAGAAATCCAACCCCTACTGAATTTTGCCACTTCAGCCTTTGCTATGGATATGTGCGCCACTAAGCGCAGAACACAGCGGTCGCAAGTCTCACTACAAATTGCTCAGAATTGGCAAGTACATGCACTGCAGAAACTACAGCCACCAGCAGATCAACCAGAAATCAAATATATAGAACGCTACTGTAGGCTTCAAGAAGCTGTTTGTATTCTCCTATGGCTATTTTCTAGCCAAGTATCAAAGGAAGCACACTACTATGCCAGATGAGATGACACTGAGTTATTGCCTAATAGAAATCCAACCCCTACTGAATTTTCCCACTTCGGTCTTTGCTATGGATATGTGCGCCACTAAGCGCTAAACACAACGGTAGCAAGTCCCCCTGCTAATTCCTCACAAAATGGTAAAAGATGCAAATTAAAATAAAAAAAGTAGAACGTTATTGTAGCCCTAAGAAGGGCTGTTGGGTTCTTTGAGAATCACTCCTGCCTAACAGTAAGCTAATAGAACACCCTAACGCTTTCCCTGAGCAGCAGCAGCTCTCTCCCTAGCGGCATCCAGAGACAGAATGATCCGAGCAGCGCGGCCAGCGGCTAGTCTATCCCAGGGTCACCTGATCTGCCCAGCCAACCACTGCTATCGACGTGTAAGGGTACCACGTCATGCTGGGTGGAGTGCAGAGTCTCCTGGCTTGTGATTGGCTCTGTTTCTGGCCGCCAAAAAGCAAAACGGCGGGAGCTGCCATTTTCTCGAGCGGGCGAAGTATTCGTCCGAGTAACGAGCAGTTTCGAGTACCCTAATGCTCGACCGAGCATCAAGCTCGGACGAGCATGTTCGCTCATCTCTAATGGTGACCATTGTCATTTGTAATTTAAAATTTTGTCTTGTTCATACTGCAATACATACTACACGCCGGTCAGTACAATTCAGATGATTTTTATTATTTATTAAAGTTCTGTTCATGTTCTGCTATTGTAATAGTACAATATATTTTTTCAATTTCATTTTCTAAAAGTAATACTTTTTTTTTACTCGTTCATTGATGGAGCTAACTGTTGGTTTGTTTTCTGCAGGATGAGCTTTAATTTTCCGCTTTTTGTGATTTTTGAGCAAATTTGTAGCAATTTTATTTTAGGCAAGGTCAACAAAAACCAGAATTTCATACATTATTTTAAGGCTTGTTTTTTACAGTGTTCACTTAGCTGGATAATTATTAGGTTTGGGTTCTGATATGACTTATTATACAGTAGGTCCACATATCTATAATAAACCCCAGTATATCAAGAGTCATAAGGTTTTTCAGAATAATGATATTGATTACCTAGTCATAGGAAAGGTCAACAATATTGGGGCTCATTTACTGAGGGTCCGAACGCCGCACTTTCGTCGGGTTTCCCGAATATTTCCGATTTGCGCTGAATTGCCCTGGGATTTTGACATGCGATCAGATTGTGACACATCAGCGCCGGCTTTCACGCGATAGAAATCGGGGCCGTGGCCGTCGGACAACCCAACGGATTCGGAAAAATTGTGGAATTTAAAAAAGAATTTGTGTTGCAAGATCAGCACTCACATGCACCGGGAAGAAGAAGGGAAGAAGGTGAACTCCGGCGGACCTCAGCGCAGCAGCGACACCTGGTGGATATCGGGTGCACGGACCTTATTGAATCCCGGCAGACCCGAATCCAGCGCTGGACAACGCGCCGCGGGATTGCGACTAGACTGGGTATGTAAATGTGTCCCATTATATTAGAAGGGGTTTGGCACTCAAGACCCCCATCAATCAGCACATGGAGAATTACTAGAGAAGCACCACACGTGCTCACACTGCTGCTCCGACGTGGAGGGTCCGGAGCTCTAAAATTTTTTGCCAATTTGCGTAAACTTTTATTTTAGATGCACTGGAACAATCTAAAATAGTTGCAATGATTGACATGAAGGTTTCGGTAAGATCCCAGTAGAAAGTTTACATCCATTAGGTGGAAGTAATTCATTGGACTGATTTTTTTTTTTTTTGCTGTAATAACCATAAGGGTGCTGTCACACGTCGCGTTTACTGCATGCGTTTAAAAACGCATTGCTACAGCTGAAGGGATATTTCCCTAATTAAACAGCTGTTAACGCTTGCGTTTACAAAACGCAAGCGTTAACGCATTGTTAACGCATGCGTTAACATCGCGGTTAACGCATGCGGTTGTTAACGCATGCGTTAACCGCGATGTTAACGCATGCGTTTTGTAAACGCAAGCGTTAACAGCTGTTTAATTAGGGAAATATCCCTTCAGCTGTAGCAATGCGTTTTTAAACGCATGCAGTAAACGCGACGTGTGACAGCACCCTAACATACACATCACAATTGTGTCCAAGTCATGTGTGTCATATTATACAGGTGGTAGAGGTCCTAAAGGCCAGAAACCAATCACATATGACTTCAATTAGCCATAAAATCTAGAGCGTTCATTGTCAACAGCCTTGAATGAACCTGTAATGAAAGGAATGGGATACATTTCCTACATCAGTTATATCTGTAAATTGTTCATAGATGTCACCAGAAAGGCACTTCAGGAGCAGCAAAAGAGAGCAGTAGTGGTTTAAAATTATGTATTTTGGGCAGCCGCTTATCGTCTAAGGCTCCGGGAGGGGGGGGGGGGGGAATGGGTGTTGGTGGTTGGAGGGTTGTTATGTCCATACCAACCAAAGCCACTCACCAAGTTTGATACTGACCTAATATATATAGATAATAATGAGGGTGTCTTACTCCTCCTATCCTGTATATGGACAAAATACAGCACTGCTACTCATATCCTATATATATGGGCATGGCACAGTACTACTACTCCTATCCTGTATATATGGGCACAGCACAGTACTACTACTCCTATCCTGTATATATGGGCACAGCACAGTACTACTACTCATATCCTGTATATATGGGCACAGCAAGGTACTACTACTCCTATCCTGTATATATGGGCACAGCACAGTACTACTACTCCTATCCTGTATATATTGGTACAGCACAGCACTACTACTCCTATCCTGTATATATGGGCACAGCACAGTACTACTACTCATATCCTGTATATATGGGCACAGCACAGTACTACTACTCCTATCCTGTATATATGGGCACAGCAAGGTACTACTACTCCTATCCTGTATATATGGGCACAGCACAGTGCTACTACTCCTATCCTGTATATATGGGCACAGCACAGTACTACTACTCCTATCCTGTATATATAGGCACATTACAGTACTACTACTCCTATCCTGTATATATGGGCACAGCACAGTACTTCTACTCCTATCCTCTATATATGGGCACGGCACAGTACTACTACTCCTATCCTGTATACATGGGCACAGCACAGTACTACTACTCCTATCCTGTATATATGGACACATCACAGTACTACTACTCCTATCCTGTATATATGGGCACAGTACAGTACTACTCCTATCCTGTATATATGGGCACAGCGCAGTACTACTACTCCTATCCTGTATATAAGGACACAGCACAGTACTACTACTCCTATCCTGTATATATGGGCACAGCACAGTACTACTACTCATATCCTGTATATATGGGCACAGCACAGTACTACTACTCCTATCCTGTATATAAGGACACAGCACAGTACTACTACTCCTATCCTGTATATATGGGCACAGCACAGTACTACTACTCCTATCCTGTATATATGGGCACAGCACAGTACTACTACTCCTATCCTGTATATATGGGCACAGCACAGTACTACTACTCCTATCCTGTTTATATGGGCACAGCAAGGTACTACTACTCCTATCCTGTATATATGGGCACAGCACAGTACTACTACTCCTATCCTGTATATATGGGCAAAACACAGTACTACTACTCCTATCCTCTATATATGAGCACAGTACTACTACTCCTATCCTGTATATATGAGCACAGCACAGTACTACTACTCCTATCCTCTATATATGGGCACAGATCAGTACTACTTGTTCTATCCTGTATATATGGGCAAAACACAGTACTACTACTCCTATCCTGTATATATGGGCACAGCACAGTACTACTACTCCTATCCTGTATATATGGGCAAAACACAGTACTACTACTCCTATCCTCTATATATGAGCACAGTACTACTACTCCTATCCTGTATATATGAGCACAGCACAGTACTACTACTCCTATCCTCTATATATGGGCACAGATCAGTACTACTTGTTCTATCCTGTATATATGGGCAAAACACAGTACTACTACTCCTATCCTCAATATATGGGCACAGATCAGTACTACTTCTCCTATCCTGTACATATGGGCACAGCACAGTACTACTACTCCTATCCTCTATATATGGGCACAGCACACTACTACTACTCATATCCTATATATATGGGCAAAGCACAGTACTACTACTCCTATCCTGTATATATTGGCACAGCACAGTACTACTACTCCTACCCTGTATATATTGGCATAGCACAGTAATAGTCCTATTATCCGGTATATATGGGCACAGCACAGTACTACTACTCCTATCCTGTACATATGGGCACAGTACTACTACTCCTATCCTGTATATACTGTATCTTATGATATACATCACATTTCTAAACTACATCTTATGGGGCTTCTCTTTATGAATAGATATTGGCAATGACTTTTCTGTTCCTCCGTTATTCTATGTTAATATATTAAATTCCAAAACTGTTGGAAACCCCATCTATCGTGTCATGGAATGTCATTTGGGTTATATATATATATGTTAAAATACTAAGTAGATTTCAATTCTTCACTTGCGTGGGGCAAGGAAATAACTTTTTTTAATCAATTTTTTCGCCCATAAATGACCCTCGCACACCATAACCGGGGCGGAAGCAGATGGCAGGTGTGGCTGCGGAAATATAAGTGAAGATCATAAATATGATACATGGCCATGAACGTGTTATATATGGAAGAGCGGTCGTGATGAGCAAAGTGGGTGGCTGCCTGTTATTCTATATAAAATCCCGGCTAATTAAAAAGAAGGTATCATATCCGCCTGCGACTATTACATTTGGCCCCCGAGCCGTGGCACGGCTCCTCTTCACAAGAGGCAATAATTTACCTTATGCATAGTCATTTCTTACTCTCTGTAGTAGCACATACACCACAGTGGATTCCTTGTTGTGCCGCATACGTGTCAGACAGTCTTCTTGGCATGACACCTCCTTATAATAATACACCTGTGCCGAATTTATACAAAAATATGGTATTTCCAGAAATCCCAGCAGTGGAAGCAGCTTCAGGGCACAGTAAGGGCAGAGCACCCAGTATATCCCACATCAGCTATTTTCCTAAATTTCTTGATAAAAATAGAACATAAAATTACATATTCATTGTTTACATCATCATTACATCATTACATTACATTACATCATTTAAAATTTGAGGGGTTTTCTCAAGGTTCAATGTTATCGTCTATCCACAGTCCGATTGCTGAGTGCTGTGCTTGCTGATTTTCGATGTACCCATCATTAGGATCTACGCTCAACCTGACGATTAATTTATTTGGAGAACAAAATGACCCCCATTCTTGCGATTTGTTGGGAACCCTGTAGTCAGACCCTTACGCACCTGTAAATAGAGACAACAATGAAACTTGGGACAACCCTTTTCAAAGGAACCTGTCATCCGAAATTGGCCTAATAAACTATAACCAGTATGTAATCTAGCCACTTACACCTGATGGGAGATATTTATCAGGACCTCTGCGCACCGCCAGTGGCGCAGAGGCCCTGAAATAATCGCAAATGCCAGCTTATTGCTAGCTTTTGCGATTATTTTCCCCAATCCGCCACCTTCACGCCAGTGGGACGTGAAGGGGCGTGAAGAGGGGGCGCGGCCGGCCGGCTGCTGCAGGCGACTTTTCATACGTGTAAAGTCGCCGGTTGCGTTCTTTTCTACGCCAGGGCCTGCATGCCAGGTTTGGTGCATGCACAGCTAAACCCTGGTGTACTATCCTGACTTCAGTGAACAACTGCATATGTGTCAGGAGCAGCGAATCTTGGTAACTATAGGTAGACCTGGTTTACGCTCATATAGGGTGATTTGGGCAACTTAACCCAACAATCCAGAAGAATCTGACAGATCCCAATACCAAATCACAGTTTCTTGTGTCGAACACAAGGCCTGTGTGCCAAATCTGTCCCACAGCCTCATGTTATCGGGTCCCTCTCCCTATTGAGTCTCCAATACTCACCTTTACCCACTCTCCCTAAGCAGCAGCAGCAGTCCTCTTCACTTCTACTCTGTATGGCATCTGTAAATGCCTCTGAAGACCGCAGGCGAGATCTGACGACATTGTCGCATCTGGCAGATTCAGAGGCACAGGAGAGGTGCAGATAATTCCGTTGGGGAACAGGGAAAGGTGAGTATGTTTTGAAGGAGGGGTGGTGGATGGTGATTTGAGGGGTAATACATCGGAGGGCTACAAACAGGGGCCATTATAAGTGAGGGGGCAATTGTCCCTTTATCTGTAGCCCACTCCTTATAATTCCCCCTTTTCTTTAGCCTGTCCTTTTAAGTCTATGACTACAAAAAAGAGGGCACGTTAAGGATGGAACTACAGAAAAGACTGTGACTGTATTGACTACTGGTTGACACTGTAACAATTGAGTAAAAGGGGTCACTGTGACTTGGCCACTTTGGGGGGGCACTAAGACTATTGGCTACTGTGTGAGGGCATTGAGGGTCATTTGCTAAGGGCCCGATTCGCGTTTTCCCACGTGTTACCCGAACATTTCCGATTTGCGCCGTTTTTCCCTGAATTGCCCCGGGATTTTGGCGCACGCGATCGGTTTGTGGTGCATCGGCGCTGGCATGCACGCGACGGAAATCTGGGGACGTGGCCGAAAGAAAACCCAACGCATTCGGAAAAAACGCCGCATTTTTTAAAAAAATGGACGTCGGAGGAACTGCCTTAGTGAATTGTCGGAAGATCCGAATCCACCGCGGAGAACACGCCGCTAGATCGCGAATGGACCGGGTAAGTAAATCTGCCCCATTGTGTATGTTGACTTGTGGGGGTCACATATTGGGCATGTTGGTGTCTCCGGTTATCTGACAATATGTTTAGCTTTGCGGTTGCCATCAAATGGCTGACCGTAATAGTTATACTGTATAAATGTAACTACTAACTAGATTGTTTAACTGTCAATGTGCAGCTACATTTATACAGTAATAAAAAAGACATTCAACCCTTTTATGATAATCACAAGGTTTATGTGCTCCCTCCCCCCCCCTCCCCCCGGTGAAAATGAGTTTAACACCCCCACTTTAAGGGGTAGAAAACAGGCAGATAAAAGAAAATATTCAGAAGGATAATTGTGACTTTCCAAAAATACAACAACTCGGGATGAAATAAGAGGTGTAGACATTTGTCAACATGATTCCAACTTTCTCGCAAACCCCCTCCCCCCCTTCCCAAAGCAGTGGCCTTCCAATTACCCCCAGACAGGTAAACTTCTAATATATAGTTTTTAATATTGAGCCTGAAATGTAAGTAGGTTCTAATCTTCTAGTAGGATCTGGTAAAGTTTCTGTGGGTTAATTTTATGAACTCTACACTTAATCTGAAACGTTCCTTGTCTTTTATGTGGGACGGTGCAGTCATACTGATACCCCACTGGAATGTCCTGAAGGAACCAACCCATTATATCAAATGTGCTCAACATTGAGAACTAATTATAATTCCACATACATGTGTCCCAAATGGGCATTTACCCCCATACATCATTCTGTAACGTCTCCCGCGGTTTACAGGAGTGCTGCGTACACGCCTGACACTCGCTCTGGTACATTGGCTCAGCCAGCTCTACGGAAAAATGTTTTCCAGAAAGATAATACAAACTAATCTGCTGATAAAATACATTTTTGGCATCTCAGAAATGTGGGTTTAGGGGATTTGCCAAGACTGCATAGTTCTGTAATGTGTGGCATTCGCATACAAGTGTTTAGCGCTAGTGATGACAGTGCAGCTCGCTAGTTCCAAGACAGATGTGAAGGTTTATTTCACAGTTACCTGAAACCTGAAACACAATTTGTCCAGTCAAAGAAATGAAAATTATTGACATTCACGGAGCGTAAAACCGCTGGGCAGCGGCCAATTGGGAACCGGCACATTTGGGGTAACATAGAGTGTGACTGTGTAGCACTGGGAGGCACTGGTTACACTGGTATATGATCGGAAGACTAGACATTTTTTCGACAGCTTGATAAAAATCAGAAACATGATTTTTGGTATCACAAGTAAATACAGTGGTCACAAATTTACCAAGTTGACAACGTGGGTTTTCTACAGATGTGGGAGAACAGTCTAAGGGACTGTGGGGGAAATTTATCATAACAGAGGTTTCATTCATTGGTTATTGTAATTTGTCTGATTTATGATGATCTTTCCCATGATGACTGGCTCTATTTAAATGTGTAAGAACCTCCAAAAAATTGCTCTATGAAAAATATGTAAAAAGAAGACAGCGTGCCCCATTTACTTACCCAGCTGACGGAGTTCACCTGAAGTGCATTGTCCGATGATAATGCCCTGTGCCGCGATTCACTAAGATCTAGAGATGAGCGAGCACTAAAATGCTCGGGTACTCGTTATTCGAGACGAACTTTTCCCGATGCTCGAGTGCTCGTTTCGAGTAACGAGCCCCATTGAAGTCAATGGGAGACTCGAGCATTTTTCAAGGGGACCAAGGCTCTGCACAGGGAAGCTTGGCCAAACACCTGGGAACCTCAGAAAAGGATGGAAACACCACGGAAATGGACAGGAAACAGCAGGGGCAGCATGCATGGATGCCTCTGAGGCTGCTTAATCGCACCATTATGCCAAAATTATGGGCAACAGCATGGCCATGACAGAGTGACAGAATGAAGCTAGATAGCATCTAAAACATCCAATAATTGACCCTGACACTATAGGGGACGGCATGCAGAGGCAGCGGCAGCAGCGGAAGGCTAGAGAGTGGCATGGCGACATACCCTAAATGGACTCAGGCTTCAAACCAATGGGTAGCAGAGAGGAACCAAAGAAGGTGAGCAAGAAGCGCTCAAATAATATTGGTACATGATAAAAGTTTGCCAGTATATTTTGTGGATTACACAGCAGGGTGGCGACAAAGTTAACATGGAAGCCATGAAAACAATCCAAAATTCTGCCTGACACAGCTCGTTTGATAAGGGGACGATGTATGGAGGCAGTGAACTAGTAGTAGATTAAAGGTACTGCAGTTAAAACTATGTTAGTTGGTTCTTGGCATGGAGCTGGCGCTCCGCTGCCAGGCGAGCTTTCGCCAATCCAAGCCCCTGTCTCTAGGCTACTCCCCAAACAGCACTTCTAAGAACCTTTCGGATAAGATCAAGTGTAGTAGCGTTCTTATAAGTTTGGGATATGGCGGGTGAGGGGAATGTAAACATCTGCGCAAGAAGCGCTGAAATAATATCCGTAAATGAAAAAAGTTTTCCAGTATATTTTGTGGCTTACACAGCAGGGTGGCGACAAAGTTAACAAGTTTGATGTGGAATGCCCTGCAATAGCTCTTGGGCGGTGTGCCTTTTATCACCTAGGCTCAGCAGTTTGAGCACCGCCTGCTGTCGCTTAGCAACGGCACTGCTGCTGTGCCTAGAGCTACCGACTGATGGCGCCATGCCCACGGATGGTAATTCGGAGGAGGAGGAGGTGGAGGAGGGGTGGGAGGATTTGGAGGTATAGTAGGCCTTTGAGACCTGGACCGAGGTAGGCCCCGCAATCCTCTGCGTCGGCAGTATATGACCAGCCCCAGGGTCAGACTCGGTCCCAGCCTGCACCAAGTTAAGTGTAGTAGCGTTCTTATAAGTTTGGGATATCGCGGGTGAGGGGAATGTAAACAGATGCGCAAGAAGCGCATGATGCGCATGGAGCTGGCGCTCCGCTGCTAGGCGAGCTTTCGCCAATCCAAGCCCCTGTCTCTAGGCTACTCCCCAAACAGCACTTCTAAGAACCTTTTGTATAAGATCAAGTGTAGTAGCGTTCTTATAAGTTTAGGATATGGCGGGTGAGGGGAATGTAAACAGATGCGCAAGAAGCGCATGATGCGCATGGAGCTGGCGCTCCGCTGCTAGGCGAGCTTTCGCCAATCCAAGCCCCTGTCTCTAGGCTACTCCCCAAACAGCACTTCTAAGAACCTTTTGTATAAGATCAAGTGTAGTAGCGTTCTTATAAGTTTAGGATATGGCGGGTGAGGGGAATGTAAACAGATGCGCAAGAAGCGCATGATGCGCATGGAGCTGGCGCTCCGCTGCTAGGCGAGCTTTCGCCAATCCAAGCCCCTGTCTCTAGGCTACTCCCCAAACAGCACTTCTAAGAACCTTTTGTATAAGATCAAGTGTAGTAGCGTTCTTATAAGTTTAGGATATGGCGGGTGAGGGGAATGTAAACAGATGCGCAAGAAGCGCTGAAATAATATCCGTAAATGGTAAAAGTTTGCCAGTGTATTTTGTGGATAACACAGCAGGGTGGCGACAAAGTTAACAACTTTGATGTGGAATCCATGAAAACAACCCAAATTTCGGCCTGACAAACCTCGTTTGATAAAGGGACGATGTATGGAGGCAGCTATATGGACGACTTTTGGAGGTAGCAATGGAGACAACGTGTGGAGGCTGCTATGGAGACAATTCAATTTGGATAGTGCCTGTATGTGGCAGTCCAAAAAATTTTTCAAACCAGAGGAGCAGGTAGGTGGCCCTCCAGAAAAATGGAATAGATTGAGTGCCTGTATGTGGCAGTCCAAAAAATTTTTCAAACCAGAGGAGCAGGTAGGTGGCCCTCCAGAAAAATGGAATAGATTGAGTGCCTGTATGTGGCACTCCCAAAAATTGTTTAAAACAGAGGACCGTGTCGGTGGCCCTCCAGAAAAATTAAATGCATAAAGTACTATATCTAGAGCCAGTGGGCCCTGTCAAAAAACAGCCAGTTTCCTCTGCTTTACTGTAGAAAGAGGAGGAGAAGGAGGAAAATGAGGAGGAGGAGGAGTGGATAAATTATTCAGGTTGAGCTTCCTTCACCTGCTGGAGATTTGAAATTAGGAGAAATCCATGCTTTATTCATCTTGATAAGCGTCAGCCTGTCAGCGCTGTCAGTCGACAGGCGTGTACGCTTATCGGTGATGATGCCACCAGCTGCACTGAAAACCCGCTCTGACAAGACGCTAGCGGCAGGGCAGGCAAGAACCTCCAAGGCGTAGAGCGCCAGTTCGTGCCACATGTCCAGCTTTGAAACCCAGTAGTTGTAGGGAGCTGTGTGATCATTTAGGACGATGGTATGGTCAGCTACGTACTCCCTCACCATCTTTCTGTAAAGATCAGCCCTACTCTGCCGAGACTGGGGACAGGTGACAGTGTCTTGCTGGGGTGACATAAAGCTGGCAAAAGCCTTGTAAAGCGTACCCTTGCCAGTGCTGGACAAGCTGCCTGCTCGCCTACTCTCCCTCGCTACTTGTCCCGCAGAACTACGCACTCTGCCGCTAGCGCTGTCAGAAGGGAAATACTGTTTCAGCTTGTGCACCAGGGCCTGCTGGTATTCATGCATTCTCACACTCCTTTCCTCTCCAGGGATGAGAGTGGAAAGATTTTGCTTGTACCGTGGGTCCAGGAGAGTGAACACCCAGTAATCGGTGCTGGAATAAATTCTTTGAACGCGAGGGTCACGGGATAGGCAGCCTAGCATGAAATCTGCCATATGCGCCAGAGTACCAACGCGTAAGAATTCACTCCCCTCACTGGCCTGACTGTCCATTTCCTCCTCCTCCAACTCCTCCAACTCCTCTTCTTCTGCCCATACACGCTCAACAGTGTAGGACTCAACAATGGTCCCCTCTTGTGTCTCGCCAACATTCTCCTCCTCTTCCTCCTCATCCTCCTCCACCTCCACCTCCTCCGATATGCGCTGAGAAACAGACCTAAGGGTGCTTTGGCTATCAACAAGGGAATCTTCTTCCCCTGTCTCTTGTGAGGAGCGCAAAGCTTCCGACTTCATGCTGACCAGAGAGTTTTTCAACAGGCCAAGCAGCGGGATGGTGAGGCTGATGATGGCGGCATCGCCACTGACCATCTGTGTTGACTCCTCAAAGTTACTCAGCACCTGACAGATATCAGACATCCACGTCCACTCCTCATTGTAGACTTGAGGAAGCTGACTGACCTGACTACCAGTTCTGGTGGAAGTTGACATCTGGCAGTCTACAATGGCTCGACGCTGCTGGTAAACTCTGGATAACATGGTCAGTGTTGAATTCCACCTCGTGGGCACGTCGCACAACAGTCGGTGAGCGGGCAGTTGGAGGCGGCGCTGCGCTGCCCTGAGAGTGGCAGCATCTGTGCTGGACTTCCTGAAATGCGCACAGATGCGGCGCACCTTCGTGAGCAAATCAGACAGATTGGGGTATGTCTTGAGGAAACGCTGAACTATCAGATTTAACACATGGGCCAGGCATGGCACATGTGTCAGTCTGCCGAGTTGCAGAGCCGCCACCAGGTTACGGCCGTTGTCACACACAACCATGCCTGGCTTCAGGTTCAGCGGTGCCAGCCACAGATCAGTCTGCGCCGTGATGCCCTGTAATAGTTCTTGGGCGGTGTGCCTTTTATCGCCTAGGCTCAGCAGTTTGAGCACCGCCTGCTGTCGCTTAGCGACGGCACTGCTGCTGTGCCTAGAGCTACCGACTGATGGCGCCATGCCCACGGATGGTCGTTCGGAGGAGGAGGTGGAGGAGGGGTGGGAGGAGGAGGAGGCATAGTAGGCCTCAAACACCTGGACCGAGGTAGGCCCCGCAATCCTCGGCGTCGGCAGTATATGACCAGCCGCAGGGTCACACTCGGTCCCAGCCTCCACCAAGTTAACCCAATGTGCCGTCAGAGATATATAGTGGCCCTGCCCGGCAGCACTCGTCCACGTGTCCGTGGTCAGGTGGACCTTGTCAGAAACGGCGTTGGTCAGGGCACGGATTATGTTGTCTGACACGTGCTGGTGCAGGGCTGGGACGGCACATCGGGAAAAGTAGTGGCGGCTGGGGACCGAATACCGAGGGGCGGCCGCCGCCATGAGGCTGCGAAAGGCCTCGGTCTCTACTAGCCTATAGGGCAGCATCTCCAGGCTTAGCAATCTGGAAATGTGCACATTAAGGGCTTGGGCGTGCGGGTGGGTTGCACTATATTTGCGTTTCCGCTCCAGCGTCTGGGGTATGGAGAGCTGAACGCTGGTGGATGCTGTGGAGGATCGTGGAGGTGACGATGGGGTTTTTGTGGCAGGGTCCTGGGCAGGGGGCTGACTATCAGCTGACACAGGGGAAGGAGCAGTGGTGTGCACGGCCGGAGGTGAACGCGCTTGTTGCCACTGAGTGGGGTGTTTAGCATTCATATGCCTGCGCATACTGGTGGTAGTTAAGCTAGTAGTGGTGGAACCCCTGCTGATCCTGGTTTGGCAAATGTGGCACACCACAGTCCGTCGGTCATCCGGTGTTTCCTTAAAGAACCTCCAGACTTCTGAAAATCTAGCCCTCGCCGCAGGAGCCCTCGCCACGGGAGCTTCACTAGTTGACACATTTGGCGCTGATGCACCAGCTCTGGCCCTGCCTCTCCGTCTGGCCCCACCACTGCCTCTTCCAACCTGTTCTGGTCGAGGACTCTCCTCCGTCTCAGAAGCACTGTGTTCACCCGGCCTCTCAACCCAGCTTGGGTCTGTCACCTCATCATCCTCCGATCCCTCAGTCTGCTCCCCCCTCGGACTTCCTGCCCTGACAACAACTTCCCCACTGTCTGACAACCGTGTCTCCTCATCGTCGGACACCTCTTTACACACTTCTTCCACTACGTCAACAAGGTCATCATCACCCACAGACTGCGACTGGTGGAAAACCTGGGCATCAGAAAATTGCTCATCAGCAACCGGACAAGTGGTTTGTGACTGTGGGAAGGGTCCAGAAAACAGTTCCTCAGAGTATGCCGGTTCAAATGGCAAATTTTGCTGGGAGGGGGCAGACTGGGGGGGAGGAGGCTCAGGTGCAGGAGCTGGAGGAGTGCCGATTTCGGTGACATGGGTGGACTGCGTGGAAGACTGACTGGTGGACAAATTGCTCGAAGCATTGTCGGCAATCCACGACATCACCTGTTCGCACTGTTCTGGCCTCAACAGTGCTCTACCACGAGTCCCAGTAACTTCAGACATGAACCTAGGGAGTGTAGCTCTGCGGCGTTCCCCTGCTCCCTCATAAGCAGGTGGTGTCTCACCCCGCCCAGGACCACGGCCTCTGACCCCTGCAGTAGTTGGACGCCCACGTCCCCGCCCTCGTCCTCTACCCCTAGCCCTCGGGTTAAACATTTTGAAAATGAGAGTTATAACTTGTATTTTTTTTTTAACTTTTTTTTTTTTTTTTTTTTTTGTGTTTTTTAGTTTTTAAAACCAAACGATGCTATCCTATTGCTATGGCTATTTTCTAGCCAAGTATTACAGCACACTACTATGCCAGATGAGATGACGCTGAGTTATGAAAAAAATAAACGTAAAATAAAAAAGGAAATGGCAGACTGTGCCTAGTTGAAATACAACCCCGGGCCCTAATAAATTTTCCCACTTCGGTCTTTGCGATGGATATGTGCGTCACTAAAACACAGTGGTCGCAAGTCTGACTCCAAATTGCTCCCAATTTGATAGTAGATGCACTGCAGCAAGTACAGCCACCAGCAGATCAACCAGAAATCAAATATATATAACGCTACTGTAGGCGTAATTAAGACGTTTGTATTCTCCTATGGCTATTTTCTAGCCAAGTATTACAGCACACTACTATGCCAGATGAGATGACGCTGAGTTATGAAAAAAATAAACGTAAAATAAAAAAGGAAATGGCAGACTGTGCCTAGTTGAAATACAACCCCGGGCCCTAATAAATTTTCCCACTTCGGTCTTTGCGATGGATATGTGCGTCACTAAAACACAGTGGTCGCAAGTCTGACTCCAAATTGCTCCCAATTTGATAGTAGATGCACTGCAGCAAGTACAGCCACCAGCAGATCAACCAGAAATCAAATATATATAACGCTACTGTAGGCGTAATTAAGACGTTTGTATTCTCCTATGGCTATTTTCTAGCCAAGTATTACAGCACACTACTATGCCAGATGAGATGACGCTGAGTTATGAAAAAAATAAACGTAAAATAAAAAGAAACTGGCAGACTGTGCCTAATTCTACTCAAACCCCTAATAAATTTTCCCACTTTGGTGTTTGAGGTGGATATGTGTGTCACTAAGAGCTAAACACAACGGTAGCAAGTCCCCCTGCTAATTCCTCACAATATGGTACTAGCTGCAAATAAAAAAAAAAAAAAATTATAACGTTATTGTAGCCCTAAGAAGGGCTGTTGGGTTCTTTAAGAATCACTCCTGCCTAACAGTAAGCTAATAGAACACCCTAACGCTTTCCCTGAGCAGCAGCAGCTCTCTCCCTAGCGGCATCCAGACAGAGAATGATCCGAGCAGCGCGGGCAGCGGCTAGTCTATCCCAGGGTCACCTGATCTGGCCAGCCAACCACTGCTATCTACGTGTAAGGGTACCACGTCATGCTGGGTGGAGTGCAGAGTCTCCTGGCTTGTGATTGGCTCTGTTTCTGGCCGCCAAAAAGCAAAACGGCGGGAGCTGCCATTTTCTCGAGCGGGCGAAATACTCGTCCGAGCAACGAGCAGTTACGAGTACGCTAATGCTCGATCGAGCATCAAGCTCGGACGAGTATGTTCGCTCATCTCTACTAAGATCGTGTGCCTGATATCCTACATGTGTTGCTTCCTCGCTCAGGTCCGCCAGAGTTCACCATCTTCTTCCCAGTGTATGTAAGTGTATTGGATGCGACACAATTTGAATGTTAAATCCCGGGTTCAGTCCGAATCAGTCAGATCGTTCAACGGCCTTCCCCCTGATTTCTGTCGCATGAAAGCCGGCACCACTGCGCCAAAATCCAATCGCATGTTACACAATTCCCTTCTAAATACCTGTTAAAGCGACTCAAATCCCCAAAACGTCGGGGAGTCCGACGGAAATGCGATCCATGGACCCTTAGTAAGCCCCAGTTTGAAGGAAGGAAGAGGGGGATGCAGGTGAAATATCCCTTCCTCAGTATGTGAGAGGGAGAGAAGGAAGTTGCAGCAGGAGGTGAAATCTGATTTGCTCAAACTGCACAGCACAGCTCTAAAATGTAGCCGAGAGCAGCTCTACAAACTTTACCTACAGATGGCATCATTAGTTAAAAATGACCACTATGTAGAAGGTGTTGGACCCCCACCAATCTACTAGGACAGTTGAGCACAAGAGATATGTTTGGGTTCATCCGATGCAACCAAGGGGCTGTTCGGCTGCCAATCCGGCAGTGTGTCCATGTCCGGGACAGGAAGTAAGAGTTCTCCTTATGGAGAGTTTGCCAATTAAGGCCACATTATAATTAGCAAATTCTCCTCCTTACGGAGAACTTTAACTTCCTGACCCTAGTCACGAGCCTCTCACTCAGCCAAACCAGTTCCCTACACTGTACTGAGGAGACCCAACCAGGTTGAAACAGTGCTGTCTACAATTGGGATCATTTCCTTCTGGAATAGATATACTGGTTTGGCTTAAAGGGGTTATCCGGGTTTTAAAAATTTCTTATGGCTGGGCCGGGGAGGGATATTTAAACATAATAAACATGTACTTAACTCCTCCGGCGCCGCCGATGTCCCGCGCCGCGGTCCCTTCGATCCGTGCCCCTGTTTGTTTACAGGGGCACGGAAGCCGCGCACAAGGAGCTTCCGGTCTGGGATGTGGCCGGCTCCTCCTATCCGTCCCTATCTCTCAGCATTGTAAGCGCTGAGAGATGGTGTCAGATAGGAGCTTCCAGCCGGCCGGAAGCTCCCTGTGCGCCGGTGTAATGAAACCGGCGCACAGAGAAGACCTGCCGCGGAGCGGGACATCGGCGGCGTCGGAGGAGGTAAGTAGATGTTTGTTATGTTTAACTAGCCCACCCCAGCCAGGGCCTCAGTTATTTTTGAAACCCGGATAACCCCTTTAATCTCACATCATGTTATTAGATTTCTTGTAGGTCATGCTTGGTGTTTAGGGGTCTGCCTTTAAAGGTAGCAAAAGGAGGCATTGTTTTCCACTTAACACTATATTTGCATATTTCCTGTGTCCGGGACCGAACCCTAAGGAGAACATCAGGCCCGCTCATCTCTAGTTATCACTAGAGTTTAGGTGATTTTGGGCTGTTTGGCTCCTTACAGTTGATTACCGTTCGATGTTGCTGTTCCATGGAAAGCAGTGTCTCCTTGAATCATATAGAACTGTGATTTTTAGTGTCCCTTCCTTGGCACAGTGTCGGTGCATTAAATCCGTCATCTGCGCAGACCATGAGCAGACCAAGCATGGTCATGTGGTTTTAACCTTAAAAAGAAACTGTCAGTGGCCATCTGTGGCCTGAATTATTATTTTTAATTACATGCAAATTAACAATTAGATGCAAAATGGGTGTGGCTTTGAGGTCCATACACCTTCTCTTGCCTAGTTTCAAAGGGGGAGAAGGGTACTGTCAATGACAATGAGTGGGAGCCACTGAACTAGAGCAGGAACACCAGAGTGTGTGGTTAGAGGACCCAATCTATGATAGATTAATTTCAGTGGACACAATGTAATACATAGTATCACCTCCGGGGGTGCTGTTATAAAATCACTTAAATGCCAGATCACTGGCGATCACCGATTGTGACACATTGGTTTATCATGGTTCCCTCCTTCTACGGAAGGATTGACAGTGGATCACCTCTTCAACTTGAGTTTCTCTTTTTTGAAATCTGATGTTTTAGGTTTATTGCCCTTTAAGCCTTTTCTGCTGATCCAGCAATGGTCCTTACACTACAGTAAATCTATTCAAAAACATAATTATGGTTTCATTACCCATGATGCTCCATGGGACATTCTTGGCAGATAAATGTAGGAAACAGCACACTGGACATGCAAAATGCTTGTTTGTTCTAAAATTATAGGTTTTTGGCAAAGTGAGATATTACGAACTGATAACAGTGAAGAAAATTATTAAAGTCTAACCATAGTTTGTAGTAACTTGACCTGATTGTTTTGTCGGAATGCACAGAATCAGTAAAAATGGAGTGAGTGGGTGGTTTAAATAAAAATGAACGCTGTATTTTATGGGATTTTTTCACTTCTTACATGGATGCCTTAGCTTTCTACAAGGCAGTTTGTTCTCAGTCAAAGCCGAATTCAGATACTTCCAATTAACCTTTTATTTGATATTTTATGTTTCCTGTCATAAAGTCGTAAAACAAATTAATTGCGCCTGTGATGTCTGTTTCTGCGTGCAGATGGTCTTCCTTGCAATTTTATTGTGATGTCTCAAAGATATCCTAACAAAGCTGTCTGTGGAGGCGGCATGCAGGCCTTCTTTATATCAAAAATAGTGGACGCTGCCGGGACTCGTTTTACACCAGATAGGAAACGCATAAAAAGGCATTCAAAGCCATTGTTTTCTGAGATAGGGGCAAACGCACAATGGGGTAAATTTGCTTAATCCTTTGTTTTGCATCAGTGGTTCAGATCTACTATGAGGCTCCAGCCTCTTAGTAGATCCACAAGGAATCTCCACCAGCTCGGACCTGTTTAGACCAAGTCTGACCTGGTGTAGATTTTAGCTTTAGGCGTCGAAACGCGTCAATCCATTTGTCTTCCATATTATGTACCCCACTTTTTGTGAAATAAAGACAAGCCTCTGATTGGACAGTACCGATGTGGAGAGTAGCCCCCAATATACACAGAATGTTATGTGCCATACAAGAGCTAACAGATGTGCCTTAAAGGACATCTACCACCAGAATCAAGGATTGTAAACCAAACATACTGACATACTGGTGTGTGCCCCCTCAGGTAGGATCTACTCATCTTTACTCTTCCTATGCCCTTGGTTTTAGAAAAAGAAATTATGCAAATGAGCCTGAGGGGCCCAAGGCTTCATTAACCTCTATGAAGCCCAAAGCCCTCAGGATCATTTGCATAATTTTGAAAGCCTTTTTTCTGTAAAACCCAGGGCATAAACAGCTAAAGAAGAGCAGATCCTACCAGAGGGGGCACACACCAATGCATCAGTGGTCTTGGTTTACAGTCCTTCATCCTGGTGGTAGATGACTTGACTTGAAAGTGCCCATCTCAACCCCGACACTGAGTTTAGATATACATGGATTTTCAAGCAAAAACGAACATCAAAACTGGAAAGAACAAAAAATTAACATGCTCATGGGCAAAAGACAGAAGAAATAAGGGCAAAATAGGAGAACCTATCGAGAATACACAAAACCACTGCAAAATCAAATGTAGATATGACAGGTGTCCGTGGGGTGAATGATTGTAAACATCAAAACTGGAATGAACATGAGGGAAAATTCTCCATAAGTTATAGAAGCATCAAACATCAAGAGTGGAAGGAAAGCCATTGGAAAAATTCTAGAAAATGCCCTCGAAGAAATTGCAACATCATTGGCCAGTAGAGGAAAATTCTTTCCATGTTATTTTGGAAAAATGGTTGCTTCACATGCATGTGGTGGATCTCAAGAGCTTTAGATCATCATCTAAAGTGGTTTCTAAAGTAAACTGAGGGAAACAACCAAAACTAGTAATAGGGGAACTATGCATTTTGGGAGGGATTATCCGTAAACTCCATTATATACTTTGGAAAGGGTTGATGGGTGGATCTTCTAAAACACTTCTGAAGACCGATGAAGGTTGAGCCTCTTGTACATGGTAATACTTGAGACAAATTGAACATGACAAGAAGGTTTTTGAAGTGCTGCTGTACCAGCTACTGCGGGATTAGCCCAAATGGTTATCGTCAATATAAATAATAATTAATACATTCAACGTGAACCATGTACGCTAACCAACAGCAGATGACTTGCGCTAGAGCTTGCGGTGAGGGGCCAGCAGGAAATTATCTCATGCCTCGATTTACTAAAGGCAATGGAAAATACATGGATGGCTTCGAGTATTTGGTTGTGAGATCTTTCTTAGATTTGGTCATTTTTGTAATGTTTATATTCACATTAATTCCTAGGGCAGTGATGGCGAACCTTTTGGAGACAGAGTGCCCAAGCTACAACCAGAACCCACTTATATGTCACAAAGTGCCAAAGGTTCGCCACCACTGTCCTAGGGTAACGTACAATTTTGTACCATTAAAAATTTTGTAATAGAAAAAAAATTTCTTTACTATTACATATTTCCCACCACAATTATAATATAAGGAATAGGTACATTTGTTTATTATACCACAAGTTGGCCAAAATCCTCCTTTCTGTGACTGTCACATGGCTTTCACTGGATTTCAATATTAATGGCAGCTTCTTTCACAGGAAAACTCTCTCCCTGCCCTGACCTTGGCCTGTCCACTTACCATGTCTCAGCCTTTCCATCTGTTGCTATGTTTGGATAGCTTTTGAACCACCTCAATCAGCTGCAAGTGAACGAAGACAGCTCCAAGAGGTAGGGATCAGGTGGTTTCCCCACAGCAAATTCTAGATCCTCAAAGGAGTGTAATGGGTGAATAATGTGGGTTTACTTATACTATTTTCTCACTGTGGAGTAGATCTTCTACCGCCATGTTGGAAATACTACCAGACATTATGCCCAAGGTTGGACTGGCTCAGCAGTGTTCGGTACCAGTGGATCCTCAAGGTTCCAACACAGTTATGAGTGTCAAAGGTCCAGCAGAAGTGACTTTTGGACTAATAACCTGCCGGTTGGCTATTTTTATTAATGGATGACACACAACCTTATAACTGATATGCATTAACCTGCGGGTACAATGATTACATGTATAGTTAGTGTATATACCATAGTTCCATAATTATAGCGTGGATCCTGAGTTTGTTCCGGTGGGTTGTTTGGGTTTGATTGTTTTGCTTTGTGTTGGCTCCAGGTTAAAATAATAAGGTATTTTACAAGTACCTTGATACCTTCCTCCAATCCAGTGATGTTCCTCCCATCACCGTTGGCCTCTGTTGGTACACAGAGTCTCAGTGGTGATGTTTTTGTTGACAGTGGTCCCCCCACTGCCACCTGCGTATTAGGCTATAGTGGGTTTGTTCACAGCTGAGCAATGACAAGTTAATTTTGACTCGACCTGGGGCAAGTAATAACCTCTTTGAACAAACTCCACTGCTCTTCATAGGGTGGGTCTGTAAGCTTTATGTGCTTTTTGCTGGCCCTGCGCTAAACCACATGTGGCAACTGGGTGGTGGTCCCTAACCTTGATTTGTGAACAGAACAATAGGATAATCAAACAAGAGAGACAGACAGTCAAATAGCAAGGTCAGGCAAACCACGTCAAAACCAAGGTGCCAGCAAGGTACAAAATCCTAATGAAAGAGGAAGATTTCCGGCTTGTGAAGGTCCAACAGAATTTAGGCTTTATTTAGACATCCATAAGTTACCACCCTTCTGAGATGATTGGTGCAATGCTCTGGCACGCTCATCCATCCATGTGGGCACACAATCGCAACTGGGAGAGGCTCCAGACTAGTATCAATCAACACTCTGCAGAGCATACACCCTCGGCGCGCTCATAGGAGCATGTGTACACCCAAGAGAGGCTACTGACTAAAACCAAAACAGCCGCTGCAGAGCATACAACTTTAGGTAGTACTCAACCAGGAAAACTCAAACTGCTGAAATTCTCAAAAACAAGTCTACAGCAAGTCATAACCAAAACTGTAGTTATGTCTTAAATTGAGGTGGTGAAAGACTCATACCAAAATTTTAGTTGTCTAGATGCTTACCTATTCCTATACTTATGAGGGACTCACTAAGAGAAGGCATCTGTTGACACGTCTTCAACAGTTTCCAAAGGAATCTAAAATTGTTCTAATTTTATAAGACCAAGATTGCAAAAGGTAAACATCTCAAGAGAAGAACATCTTAAACATTGGGGCACATTTACTTACCCGGTCCAGTCGCGATCCAGCGGCGCGTTCTCCGACGAGGATTCAGGTTCTGCCGGGATTCACTAAGTTTGTGCGCCCGATATCCAGCAGGTGTCGCTGGTGCACCGAGGTCCGCCGGAGTTCACCTGCTTTGTCTGGGTGTATGTGAGCGCTGTTCTTGCGACACTTTTCGTTTTTTAAATTACGCAGTTTTTCCGAATCCGTCGGGTTGTCCGATGGCCACACCCCCGGTTTCTGTCGCCTGAAAGCCGGCGCTGGCATCAACAAGGCATTTCCGCCCACATAACTGCCGCTCACTGGATGTTTTTTCTTTTTCGGACCATTCTCTGTAAACCCTAGAGATGGTTGTGCGTGAAAATCCCAGTAGATCAGCAGTTTCTGAAATACTCAGACCAGCCCTTCTGGCACCAACAACCATGCCACGTTCAAAGGCCTCAAATCACCTTTCTTCCCCATACTGAACTGCAGGAGATTGTCTTGACCATGTCTACATGCCTAAATGCACTGAGTTGCCGCCATGTGATTGGCTGATTAGAAATTAAGTGTTAACGAGCAGTTGGACAGGTGTACCTAATAAAGTGGCCGGTGAGTGTATATGCATATATATATCATATACACCCATGCATCATGAGGTAAATATCTCAAGAGAAGAACATCTTAAACATTGGGGCACATTCACTTACCCGGTCCAGTCGCGATCCAGTGGCGCGTTCTCCGACGAGGATTCAAGTTTGTGCGCCCGATATCCAGCAGGTGTCGCTGGTGCACCGAGGTCTGCCGGAGTTCACTTGCTTTGTCTGGGTGTATGTGAGCGCTGTTCTTGTGACACTTTTCGTTTTTTAAATTCCGCAGTTTTTCCGAATCCGTCGGGTTGTCCGACGGCCACGCCCCCGGTTTCTGTTGCCTGAAAGCCAGCGCCGATGCGCCAAAATCCGATCGCGTGTGCCAAAATCCTGGGGCAATTCGGTGCAAATTGGAAATCGTCAGGAAACCCGGCGGAAATACGCGATTCGGACCCTTAGTAAATGGGCCCCATTGTGTTCTACAATCTTCGAAAAGATGATACTTGCTTCAACTTCACAAAGAAGCTCTGATGGTGAAACTGCGACTCCTTGATTATTTCAATGAGAACCCTGATTATAGAGCAGGTCAGAAACCGTACTCAACTATTCCGTACAGGTTCCCTTTAAGAAGGAAACATCTGGTTTTACTTGACATAGGAAGGATTAGCTGATTAAAAAATAACTTTTAGATATCCCATGTCACGTGATCATATAAACATCATTCATAATTTTCTACCGACTTCTCCAGCGCTATCCCATCCCAACAGACCCAAAGTTATGATGACTTTTCATTTGTTCTCTGTAAATCTTTTTAAACAGTCGCTTTGATTTCAGTTATAATTGTGATTTATTCCCTAAATTCTGTAGATTATTTTTGCATTGTGTATCTTGGCAGCCTGTGAATTGTGTTTATGATGTCATTGCTTCCCCTTGTCATGGAAACTGTGGAGAATGAGAACGCAGATTGGTAATTTGTTGAATAGATTATTTCAGGAATACATGAAAACGTAGTATAGTAGCACGGATTTGGCATTTTTGGCATCCCAAAATTTCTTGGTTGGGTACAAGTTCACTGGACTGGCTGTTGTTATAACAGACGGTTTGGGGAACGTCAGTGTGACGCGGCACCACCCATCACTGCTCCCATCCTCTTCTCGGCTACACACTAAAGGGTGGACATGGTGTAGGGATCGTTCCCTGTCACATTATGGTTCCTCAAACCCTCTGTTATTAAAACAACCAGTCTGTTGAACTTGCACCCAACCACTATGTTGGCCCTCCATAGTCCCTGGGGCAGATGCATCGAATGTTTTTGAAGAATTCCACCCCTAATGGTTGTCAATAAAGCTTGTAAGTGACATCGGCTCACCGATGGTCTGAGGGGCAATGCACTTACCAGAAGGTCAGAGCCTTTTATATCAACATGTCTATAGGTCTCTTGTCACTCATGTTTTTTAGTTTATTTAAAAAAATAGATTTTTTAAAAATGTCTGTGTATTAAAATCTCATTGGTCCACTGTAACCAATCTTTTCATGGTACCTTCAGGGGATTAAAGCTATGCCCATTTAGTGGCATCAAGGGCAGCGACATAACTAGAAGAGGAGTGCCCCTTCCCCAAAAATACACATTTGAGTTACAATCACACGCAGTGGGCCTTATTTACTAAGGGTCGAGGAACGCACTTTCGTTTCGACTGTTTGCCGGTTTCGGAATTTGCGCAGCTTTGACAGGTACTTAACAGGTGTTTGCGCAGGGATTGTGTCGCACGCCATAGGATTTTGGTGCAGCTTCGCCGGCTTCCATGCCACAGAAATTGTTGGCGGGCCGTCAGGGCGATCCGACTGATTCGGACTGAGAGCGGGCTTTAAGATTCAAATTGTGTTGCAAGACAATGCACTTACATGCTCCACGAAGAAGAAGGTGAACTCTGCCGGACCTGAGCGGGGAAGCGACACATGCCGGATATCGGGAGCACGATCTTAGTGAATCGCGGCACAGTGCATTATCGTCAAACACTCTGTACTTTGTGACCTTCGCGGGACCGGGTAAGTAAATGTGCTCCAGTGTATACACAACATATATGCATATATACATCATATACACCCATGCATCATATGCACAGACATACAGTATATACATATCACATATATAGAGCATATATACATCACATATACAGCGAATACACACATACATAAAATACCACATAGAGACATGCAGCATACATACATACAGTATATACAAAGCACACATACTGCATATACACTTCCAATACTCATTACCCCACATACTGGGGCCCCTTGACACTGTGGGCCCTTTAGCACCCACAGTCCCTGTAGTTACACCCCCAATCAAGGAAATCATCAACCTTGGTAAAGAAGATTCGGATCAATGTTGGATTCATTTCGTAACACCAATGTGGAAACACTCAAACTCTGTAAGTGCGTGGTCCTCAAACGTTGTCATCCACTTCTTTGGAGGCTTCTCGTATTGACACGGCTACCATTTGTTTGGCACTAAAACTTTCGTTCTGGACGAGAAATTGGATACAAGGCATGACTGAAAACTTAACGAAAATCTGACATCTATAAACAACTCGAGTTTATTCTTCTCCGTCATCCAAGTTTTCCAGCGTTGGGCGTGTATATTACAGAAGGTCCTCATTAAGCTCCAGTGTTCTGGAGTGAAACAATTGGAGTGATTACCAGGGCTGAACACATGTATGTATGTTCCTTATAAGCTCGGATAATATGGGATATTGTTTTCTCCGCGAATCTGAGACGCATTTTCAGCGCTGGATATGTTGAAGCCGTGAAGACTTGGTGTTGATCTATTTTTCCACCACACATGCAATATATTTGCAAAGTGGCATAAGCTTAAATTAACATGACACAAAGACCATGTTTATAGTGTTAACCAGAACCTTTGGCAAATATAACACATAGAACAATAGAAAATACTGGACGGGAACCAACAGGAGGTTAAGTAGAAAAATAAAACTGCCACTGGAGGTTTGTAGAAGGGAACCGTGTAGTGTGCAAAGACTCAATCGGGAAGATTTATCGAGCCTTTTAGGCCAGTTTTCTGGTGTGCAAGGCATGATGGTTATATACAGTCCTATATGGAAGTGTAAATATGATGTGTATATACTGTATGGGCTTGTTCTTGATGTATGTATATATATATATATATATATATATATATATATATATATATATAAATTGTATGTTTGTGTATATATGATATGTATATACAGTATGTGTGTGTACATGATGTTTGTATTGTATGAGTGTATATGATGTGTATATACTGTATGTGTGTGCACATGATGTGTATATACTGTATGTGTATGTACATGATGTGTATATACTGCATGTGTATGTACATGATGTGTATATACTGTATGGGTGTATATTTTATATGTATGTGTATATGATGTGTATATTCTGTACGTGCATGTATGTGTGTATTATGTGTATAAACGTGTGTTAGTTCATAAATATGTATTTTTTTAATTAAGGGGAAGGGGGGACGCATGCAGAAGTCTGCTATGGGTACCTGTCTTGCCTACTTATGTCTCTGACACAGTGATGTCACAGTACAGAGATAATACGCACAGTGATGTCACAGTATAAGACTAATACATATAATGATGTCACAGTACAGGGATTATACACACAGTATAACTTTTAGATATCCCATGTCACGCGATCGTGTAAACATCATTCATAATTTTCTACCGACTTCTCCAGCGCTATCCCATCCCGACAGACCCAAAGTTATGATGACTTTTCATTCGTTCTCTGTAAATCTTTTTAAACAGTCGCTTTGATTTCAGTTATAATTGTGATTTATTCCCTAAATTCTGTAGATTATTTTTGCATTGTGTATCTTGGCAGCCTGTGAATTGTGTTTATGATGTCATTGCTTCCACTTGTCATGGAAACTGTGGAGAATGAGAACGCAGATTGGTAATTTGTTGAATAGATTATTTCAGGAATACATGAAAACGTAGATATAAAGTGTTTTCATGTACAAAGGAAGCAGGGGTGGATTTGGGTGTCCTAAGTTCACTGGACTGGCTGCTTTTATGACAGGTGGTTTAGGGAACGTCAGTGTGACGCGGCACCACCCATCACTGCTCCCATCCTCCTCACGGTTCTGCTTCTTTCCCTCTGGTTGTGTCGGACACTACCCCAACACACTAGTGTGGGCATGGGATCCTTCCCTGTAACATTATGGTTCCTCAAACCCTCTGTTATTAAAACAACCAGTCTGGTAAACTTGCACCCAACCGCTATGTTGGGCCCCCATAGTCCCTGGGGCAGAGGCAGTTGCATCGGATGTTTTTGAAAAATTCCACCTCTAATGATTGTCAATAAAGCTTGTAAGTGGCATTGGCTCATTGGCCTGAAGGACAATGGGGGTCATTTACTAAGGGCCCGATTGGCGTTTTCCCGACGTGTTACGCGAATATTTCCAATTTGCGCCGGTTTCCCCTGAATTGCCCCGGGATTTTGGCGCACACGATCGGATTGTGGCGCATCGCCGCTGGCATGCACGCGACGGAAATCGGGGGGCGTGGCCGAACGAAAACCCGACTGATTCGGAAAAACTGCCGCATTTAAAACAAAAAAACTGTCGCGGAGCTTGCACTTATCTTCACTCAGCCCCGCTCGGTGAACTCCAGTGCGTTCCGATGCATTTCAGCGCAGCAGCGCCACCTGGTGGACGGCGGAGGAACTACCTTAATAAATCCCGTCCGGACCCGAATCCAGCACAGAGAACGCGCCGCTGGATCACGAATGGACCGGGTAAGTAAATCTGCCCCAATGTGCTTACTATAAGGTCAGAGCCTTAAGCCTTCACCATGATATATAGCAAATTATTTCCATGTGGCATACAGATCACAATTGATACAACATTTCGGTCATCTCAACCTTTGTCAAGTTTAGATATGAAATTCAGAATATGTAGGAAACACACACAATCTCTACATATTCTGAATTTCAGATCTAAACTTGACAAAGTTCGAGATGACCGAAATGTCGTATCAAGAGGTGCATCCCACCATTGTGTGGGTCCCCAATTTGATTGTGTGGGGTGGTGTGTGACCAAATTGCCCCCTGCCTTTTCCATCAGCATAGACCCCTGTCCCTCTGTGTCTAGTCCCAGCTGTACTAGTGATGAAAAGTTATTAGGTATCTGATACAGCTGTGGCCAATCACTGGCCTGGGAAGTCACATGTACAGGAAAGGTGACATCACTGCCGATACATCACTATTCTTACACCTGTGATTGGCTGAAGCCCTCACACTCATTGGACAGTTCTGGATCAGACTGAACTCAAGAGGGAATAGGGTCTGCAGCAAGAGAACGGGCCACGAAACGCATCCTTTACTATTGTAACATTTATGTTATCTGTAGAACCCTTATTGGTCACATGTTCTAAACATGTTTATTCGAAAACTTTTACCGTTGTTTTATTAAAAAAAAAGCTTCTTTAATATGACTTTTCGTGATGACAGGATCTCGCTTAGTCTTAGGCTTATTAAACTATTGACGTACCTTTCGTGTAAAGGATGCTAAGCTCCAGGCTGGCAGTGGCCCACGTCGGTGTTGTTTTAGCAATTTGTGGCTAGCTTTTTGGGTACGGCGTCTGTCCAAGGCTGTTCGTGAAGTGTAAAGTAAAACTTCAGGGACCCTTATGCCTGAATATGTCTGATACTGTATTTATACATTCTTGGCTGAAGGTGAAAAGAGAGTCATCTCATCTTTAACATTCTGCAGTACAAAGTCAAGAAGAAAACCTACGTATGAGGCATCACATATTATGTATGAGGGGCGACTTGTGACCTGGTAATTGGGCGCACAAAACCCTGAGACCTCATGTGGAACTTAGCTCTGTTCACATCTGAATTTTCATGTTCAGCTCTATACTTTCCAGAATTGTCCATAACAAACACCAACGGTGCCCAACAGACCCTTATTCATTATGGTTTGGATATTCTAAGTTGTCGATTGGTTCTCATCCATTAAGGGCAACTGGACTTTACTGAAAGAAACCTCCTAGTTGTTACCTCTGAAGTATTCCTAGTTTAATGGCTGACCCAGTACATAGTAGAACAAGGTGACATGTCACATGTATTGAGCAGACAAGCTGCCTTTAACACAAGGGCATAAAATTCAGGCATAATGGTATAACAGGCTAAGGTCAGGGCAAGCAGAACAAGTCCATGTATATTTAATAGGCCAAGGTCAGGAAACATAGAGATACTAATGCAACACCATGAAGAAAGTAATGGGAACTGTTTGCTCAGGCACCTGCTCTTAGGAAAAAGTGCCTTAGCTAAGCCGGGATTACTTGGATTGGTAGAGACAAGTGCATTACATAGATAACAATCCCTTTAAGAGGCGTCCATGGCATGTATTCACCCTGAAAAGCTTATTATGTCCAGACTTGGTGAGCAGAACAGGGCACAGTGAAGAGCTAGCGGCTTAGGGGATGAGGTAAGTACATCCATGCAGATGTGAGACCCTATATATATAATTAGGATTATTATTACATTATATTGACCAAGAAATCAGCTGAATAGAGACTTTTTGCTGTGTTGAATAGTCACTATTACATTAAGTAGGTAGGTCCAGGGGCATAACTAGAGGAGAGGCAGAGTGCCATAGCAGACTTCTGAATGGGTCCCCTTCCCCCTTAAAAAATACACCCAACCACACACATTATATACACACATATACACTCATCGGCCACTTTATTAGGTACACCATGCTAGTAACGGGTTGGACCCCCTTTTGCCTTCAGAACTGCCTCAATTATTCGTGGCATAGATACAACAAGGTGCCGGAAGCTCCTCAGAGATTTTGGTCCATATTGACATGATGGCATCACACAGTTGCCGCAGATTTGTCGGCTGCACATCCATGATGCGAATCTCCCGTTCCACCACATCCCAAAGATGCTCTATTGGATTGAGATCTGGTGACTGTGGAGGCCATTTGAGTCCAGTGACCTCATTGTCATGTTCAAGAAACCAGTCTGAGATGATTCCAGCTTTATGACATGGCGCATTATCCTGCTGAAAGTAGCCATCAGATGTTACAGGGTACATTGTGGTCATAAAGGGATGGACATGGTCAGCAACAATACTCAGGTAGGCTGTGGCGTTGTACCAAGGGGCCCAAAGAGTGCCAAGAAAATATTCCCCACACCATGACACCACCACCACCAGCCTGAACCGTTGATACAAGGCAGGATGGATCCATGCTTTCATGTTGTTGACGCCAAATTCTGACCCTACCATCCGAATGTCGCAGCAGAAATCGAGACTCTTCAGACCAGGCAACGTTTTTTCCAATCTTCTACTGTCCAATGTTCAATGAGCTTGTGCAAATTGTAGCCTCAGTTTCCTGTTCTTAGCTGAAAGGAGTGGCACCCGGTGTGGTCTTCTGCTGCTGTAGCCCATCTGCCTCAAAGTTCGATGTACTGTGCGTTCAGAGATGCTCTTCTGCCTACCTTGGTTGTAACGGGTGGCGATTTGAGTCACTGTTGCCTTTCTATCAGCTCGAACCAGTCTGCCCATTCTCCTCTGACCTCTGGCATCGACAAGGCATTTCCGCCCACAGAACTGCCGCTCACTGGATGTTTTTTCTTTTTCGGACCATTCTCTGTAAACCCTAGGATGGTTGTGTGTGAAAATCCCAGTAGATCAGCAGTTTCTGAAATACTCAGACCAGCCCTTCTGGCACCAACAACCATGCAACGTTCAAAGGCCTCAAATCACCTTTCTTCCCCATACTGATGCTCGGTTTGAACTGCAGGAGATTGTCTTGACCATGTCTACATGCCTAAATGCACTGAGTTGCCGCCATGTGATTGGCTGATTAAAAATTAAGTGTTAACGAGCAGTTGGACAGGTGTACCTAATAAAGTGGCCGGTGAGTGTATACATACAACTTACACAAACATACATACATTACCATATACACCCATGCATCACATACACTGACATGCAGCATATACACATCACATATAGACACATGCAGCAAATACACACATACATATAATACCATATACGAACATGCAGTGTATACACACACATACAAACAGATACAGTATGTACACACATACATCATATTCACACCCAATACACACCCAATACCCCAGAGGCTGGGGCCCCCTGACACTGCGGGCCCCATAGCAGCTGTTCTGGCCAGTACCCCTGTAGTTACGTCCCTGGGTAGGTCCTATAGTTGTTGTTGATGCCATCGATTTTTCAATGGTGCCCAAATCCTGTTCTCATGATGTGAAACAGTCTATATTTTACACCTGTAATTCATCCCTTATGTCACATGCTATACTTATGTTGACCTATTCCCCATCTATCACAATCCGGCTCTTTTATGTGTAATAAATTGAATGAGGTTGAATCTAATGTGTGTGGAAGCGGAGTGCTGTCTGTCTACAAGCTCCTTCACGCGAGAGGAAATGCCTTCATGATGTGTTCACATGATCTTCTGACTCTGCAAAAGTCATTCTGTTGACTAAGAACCTATCCGATGACATTTGTTTAATATTACAGCGCGGTAGATACGACAGGCTGAAACCTTTAATGGCAAATGAAAAAAATCCTAGGGTTACTCTAGAAAGATTTATGTCGGCCAGAAGTAATTATTAACCCGAGTCGATGAAAGGATGTCAGCGGGAAATATCTATTTCTTTGTAGGAAGACGTACAGTAGAGAACATGCTATGTACAAAGTAATGAAAACATATCCACCAGCTTCCAATACAAACCCTCGGGGTTAAGACACCGCACAGGGCACCTGCATCTTATTATTCTCCTTCCTTGTCTAGTGTGGTTCCATAATTTATTCAAGGAACGTTCCATCTTCAATTATCTTACGTCACGTCAACAGGACATGTCAGGAGATTTAGGAGGAAGCCTCGATGAGATCAGGAGCTGTGGTACTTTAGAAGCAAAATTTGCCACTGAATTGAGTAGATCTTCAAGAAATGTGAGTCCTAGAACTTTTCTACTGGAATCCCTGGTCAGCACCCCAAGAACGAAGGGAATTAGTGAGTCCTACGGGCTCGTTGGAGGTTGACCCATAGAACAAATGTTAATGGTGAGACCAGTATGAGTCATGAGAATATGTTGACACCCAAGAACCTAAGAATCAAGATTGCTGATCTTCATAACCCAAAAATGGTTTTAAATGAGCCACTTATTGATGAAGAATATGTAAGACATGGACCAAAAATGTTGCTTTTCAATGGTTTATTGTTTTGACGCTAATCCAAAAATTACTGTAATGTTAATATGACCATGTGACGGTACCTGCTGATACCGGAATGTATTACCTTAAAAAAACGATTTCATACACCTTATCCTAATCCCATTGGGCACTGTGGGTCCACCAGAAGTGATGAAGCAAATGGGCCACCCTCTATCCATAATGGACCTGTGCATCTCAATATCGGATGTATCATCAATAAAATCTAATACTCTTAATCAATTGTGAATAATCCCATAAGATAGAACTCCAATCCTATTCAAATTAATGGTCTTCTGCTGGATCTTCGGGCCCATCAATTTGTGGCAATACATGGGCCTCGTAGTTGATCCTCTGCTACTTTGGTGGAATAGTCAACCTGAAATAGCTGTAATTCTTTATGATCAGATCCAGGGAGAGCTGTAGTTGTTACTGTTGGTGATTACACAGAATTGTGCCAGTCATCTTCATCTTTATACCAGGTAAAGCATAGACCTTTGATTGGTTACACATTGGTAGAAATTTGGACCACCAGTATGTGGAATTAGTTGAAGGGTGCTCCTGTATGCTTTTTCAAAAGAAACAGTAGAAAACTATAGAGATTTCCACTATTGGTTGAGGCAAGGGTCTTGGTAGTATTAAAAGTTCATTAGAACTTACTTAGAACTTACAAGTTCATTAGAACCAAGAGGCCCAGGGCCAAAACAGGAACCCATGACACGTTTACTTGAACACTGCCATAACAACCCCATTGGACTGGGATTATGGCGGCATCAAAGTTTTTTGAACCTCAAGGTCTGTGCAAAGTATCCCCATTAAGTGTGCCTTTTACAATTCTGGTGTCTTCAAATGTAGCTGAGGGCAATAGGTTCCTCTGCCTTCATGGCCAAGGCACTAGAGTAGCTTCTGGCCCCATTCAGGTTTATGACATACTTGAGG
Source organism: Engystomops pustulosus (assembly GCF_040894005.1). Classification (NCBI taxonomy): domain Eukaryota; kingdom Metazoa; phylum Chordata; class Amphibia; order Anura; family Leptodactylidae; genus Engystomops; species Engystomops pustulosus. Next base: position 206,806,583 of record NC_092413.1, on the reverse strand, counting down.
CTCCCTAAATGCAACACCATCACTGTCCCCTTTCACTGAGCCTTTATACTGGTGTCTTCTCATGTTGTTGAGGATTCTATAGGTCCACCTTCCACCAGGTCCCAGTTGCAAGAGCCGCCTCTGTTCCCAATTCATGTAGCTAAACAGCTGCCTCCGATAGAATTACCATACATGGAGCTCCTGGACCTCAATGCAAGACCTACACCAGGGATCACCTCATACAATGTGCCGATTATGATACCGGTGTCCTCTTATTTACTGGAGGGATCCTGAAGTCTACATGTAATCGGGACCTCAGCTGATTACTATAGATCTATACTGCAATAACTTGAAGCTCCTGGACCTCAATGAAAGATTTGTACTAGGGTCCAGGATCTAATTGTCTTACTTCACCCCTGTTACAGTAGCTATACCCAGAATCATCACCTCTATTTGTAGGTTTTCCTATAGGGCAGTGATGGCGAACCTTTAAGAGCCTGAGTGCCCAAATTTTAACCAAAAGCCACTTATTTATTGCAAAGTGCCAACACAGCAACTTATTTCTCCTTTTCTTTGACAACTTTCAATTGTTCAGCCTGGGGTGATGGCCTGGGTGCCCACAGAGAGGGCTCCGAGTGCCGCCTCTGGCACCAGTGACATAGGTTTGCTACCACTGCTATAGGGACTCGCTCACTCTATGTAACCCTTAAGGCATGAGCTTGAGTTATTACATTTCATCCTTCTTTCCCCGAGAGCATTGCACGAGGTCTTCAGAATCTCTTATAGATGTCTTCACGCTCTTTAGACACCCACACAGCCAGTCTGCGGCCAAGGCAAAATATACTAAAGCACTGCTGGTGTAATATCAGACCCTCGGCCCGGAGTGCACAGTCACTATATAAATACGCAGATAATTGTGGTGTTTATCAGATAGCCCTGGCAGCGAGGCCGTCCTCTCCTTCCTCTCCTACCTCTCCTTCCTCTCCTACCTCTCCTACCTCTCCTTCCTCTCCTTCCTCTCCGTCCTCTCCTTCCTCTCCTACCTCTCCTTCCTCTCCTTCCTCTCCTTCCTCTCCTACCTCTCCTACCTCTCCTTCCTCTCCTACCTCTCCTTCCTCTCCTACCTCTCCTACCTCTCCTTCCTCTCCTTCCTCTCCTTCCTCTCCTACCTCTCCTACCTCTCCTACCTCTCCTTCCTCTCCTTCCTCTCCTTCCTCTCCTTCCTCTCCTTCCTCTCCTTCCCCTCCTTCCCCTCCTTCCTCTCCTTCCTCTCCTTCCTCTCCTACCTCTCCTACCTCTCCTACCTCTCCTTCCCCTCCTTCCCCTCCTTCCTCTCCTTCCTCTCCTTCCTCTCCTACCTCTCCTTCCTCTCCTTCCCCTCCTTCCCCTCCTTCCTCTCCTTCCTCTCCTTCCTCTCCTACCTCTCCTTCCTCTCCTACCTCTCCTACCTCTCCTTCCTCTCCTTCCTCTCCTTCCTCTCCTTCCCCTCCTTCCCCTCCTTCCTCTCCTTCCTCTCCTTCCTCTCCTACCTCTCCTACCTCTCCTACCTCTCCTTCCTCTCCTTCCTCTCCTACCTCTCCTTCCTCTCCTACCTCTCCTACCTCTCCCTCCTCTCCTACCTCTCCTTCCTCTCCTTCCTCTCCTACCTCTCCTTCCTCTCCTTCCTCCAATATTAAACTGAAAGATACGTATTTTGTTAATACCGTCCATTGAAAAGCTCTGCTAAGGCTTTACCATGAGAATAGAATTATTGTGCGCCCATATATACCATGAAATGTGACAATAACCTCATGGAACATTTGCTAATGGGAGACCACTGGTCCCGTACTCTTGTAGGGTCTTCTGGCTTGAAGCATTGGGAATAGGTTGGAGACCCGTCTCGATTCGGAGAAGAATTATCATTAGAGCATGCTATACACAATACAGGGTACAGATAGTCACTGCAGTCTCTTTATAGTCTTCCCACCACAGCGCCATGCATAGTATAGTGGCTGTGCTAGGTATTGCAACTCCCATCATGTGATGGATTGATATATATATCGAAATTTGATTTTTGGAAGAAATTCAATCCCTAAGACTCTTGCAAGCATCACACTGCCTTTATCACACAGTCAATATGGCTCATCATGATAAAGTAGGTCACTAGGTTCAGCCTGCTTAATTTTTCATTTTGCTAAATGCTCCTCCTGCTCTATAACATGCTTCATGTAGATATGACATTATGTACAATCTGCTCAGCTCTCCCTGCTCTATAACATTCTGCCTGCAGATAGGACACTATGTACAATACGCTCAGCTTCACCTGCTCTATAACATGCTGCCTGCAGATAGGACACTATGTACAATGTACTCAGCTCCTCCTGCTCTATAACATGCTGCCTGCATATCGGACACTATGTACAATCTGCTCAGCTCCTCCTGTTCTATAACATGCTGTCTGGATATAGGACACTATGTACAATCTGCTCAGCTCCTCCTGCTCTATAACATGCTGTCTGCATATAGGACACTATATACAATCTGCTCAGTTCCTCCTGCTCTATAGCATGCTGCCTGCAGATAGGACACTATATACAATCTGCTCAGCTCCTCCTGCTCTATAACATGCTGTCTGCATATAGGACACTATATACAATCTGCTCAGCTCCTCCTGCTCTATAACATGCTGCCTGCATATAGGACACTATATACAATCTGCTCAGCTCCTCCTGCTCTATAACATGCTGCCTGCAGATAGGACACTATGTACAATCTGCTCATCTCCTCCTGCTCTATAACATGCTGCCTGCAGATAGGACACTATGTACAATCTGCTCAGCTCCTCCTGCTCTATAACATGCTGCCTGCATATCGGACACTATGTACAATCTGCTCAGCTCCTCCTGTTCTATAACATGCTGTCTGGATATAGGACACTATGTACAATCTGCTCAGCTCCTCCTGCTCTATAACATGCTGTCTGCATATAGGACACTATATACAATCTGCTCAGTTCCTCCTGCTCTATAGCATGCTGCCTGCAGATAGGACACTATATACAATCTGCTCAGCTCCTCCTGCTCTATAACATGCTGTCTGCATATAGGACACTATATACAATCTGCTCAGCTCCTCCTGCTCTATAACATGCTGTCTGGATATAGGACACTATGTACAATCTGCTCAGCTCCTCCTGCTCTATAACATGCTACCAGCAGATAGGACACTATATACAATCTGCTCAGCTCCTCCTGCTCTATAACATGCTGCCTGCAGATAGGACACTATGTACAATCTGCTCATCTGTCTGCAGGTTATGGAACACCTTACAGATAAAGATCCTCCATAACCCGCGCTGTGGAGACCGGGTCATTGTCAGGCATTTTCCAGATTCATTTTTTTCCCCTCCCTTTAAGTAGTTATTTTTTAACCAAGAAAAAAACTAGTGAAATAACTGGAGGTGCACGTGTACACATTCTCTTCATGGCTTGATAGAAAATAATTCTAGAACAACAAATAAACCCCCATTATAGTATTATCCGCAGCTAGAATCAGACTTTAGCCCTGTGGGAAAACTGGCTCTTGCTATGTAACAAATTCTTAGACTTTGTGGGTGGTATCAGTCCGAGCAATGTGAAAAACCACAGCCATGCACATTGTAAGTGACAGCCGCGCGCACACAGGGAATCCGGGAGACTTCATATCCCATGTCATGGTCATACAATCTGCAGCTAACCGGCTCAAATCTATTTTTCACAATTTTTTCTTTATTTCTCCTCTTCATATATCAATAAATCTCAAAATGGATACTTTGGTTAAATATCAAACTTTTGGTTAAAAGAATCAGAACTTTTGCCCAAAGCCATTAATATGTCATTGTTCAAAAACTGCTGTTTGCAATTTGTGCTTAAAGGGAACCTGTCATCAGGAGCCCTTTTACTGGCTCCCTCATGTCCCCATAGAGATAAGAGTGCACATAGCCCAACAGTTTTTATAATAAAATAGGCTTTTTCCGATAAAAAGAAAAGTTTGATGAAAGTTTACCTTTCTCAGTTTCCCGTGTCCCATGGGAGTGGCCAGTGAGAAGCGGTTACCCCCACCCTTTGGAAACTGCCCCGTCATGCATCTATTTCAAATTTAGATCTCCCCCCAGTATATAGCCAGCAGCCATTGTCCCCAGTATGTAGCCAGCAGCCATCTTCCCCCAGTATATAGCCAGCAGCAACTGTCCCCATTATGTAGCCAGCGGACAATACCCCCCCAGTATATAGCCTGCAGCCCATACCCCCCAGTATATAGACAGCAGCCATCTGCCCCCAGTATATAGCCAGCAGCCCCTGCCCCAGTATGTAGCCAGCAGCCTGCATCCCCAATATTTAGCCAGCAGCAACCTGCCCCCAGTATATAGCCAGAAAACACCTGCCCCCAGTATATAGCCAGCAAACACCTGCCCCCAGCATATAGCCAGCAGCCTATGTCACCAGTATATAGCCAGCAACCCCTGCCCCAGTATATAGCCAGCAGCCCCTGCCCCAGTATGTAGCCAGCAGCCTGCATCCCCAATATGTAGCCAGCAGCCACCTGCCCCCAGTATATAGCCAGCAGCCACCTGCCCCCAGTATATAGCCAGCAAACACCTGCCCCAGTACATATCCAGCAAACACCTGCCCCCAGCATATAGCCAGCAGCCTATGTCACCAGTATATAGCCAGCAACCCCTGCCCCAGTATATAGCCAGCAGCCTACGTCCCCAATATGTAGCCAGCAGCCACCTTCCCCCAGTATATAGCCAGCAGCCACCTGCCCCCAGTATATAGCCAGCAGCCACCTGCCCCCAGTATATATCCAACAGCCACCTGCCCCAGTATATAGCCAGCAGCCTACATCCCCAATATGTAGCCAGCAGCCACCTGCCCCAAGTACATAGCCAGCAGCCACCTGCCCCCAGCATATAGCCAGCAGCCTATGCCCCCAGTATATAACCAGCGGCCCTCTGTACCCCACTATATAGTCAGCAGTCCCTGCCCCAGTACATAGCCAGCAGCCACCTGCCCCCTGTATATAGCCAGGAGCCTCTGCCCCAGTATATAGGCTGCCAGCCCCCTGTCCCTGGTATATAGCCTGCAGCCCCTGCCCCCACTATATAGCGAGCCAGTCCCCTGTCCCCAGTATATAGTCAGCAAGCCCCCTGAGCCCAGTATATAGCCTGAAGCCCATGCCCCCAGTTTATAGCCAGTAGCCCCTGCCCCAGTATATAGCCAGCAGACACCTGCCCCCAGTATATAGCCAGCAGCCACTTTCAACAGTATGTAGCCAGCAGCCCCCTGTACCCCTGTATATAGCCAGCAGACACCTGCCCCCAGTATATAGCCAGCAGACACCTGCCCCATTATATAGCCAGCAGCCACTGTCAACAGTATGTAGCCAGCAGCCCCCTGTACCCCTGTATATAGCCAGCAGACACCTGCCCCCAGCATATAGCCAGCAGCCTATGTCCCCAGTATGTAGCCAGCAGCCCCTGTACCCCAGTATATAGCCAGCAGCCACTGTCGCCTAGTATGTAGCCAGCAGCCACCTTCCCCTAGTATACAGCCAGCAGCCACCTGCCCCTAGTATATAGCCAGAAGCCTTTAACCTCAGGATGTAGCCAGCTGCCCCCTATCCTCCAGTATATAGCCAGTAGCCCCTGCTCCCAGTATACAGCCAACAGCCACCTGCTCCAAGTATATAGCCTGCAGCCCCTGCCCCCCAGTATATAGCCTGCAGCCCCTGCCCCCAGTATGTAGCCAGCAGCCTATGTCCCCAGTATATAGTCAGTCACCCCCTGTCCCTCAATATAAAGCCAGCCAGCTCATGCCCAGCAGTAAATATCCAGCCAGCTCATCCCCCTTATATATATAGCCAGTGGCTTGCTGATGTCATAGTGTGCACGCAGCCAACTTGCAAGGACCGGGCTCTAGCCACACAAAGAACCTGTTTGTGGTGTTGGAAAGGTAAGTACAGAGTTTATTTTTTATAGACTCGAGAATAAGTCAAGTTTTTTTTTCAGCACATTTTTTGTGCTGGAAATCTCGGCTTATACTTGAGTATATACGTGTGTCTATATATACATGTACACATAAGCCAGGTTTTGGAAAATTAGTAGGCATTAGCTATATTTGAGGAATCTACTGTCTAGATCTACTCAGTAAGAAGCTTCCTGACGATAGATTTACTTTAAAGGGGATGTATAAAATACAGAGACAATCATATCATTATAATAAGTAATATTATGTCATATCCAGCGCTGTCCTTGAACCGGAATTTTGGTGTTTTTTTAGTAGCTGACTCTTCTCTTCTTCTCATACAACTCTTTACCTTGACAACGGAATCACTCTTAACTCATAGCCCCCTATTTTTAGATCTCCCATGGGGGCCCCAGTCTCATATCTTACCTATAGACATTGTGAGAGGACGGTGGTGGAGCAGTTCTCTTACACAAAGCCACCCAGACCTTCGACCGGCCGTGGACATCTTCTTTCCATGATAGATAGACCCCATAATGGGACAACAACAACATCGTCTCCATTCTTATGTGTCTTTACACCAAAAATAATGACATTTAATTGAATCTCGTACATTAGGCTCCATTCATTGGGGGCTTTTTTCATGGGGACTTCCCTTGTCATGGGTAGGACGGGAGGCTTCTCAATATACTTGTCCGGCTTCAAGAGATTTGCTCCGTCTTTTTTGTTTACAAAGGTCTTTTCTCCCACACGTATTGTGTTGGGTTTTCTTAATTTCATGACCCGCTGAGCTCCTGCAGGTTCCCACTCACACTTTATGTCAACCCAAGTGAACATTCAGCTCGGAGGGGGGGGGGGGGGGCTTTACAAATGGCTTTCAGCAGATGTGTGGCACACTTTATTAACTTAAGGACCCGCTAGTTAAGAATTTAATTAGTTTGAGGGAAAAGGGGATATGTTCCTCCACTGTAACCAGCATCGGTGGACTCTTTGTGACAAGGGTGACCCATAGCAAAACGGATTATTGTTGTAAGTGAGACAAGTGACCTAATGGAGGGCCCGGCGATGCAGCCGTGATCTACAGCCTAGTGTGGGAAAACTGCACACTCCACCCAGTTCCCAACCTTGGATTCTTGACGCGGAGCAATCTCTCGCCTAGCAACGTTCCTCGTACAATGTCTGGATCACTATATGAATTATCAGAGGTTACTGTTTCCTGCTAGGTAGGTATCCAGGGAAAATTTGGGATGGTAATGAACGAGAACAATCGTATGGTTTTCTTCAGGGAGGAGAACCTTGTCTACACAGTAGTGCCACCAGCTGACTGAGGACCCAAAGTACACGGAGGGACATTTAGGACAACTATTACTTAAGTCCTATAGTTTGTTGGATTATGCAAGGCCAGAAAAGCAAAGACTAATATTTCGCAGGATATATCTGAAAGTTTAAATGCTAACCAATATTCAGTGATGTCACAGTACAGGGATAATACACACAGTGATGTCACAGTACAGGATTATACACACAGTGATGTCACAGTACAGGGATAATACACACAGTGATGTCACAGTATGCGGATAATACACACAGTGATGTCACAGTATGCGGATGTCACACAGTGATGTCACAGTACAGGGATAATACACACAGTGATGTCACAGTACAGGGATAATACACACAGTGATGTCACAGTACAGGAATAATACACACAGTGATGTCACAGTACAGGGATAATACACACAGTGATGTCACAGTACAGGAATAATACACACAGAGGTGTCACAGTACAGAGATAATACACACAGTGATGTCACAGTGCAGAGATAATACACACAGTGATGTCACAGTACAGGGATAATACACACAGTGATGTCACAGTACAGGAATAATACACACAGTGATGTCACAGTACAGGGATAATACACACAGTGATGTCATAGTACAGGAATAATACACACAGAGGTATCACAGTACAGAGATAATACACACAGTGATGTCACAGTGCAGAGATAATACACACAGTGATGTCACAGTACAGGGATAATACACACAGTGATGTCACAGTGCAGAGATAATACACACAGTGATGTCACAGTACAGGGATAATACACACAGTGATGTCACAGTACAGGGATAATACACACAGTGATGTCACAGTACAGGGATAATACACACAGTGATGTCACAGTACAGGGGTAATACACACAGTGATGTCACAGTACAGGGATAATACACACAGTGATGTCACAGTATGCGGATAATACACACAGTGATGTCACAGTATGTGGATGTCACACAGTGATGTCACAGTACAGGGATAATACACACAGTGATGTCACAGTACAGAGATAATACACACAGTGATGTCACAGTACAGGGATAATACACACAGTGATGTCACAGTGCAGAGATAATACACACAGTGATGTCACAGTGCAGAGATAATACACACAGTGATGTCACAGTACAGGGATAATACACACAGTGATGTCACAGTACAGGGATAATACACACAGTGATGTCACAGTACAGGGATAATACACACAGTGATGTCACAGTACAGGGGTAATACACACAGTGATGTCACAGTACAGGGATAATACACACAGTGATGTCACAGTATGCGGATAATACACACAGTGATGTCACAGTATGTGGATGTCACACAGTGATGTCACAGTACAGGGATAATACACACAGTGATGTCACAGTACAGGGATAATACACACAGTGATGTCACAGTACAGGGATAATACACACAGTGATGTCACAGTACAGGGATAATACACACAGTGATGTCACAGTACAGGAATAATACACACAGAGGTGTCACAGTACAGAGATAATACACACAGTGATGTCACAGTGCAGAGATAATACACACAGTGATGTCACAGTACAGGGATAATACACACAGTGATGTCACAGTGCAGAGATAATACACACAGTGATGTCACAGTACAGGGATAATACACACAGTGATGTCACAATACAGGGATAATACACACAGTGATGTCACAGTACAGGGGTAATACACACAGTGATGTCACAGTACAGAGATAATACACACAGTGATGTCACAGTACAGGGATAATACACACAGTGATGTCACAGTACAGAGATAATACACACAGTGATGTCACAGTACAGGGATAATACACACAGTGATGTCACAGTACAGGGATAATACACACAGTGATGTCACAGTACAGGAATAATACACACAGTGATGTCACAGTACAGGGATAATACACACAGTGATGTCATAGTACAGGAATAATACACACAGTGATGTCACAGTACAGGAATAATACACACAGTGATGTCACAGTACAGGGATAATACACACAGTGATGTCACAGTACAGGGATAATACACACAGAGGTGTCACAGTACAGGAATAATACACACAGTGATGTCACAGTACATGGATAATACACACAGTGATGTCACAGTACAGGGATAATACACAAAGTGATGTCACAGTACATGGATAATACACACAGTGATGTCACAGTACAGGGATAATACACACAGTGATGTCACAGTGCAGAGATAATACACACAGTGATGTCACAGTGCAGGGATAATACACACAGTGATGTCACAGTACATGGAGAATACACACAGTGATGTCACAGTACATGGATAATACACACAGTGATGTCACAGCACAGAGATAATACACACAGTGATGTCACAGTACAGGGAGAATACACACAGTGATGTCACAGTACATGGATAATACACACCGTGATGTCACAGCACAGAGATAATATACACAGTGATGTCACAGTACAGGGATAATACACACAGTGATGTCACAGTACAGGAATAATACACACAGTGATGTCACAGTACAGGGATAATACACACAGTGATGTCACAGTACAGGGATAATACATACGGGGCCACATTTACTTACCGGTTCTGACGCGATCCCCGAAAGTGCATTGTCCGTCCGGAATGCACTCTGCCGCGATTCACTAAGATGGTGCGCCAGATATCCTGCATGTGTTCACCTTCTTCGTCTTGGTGTATGTAAGCGCATTGCCTTGTGACACAATTTGAATCTTAAATCCCGTGCACAGTCAGAATCTGTTGGATCGTCTGACAGCCCACCCCCCTGATTTCTGTTGCACGAAAGCTGCGCCACTATCTGATTGCACGCGACGCAGCAGCGCTAGTGCAGAAAACTTCGAAAATCCAATGAAAGTCCGATCCGCGGACCTTTAGTAAATAAGCCCCACAGTGATGTCATAGTAGTGGGGTGATATATGAAGTGATGTCAAAATACAGAGATAATACACACAGCAATGTTATAGAACAGATACAGCACGAGAATTGTTTATACCATGATATCATTGTTTAGGAATAATGCAAAATAATAAAATGAATGCTACAGTTCTGTCATAAAATGTAGCCAAGCTACGTAAAATTTTGTTATTTTTGAAACTGTCTCATGTTTCACTACATATGTTCTTAACCACATCCATTATTTCCAGACCATGCACATTTTAACCCAAGAATTTAAAATTCAAAGTCTAGTGGGGAGGAGTGGCTGGCCACCTGAACACCTCTCCCTATGTTATTACATAGGAGGTCATTCAGGAGCTAGAAGAGCCGGCTCTTTATCGTGAGCTGAGCCGAATGATCCAACTCACAAGGAGAGTCCTTAAGGAGACTTTGCCATAAAAGGCTTCCTCTGCAGGCGTGTGGAGACTTACAGCCATTGATTCTTCTCTGGGGAGTTCTGGGAATTATGCTAATTCATTTTCCAGGATGGGATATGGAAAACATTGCCTCCTGACTACCTTGTAAGGCAGCCCCCTAAACATCAAGCATGATTTTCAGGAAGCCTAACGACATGATGTGGAATTAAGGTCAAACCAGTCTATCTATTCCTGAAGGAACAGATTCCCAGCTGTAGACGCCGCTGTTTCAATGCCTTTGCATCTAGTCAATACAGTGTAGGGAATTTGTTTAGTGAGAGGCTGAAGACTAGATTGGGAAGTAAGAAGGCTCCTTAAAGGAAACCTACCATGAGGAATCTACCATCAGAAGTAGATCTGTTGGTAGATTCCTTATGCCTGCCTCTGCTAATAATCCTGGAACCTAAAGTTTTTAACAAGTTAGGTTATTTTGGTAATATGTAAATTAACTGCAGAGGCTACTGGGGTGTGTACTAGCCTGGCCTGGCACTGGGAGCTAAGGCTAGTACACGCCCCAGTAGCCTCTGCAGTTAATTTACATATTACCAAAATAACCTAACTGCAGAGGCTACTGGGGTGTGTACTAGCCTGGCCTGGCACTGGGAGCTAAGGCTAGTACACGCCCCAGTAGCCTCTGCAATTAATTTACATATAACTAAAATAAAGTTTTAATAAGTTCAGTTATGTTCCAGGATTATTAAATTACAGATTAGGGCAGAGACAGCGGGAGGAATCAGATCTACTTCTGATAGTAGATTCCTTATGGTAGTTTTCCTTTAAGGAGATTTTGCCATTAAACCTTAACTCATAAGTGATAATAATTTTACCAAATTATCATATGTGATTCCTAGGGTACAAACAAAGGAAATGATGCCCATATTGTATAACTCACCATTTTCTTTCTAAAGTAATGGCATTTTCTTTATTGAAAGTGTTTGACAAAAATCTTACTCACCAGAAGTGAAGTGTCTTCCTGTATCTGCCCTGAAGCTGAGTCAAATTCTGCCCGCAGTTCCAATGATGCTTTGTGTTCTCTCCTTATATGATTTAGCAGTAAATCCACTGGACACTGCACCTGCACAAACAGGATGACAGCCTGGCAGCTTCCATCACATGTAGGAGCACGGGACATATAATAAGTGAAAAAAAGCATAACTTAAAAGCTTAAATGAAGTGTATACTCTGTGCTGTGTGAGCATTAAGGGTTAATAGCTACTCTGCACTGTGCACAAAATGTGAGTACAATGTGGGGGAGGGGAACAGCATGAGCGGCAGAGACAGAGAAAGTTCTGTAGAATCACAGACTGGGATGGAGGGACTGATAGGAGACAGGGGAGATCTTGTACCTCACTATTCGGTGTAGGAGACATCTTTATCTACTAAACCCAATCAATTCTAGTGGTAGACTAAAAAGAAAAATCAAAGGACAAAAAAGGTGCTCATAGGGAAAACACCCGCTGGTTCAAGAAATTCTTCTTTTTGGCTAAGTAGGTTAGATTGTATATACTCTCACCTGGGGTAGCTGTGCTCAGTGCATAACTACTATAAATGCTTTGAGCGAACCGCTCCTTTTGTCAAATTCTTAAACTTTTGTGATCTAGTTGGAGGAGGGGTACAGCAGTGGCTCACTAAACAATATTATTACATCAATGGTGAGTATGCGGGGTGCCACTTCCACTCTAGAGACAGACGCCGCCTCCGGAGTGGAAGTGGCATGCCGCATGCTCACCATTGATGTAACAATATGGTTCATTTTAGTGAGCCACTGCTGTTCCGACAGCTGTAACCCTCTTCCAACTAGATCACAAAAGTTTAAGAACCTGATGAAGGGAGCAGTTCGCTCCTGAAACACGGAGTATATTGTCTGAAATTTTACAAATAAACTGAATCTGTGATCAAATATTGGTTGGGCCTGAATTCGATGTAGCAGCGCATTGAGAAAGCTTCATTTTTCCCTTTTGATCAACTGCCAAACAAATACACAGAAAGAGCTCTGTCACATGACCTGCCCCTAATCTGTGAGCAGGGAGCAGTAGCTCCTCCTCTTTTTCACTCTGTATCTTGTTTACAAATGTAGGGTTCATACGAGTAACCAGAAAAGGCGGGAGAGGACCAAGTGCAAGAGCAAGGCTAAACTAAGGATGATAGCAAAGAAAACAAAGGTAATAGGCAACTTTTCTACATCTCAAGAGCTATAGTTTTGTGAAACAAAAGTTTACAGTTCCGCTTTAAAGGCTGCTTCTACAGGTGTTTGTAGCCATTCATGCTACACAGGGGATTCTGGGAAGGAAATTTCCAAATACGTTTTCCAGGATGAGATAAAGAAACAATGCTTTCCCACAATGTTGACGGGAAAGAAAGAAAGTTCTTGAAAGAATGCTTAAGGGAATCTAGAAAAGCTTCAGACGTGCCCGCTTCTATCTCTTCTTTCTCAAAGATCATTATTAGGATAAACCACCAATTCCTGACAGGAGTGGCGGTCCATCCGGAATACCTTCTAAATCAATAAGTTACCTGAAAAACTCAGTTTAGCCCAAAGTCTTAATTTTATGTTAAAGGGGACCTACCACCACGATTCTACCTCTAAAGGTAGAACGGGTGGTAGGTGGATGAATGGGACGTAAGGATAGCCCTTTTTGGGCTAATCCTTATGTCCCGGCTATCCAAACTTTAATCAGTTGATATGTTAATTTAATTAAGCGGCTACTGGGGCATGGAGTAGCCGGACATGAGGCTACTAGTCGCGGCTATTCCACGCCCCAGTAGCCTTGTTCCTCCGCCTACCATGTAATCTTCGGCGCGCAGCACCTCGTAGCTGCGCACCCTCGTCCGAGCACCCGGCGTCTGCGCATGCGCAGTAGCGCCGGCCTCAGAGCTACGGCCACGCACCCGTAGGCCTGCGTCCTGCGCATGCGCAGAACGCAGGGTATTCACACGAGGGCGCGCAGCTCCTTGTAGCTGCGCGCCAAAGATTACCCGGTAGGCGGAGGAACAAGGCTACTGGGGCGTAGTTAAATTAACATATCAACTGATTAAAGTTTACAAAAGGATAGCCGGGACGTAAGGATTAGCCCAAAAAGGGCTATCCTTACGTCCCATTCATCCACCTACCACCCGTTCTACCTTTATAGGTAGAATCGTGGTGGTAGGTCCCCTTTAACTTCTAAAAGTAAAATTACAATTTAATAAATAAAATAAACTTAAAATAAATTAAAAAAAACAAAAAAAAAACTTGACATAGAAGTTTCTTTTCCTACTTGAATCGGTCTCCTCCCCCGGTTGATAAAATGATTTGTAGCCCTATTTTCTAGGCAGGAGAATAGAATTAAATTGCCATGAAAACTTTGGTGCTGACTGTAGCCTCGAGGAGCCCGAGCAGTGATAATAAAGTTTGTCAGCATTGCAACAAAAAACAGATCAGGCCGTAAAAGTTAAAACAGTATTTTATAAGAGAAATGGAGAGCAATGTGCCCCTTGCATAAAAAACAGACTCGGATGAGCATGTGTGTGTTCTCATGCCGGAGATACTATTCCCTCAGACAGAAAAAACTTGGTCAGGAAGGTAAATCCAGTGACCCCCGGCACTCAACCTTGTGTGGAAGCTCAACCTTGACCTTCATAAACTAGTAAGAAACCAATAGATATTCATAAAAGTATAAAAGACGAGGATAGAAGGTCTGTGTAAGGTGATGTACAACGTCACCTTAATTAATTTCTTGAAATAAAACCCATGTTGCTTTCTGTAATCTAGCGAGGTTGTGAATGTAGCGCTTCGAGCCAGCTAATAAAAAATACTCACATTTATAGTTTGTATACAGTTGTTTTTGCATCGCTTAGTAACCCCCCAAAAACATGTTTTATTTGTCTAGAAACCTGGCGGCTGGATGGAGCGCTGCCACATGTGCCATGGCTTCCGATAAATAATGTGTCATGTTCACCGTGGTTAAGAAAATTCTGCTTTCTGAGAACGTTTCATGAAGTCTTGGTGACCTTTTTTTCCGTATTGCCGGCACGTTGTACTTTTTTTTTTTGTCTTCCTTCGAGTTGATCTCGGAGCGCACATTTATCTTCTAAGTTTATCATATTTTCTCACTCTGCCAAAAGCACGCGAGGACCGTCATAAAAATGGAGAACACGTTGTCCTACTTTTATATGGTTCTGATGACCTCTTTCTATTGAGGTGGTCTCATGTGTCGTAAAAAGTGACATTAGCCAAGGATTTATCACCAGGAAGATTAAATTGCAGTTTTGTTGTTGTTTTTCTGTGAACTTTTTTTTTTTTTTTCGAGTGTGTGATTCACTGGTTAGAGAAAAAAATTCATTAGAT
Source organism: Engystomops pustulosus (assembly GCF_040894005.1). Lineage (NCBI taxonomy): Eukaryota > Metazoa > Chordata > Amphibia > Anura > Leptodactylidae > Engystomops > Engystomops pustulosus. Next base: position 206,791,581 of record NC_092413.1, on the reverse strand, counting down.
CTGTAAAGAAAATCTATTTTGGTTGACTTTCTGATCTACCGGTAACTATGGATTGTTAATAGCGGGAGCGAGAGGATCTAAATGTCATCCTTCTGATTCTGATTTAGAAGGAAGAAACCAACGTTCTAATGAAGTCATCCTGAGACGAGGGGAGCTCTGCCGCGGTTGACAAATAACCAGTAGTGGTCCAAGCTCTGTGGGATTTGCCTTCCAGTGTGACTTCTCTACCATTTTGGGGGTTTAATCGCATCTGTACTACAGATTTGTAACATGGATATCGTAGATGCTAAATAACCGGTCATAATGGCGGTCTAGTTGCAATTAATGCTATGGAGTACTGGTTTACTACTAGCTGGGGTACTTGAGGAATGTTCTTCCCATGTTTTGGGCACATTTATCTCTTCCATGGTCCAATGGAGCCATATTTAATGAAAACATGTGAGTTTTACCCCAGTTTTTGTCTTTCTGGTAGAAAAATCATGAGTGTACTGAGCTGGTACTATTACTCCATATGTTCCAGTAGTACATGTGATGTAGATGGGACACTCAAGCCCAAATATTTGCCCAGTTTTGTTTTGTCCAATGGATCTGAACACTTCTTGTTTTGCAAAATTTTAAAAGAATCTAAAACTTTTACACCATCAACCTACCAGCTGTTCAGATATGATAAGATAACAGAAGAGTGGAAGAGGATGTCCATTCCGAGCCTTGTGTAAGTTTTATTCTTGGTGATTAAAACCTTTCTTTTATAATTAAAGTCCATCTAAGGATATTAAAAATCAGCCAGTACCCCATTGGCGTTACCATTTATGATGGTTAGATGGTGCTGTATTATGTCAAAGGAGAATATTTACATCATCCTTTTTGAACAGTCGTAAAACTTTCACAAAGTCAAGACCCAGAATGAAATATTTGCCAGAATTTTGTTTTACTGTTTTTTGTTTTTTTTTGGGGGGGGGGGGGGAATCGTTTGGAAAAAAAATTTTTTTCAACTTTTAGAGCGTTAAAGGAAATCTACCATCAAAATCCATCAAGGTGAACCAGGGACACTTACTCATACAACCAGGCAACGTGACTGTGATAATCTTCTTATATTTGTTATCCATGGCCATGGAAAATCAACTTTTAAAATTCTTCTATTGAGCCAGAAGAGTTCTGGGGACGTTTTCAGAGCTCCTCCATGTTGTAGCGTCACAGGCTGTTACACTGTGAAGGAGCACTTCTCCCCTCCCAATGTGTGAGATTACAGCAGGCGAAGGGATCAGTTGATACAGTGTAACATCCTGTGTACCTCCAGCAAGGAGGGAGGGGCTCTAGTAACGGCCTGCAGAGTGCTTCTGGCTCTTTAGCATAATTTTAAAAGTTGATATTAGAAGGAAGGAGACCATGGATAACAAATATAAGAAGATTACCACAGTCTCGAGTCTATGAGTAATGTCCCTGGTTCATCATGGTTGATTTTAAGGTAGATTTCCATTAATAGAGGGAGCGTCCTTTAGCGACCTACATCACTCAATCATCCCATAAATTTGAATGTGCAATGCTTCCTTATTTCCTGTTATGGTGCTGCAGGAAAACAACATACTGGCTATGAGTTTTCGCCACTTGGACAGTTGGGTACTAGGGTTCAGAAGCAGGACACCTTCTAATCAGACCCTTTCAACAAGTAGGGTTTGTCCAAAGCAGGAACCCCTTTAAATAAAAGTCATCAAAGGCAAATATGATGATTCAATTTAATTTTGTATTTTGCAAAAAAAGGGGAAAAATCACTTAAAATAATGCCGACTTATAACAAACAATCTTTATTAGTTAACGTCAAAGAAATAAGGATAATTTCACTTTTTTTTAGCTTTTTTATCATTTACAAGAAACAACAATAGCTTTAAAATATATTGAACACTGATTGTTGTTTTTCACCTGAGTAAAATCCTATATTTTTGGTGCTACAGTACATAATGTCCGTTCAGTTTTTCTTCCTGTTCTTGATGTTTTCGATGATTTGTTGTGTGCTTAGTTTTCCATCTTCGACTTGTTTCTCGATAAATTGTTGCAGTTCTTCCCAATGTTTGGAACCTTTTTCAATACCTTCTAGAACCATAGACTTTGCGATTTCCAACCTCTTAGCGATGAGATCCTGCCTCACTTCTGGGATTTCATTGAATGATTTCCAATCAAAGGGATGGGGGATTTCAACTTTGAGTTCACCTTTACGCGTTGACATGTATGTTTTTACCTCTTCACTGGCAGAATTCTGGAAACTTTGCAGCATTTGATTGAGATATTCTATGAAGTCATTATATTTTTGGATAACTAGATCAATGAGACGGTTTGCTTCAGCAAGGAACCTCTCGTAGGAACTCACTAGTTGACCATAAGCTTCGTGAAGTTTAGCATTCAGAACTTGAGAATGTTCCACCGCGGCTCGTTTGGCATTTCTTGACCAATCACTGACTTTTTCTTCAAATTTTATTGAAAACTCTCTCACCTGTCTTCTTCCCTTGTCTTCAGCATTGGTCAGCAGGATTGTGGTTTGCTCGTAATACTCCTTTAACAATTGTTTCATTTGGTCAGTCATCTCGGAGACATCAATGCCAAATTTCGAAGGCAGTTCTTTCAATGAGTCAATCATGAGTTTGAAGAGTTGAAGAACTTTCTCTTCAATTTCATAATATTTCACTGACCATCCCACAATATTTGGGTCTAGATATTCTTCTCTCAAGGCCTTGGCATAGACTAGTAGCTGCTTTAGTTTTTCCATAAGGTCTTCATAGATGCTCTGGTAGACTTTAAGCAGCTGGCTTGTGCTCTTTTTGATTTCACTGATAAGATTGGTAAGGTACTGCACATACTGGGAATTCATGGCATCATTATACATCTGTTGGGTTTGAAGTTGTATGTCTTGATAATTTTTGGATTTCAGAGCTTCAATGAGTTTTTCAGATTTTTGTGAAATCACCTGGACCAATTCTTTAAGCTGCTGAAGGTTTCTTTCAAGGCTTACATACTGGAGATCATTAAATATTTTCTTAGTGATCTTTTGTACCTCTTTCAGAAAATCTTGGACTGCAAGGATGACTTTTCTGGTTTCAAATTTGTAGTTTGTGCCTGGGATCTGAAAGCTAACATCACTGATTGACTGGATGAAGCTGTCTAGAAGTTTTTGGATCTTCTGAATACATTGCTCCATAGTATTTACTGCCCACTTCATTGCCATGGAAAATTGTTCTTCACCAGTATACTTTTGGTTTTGGCCTGGAAGCTGAAATTTTGTGCTTTTCAAAAATGTAATAGCTGCATCAATCACCTCCTTCATTGTACTTTGATATCTTCTAACTGCAATTACAGATTTTTCATATAACTCTTCCCCGTCATTGAGAAGGAAGGACATATCTGCAGGCTCTCTGTACCATTGTTGGGCTTTGTTGACAGCATCTGCATACTTTCCGCTGGCACCCCTTGCGGCTGATCTAAGCTGATAATCTAGGTTGTCAATGTGACTGGATGCACGACTGTAAGCTGAAGACACTTGTGTGTGGAGTTGTTCTTTCATCTTAAGGCCAGCTTCTTTTATGTCCATGCCCAAGTGTTCCTTGTGGTATTTGTTGACACTGTTGTAGACGGCATCGGACATCTTTGGCAATCTTTCCTTAAGGCCATTGAGTACATCCTGAGCAGCTTCTTCACGCCAGTTCAGTTTGTTTTGAATCTTGTCTGAGTTTTTCAGCGATAACTCATTTTTCAGGATCAGTACTTCATTTTCAGGTGAAGCCTTTGGGAAGAGAGGACACATGATAATCAGTACATCGAATGTGACATTTGAGATTCCACCTGACTACATATCCACCAGACAAAATGTAAGCAATCAGATAAATACAAAGTTGATCTAGCCTACCATAGTACTAGAGGATAAATTTGGCATTTCCTGGTTTCATGGGCTTTCCCCGGTAACTAGTAAAACCATGGGTAGTTAGAGGAGTAACAAGCAGAAGAAAGGTTACTTACAATTCAACAACTCTCCATCCCCAATCTTCTGGTCCATTGTTGACACCTCCAGTTTTGCTAGAAGTGTCAGTGGTCACATGACCACTGCAGCCAGAATTTGTGGCCCAGCTAGATGTGTCAACATAGGACCAGGCAGTCACGTGAATCACTAAATCCCTGGTCAAGCCCAAGATCCCTTTGACCTCATAAAATAAAAATGGTTGCTCAACTTTTCAAAAGATCATTAGGCTGAAGTGTAAACTAGCCTGAAAATACTTTTGCTTTTATCGTTGTTCCTTTCCCTTCTGACCTACCTACAGTTGTTGTTAGTGTCTACTTTCCCATCACAGTAGTAATCATTACACTTCTGAATACCCTTTTAAGGTAGGATACTTACTGCAGAACGACTGAACACTATCATTTTGATTGTCTTGGAATCTTTCTCAAGGCGAAGGCCCAGTGTTCCAGTGGATGGTGATGAGATAGATGAGGCGATACCATTGACATCATGCTGGCAACGTATCTGGGCATTTGAGAATGTAGGGCTGGTAATGTCCATTTGAAAGTTGTGTTGTGGCAGACTGAAAATGATGTTAAAAAGTGAATTGTTGTGTTTCCAAACCTCTATCCATTTGTCTATTTGCATTATCTAACATCTATAATAAAGTTGTTTTTTTACCTGAGGCCTTCAAATGAAACCTCCTCCTTCCAAGTTGTACTAAGATCCACATGTGACAAACTTCCCACTCCAACAAGATTCAGAGATCTTCCATTTATGGAACCCGCCAATGAGGCTATACATGAAAAAAGAGAAACATTGTAAGTCAAACTAAATATTAACAATATGCCAAATGAAAAATAAAATCATAAAGGGCATAAAATAAAATCTACTTATGAACAAAAAATGTTGAAACAGTACTTAAAAAAACTCACCATCTAAATCAAACTCCAGGAACCGTAGAGTCGAACTGCTGGTAGCATCAATAGATCCCACCAAAGAGTCAGGTTTGTTTTCGAGCCTGTTGGTCCATGTTAGATTGTAGACCGGGGAAGCAAACTGAACAGAGCCAGATATGGAGCCAAAAGCTGGAATGTAAATCCCTGCAGGCATTCTCACTTTAATTGGTGGGATCACAATGTTCTGCTCTGGGATCTCAATGGTTGGCAAATCAATGTCTGCTATCTTGTTGAAGAGTTTGTTGAAATCTAAATTGTAGAGAGTTTTGGGAAGAGTGTACTTGGATAATGTTACTTGATATTGAGGAGCAGACAGTTCAACTAGGGGAATGTTAGATCTTTCTGCTGTAGTGTACAAAAATTTGATGTCAGTCTTTGGGAACTGAATATGTGGCAGTGGTGAATATGGGTCACTTGGTAGTGAGAATCCTGGGAAGGTTATGGTGGAACCCTCTCCAATTCTTTCTGATGGAATAGGGTAAAAAAATCCATCGTTACTCTTTGTGTAAATCAGAGATGTTGATGCACCAAGGTATTGTTTTTTGTCAGGTTGAGTTGTGACATCAAGTTTCAAGACATCCCACAGACTTCTGTCATACACTGGTAGTATGATTGACTTCAAAAAAGCAACATGGCCCTGTAATGATCCCCCAGCTTCAAGTCTTGCATCTGTCTGATCGTTGGATAACTTAACATTATGAGACAGAACCAGAGACTCCAGAATTCCTTCTCCATTCAGGATTAATTCTTGTTTATCAGTGTTCAAGTTAAAGGTAATGCCTTGTTTCATTGATGCTGCTTCAATAAATGAATTGGGTTGGCTGATCTTCACTTGTAGGTCTGCTAATAGACTCCAAAGAGCCAGTTCTAAGGTAGCTTTACCACTATGCAGTCCTGATGTTGTAAACAGTGGGGTGATTCTTAAATAATTCTCTTCATTGTGTTCCCAAACTGCATAGATTCTACTGGTAGAAGCTTCAACAGCAAGGCTCTCTGATAAGTCCAAGACTCCCATGCCATCAACCCTAGAGTTGGTTACAAGCCTCATGGTAGATCTAAGACCATTTGAAGTCATGTAGGTGTTTGCTTCATTGTTCAATCTTCCATAAAATGGTTGTCGATTTAGAAGAGTTCCAGTTATGTCTCCAGTTAACCTTGACTCCACTGAAAAGTAAGATGAGGGTCCTTCAAGATTTAATGTATGATCAAGCTTGCCATTTGCAGCATTTCCAAACAATGCATCATTGAGATCATAGGTGAGTGTGATCTTGGAGGATACAGAAGACTTTGTCTTTGTGTTACCAGTCAGTTCTTGTTTCAATGTACTCTTTAACAGTGGGGTATCTAATTTTGCATTTGTTATCACGGAAGCTTCTACATTTCTCTTTCCAAATGAGATAGAACTTTCATGTTTTCCTTCAGCGATGACAGATTTGAGGGCTAAAGCTGTGGCCAGTTTTAGGCCTCTCTTCCTAGTAAGACCTGTTGTTGCATCTATACTAAACTGAAGAGCATCGATTACTGAGGTGGAGGCCACATATACTCTTGCAGAGACATCGGTCTGATTGAATATTCCAGCACTCGTGGTGAGTGAAATCACATTTGACTTGAAGAAGAAGTCATAGGTGAGGTTTCCTAGTGCTGGGATCAGGATACCATTTTGTCCATTAGGCAGCTTGAATTTAGGAAGAGACAGTCTTCGTAAAGAGTTCGGTACGTGAAGTACAGGCATTTCCACTGAAGGTACCACTAGTTTGTAAGATGGGATAGAGAACCCAATTCCTGGCACAATGAAGCTTGGCGTGCTAATTTCTTTGGGAGCCATGTAACCAAATGCTGGAAGATCAGCAGAGAATGGAGAAACTTCAATGTTCACCAGTGGTATTGTATAACCAGGGATTTTGAATGTTCTTGGTCCTCTACTTACTAGGTTGTCCACTTTGTACTTGTCGAATTTCACTTTGGCTTGATTGTAGGAGTCCACAAGGAGGTTCAGTGCTTTGTCCCTCCCATATTCAAAGTTTTTGCTCAGGGTCCTCATATTTGTATTGATGTTATCAAATACTGCATCAAGTGGCAAGGGAATGACATGGTTGTCTTTATTTTTCTGATACTGAAGTTTTATGTTCAGATCAAAATTCTGCCGAGTTGTTGTCAATAAATTCTTCAGTCCAGTTTTTTCCCAGACAGAAAATTCACGAACTGCTGGTGTCTTCACTGATGTGTATGGGATTGGAATTTCGGGGATTGAGACTGGGATTGTCAAGAAATCAAGGTTAGCTTCTCCATTCATGGCCAATGCAGCCTCCATATTCTCTTCGTTATTACCCAGTGAAACTGCATGAGACACTTTGTATTGGTTGAATCTGCCGTTTGCTTGCCATGAGACTTGTTGAACAGTGGGATTGAGAGTGAAGTCATAGTTGTTTAGAAACTCGATTTTGCCTGTCAGTGTTAGAGGGAAGCTTACTTTTAGATTGCCATTGTTTGCGGTGGACAATTTTACTTCAAAGGCTCTTGTCAAGAAGGAAAAGTTGTTGCTAATTGTTCCAGTTGTCCGGCCTGTTAGTTCTGCATTGTGAGATGCTGAAAGTTCTACCTTCATCTCATTAACCTGAGCCTTTGCATTGAGTGTAGAAATGCTGTTACCAACATTAGGAGCGTCGGCCTTGGACATGATGTCAATGCTTACGTAATTCAGGAACATGGAATCATACTTCAGGCTTTGATCCAGCTTCAGATATTTGTCATTGATTTTGTTTGTCCCAGTAAGCTCAATGTTACCGCCCTTCATATTGAATTTAACATCGGCCTGGTGGGTGCCTTCATCTGTAAAGTGAGGACAGGCCCATCTCCAGTTTCCTTTCCCAGAAGATATTAAGGAAATCCGTCCGGGATCTACCGTTGTGTCAACATCATTTTGCAGGGTAACCTGACTTGTAAAGTCAAGCTGTGGAATATTCAATGTATGATAGTATTTGGTGGACACATCTGCTGTTATTCTCTTCTGCAGTTGGACAGTGACAGAGTTTTGGAGCTCAGCTGTGTTCTTCTCGGTTCTAAGGTTAGCCTTTGTTTCGATCTTTGTCTGAATTTTGTTTGCGGCAAAGATGACTTCACTGAAATGATCCAGCTTTACATGTCGGTTAGATAGCGACACAGTTTCTTTAAGAACTAACTGTTCCATCATGGGAGCTGAAATCCGGGCATCTGCACCAAAGGTAAAAGCCAAAGCTTCGATCATTGAGGTTGCCTCTGTATTTAGAGAAGCAACCATTTCTGGTGTTTTCTCGGAGACTGTGGAATTTTTGACCTCAGCTGAGGTAGACATTGTGAAAAATGGAGATGCTACTTTGAAAGAGCTGGATAGTTTACCAAACGTTGGAACAGAAATAGAGTGAGGAATCCTTGGAAGCTGGAAGTCAGGAATCTTTAAGTCAGGGAACTGGAAATTTTCCAAGTTTAGTTTTGGGATCCTATAATCAGGTAGCTGCATATTGGGGATGTAAATTTCTGGAATGGAAAATTCTGGAATACCCATGTCACTCATTGTAATATCTCTGAATAGTAAGTCTGGGGATGGCAATGTAAAGTCACTGGAAGTGATTTGATCAATTATTCTTACAACTTTGAGCTTTATTTCATTCAGGTCTATCACGTAGGATGGTATTCTATAGGTGCTTAAAACAGTAAACTCGGGTGTCACAAATCTTGTTGGAATTTCAATGTTTCTTAGCTTCCTGAAATTGATTTCCACAGATTGGATCTGCAAATCTGTAAGTGGTACAATGAAAGTTGGTGTCTTGAAAGTCGCTTCTCTTAGTGCCCGTAGGCTGACTTCAAATGCCGGAATTCTGATGAATCTTGCATTGATTTCTGGCACGTAAAATCCTTCTTCTACAAAGACTTTCACTTTCTCAGCCCATTCTCGGATATCGTTCTCATTTGCAAATTCAGTAATCTTAGTAGCCACAGTGTTCCATTGTTCAGTGATAACAATTATCAAGCGTTGGTAAGCTTGGCCAACCTTCTCTAGATATTTTCTGCATTCTTCTTTTATGTTCATAGCGTATATTCGTTCTCTGGCATCCTCAAGTTGTTCCATGACTCTGTTCTTCCATTCATTTAATACTGTTGAGGTCATGATATCGTTATACCACTGAGCAATGGCAGCAAGCCTGGTGTCTCTCACTTCTCGAAGATACTGTATGACCACTGTCCTCACGTCATTCAAATACTGTCTCAAAGCTTCAGCTTTTTGAGGCAGCTCCAGTTCTCTCATTTTGTTGTTTATGGTTTCTGTCATCTCTTTTATCCTCCTGTTGAAGTCATCGACAAACTGGTCATAATTGAAGGAACGCATCTTCTGAACTAAGATATCTAGGTAATAGTTGATGTCATCAATCAGTTTCTTGAAGTCGTAGTCTCTTACTTGTTTCACTGCTGTATCAACAAAGCTAAGCATCTTCCTACAATGTAGCCTGACGTCAATATCATTGAGCATGTCGGTTACCTTTTTGATGGTTTCCTTGACTCTCTGTTGGTTAATGAACTCAATAAACTTTTCTATGATCACTTCTAGCTTTTTGTCAATTTCATACTTGGTCACAAAGTCTTGAAATTTGTCAACGACAGCATTGATTTTTTCACTGATTTGGAATTCCTCAACCTGTGTAGCAACCAAGTTTTTTACGTGTCTCACATAAATTCCAATTCTCTCAAAATGCACAATATTTTTAATCGGCTCCACATACTTGGATAGTTCAATGGACTGTAGGAATTCTTTCACATTTCGAGTCATCTGATCAACGTCGATTCTCTGTATGTATGACTGGATCTGGTGTAGGAATCTCTGGATCTTAGCTTTGATTTGGTATTGTTGATCTACGTTTTGAATCCAGGCGGCCAAGCTTTCCCCTAAGTCATTAATATTGAATTTTTCGATGGAAACTCGTACAGATTGGATCATCTCAATGGTCTTTTCCCGGATTTTGTGTTCATTGTCAAATGCTTTCAGTTTCTCCATACATCTTTGAATACATATCTCAATGGATCTCTTAAGATTCTCAAGGTTGTAATTTTCTTTGATGTATCTGTCCAATTCAGCCAACGCTTTTTGCAAACGGATCTGTACCCGCACAAAATAGTCTTCAATTGCATCTTGTAGTTCCTCAGCTGTGATCCTAAATTCATTGGTCATTGATAGAATTCTTTCTTTAGCTCGACTAGCTTTGCTTTCTAGATCCAAACTATTCACATAGTCACTCATACTTTTGCTAGCTGAATCCAATGCCCTTCTGTATCTCTGGATGTACTGGTCAATGTCGATGTCTTTCAATGACCTTTGCAGAGATTGCAGAGTGGTCAGCAATGCAGCCCTCATTTTCTCAAAATATAAAGACATGTTCTCAATGAAAGGCAGGTGGATGACATGCATGTCTTTATTCTTGTCGTACTTTATGTGGCCGGAAATGCTGAACTCTTGAGGTGTATCAACTCTGTCTCTCAAGTTTAGAGAGTCAACTGGATTAAACTTGAACGAAGGCAGATAAACATCTCTATCCAGTATGGAGAGGTCTGCTAGAGTTTGTCCACTAAGTTGAACTCCAATACTGTCAGCATTGTTGAAGGCACTTAAATCCTGGTTGAATGAATTCTGGTTAAGACGTCCCTTAAGCTTCCATGAACTCAACTGTTCAGAAGGTGTGAATAGCAGATTGATGCTGGAATCTAGGAGAGTTTCATGACGTTTGCCTGCTCCAATTGCATGTTCTGTTGATACCCGGTAATCATGAATTAAGTTGAAGGAAAGGGGCTCCGCTTGTAAATTGAATTTGCTGTAAAGCTGTCCTGTCTGTTGCCCATAAAACTGCACTTTTCCATTTGCATTAGTTTGAGAGTCAACGGTAATGGTGAACGGCTTCACGACTGATCGAATTATGTTTGAAAACCGTATATTTCCAGAGTCACAATTTGTGTTACTGCTAAGAGAGACAGAGAGGCCTGCAACATCCAGTGCAAATCTATGGGAATGGGCAGTTCCCAGAATTTTGGCAATAGAGTTTGTGTTTATATGTGCTTCCATATTACCAGTGGAGAAGCCATAGGTGTGTGTTATTTCATCCTTCTGGTAAGCCCCTCTTATATTGCCGTTGATGTTTACCTTGAAAGCTTCAAGCTGTACTTGGCCTTTGTTGGTAACTTCAAGAGCACCATAATGAAGTTCATTGTTCAGCACAGTTGTCATAGTATAGGGCTGTATCTGGAAGTCAAACGTGTGTTTGTGGACTTTGTCAGAGCTTAGGGAGTTTTCAAATTTGGAGGTATACTGCAGAACATAGCCGACAATACTTAGGTCATTGCTGCTCTCCAGTTTGAATTGATCATATGAGCCCTTTAAGTTGTTAGAAAATGTAAGACCTTCTTTGCCAACCTTAAAGCTCAACAGATGTTTGCTGTCCAGTCCAAAAAGAGTAGCTTGATACACACTACCCAGAGATAGTTCCCTCAAGGCCCCCTTTCCATCCAAAGAAATCTTGGCACTGTGTTCTCGATATCTTCCACCCGCCATCATTTTCATCACTGCTCCTGCTGAGCCAACGCCAGCATTGAACTCACTCTCCAACATTAATGGATTAAAGTTGACATTGGTGGTAGCACTAGTGGAGAGGCCATCTTGGTTGAGCTTCAGAGTGGCCTTGTGTGCAGCACGATTCGCCTGGTTATTAAGAGTGACATCAGCATTTAATTCAAGACCAAGAGAGTTGAGTGAGCCGGACAAAAGGGTGTAGAATCTGTGACGCTTGTAGTCAGCCTGATACTCTGAACGTATCGCAGCCATCTGCTCTGACACCGTTAGCTCCAATCTATTCAGTCCAATGAGGTTGTAGTAGTTTCCATTGGTATCTGACTTCAGAGTCAACTGCTTATTTCTGTAATCGGCAGTCATGGTGTTTACCAGGGCTCCATCTTGCAAATCTGTTGTTGAACTCAACGTTACTGCTTCGGTCAAGAACATTCCTGATATTTTGTTTGTTGCCTTCAGGAAAGAGGAGTCAAACTTATAGTTGGATTCTAGTTTTGTCTGATAGGTTTCTGTGTTGAAGGTATACACCATCTTCAGGTCACTGTTTCCAAACAGGGAGGCTACATTAAGTCTACTTCTGACATCAGACTCGGTTACTAACATCTTGTTGTTGAGCGTCGATTTGGTTGTAGATTCGGCAAAAGCCGAAAATCCCAATACGCTTCTGGCCTGGTAAGAACTGGAAGCTTTCACAATGTCAGTGCTCCTTAGGTTCACAACTTCATTGAACCTCATATTAGCCTCAAGAAGAGTGTGGCGTAATGATCCCTCGTAGGACACGGTTGTTATTTCTCTTGGGTCGTAGGAGGCCTGGGCAGAACCTGGAATAATAAAAATGGAGACATTAGTGTGGAGTTAATCAATGGTAATGTTTATACAGTATATGTAAGTATTGTAGTAATAAATACTAATAAAAGCACATTTATGGATTTTTATAGTCATTCCTCTAAACCTTCTCAGATTGTTTCACGATGGGAAGGCAATTAGACAGTAAGTTGGGATTCCCTACATGAACCTTGTTTCTATTGATTTCAAAATATTCTACTACACAGCTTGTTTAACTACGATAATTAAAAACTTACCATCAATGTTATATGAAAGAATATCCACAATGGCGTCTGCTCTCATTTGGTATCTTACAGCGTAGCTCTGGATGTCGGTGGTTGTGTTCCCGCCACTGTAGGATGCGGACCAGTTGTAGAAGTTGCTGTTAATGTTAGATGACAGATCCAGTACTCCGAGCAATGGTACTTTAAGTTGGTAATAATTGGGAATGGTGAAGGCTGGGACCCTGAACTCTTGTGATGGGATATTTACACCCATTGACTGCAGTTCTAATGATGGAGACCTCAAGGTTTTGGCCACCAGTTGGTGAGATGACTTTCCTGCAAAAGGTAGTGGGATGTTCACGGTAATGCTCTCCTTGTTGAATTTGTATCGGATCAGTCCATCGCTGCAAAAAATAGGAGCATAATAAATATAACGGAGCTGTAAAGTTTGAAACAATACAAGTATATACAGATGTAGCAGAGCTTGTCTTTGAGTAGATGGACCATCTAAGCTCTGTTATGTATCATTTGTTACCTATTAAAGAACAGGTTATCTGGAAAAGCTGGGACACCCAGTTCCTGCATGTTGAGATCTCTTAATGCATACAATTTGTTGCTGAGAGTTTGTGCATATGGACTGTCCCTTGAAGCCGCTTTCAACCAATTGTTTGTTGCCTGGAATAAAGGAATGTTGTATTTAGATACAGTTTTTCACTAGACCCGTCCACCTATACATCTATAGCATGTAGGCCTGGCGAACATGGATATATTAAGCAATTTATAGCAGATTTCGGCCATATTTGCAAACAGATTTTGGTATTGTCCCTGGTGGTCATCCTAACTTTGTGTAAAATGGATTTATATTCCGATACTGTAGCTTTGCAAAGTATCCTCACACTGCTGTGCTCTTAGCTTTCTGCATTTAACTATACCACAGCCCTACCCCTCCCTACCAACCGCCCATCCCCATAGTTTGAGTGGTTGCTGTAATATTCAAACAGAAGCATGTTTTAACTTTTACTCTGAGCAGAGGGGAGGGGCTGTGAAGTAGTACAATGCATTAGAGCACAGCAGTGCCAGGACACAATCCCAGTACACTTGGAAAATCTTCAATCATGGAGTCCATTTTCACAGTCCTCACAACATACACAGGTTGTTATTATTATACAGATCTCCGGTTTTGCATGGTCTAAACTACTGACTATGCAATTATAATTATCGAGTGTATATATCGTCGAGGTATACAGAAACTAGCAATGGCAGAAATATTTGAGCTGCGTTTGCCGCCAATTTAAAGGGGATGAGTATCTCTGGTTAGTGTTTAGACATCACTTACCACTATACCCTGTGAAGCAATATGGCGGATAGTCATGTCTGTCTGAGCCACCTTATGGTCTAGGACTTGGTTGGCGTAGGCCTTTAGAGACTCGGGGTAGCTGGCAAAGTCGGAGAAGCTAACGTCGGGCAATTCTTTGGCAATCTTCTTCATGTCACTGTTAGAGGCCGTGTTCCAATTTAGCTCGACCTTTTCATCATCTGGATGTGATATAAAACGTAAAGGTTAAGTCGATACTGAAGGATTTGCCAAATATATAAAGATGGTCATCAGACTTTTCTGCACGTATCTATAGGTTTGGCTTAAGGTCCTTTTGATATACAAAAGTTGAAGAGAACCTTACCATAGGTGAACACAAGGTTTTTTGACCCAGAGAGCGCACAGATTGTGGCAGAAGACTTGAGCTGAAGGCTGAAGTCATTCACGACTTTCTTAAGTCTGGCATCTGCTTTGGTCTCGATTTTCAGGAATGGAACTGAAAGTTCTCCGCTTAGGACACCTTCAGTTCTGCCATCATAGCTGGGAATGGAAGAAAAATAAGACTGAAGAAGGTCTAGGGTGGTCACAGCTGTAGAGACTGTATAAAGAAACATAACCAGTAGGGTTGGCCTTATTTTACATCATGAAGTAAAGCATTTCCTTCAGTGTCCGGTAGACCTCATTGAAATATCTATGGGACTGATGTAGTCAGCTGAGCACAGTGCTCTGCTATCTTCATCAGTCTCATAGACTGAGAATGTATGTCAACGCCCGCCCACCTGACCATCAATCCATACAAACCTATGACTAGCTTAGGAGTTTTTTGTGTGGGACAACCCAGTTGTATAGACCTCTTACACTGGAGGACCATACTCAATGGGGGTCATTTACTAAGGGCCTGAATCGTGATTTTACGGCGGGTTACCCAAATTTTTCCGTTTTGCGCCGATTTTGCCTGAATGGCGCTTACCTTCACCCAGCAATGGATCGTGAACTCCGGCGGACCTCGGCGGACTTCAGCGCAGCAGCGACACCTGGTGGACGTCGGTGGAACTGACTTAGTGAATCGCCGGAAGACCCGAATCCACCGCAGAGAACGCGCCGCTGGATCGCGAATGGACCAGGTAAGTAAATCTGCCCCATTATGATTATAATGGGCACCATGTAAAGATGACCAATCTTTAGTATAGTTCACCCTATTGGTGGAGGACTAATTCTTGCCATCCTTCCTGATTATCTTTATCAGGAGCATATATGAATCTGTGTATAAAATATATGACTACCTTAGTCTTCCAGTAAAAGTAACTTCTGGGACCTGGTGATTGTTGAATTCAGCAATGAGAGCGAAATTTCTCTGGAAATCATTGGACTCATCGTTGACCCTAATGCTGCCACCAAATTGGATGTTGGCATCAGGGACCTCCACATTACTCGTCAAAATGATCTTGTTGCGGTTAAATTTGAAGGTCAGCCTCGCCTCTGATGTTGTTCCTGTGAAACAAGATCAAATTTTTGAATATATATATATACATTCCATGGACAATAGTTTTTGAATATGAACTGCCCCTTTAACAAACAGTAAATCCAAAAACTTTTGTTACCTTCGGCTTGGGCTGAGATTTGAACAGTGTCTACCAGGTCACGTTCTTCCCTGTTCATGCTGTAACCTGCAGTCAGGGAATATTCTTGTACCTCTCCTGTTGGCTGTATCTCTACTTCAAACCTAGTAAAATAACAAGTTAATTAGATTATTTTTACTGTTTTCCTAACATAAATTACTAATTATAATAAAAAAATTTCTATAAAATACTGGAGTAAGTTCACCATATACATATTAATACAGCTCCAAATGAGTTTATTACTAGCTGTATATGTCTATAGACAGAGAGCTCCCCCTACTGGTGGCTGTAAGCACGCATAGTTTTAGCCTGTAGCTGCATGGCTTTAGAGCTCTTTGTAAAAAGCAGACCTATATATAAATATATAAAATCACTTACCTGAACTCTCCGGTGAGTGGGAAGTATGGAGCGCTCTCTAGAGAGCTGGCATTAGAATATCCAATGTTTGTGCAGTAGTTCAGTCCGGTGAATAGAGGCGAGCAGGTTGACCGTTCTTCTCTGTTCTCAACTATGGAAGGCATCACCTCAGTCTTTGATGCGAAGACCAAATTGACTTTGTTGCTAAAATAAAGGAACATTGATTACTTACCTATTATAAGGTCTATATCCCATCTATCTATTTATCTATCTCATATCTATCTATCTATCTCTCTATCTGTCTCATATCTATCTATCTATCTATCTATCTCTCTATCTCTCCATCTATCTGCCTATTACTCACTTGAGGCTGAAGAGTTTGGTTGGGGTGGTGGGTGCAGGAATGGAGAACTTGATCTGACCGTCTTTCACAGAGAAGCGAGCCTGGATGCCAGATTCGTGGTAGATGTTGGTGTTCATCTGCACCGCGTGCTTGGAGAACTGAGGAGTCTGAATTCCCATTTGAGTAACAAATTCTACTGCCACTGCTGGTTTCAACGAAAATTCTGCCTTTACCTACAAGGAACACGTATGTATATATTAGTATCGATTCATTATTGACTACAATTTACTAAAATATCTTCTAATTTATTCAAAGGGGTCTTGCATGAAAAAAATTCATGCGAGAGTTGTGAAAAAAAAACTAAAGGTGGCCGGAGGGGGCTGCTTAAAAAATAAAGATCTACTTACCTTCCGATGCCCTCCGGTGTCCCGTTCTGCTGTCGCTCCGGTCCGGGCGCCATGTAAACAAACATGGCCGCCTGAGCAGTGATGGATTCAGCTTCCGGCCGGACCCGACAACCTTCCAGCCCCCATACACAATGCTGTGTATAGGGACGGATAAGCGTGGCCAGCCACGGCGGGCTGGAAGCTGCATCCAGCGCCCAGACTGGAGCGAAAGCAGCGCGGGACACCGGAGGGTGTCGGAAGGTAAGTAGATCTTTATTTTTTTAAGCAGCCCCCTCCGGCCACCTTTAGTTTTTTTTCACAACTCTCAGACAACCCCTTTAATCTTATTCGCTGGAGCACAGCCTGACAAACAGCACCTTTAATGAAAATTGTGTAATGCTTAGTTCTTCCTTTAGGGGTGCTGTGGGAAAACTGAACATTGGCTGCAAGATTCCCTACAGATCACAGTTAAGTGATGTAAATCCCATAAGCAGAACAATTGTCCTAGGACCGATCTAAAATAAATAGACGGTCCTAAGCTGTAACCCTTCCCCCTCCAAAAAAATAAATAATTAGCACTTACATTTCTGTTTCCAAATTTCATTCCAGCCCTTGTACCCGGAGCAATTATTCCAGAAAGACCGATTTGGAGCTGGAGACCTGATCCAGTTGGGAGGGTGAACTGATTGTCCATGAAAATGTAGTGGACGAAGAGGTCACTGTCAACACCCCCAGAGAAAAGCTGTGCAACCTGAAATAATACATATTTATTATAATACTATTATATATATATATGAGGTTATATATTTATTACGTTAAATCTTTTATTGCTTTTAGCAGTGTTACTGGTAAATATAATATTATATTTAATAAAATATAATTTTTTATAGTTAATATTAATATTAATATTATCTTAACGAATATATTATATAGTTGTTATTAATATTTTATTTATTTTTATTTTAATATATATATATAAGTAAAAAGATATAAAATATTAATAAACACTATAATATATTCATAAAGATATGAAATATTGATATAAACTATAAAAATAAATATTTTATTGATATATAGGATTATGATTCGCAAGAGGCCAGAATTTCTCTACCATTTACTTGATTCCTACCTTTGCAGGAAGATTTTGTGCAGACTGGAAGCTCCTTAGCAGCACATTTCCCAAAGTCTTGAAGTCGCTCATTTTAAGGTAACCAAGTTCTTTGCCGAGGATCTGCAGGTAGGCCTTAGCCTCTGGGGCATTGCTAGATCTCACTTCCTTTACCAGCTTCTCCACACTGAGTAAGATGGCCTTCTTCAGGTCCTACAGGAAGTGATGACAATGATGTAAGCGTCCACTCTGTACAATGTGTGAGATCTCTATGGTCCATCATCATGTTGAGACTTCTCCTTACCTGGTTCTGCTGGTCTTGTCTGGAGACACCAAACCACTTGTACAAGATTTCGGTGACTTTGTCTGGAACTTTTCCATCGGCCCAGTACAAGGCCTTTGTGGCACAATCTGGGAAGAAGCCGCCTTTACCGAAAAGAGCATCGAGCGTTGGCTCAAAGCCGTTACCCTCAAGACCGATCTGTGGAGAACAAGCAAGTAGATCTATTTAGGTGTGAAAATATATATGATCTAATTTTATGGCCAAATAGTGACCATACTGGGTTAGGACTATGGATATCTTAGATGGTCTTTTCTAGGCCTGGCCATACTTATTAAAGGGATTGTGCCATAATAGAAGCATAGAAACTCTCCACAGAATTTAGACCAAAAGTCCCCCGACGTACAGATCTGCATCTTCTATCTGAGCTCCGTTTTAATTAGACATGGGACAGCTAGCTTGTGGAGGTGGAGGTCCTCTTACCTCGAAAAGATCCACAGACTCTCCAAACACTTTCAGGGTTGTCTCCAGCATGACCTCTCGGGGCATGTATCCAGTATAGTCATAGATGAGGTTTCCTTCCACTTTAGCTGCTACGTTATCTCCCAACCCGGGGATATCCACCGTCTTGGAGATCTGGTAATTCTTGGACAATTTAGCGAAGTCGCTGATGATTGTAGGGACACCGCTTGACCTGAGAGTTTCTTCTACTTTGCCTTTAAGACTGTTGACAAAATTGATATGTTAGTCTGAGACCAGCTACAATCGTGGAACTTCAAATATTTTTCATAGTCCTGCTGCTACTAACAACAACACACACACAAAGGTATAAGTACAGAGAGACAAAACCTAACACTGGCTGTATGATTAGGGCTGCTGACAGATTCCCTTTGATTTCAATGAAAGTTGAACCAAACTCCCTTTATAGGTGTCTGCAGGAACTTCTAATGCTATGGCCATTTGCAGTGGAGCAGGGGATTGATTTTTAGCTGCTATAATGATACATCAATATGATGTATTCTTGGTTGAACTTGATGGACATGTGTCTTTGTCAACCGTATAAGCTATGACGATGATGTATAAAATGATAAAATAATAATAAATTATAATAATCAAACTGCAAGGACATGTATCCCGGATCGGTTATACTTACTCCTGCATTTCCGGAGCCTGTGAGTCCCGAATGTTAACAAGGTGAGAGGCGACAAAGTTCTTCACTTGCTCATTGTCCTCCTTATTGAGGGCACGGACTACCCTGCGCAGGTCAGATTGCGATGGGCTCTTCATCAGGGTGAGGTAGGCCGCCAGACGCTTTTGCACTGGAGCGTTTCCATCCTGGAAGACCTGGACAAGCGTGCTTCGAGCCTGTTTCCAAATGATAATATGTGTTACTAAGTAGGGGTGACAGTAAGCACAGGAGCAAGTTCCTCCATAATTCCTATTCCTAGGGGTTCCTATTAACAGCAGTTTATGTGAGACCATACGTGTATACCTTTATATAACAGCAGTTTATGTAACACCATACGTGTATACCTTTATATAACAGCAGTTTATGTGAGATAATACTTTTATGTCTTTATATAACAGCAGTTTATGTGAGATAATATTTGTATACCTTTATATAACAGCAGTTTATGTGAGATAATACTCGTATACCTTTATATAACAGCAGCTTACGTGGGACCATACGTTTATACCTTTATATAACAGCAATTTATGTGAGAACACATGTGTATACCTTTATACAACAGCAGTTTAAGTGAGACCATGCGTGTATATCTCTATATAACAGCAATTTATGTGAGACCATACTTGTATACCTTTATATAACAGCAGTTTATGTGAGACAATCATCATTCACACTACATGAAGATTTGAGAAATGCTTGGAACCACCCAGATCAACACTATAGGGATGCACATGTAGTAGTGCCGATAGTTTACAATATTTTATGGACTTGTTGGCTACATTACTAGTATTATAAATTGCTCATAGTAGTTAGTAGGAACCTTGCTATAGATTTAGCATTCATGCACCGGAACATCAACTGTCTGGAGGTTTTCTGGCCATGGTCTATATGACTATATGTGCACATTGCAAATTTTTATAACAATCTCACTTGAGTAGTGGCGGTGGGTACCAGAATCCTAAGGGGGTCCATAAGGCATTTGTTCCCCAAACCATTATAGTTGGGGGTCTGGGATAGACCACTCCTGATTATGGAGTGTAACTTACATCATCTGTGATGGACATCTTGCGCAGAGCCTGTATAGCCGCCTTCTGCACGTCAGCCGATGGCGCTGAGCTTCTGACACACCTCAGGATGGACGACTTGATCTGTGGGTTGGCTTCTTCTAAGACGTTGCCCATGATCCCGATGGTCTGAGGAGAAAGACAAATCCTTCACGTTCTGCTCTATCGGATATTATCATTATCTCACAATTCTGTTACTTTTTTGGCGTTCGGTACCTTGAGAGCCAGGAAGGTTTTGTCTTGGTCTCCGGTACATTCATTATCAATGAGGGACGACATGAAATCGGCAACGTCTCTCAACTCAGGGGTGATGGTGTTTCTTTCTTCATAGAAGCTATAGTGATAAGTGGTGGGAAGGGTTAAGTACCAAATGCTAATTACCTTATGTATACTCTTAGCTTAAAGGAAATCTACCCCCAGGATGAAGGACTGTAAACCAAGCACACTTACATGCTGGTGTGTGCACCCTCAGGCAGGATCCAATCTTCTTTGAAATTTATCTGCCCTGGTTTTTACAAAAATAGGCTTTACAGATTATGCAAATCAGCCTGATAGCTGTTAATTGAGTCCAGGGCCCCCTAAGCTCATTTGCATAAGATGTTCTGGGCTCAATTATCACCTATGGAGCCCGGAGCCCCAATGCTCATTTGCATAATGTGAAAAACCTTTAAAAAAAAAACAAGGGCATAAAAAGCTACAAGAAGAGCAGAAGAGCAGATCCTGCCAGAGGGGCGCACACCAGTATGTCAGTGTGCTTGGTTTACAATCCTTCATCCTGGTGGTAGATTTCCATTAAATCTAGCTTAGATTCCCCATAGAGCTGAATTGGGAAACCTATAATCCCCATCGCATAAGTAGTTAGCAGTTCATAACCAGAAGTGAAATGAAAGTGTACAAGATTGACTTAACAAAACGTTTTTTGGAGTTAATATGAGTAATAAACTATGTTAATTAGAAAGTTTTTTGGTTATTACAATTAGATGCAGTTTCTTTTGCCACCACTAGAGGTCACTGTCATAGATCATTTCTAATACAGGCGGTCCCCTACTTAAGGACACCCGACTTACAGACAACCCATAGTTACAGACGGACCCCTCTGCCCACTGTGACCTCTGGTGAAGCTCTCTGGATGCTTTAAAATAGTCCCAGATTGCAATAATCAGCTTAAAATTGTCTGCAATGAAGCTTTATTGATAATTCTTGGTCCTATTACAGCAAAAAAATTTGAAACTCCAATTGTCACTGGGGCAAAAAAAAAAATTGTCGGGAACTACAATGATAAAATATACAGTTTCGACTTACATACAAATTCAACTTAAGAACAAACCTACAGTCCCTATCTTGTATGTAACCCGGGGACTGCCTGTACCTGGTTCCTTAGGCTGCATTCACACAGTGCAGATTGGAAGAAATATGTGATTTTTTTAACGCATTTTCATTTTTAATAATGTGAAACCCATTTATTCAACATTCAACAATATCATATATCCAGTCTGTATACACTCTAAGTCTATGTTGTCTAATACTCACTTGCTGACAGCGTGACTCAAGGCGTAAAATGCAGCTCTGCTCTGCGTATACTGGGCCATATTCAGAAGTTCTCGTACGCGTTTGGTGCACGGTGAAGGCAGAAGCCCAAGTGCATATGTGACGGTATCGCTCAGCACAGGTGATATATCCCCCGTGCGCAGCACCTGAAGAATAGCTCCGAAACATTCAGGGGTCCCACACTGGATCAGGGCTTGTATTGTAATAGGGCTGAAAGGAAAATATAATAGAAAAAAAAAGAATATAATAATATAAATGCACAAAGTATAAACATTATAGGAAATTTATGATAAGAATTCAGGAAAGTTTTGAGAATCTTTTACAAAAACTACAAAAACTTTGAGTGAATTTAGTGCAATGATGACATCTAGTGGTCATAACAGGAATGTGCGCTGTTTGGAGGAAACCCATGCAAACACGGAGAGAACATACAAACTCTTTGCAGATGTTGAACTGAATGTTACGTAGCCA
The DNA here is from genome assembly GCF_040894005.1 of Engystomops pustulosus. Taxonomy (NCBI): domain Eukaryota; kingdom Metazoa; phylum Chordata; class Amphibia; order Anura; family Leptodactylidae; genus Engystomops; species Engystomops pustulosus. Next base: position 206,769,328 of record NC_092413.1, on the reverse strand, counting down.
CTGAGCCATCGTGCTGTTCCGATGCAAACTATAATGTATTGTTCATACTACTGGTCTCTTCATATGGGAAAGAGACAACTTAATGGATGGAAAGGGCATGTTTGTGCATAGTTACCCAAAATGAGGCAGTTTTGGGCCATTGCAGGCTCAAATCTTCTACTAGTGTTCCAAAACTATATGAATAAAAAATTCCTGCTTCTACAACCCCTAGAAATCAGCTGCAGGTGTTACATTTTCCTACAGTGCCCCCGCAGGTGATATGGTGCATTACATAGAAAATCAATGAGCTGTATTCAGAGCTCTGGTCATCACTCTCTACTCTGGATAACTGGTGAAGATATAAATATATTGTAGGACTCCACTCTTTTATATCAGCATAGATAGAGGAAATCTACCAAAAAATCCATCATGATAAAACAAAGACACTTACTCATAGATCCAGGCACCGTGACAGTGGTATCTTCTTATATTTGTTAACCATGGCCTCCTTCCATCTAAAATCAATGTTTAAAATTATACTGATGAGCCAGAACCCCCGGAAGGGGGTTGTTATCAGAGCTCATCATCACTGTAGCTTCACAGGCAGTTACACTGTGCAGGAGCACTTGCCCTTTCCCTCTGCCTGATGTAATCTTATAGCAGCATGATGTATCAATACACAGTGGGAGGGGGAAGTGCTTCTGCACTGTGTAACAGCCTGTGAAGCTGCAGCATGCAGGGGCTCTGTTAACGACCCTTCTGGCTCATTAGCATAATTTTAAAAGTCGATTTTAGAAGGAAGGAGGCCATAGATAACACATATAAGAAGATAACCAGAGTCACGGTGCCTGGATCTATGAGTAAGTGTCCCTGGTTTAGCATGATGGATTTTGATGGTAGATTTCCTTAAAGGTGAGCCTTTGGGACCACCCAAAAAAGAGGACACCCACTTCAGGGTAAAGTTTACGTCACTGATTTCTGACAATATTCAACAGTCCTGGCATCAGTTGGGACGGCTTTGCTGTAGGATATTTGGGAAGGTGTGATGCTTGAATAAAATACCTTGATAACTCCATCAGGCTTGGGACAAGGGGGCCCAGGGTCTCGTTGTTGAGGGTCCGCAGTGCTGTAACAAGTTTGTGGAACCTGCTCGCCCTCTGCTGGTTCTGTTCTGTAGTTGAGGATTTCTGCAGCTCCCTCAAGTTCTCCAAGACGGCCTCTTCACTGGAGGAAGGAGGCACCTCAGCTTCCAGGGCCAGGCCCTTTACGAACTGTGAATCTATAAAGAATACCGGGTCACGTATGAAATATACAGCACGTACGTATCCAATATGCCTCTGTATGTCACAATATACCCCCAAATACTGGTGTGCCACCTGCTGGATGACGTAGGAACTACAGCGTTATCAATGATGTCAATAGCTTCACACCTGAAAACTCTCTGTTGTTGGTCTTTGTGGAGTCTTCCAGCTTCAGGTTCTGGGTGACTTTTGCCATCATGCCATACTGGTTCCTGGAAAAAATGGAAAATTATATGTAAAGACTAGAGTCAGGGGATATATCTATAGGGGAAGCAGATAACCTGGCATGGGGATGCTCTACTGAGGGTCCATCTGTAAAAATGACTATATCTAAGGCCACATTCACATGACCGTAGTGGAGGCCTGTGATGCAGCGTCACTTTGAGGCCCTCTTCGAGGTCTATGGCACCTGGTTATGGTTTGGTAAGCCCGTGGTGGCTCACCGTGACTGGACCAGGCGATCATGTTTCTCCACTAAATGTAGCCTCATGACTAGTTATCATAGGAATTTGGATAAATTTGCACTTACTTGTAGGAGAAGGGAAGTAAGAGATGGGTCTCCACGCAGGAGGCCTCGGACACATGTCTTCTCTTAGCCTCCAGGGTGTACTGACAGGACTGGCTGCTGCTCACCAGGGTGGACAATGGAGTATTCTGGGGGAACAAGGAATGAAATCATATAAATAAGGAACCGATAAGCCCTGGAGATCTCTCGGGGTGAGTAATACATCATACACACCAGTCCTTTAAAGAAAGCGATGGGGCTGACGTAGTCTCTGTAAGGTGTGAACTGGTCGCATGACTTCAGGTCCGTGTTGACGGTAATATCGGTGCTTTCTTTCTTTACTGCACGGATTTCACACTTTCCGTAGACAGTGTCCTAAAAAAACAAAACAAGTAAAACCAATGTGAAAAATAAGGAGTGGAAAATAAAATGTATGGAAATTGTGGTGTTCCAGTGAGTAGAGCGGAGCTGCATTACCAGGTGTAGTCTATGGATGAGAGTGGGGCTTCTTATGGACAATCCTTTTTCCCAACGCAGATTTATCATCAAGTTTCTGAGGTAAAACTGTTCTAGTTGCTGATTGAAACCAATCAGAGCTCAGCTTTAATTTTATAAACAGCTGTGGGAAAATGAAAGCCGAGCTCTGATTGGTTCCCATGGACATCTAGAACAGTTCTGATCTAAGAGACTTATGATAAAGCACCACCAAGACTATCTGCCTTGTATATCTGGGTTATTCATAAATTAATGTCCACCAGGGGGGACAAATCTAAAGAAGTAGTCTCCACCTTGTGTGGCTCTTGAGCAGTTGTGAATCTACAACTCCCAGTGGCTTTGGGTACATGATGGGGGTTGTAGTTTGGAGAGTTCTCTCCTACTCTACGGCCATTCCAGTTCTCCATACCATGTTACTGGTTTCCTGTGCGTCATCTGGAACCAGAAGAGCGGAAATGATGCCTCTCTTGATATTCAGTATATTCACAGGCTCCTCCTCCTTAGGATATAAGACGACCCGTTTTCCGTCCTGAACGCTGAAGTTAACTTCATACCTAAAGAGTTGAAAGATTTGTAAAGATCATAAGTATACAGAAAAAAAAGGAGCGGTATTAATTCACGAATAGTAAGGGCAAGGATCAGAAGATTTTTCATAGTGGCTCCTTAGCAGGACAAGGTAGAGGTTGAAGTTCTTCAATTAGAAATACTGACAAATTCTGACAAATATTTTGTGGGAGAAGAGTCTGTATCTCTTATTGGTTGAAATCACAGATCTCCTTAGGCTAAGGAGTCCAGTAGGCGGTCTTACTTAGTGATTGCCAGCATTCCCTATATCAGTACATACAGAGGTAAGGATCAGTCACTGGGGAGAACCTTCATATTGAGTTTTTATAGAACTTGTAGTGATAACTCCTTAAAGGGATTGTCCCAAGTATTTGTGTTATCCCCTTTCCACACATTTAGGGATAACAAGGTAATCGTGACTGCTGGGACCACCACTGATCACAAGATGGGAACCCCTAGCAATCTAGAAAATGAAGATCCCATTCTTACTAGTGGGTTGTGAGATCGGACAAGCATGATGTCTTCCGTTCCATTCACTCTCTGTGGGAGTAGTCAGATATAAGTCATCCATTAAATTGGAGCTGGTACCGATTGCGGGTGTTAACTGTTTAAATACCTCTGGCAAAGTCGGGAATGAGCAGCCACTGGCATGCCAACATCATCGGAAGCCACAACCCTCCCCAAAATGGCAGCACACAGAACCGCCATGTGACTGCAGTAATTTATTTGCCAGCGGTAACTAAACAGTTAACACCCATGATCGGTCCTAGTGGTGGGTGTTAGCATCTCGGTATGGGTATTAGAATCATGTTTGGCGAGTTTCGGCCAAACCTGAATTTTAAGGGGTCTGCTCATCACTACCCATTAGTAAGAATGGGATCCCTGTTCTCTTGATCAATAGGGGGCCCCTGCAGTTAGACCCTCACCTCTCCTGTGGTTAGAGTATAACTTCAGACATCCCCTTTAAAATATCCTCCCCACTTACTTAGACATAGCATTGGAGAAGTCTTCAGAGTTCTTGGCCTTCTTGTAGATGGCTTTGCCTTCGGCACTGATGAAGGACACCTCTCGCAGGGTGCACTGCTTTATCCTCAGGATGAAGTTGCATGGCTGCGGCACTTCCAGCTCAACCTATTATCAAAAAAATATTTAAGAATAATCAGAAAAAAAAACTTAGCATGTCCTGCATCTCTGTCTGGTCCAGTCTTGCCCACTCACCTTGCAGTTAAATTTGGAGCCGCTCTGTGAATCGGCTGTGCCGCTCACCCCGGTTGTTGCGGAGGCATCATAATTATATGTATATTTCCTAAGATGTCTGAATTTGATTGCATCTCCTGAAAGAAATGTAATAGTACATGTAGTAGATGATTATATAAGCTCATTCTATACCATCTCCATATTAAAGGGACCTACTTATGTCTCACTAGAGGAGTGGTGGGAGGATAGACTTACTAAGCCTCTTCAAAGTCTCACCCAGCACCTCAGGGGCGGGGATAGACTCCCAGTAGCTCAGGGGCTGGCTCTAGTTCTCTGCACTGCTGAACCGCCAGGGGTCATATTTTTTTTTATTTTTGACTGTTTTGATAAAAGCTGTTTTTAGGAGGCTGTGCACACATATTGCTCATTTAGTCTTCATGTCTTTCTACTTCGATCTCACCGCATAATTTAGTAGAAGCCCAGGAAAGCTCAATGATCGGTTTGATGTTATGACATCAATACTGGTTGACAGCCAATACCTGGACATAGCTGAGCTAAGCCCTTAAAGACGTTGTCCAAAATTTGATTGTTTTACCCTATTCACAGGATTAGCGTTAACATTCTGAGCATTTGGAGTCCAACTGGAGTCCCCATTGATCTTAGGGCCAAGGGACCCAGAAATTGAAAAGGTATAAAATAAACACACAAAACAATAATAACTTAGAAGGACTTGAAGGAAATGACCATATAACTAAATGATCAAAGATAAGAATCATTTTGTGTCGGACAATGTAGCATAAAAGCTACAAAAAAAATTCTATATCAATATCTAAAATGACCATACAAATTAATTTAGTCAATTTTAATATCAATTTAAATACAAATCATGAAATAAAAAACCAACACAAAATACATGTGTATAACTCCCCCCCCCGCCCCCACCTATGAGATTATTTAAAAGCGGTGATTTCTATTTCCTTATGTTTAGGGGAAATTAATAATAGGCTTTTCTATGTACAATTTTCTATAACAATTAAATTTAATTTTTCACATTTTTTGTAAATTCAGTATTTAAAAATATTTTTAATATTTTTTAAATTTAACTATTTTATATATGAATAAAATTATATACATATTCATAGGATGTAAAATATGTGAATCATCCAATTTCCCTTTCCAACTTTTTGCTAGGATTTGCCGAGATTGGAAAACAACTGTCATGGCTTCACTTGTCATGTGTCTGGTGCCCACTAGGGGGCGCTATACCCTTACATTTCATGCATGTAACGGCAGTCATTTCCCAATGAATCCGAGTTTATCTAACACTATGTCCTATAGAGAACAACATGTATCTTTTCCAGGTAGCAGGATCGTTCTACAACCTCCAATCCAAAGGTTAAACACACAGTCCACATTTCATGAGATAATCTGCAATGAATTATTATCCACACTGATAGGGCAGGTCTGAAGTCAGCGCAAGGCCTGCTGTTTACCAGGGCGACTAGGTACCATAGTCCAGTCCAAACGCAGATGGGACACTGTCGCAAGACTGGAAATCACCTCCCCTGCTTCAACCTTGGTGACTCCAGTGATAAAAAAAAAATGATGAAATTTTTTGCTTTTATTGGCTATCAAGGACCTGAGTCTAAGGAAGACGTTATAATATAATACAATAAGGAAGCTGATCTTACTTGAACAGCTGGGATTCTGGCTGTCTGTCCCATCTTCTTCTACAAAAGGAATGAAAAATAATTTTTAATAATAATAATAATAATAATAATAATAATAGAAATAAAAAATGCTGAATAATATTTAATATAATACTAGTAGTAATAATAATAATAATTATAATATATTATATATACTCAAATATAAGCCTAGTTTTTCAGCACATAAAATGTGCTGAAAACCCAAACTCGGCTTCTACGTGAGTAAAAAAAAATGTAGGTTTTACCAGGTTTTTGTGGTAAAATTAGGGGCCTCGGCTTATACTTGGGTCAGCTTATACTCGAGAATATACGGTACTTTTCCGATATAAGGCCCATCAGAATAATGGCAGTCTTTATAAGAAGTGTATGGGGGTAGCAGATAATGGTTATCGCCCCAGTCTGCGGCCATATTTACCCTGGTTGTTCTATTTATCCCCCTGTCTGAACAGGGTCGGAGTGTTAGAACTGAAACATGACATGTCTTGTAGATGGTCTGTACTAAAGACATGGAAGCGACTACGTACCAAAGCAGGGACTAAGCAATACAAATCCCATTGCAATGGTATAAAGTAAAAAAACGGGTGGGGGTTAGTGGGTGCTCAGCTTTCAACAAGGTTGACTTGTCTTCTTGTCGTATCCATATGCAAGTAAGGCCGTACTCTAAAAGATGAAGACGTACTTCACCCATGAGACCCAAATAGACAACGTCTCTGCCACACGCTCTGATTTAAACCAATAAGGGGAAGTTGCCGATACTGGTTCACATATGGCAACACTTGATAGACTCTACTGAGGAGATTTATCAGAAGTGTCTTGGAGCAGTTGCTCATGGCAACCAATCAGAGCTCAGCTTTCATGTTCCCTCAGAAGTTTATAAAATGAAAGCTGAGCTCCCATAGAACAGTTTTGCTCTCAGACACTTCTGATAAAACTGCCCCAGTATGGGAGGTATTTGCCCCTTATGACTCTTATAGAATATAGAGGTGTAAGAAAGTCTAATCTATACCGGTTAGGAACCAGAAAAAATTTAGTCTGGTGTACTACAGATGTCTAGGGTATGTTATAGAGGCCAAATATCTTCACATTTTTTATATGATGGAAAAGTTATGAGATAAAGGAACAATCTCAAGATGAAGAGAAAAGGAAACACAAATTGTGCAATGTATAATTTCCATATGGCCTTTACAGCAGCCTACAGACACTATCTATCTATCTATCTATCTATCATCTACCTTTCTAATATCTATTATATCTATCTATGTATCTATTTATCTAGCTAATATCTAGCTACAAGTTAGTGTAAAAACTTTCCAAAACTCAACCCCTATGAGCGGACCACTCCATGAACCACAGAGAGATCAATAAAAAAAACTATATACCGGTATATACTGATCAAATGACTGATAATCCAAATAAATGTATTTTTATATAAAGTTATTTTTTTCTTTGAACTACAAAAAATGAATTCAATACATTATACATTATTAAGATCAAAAAATAAAAAAAATCTATAAACAATTTAACAAATGCATTCAAAATGTAAACTGTATAAAAATAGACAAAGGTATGAGTATAAAAATAATTTGCACCTTTTCCCCCTTTTAAATCTGTATATATAACTATATAGTATAAAATACAGTATATAAAACTTTAGTATATAGTATACACTATACAATATATAAAACTATTGTTTGTTCTGTTTTTTTAATATTATTTTTTATAGTTAATATTAATTTAGTTATATAATATACATATAATTTACTTAAATTAATATTTTAGATACTAAAATTTTAGAGCCTTTTGATTTTTTAAAAAAATATTATCAAATAATTTTTTCCTGTAACAGGACAGCCAGGAGGTAGCAATGATAAAAACAGATATTCCTCAATAGTTTAGATTATTTTAAGTAAGTTATTGAACATATCCACATTGCATGTCCAATTCTTCATCCTTCCTACAAAAAATTTCATGTATAACGAAATCATATCAATCGACCATATATAGTTGCCCGAAAGTGAAAAATTTCCCTACAGGGTCCATTACTTACGAGCTAAGATGCAACTGCTGCCGAACAGCACAAGGAGCAAGAGCGTCCTAGTGCCCATGATGAGCTATGACAGCTCTCAGGAGCTCCTTATCGCCCGTCTTTGCCAATCCTGGCTTCACTTCTTGCGTGCCAGGGAGAGAATGAGCCTCTTGCCTTGGACATGAATTTATATAGGCAGGAAAACCAGCTGAGTTATTGTGTTTGGGAGTTCAGAGCAAATTGCAAAAGGTCCAAAGGGTAAAGTTTTGCCTGGGAGATTAGTGTGATGACCCGGGCCTAGAGCTGAGAAAACAGCAGAGTAGCAGTAGCAGATCAAGAGGGCAGCACCAGGAGCTAGAGCTCTATATATATATTACATATGCAGGCGGTCCCCAACTTAAGGACACCCGACTTATAGACGACCCCTAGTTACAGACGGACCACTCTGACCTCTGGTGAAGTCTCTGGATGTTACTTTAGTCCCAGACTGCAATGATCAGCTGTAAGGTGTCTGTAATGAAGCTTTATTGATAATCCTTCGTCCCATTACAGCAAAAAATTGTGGAAATCCAATTGTCATAGTACATGTAGTAGATGATTATATAAGCTCAGTCTATACTATCTCCATATTAAAGGGAACTACTTATATTTCACTAGAGGAGCGGTGGGAGAACAGCCTTAGTAAGACTCTTCAAAGTCTCACCCAGCACCTCGGGGGCGGGGATAGACTCCCAGCAGCTCAGGGGCCGGCTCTAGTTCTCTGCACAGCTGAGCGTCCAGGGGTCATAATTTTTTTTTATTTTTGACTGTTTTTATAAAAAGCTGTTTTTAGGAGGCTGTGCACATATATTGCTCATTTAGTCTTCATGTCTTTCTACTTCGATCTCACCGCATAATTTAGCAGAAGCCTAAGGTGTCTATAATGAAGCTTTATTGATAATCCTTGGTCCCATTACAGCAAAAAATTGTGGAAATCCAATTGTCACTGGGGCAAAAAAAAAAATTAGTCTGGATCTACAATTATAAAATATACAGTTTCGACTTCCATACAAATTCAACTTAAGAAGAAACCTATGGAACCCATCTTGAACGTAAACTGGGGACTGACTGTACATTACTTTATATAGGGGGCGGATGAAACATTTCAAAGGGAATATGGGAAACATATATTGAAAAAATAAGATTAAAACTATTTCCAATATACATTCCTAACCAAAACTTCTCGGCCATGTCATTGGTGATTTCAGATACCCTTATTTTTTCAAGGTTGCCTGCCCATACGGGGAGCACTGCCTAATAATATAGATTTAATCCAAATAGGACTAACCTAAGCCAGTGTTTAGATGTGGATTAGTGGTCCCTTAATTTATTCCTAGTGGTGGGGGTCCTGGGCATTGGATTTCCACCAATTAAATATAAATGATCCTTTATATCCTTTAAATTGTTGGACGATAGAATAGTAGACAGACCCCTGGATGGTTGTCCCTGTTCCTTTCACTAAAATCCACTGGAGGTGGAGTCAGGTCCCTTTACGATCTCTATAATCCATCTCAAACTATATGATTACAATCAATTTTCTTTTGAGAAATTTGGGTAAATGGTTTTACCCTATAAAAGATACAGGCAGTCCCCTACTTAAGAACACCCGACTTACATACGACGCCTAGATACAAACAGACCTCTAGATGTTGGTAATTTACTATACTTTAGCCCTAGGCTATAATAATCAGCTTTAACAGTGTCAGGTGTCTGTAATTAAGATTCATTGTTAATCCTGGTTCTTATGACAACCCAAAAGTTTTAAAACCAATTGTCACAGACACCCAAAAAATTTCGGCTGGGGTTACAATTATAAAATATACAGTTCCGACTTACATACAAATTCAACTTAAGAACAAACCTACAGAACCTATGTTGTACGTAACCTGGGGACCATCTGTAGAAGCCAAATGTGATTTTGCCTCAGTGTCTCATATTCCAAGCACTATACAATACTTCTTTCTCTTTTTGAATACCCCTTTGAGCTTTTCTTACTGGTGGTTTTATGTTGCCCATGTGATGCTCCTGATGTACTATTCTGGTAAACTACCTGTCCTGCTTACCTTCTACTGTACATCTAGCGATATTTTCAAAGCTCTTCAGACTGGATTTTTCTAAAGTACACTTCCATGCCTCCCGCGGCCAGGATACCTGCGAGCTGCGCAATATAGAAGATCTCGCGACTGTACAAAATTTCTGGTTGATTTCATCGGCTGTCTGGCATGGGAGCAGGGAATAACAATGAGGTGGGAGGCATGCATAAATTAGGTCTCCGAGGAGCCAGGAGGAGCTCAAGGTCCCATCCGACGAGCGCCTGCTGGCTCCTCCAAGACTTAATTTACGCATGCCGGCACATTTGAATATTTTTAAAAAGTCTATTTTCTTGGTGTAACGGAGGCCCCGGAGGAAGCGAAAAGAGGACCCCACATGCCCTACAGGTAACACGGGTGCGTTATGGGACTCCCACCCATAAAATGGTGATAGATTGGCTTTATATGTGAATGCCTGGATGAGAATATCCCTTCAAGCTTTTCTTACTGGTGGTCTAGTAACCGATGTTGTGTTTTCATGTTGCCCATGTGATGCTCCTGATGTACTGTTCTGGTAAACCACCCATCCTTCTTACCTTCTAGCAATATCTTCAAAGCTCTCATTTTTCTAAAGTACACTTTGGGAATGGAGAGAACAATCAAAGAATAAAAACTGAGGCATGTGTGGGTATAGCCCTACATAACGTAGAAATTAATTGGGGTAGGTGGATCATGTTAGTGGATCAGTGTTAGTTGAGTAGTGCAGGAATTACACATCAATTAACAGTGGTTGGAGGTTATGCAGGATTTGGGCACCAAAAAATATGACCCTCAAGATCCAAGAGGGTGACACAAACCACAATTGAGATGCACTTATTGTGAGACTGTTAGAACTGATATTGGACATGTGTGTCCTGAGTGTGTAGAGACTAGTGGCTAGGATATCTTCTTATCATCATTCTAACTAATCCAATGCTTATCTCTCCTGATATCTGCCATTAGAGGATAATTGGAAGGCCCCATGCACATGAGATGGCCAATGGGACATCAGCAAATTTGGTAAATTTTCAACCTATGTGTAGACACTGTTCCTAAGCTAAAGTCTCCAACTCTGCTCCAAAGCATTTGCTTTGATTGGCAGATATAAAAAAATATCTACACAATTTCTTCAATATGTACTTTGTGTTCATTTTCTGTTCGTGGTCTTCATCTTCTATTTTTTGTCAATGCTTATGAGGGCAGCAATGATCTGGAGTGACTCACTGAGGTCTAGGGAGAGTTTTCTAGGCGTGATCTGTGCAGAAAGGAGGTGAAGACAAGCTGTGACATCATCTATTGTCAGTAGTGATGTAATGATGGGTCAGTGTTATCTATATAGAGGTCATTGTACAGGGAGGAGGAGGAGATAAGCTGTGACATCATCTATTGTCAGTAGTGATGTAATGATGGGTCAGTGATATCTATATAGAGGTCATTATACAGGGAGGGGGAGGAGATAAGCTGTGACATCTATTGTCAGTAAAGATGTAATGATGGGTCAGTGTTATCTATACAGAGGTCATTGTACTGGGAGGGGGAGGAGATAAGCTGTGACATCATCTATTGTCAGTAGTGATGTAATGATGGGTCAGTGTTATCTATACAGAGGTCATTGTACAGGGAGGAGGAGGAGATAAGCTGTGACATCATCTATTGTCAGTAGTGATGTAATGATAGGTCAGCGTTATCTATATAGAGGTCATTGTACAGGAAGGGGGAGGAGATAAGCTGTGACATCATCTATTGTCAGTAGTGATGTAATGATGGGTCAGTGCTATCTATATAGAGGTCATTGTGCAGGTAGGGGGAGGAGATAAGCTGTGACATCATCTATTGTCAGTAGTGATGTAATGATGGGTCAGTGTTATCTATATAGAGGTCATTGTACAGGGAGGAGGAGATAAGCTGTGACCATCTATTGTCAGTAGTGATGTAATGATGGGTCAGTGTTATCTATATAGAGGTCATTGTACAGGGAGGAGGAGATAAGCTGTGACATCATCTATTGTCAGTAGTGATGTAATGATGGGTCAGTGTTATCTATATAGAGGTCATTGTACAGGGAGGAGGAGATAGGCTGTGACATCATCTATTGTCAGCAGTGATGTAATGATGGGTCAGTGTTATCTATATAGAGGTCATTGTACAGTAAGGAGGAGATAAGCTGTGACATCATCTATTGTCAGTAGTGATGTAATGATGGGTCAGTGTTATCTATATAGAGGTCATTGTACAGGGAGGAGGAGATAAGCTGTGACCATCTATTGTCAGTAGTGATGTAATGATGGGTCAGTGTTATCTATATAGAGGTCATTGTACAGGGAGGAGGAGATAAGCTGTGACATCATCTATTGTCAGTAGTGATGTAATGATGGGTCAGTGTTATCTATATAGAGGTCATTGTACAGGGAGGAGGAGATAGGCTGTGACATCATCTATTGTCAGCAGTGATGTAATGATTGGTCAGTGTTATCTATATAGAGGTCATTGTACAGGGAGGAGGAGGAGATAAGCTGTGACATCATCTATTGTCAGTAGTGATGTAATGATGGGTCAGTGTTATCTATATAGAGGTCATTGTACAGGGAGGAGGAGGAGATAAGCTGTGACATCATCTTTTGTCAGTAGTGATGTAATGATGGGTCAGTGTTATCTATATAGAGGTCATTGTACAGGGAGGGGGAGGAGATAAGCTGTGACATCATCTATTGTCAGCAGTGATGTAATGATGGGTCAGTGTTATCTATATAGAGGTCATTGTACAGGGAGGAGGAGATAAGCTGTGACATCATCTATTGTCAGAAGTGATGTAATGATGGGTCAGTGTTATCTATATAGAGGTCATTGTACAGGGAGGAGGAGATAAGCTGTGACATCATCTATTGTCAGTAGTGATGTAATGATGGGTCAGTGTTATCTATATAGAGGTCATTGTACAGGAGGGGGAGGAGATAAGCTGTGACATCATCTATTGTCAGTAGTGATGTAATGATGGGTCAGTGTTATCTATATAGAAGTCATTGTACAGGGAGGGGGAGGAGATAAGCTGTGACATCATCTATTGTCAGTAGTGATGTAATGATCGGGTTTTCTTGTATGGTGATCATGTCTGTGATTTAATTGAAGTTACCTCTGCAGAGAAATCCCATGCATAATTAGTAAATGTCAGTCAATTATTAAAGGGAATCTGTCAGCAGATTTGACCAACTAAGACTATAGTGTTAGGGACAGCATTTTAAGGACAGGAAGTGGACTTCCTGTCTGCTCAGGCTGAAATTTACAGAAACACTGAGCTGTCAATCGAAAGAAGCTGGTGTGGTATATTGACAGCCTGGTGAAATGACTCTTCTATTCAGAATTTGACTCTTAATGTACTCATTTGCATATTAGAAAAATGTCTGTAATAAAGGTACAGTGCCTCAGTGGTGATTTTAGATGATATGGGGAGGACTTATCATAATACAGAACATTAAATCAATCAATACATCTAAATGTTATCACTAGATGGACGTTTTTCAGTCTCCGCCTTCTTATATTTAAGCTCTTTATAGAAGGGATATGAGAAGTACAGTAATTTCAGGCAAAGAGATGTAATATTTAGTTGATTTAGAAGATGGTTTTACTGACTGTAGATGACGTACATTCTTAAAGGGATAATCCGGTAAGGGTGACCTTAGTTTATATGCCCCATTAAACTATAAGGAAGGCACGGGGGACAGTCTATTGCTTGGGATAGGTCCCTATTAGCTAGAAAATAGATCTGCCAAAAAAATAGCTTCTGCCCTGGAGAACTTAGCCCAATTTTCTTTTTAAAAAAGGTCTTCATTTACATGTAGGGCTGTCCAAACGGATCATAGAATATGTTCTCACGTTAGCCTGTGGTTTGGTATGACTATCTCTGATTCATGTTTTGGTGCTGCTGAATTCTGCTGACTTATCCCTCCTGCACACATAGTTGCAAAATAGGGCTCTTTTATCCCGAGAGTCAACGGTATTTCGTGAGGGACGCAAATGGGGAGGAGCTTGGCACATAGAAGGCGGGCAGAGAGGTGAACTCCCCTACATCTAATATAGCTATAGTAGTATAGCTGAAATCGGGTCGAAGCGGGACAGAGGGTTTTTGTAGATCCAGGCGTCAGCTTTAAAGGGGTGTTCCCATTTTGCCAAATTAATGTTATTGTTTGTATAATGTAAAGTTATGCAATTTTCCAATTAACATTCTGTATCAATGTATCACTGTTCTCTAGATCTCTGCTTGCTGTCATTCTATAGAAAACTTCTATATCTACTTCCAGTGGACAGAAAATCGGACCAGGGTCACACAGGTGCACAGCTCGTTATATCACAGGGAGTAATCAGAGCCGTGTGATGTAATGAGCCGTGTGACCATGGTCAGATTTCTCTAGACTGGAAGTCAACATAGAAGCTTCCTATAGGATGGCAGCAAGCAGAGATCTAAAAGAAACTGTGAAGAATTGGTACAGAAAATATATTGGAAAATTGTATCACTTTTTATTATAGAAATAATAACATTTATTTGCTAAAATAGGAAAACCACTTTAATAAATTTCCCCCACTGTGCGTCATCCGTATTTTTCATCGCCCATTAGACTTCTATGGGAGGCCACAGATATGGGCCAGAATAAGACCTGCTCTGAGTTCCTCGTGCTCCTAGGCTTAGACACAAGGCTGAGGAATGTCTAGCTGTGTGCATGAGCACATAGAAATACATGGAGCCGAGAAAAAGCTGAAAAAAAAACTCACTGCTCAACATTTCATACCTGTAAACATCATTCTAATATTCTGATTATTTTGCAAGGTTTGTAAACATTAGCTCGGATCATAGGGCTGGACACAGTGAGGGGTACCCTGCCAAAGGGGTCATCTCAGGACAGCATAGGGAAGTCATATACTGGTCATCACAGGACATACAATTCTACACAACCTCTAGGACTCGCTGTATCCCTCCATTTCTAGGTCCATTTGGTTATTTAAGCTCATTATTATCTCCAATGTTTATACTACCCTTTTAAAGGAAACATCCATCAGAATCCATCATGATAAACCAGGGACATTACTCATAGATCCAGGCACTGTGACTGTGGTAATCTTCTTATATTTGTTATCCATGGCCTCCTTCCTTCTAAAATCAACTTTTAAAATTATGCTAATGATCTTGAAGCTCTCTGACGGTGTGCATTATTACACAAGTATAAAAATACAGTCTGTGCCTGACATAAAAAGAACCTGTTACCAGGTTTTACCCCACTAAACTACTCGCCCCCTCAGGTAAGGTATGAAATGTCCTTTCTAGCATCCCCTCTTATTGAAATAGCTCCCCAAAGTCAGACAAATATGACTCTTCTTACCTTGTTTTTGTGTGTGATGAGTCAAGTTTAGTGGTTGCAAGTTTAGTGTTGCTTGAAACGGCCCTTCAATTCTATAGCACCTAAAAACATGCTTTTTGTGTCATATGAAAGATAAGAATCTCATCTTTTAGATCACATGGATTATGGCTTTGTGAGCTACGGAGCCAGAGACATAAACAGCTAAAGACATAGGGGCTTATTTATTAAGGGTCCCGTGGCCATATTTTCGTCTGTTTTCACGACTTTTCGGGAACTGCGTCGGGGATGGTGTCACACGCAACACAAATCAAGTTGGACGTTCTGACTGATTCGGACTATGCCCGGGATTTAACATTTAAATTTGTGTCGCAACCCAAGCACTTACATGCACCAGGAAGAAGAAGGTGAACACCGGTGAAGCGTCACATGCAGGATATCGGGCACACGATCTTCATGAATCGCGGCAGAGTTCATCCTCGTCGGACAGTCTGGATCGGGGATCGCGCAGGGACGGAGAAAGTAAATGTGCCCCATAATTGGAAATACGAACTGCAGATAAAGCAATTCCTGCCTATTTTTTTACCATCTGTGTGTCCAGTTCTGTAGCTCAGTGATCCATATGTTTGATGGGATCTTAAATCTGAGATTCTTATCTTTGAGATTACACAAGAATAATGTTTCTAGGTGCTATAGAACAGAAGTTAGAGGTTTCTGAAATTATACATGCCTGCAAACACTAAACTTGACTCATCTCTTGTGAAAATGACGTGAGAACAGTCATATTTGCCTGACTTTGAGTGAGATTTAACATAAAAGAGGGAATTCCAGAAAAGACATTTAGGGGGTCATTTATCTTATCTCTGTTTGTTTTGGCTTGTTTTTGCCTGTCCTTTTTCTGACTATTTCCTTGTGTTAAATGTTTTTTTTTTTCAGATTTCTTTTTGAGACATTTGTTACAAATGTCGCACAAATGTCTCAAGTCATTCCTTTGCATCTTCCAAGTTTTCCTTAAGTATGGTTTCATCTGGATTTTTTTTGTGTCAAAAAATGGTGCAAATTTTGGATTGCAATGGACTCATGGGTTTTTAGTGCTAATTTCTTGGCAAGGACCTCGCTCAACACTTTGTTTGTCTTGTCTTTATTAGTATGTAGTACATGTTAATTTGTTACTTATGTCATATTTGCCAACATATACTGTAGGTATCTGTTCCTTGTAAGCTGCTATCACAATGACGCTTCCTTTTTGAGCATAAGCTAATAGAAGAGAGTTGAACACAAAAACATGTTGCAAATTTGAGACAGAACGAAAAACAGGAAGAAAAATAAAGCTAAATGACCCCCTTAATCCCCATACCTGAGGTGGCTGTTAGTTTAGTGGAGTAAAACCTGGTGCCAAGTTCCCTTTAAGGACACCCAACTTACAGACTAATCTGGATGTAGGTCATTTACTGAACTTTAGACCCAGGCTGCAATGATCATCTGTAAGATGAAGTTATCAGAGGTGTCTGTAATGAAGCTGTCTATGATCCCTGAACTTATAAGAACCCAAAATTTTGAAAATCCAAAAAAAAATCTTACATATATGGTACCTGTTACGACTTACAAATACACATAGACAAATACAAGTTACATAGAAACCTAAAGAACTTATTAAGGATGTAACTCCGGGACTACCTGTGATTGATCCAGGCCCACCCCTTTAAAAGAAACCTACCACTACGGATCTACCTATTAAGGTAGATCCGGTGGTAGGTGCATCTAACGTATGTAAGGATGGGCCTTTTTAGGGCTAATCCTTTACTCCCCTCTATCTTTTCTAATCTTTAATCAGGGTAATATGCAAATTTTCTAAAGAGGCTACTGGGGCGTGGAGTAGCCGGAGCTGAGGCTGCACGATGTGGCTACTCCATGTCCCAGTAGCCTCTTTGATCCTCCTACCCAGACATCTTCAGCGCGCAATTACAAGGAGCTGTGCCCACTCGTCCGCGAAGCCGGAGATCTGCGCATGCGTAGAACACAGGCCTGCGGCTGCATGATCTCTGCTCCAAAGCCGGAGCTACTGCGCATGCGCAGAACTCCGGCTTCGCGGACGAGTGGGCACAGCTCCTTGTATCTGCTCGCTGAAGATGTCTGGGTAGGAGGATCAAAGAGGCTACTGGGGCGTGGAGTAGCCGTGCCGTGTAGCCTCAGCTCCGGCTACTCCACACCCCAGTAGCCTCTTTAGAAAATTTGCATATTACCCTGATTAAAGATTAGCAAAGATAGAGGGGAATAAAGGATTAGCCCTAAAAGGGGGCTATCCTTACATACGTTAGATGCACCTACCACCGGATCTACCTTAATACTGTAGGTAGACCCGTCTGGTAGGTTTCCTTTAAGCCACTACATATGTCTATATCTAAAGGCAGCAGATATACTAGATGAATAAACAGCCATGTAGAAGTGTGATTCAGCAAATCCTCGCAAACACAAAGCTACAATAAACCTGAGAATGCGATGATGAGCGCAGGGGAGATAATTTCCTATCGGTGAGATTTATCGGAGCCATTAAGCTGACTATCTACTGTACTCGCTGTATTTGCACAATGGCTGAGATTGCTTTGACCCTCGTTATATCAATTTGTGGAAGGTAATTTTTTTTTCTTCTGTTTTTGAGTCAATAGAAACCTCAGCTTCTGTGTTGGGGAATGACTCAGAGGAATGACCCAGAATGTATAAAACAAGAAGCGTCACTGCAGGCGGGGAGATATTTATTACATTATTTTTTCATTTTATTACACCCATATTATCTGATGGCCCACGCTGACTCCTTCCTCCACTTCACGGATGTCCTAATGAGATTGTTTATACACAGTAGCAATATATGTATAGGAAGGATGGCAGTGTAAAGCATGGAGGATGCAGAGAGCCCCCTTATCATTCTCGATGATGCAGAAAGTGGCTTTAGACGTCAGTTCACCTTGCTTCAAAGTGTATGTGATTTGGGTCTTTCTATGTAAAGTGCATAAGGACCAGCGGTGTGAAGGGGGTCAAAGGTCGGGAAGTAAGAGTTCTCCTTACGGAGACTTTACCAATTAAGGCCGCCCTGTAGCATGTAGAGCCATTGACGCTCTATTACAGGATTCTGGGAAAGTACGCACATAATTTTTCCATGATGGGATATGGAAACCTTTGCCTCTTTTGCTACCTGGTAAGGCAGCTCCATTACTATCAAGCATGACTTCCAGGAAGCCTAATGACATAATGTGGGATCATAGCCAAAACAGTATATCTATTCCAGGAGCTCCCTTGACATCAAGCATGCAGTACACCTTGACTTAAAGGAAACCTACCATCTGTTTTTCTGCATTATGAAGCAAACATACCTTGAGAATGCTGTAGCTAAACCGATGCAGAAACATATCTTGTTTAATCCCTGAACTGAGTGGTTCACACAATTATAAAATTTTGATGAGGCTCTGTCGCTTCTGTGGCTGCTCTGGCGCTTCTCGTGTCTTTAATTACAGGTGCTGCCCACTCTTTCACATAAGTTCCCCTTGGTGCCTTTACTGCCTTGTGGATAATCCCTGAATGCTCATCATGTGATTCAGCAGTACTACTGCTACTTACTTTTGTGCTGTGTGCTGACTCTCCGTGGTTCTTTGTTTACATCTATGAGCTCTGCTGAATAAGAGGAGCTGTAGCAAGAGATTATGACTCATCCTGCTCCCTCCCTTTTTCCTGTCTCTGTCAGTTAGGACTGACTGTGAGAGACAGAGGGAGACACAATGAGGATGACTCAGAGAGGTGAGAGTAGAGGCAGATGTGTATATATGCAGAGGGCAGCATGGTGAGAACAGGGAAAGGCTGCCGCTCTTAAAGGAGGCAAAGACACAGGAACATATACAGGCAGAGACAGGTCTTATGGAAGAAATTTATTGAAAAGTGGCCAACCCCTTTAAATTCAGCAATTTTACAATTGGTATAAAAGTTCCTAATTTTCTCCCGTCATTCCGACTTCTGAGAATATCCAGCCATAACATTCTTTTCCCTTTTCAATAAAATGATTTTCCCCCCTCTGAATCCATCATTTCTGTGGCTCATTATCACCGGCAATGTGTTATCAATACGACCGATTAGCAGAAAAGGATCCATTACACTAATTATCAGCTGTAATTGTTACAGTAACGAACATTACACAAAGCACTCCGGATACAATCGTTGTCTTACTTCTGCCTTGCAGATTCCAATCATATCAGGGCAGTAAAATCTCCCGACTTGGTGCCGGTTCTGTTAACGCTTTATAAAAATGTGACATTGGAGAGGAGGGGTGAGAGGGAATTGTCTTGCATTGATAGTGATATGGGTGATTATTAAATAAAACATTGTTTCATATGACGATTCTAAATTATGATATTAAGTATTATCAGGATTACATTGCTAAAAGCAGACACCAACACAGAAACATAATGGACACATTATAAGACAATGGATCTAACACACAGCATTGGTGCAGTTATGTATTAGATTGGACGCTGCTCTGCTATTGTTGCTCTTCTGCTCCTACGATGCATGTGAATAGAGCCTTAAAGGAAATCTACTATCAAAATCCTGCATGATAAACCAGGGACATTACTTATAGATCCAGGCACCGTAACTGTGGTATCTTTGTATATTTGTTATCCGTGGCCTCCTTCCTTTTAAAATGAACTTTTATAATTATGCTAATGAGACAAAGTAGCTCCTGGGGGTGTTACCAGAGCCCCTCCGCAGCTCTGGTTGTTATGCACCCCCCTGCTTCCTCAGCACTCCCCCTCACTCTGCCTGATGTAATCTCACGCAGTGGCAGGGGGAAGTGTTCCAGCACTGTGTAACAGCCTGTGAAGCTGCAGCATGTAGGGGCTCTAGTAGAGACCTCCAGGATCTTTCTGGCTCATTAGCATCATTTTAAAAGTTGATTTTTAGAAGAAGGAGGACATTAATAACAGATATAAGAAGATTACCACAGTCACTGTGCCTGAATACATGTCCCTGGTTTATCATGATGGATTCTTAGGGTAGATTTCCTTTGAAGGGCATCTACCACCAGGATGAAGGACGTCTCCTGACACGTTTGTCTTAGTAAATAGTTATATTCACCCAAAGTTACTGTCCCCTTTTGCCATGCTACAGAATATGCCCGCTGCTCTCATTATTTATTAAAAACTTATCCACATGCCTTGTACTGTAAACTGGTAAGAGTTTTTTTGTAAAGAGAATTCAGGATAAAGAATATGCTGTCTTAAAGGGGTCGTCCACTTTCAGCAAATAATTGTTTGTGTAATGAAAAGTTCTACAATTTTCCAATATACTTTCTGTATCCATTCCTCACGGTTTTCTAGATCTCTGCTTGCTGTCATTCTATAGGAAGTTTCAATGTTTTCTTCCTGTGGATAAATACTGGTCCCTGGTGCACACAAAAAATTTACAATTAAGGCCCCCCCCCCCCCCCCACTCCAATAACACAAAAAACATAATTACAGAGACCTCTAGAGTAGACATGGAATAATGATACAGACCTGACAAAAATAAAATCAAAAAATCTAACCTGTCATTGAATCTCTTCTGTTCCCTGCGCTGAACGCTCATTGTTCTTCTAATCCTTTGTGTGGTACTGGCACCAGCACCCAGGGCATGGTGGCGCTATCAGAAGCAGTGAGTATGGTCCGGATGTGCCACTCAGAGCCGGCGCCAGCACTGGGCAAACCAGATCTGCTGGGGGAGCCATAAGGCTGTATATAAGGAATCCATGGGGGTGAGGGGGGCTGTATATAGAATAACCATGAGGGGACTGTTTGGGATGATAAACTAGTGAATATCTAGGGAACAGTTTCAGAATTGTTAATGCTACCATGTGAGTTGACTGCAAAGGGGCCCACTGAGGCTCTGTCACCCAGGGGCCTCCTGAATCCTGAAGCCGACCCTGGTGCCATTCATAATGTTTATAGTCTATTATAGATGTTTCAATAAAACAATCGTTTTTATAAAGCAAGAAAGCCGGATGTGCAACTTACTTACTGCAACTTTGACCAAGGTTATGGGGAGTGTGACCCAAGCTCCCAGAATCCAGAGCAGGAGAGCACCAGAGAGCTGTGAGTACAAGTACTTAGTTCTAGATAGTCTAATCTGAGCCTCCATAGCAATGAGAGCTTCCATCAGTGATTGGTTACTTATGCTGCTACGGCTTGGCGGGAGGGCACGGGGCACAACTTGGGGCATAAATGGCTTCATGTGGCCTGTGGGTTTTGTGCTGTTGCTATTAACGCCCGACTTGTTACGCCTGCAAAAAGTAGATTTGTTCCCTTTCCGAACCAAAAGCGGAAACCACAAAGAAAATGTAAAAAATTATGTGTATGATGAAAATAGAATGTCACTAAAACCTGCAAAAAATGGAAAAAAAACTGCAAAAAAACTTAAGAAAAAATGTCTTTCTTTCCACTTCACACCTAAAAAAATTAATAAGGTATAATAAAACAGTATGAATAAAAACTCTTCTCTCATCTTGTCCCACAAACCGATTCTTATTCTTACTTATTCTGTATATTAAAGCTACCGTATATACTCGAGTATAAGCCAACCCAAGTATAAGCCGAGGCCCCTAATTTTACCACAAAAACCTGGTAAAACCTATATTTTTTTACTCTTGTATAAGCCGAGTTTGGGTTTTCAGCACATTTTTTTGTGCTGAAAAACTAGGCTTATACTCGAGTATATAGGGTAATTACCGGTCACTGCACATTTTGTTCTGCATGACCAACAGTAACTCCTAAAATAAAAGTAAAAAAAAGTTGTGTGGAGCTGTAGATACATTTAGCAATGTCTTTAGTAAACACGATTTGGTTCCCTTTGCCCTTGTCCTTATCGTAGCACGATAACATTAAACATACTGAACAAACAAAAGATTGCTTTCTCAAATTAATAAAACCTTCCTGCCTGCAAAATATAAGGTAAAAGGATGAAAAATATATATATAAAAACGATTAAAAAATGAATATTATGTAAGAAATTTTTTAAAATTCTTTTTTATTTGGGATACTAATCAGAGCAATGGCAAATCAATAATAACTCTTCGATGACAAGCAGGGATATGTCACTTGTTGACATATGTCAACCATTTTAAAAAGAAAAAAACATCTAAGGATACTCACCTGCGCTCCTCTCCATTCCAATCCCAGTGCTGTATCCCAACTTAATTTTACACGCCGGGTCATAAAAAGCAGCACGGAGTGCGGGGACAAGATGTCCGGCACTCCGGGCTGCTAATTATGCACGCCTTTGCCACCTTGCCTCTCCCGTGACGTCACCTTCCTCTCCAAGCATGGGAGAGGGAGCTGCGGGGGCGTGCATAATTAGCCGCCCGAAACATCGAACATCTCGACCCTGCGCTCCGTGCTGCTTTTTTTAACTTTCTTTTCTAGGCAGTCCCGGTGTGTCAAGCTTTTGGAGGATAGCGCTGGGATCCGAATGAAGAGAAGTGCAGGTGAGTATCCTTAGAAGGATTTTTTGTTTTTTTAAATGGTTGATTTCCTTTAACATTATGATAGTAGATAATTTCCTGTGGATAAAAAGGCCTTTATCCACCAGCAGACACACACCGGCCATGGAAGGAAAGCCACAGGGAGAGGAGACTGATATAAGATATACACAAGGACAAATCAGTTATCCCCCAAAAGAAAAAAACAGCTTGTCGACATGCGGTGAGATCCCCACAGGTCAACCAGTTATCTCGTATCCTGTGGTAACAGAACACCCCCTTAACGTATGAGGGCTTCCTTACTTCAGTATTTTATATTCCCTGCTATGTACTGGGAAGCAGGAAAACAATTCCAAATAGAAATTGCTGAAAAAACGCATTTGCTCCATTTTCTTCAGGGCTCTGATCTTAAAGGAAATCTACCACTGGTGTAGACAAGATTTCAAGGATTTCCAGATTCTACAAGACTACATCCCATAGATAACCAGTTTCTACAAGGCTACTTCCTATAGATCCCTAGTTTGTATAAGGCTAATTCTTACAGATAACCCATCTCCACAAGGCTATTTCCTATAGATAACCAGTCTCCATAAGGCTAATTTTTATAGACAACCAGTTTCTACAAGGCGACTTCCTATAGATAACAAGGGGCATATTAATCATTCTTGCTTCGGCCAAATTCTTAAAGGGGTTGGCCACTGTTTTACACAAGTTGCTCATGTGCCTTACCTGCCATTTACTTATCCGCCCAGAGTAATTCACATAAAGTGCATTGTCCGATGATCATGAACTTCGCCGCGATTCACTAAGATTGTCCGCCCGATATCCTGCCTGTGTCGCTTCCCCGCTCAGGTCCGTCAGAGTTCACCTTCTTCTTCCTGGTGCATGTAAGTGCTTGGACACAATCCCCTGTTAAATACCTGTCACAGCCACGCAAAACCCCAAAACGTCGGAAAGTCTGACAAAAGTGCATCCGCGGATCCTTAGTAAATAAGCCCCAATATCTGAATGTTCATAAAGTGATTCAGCAGTCCTGCTACTTACTTTTATTCTGTGTGCAAACTTACTGTGATTCTTTGTTTACATGTCTGAGCTCTGATGAATAGGAGGGGCTGTGGCAGGAGAGTTATAACTCATCCTGCTCCCTCCCCTCTACCTGTGTATGTGAGTGAGGATGGACAGTGGAAGACGCCATGAAGACCGACTGGGGCAGTGACATGCAGAGGGCAGCATGGTGGGAAGAGGGAAAGGCTGGGGCTTTCATGCAGAGACTTGTCTTATTGAAAGTGGCCAACCCCGTTATTGGCTTTCTGTTCGAAATCTGCCCCTCTACCAGACAGGGTGACCCAGAGTGAACTATTTCTACACTTTAGTAGAACTGTTATATGGAAGAAAACCCAACACTGTCCAAAACTTTTAAGGTTATTTCAGGTTCTGTCACTTTCTCTTTTCGATTTTGTCTTCCCTATGTTTTTCCCTGTTTTATCTCAGGTCCTTTGTTTGATTTAGATATCCAGATGTGAATCTAGTCATTTGTTTTCCCCCATGAGAATATTATTATGTCTAGAAAGCTCTGGCCTGTTATTTACTTTGCTGGAGGTAATTGGTTCTGTATACTTGGGTTCACCTTTCTTATTTCAGGCAGTTAGAGGGGATACACGGATGTAATCCTTCTTGGAGATTTCTTTCATTCTACTTGATTTTCTTTATTGCACTAATGCCTTCTGTTTAGTTTTTTGACTTTACGGTTGTTTGTTATTGCCAGCTGCGGATTTATAACTTGCGGCTTCGGAGTGCGGTGGTATTTTTATGGAGCCTGCTAGGCCTTTTTTTTTTTTTTCCCACTGCTGAAGTCACTCTAATTCAATAAAATACATGTAATATCATCAATTGCTTCAGGGATCTTTTACAGTATTTTTCGGACTATAAGGCGCACCGGTGTATAAGGAGCACCATCAATAAATGCCTGCTAAAATGTCTAGGTTCATATATAAAGCGCACCGGATTATAAGGATGAATGACCAGCAGGTGGCAGACCTGAGCACAGTTCAAGGCAACTGTTCGCTATAAGTACGGTTCATATATAAGGCGCACTGGACTATAAGGCGCACCTTTGTTTTCTGAGAAAATCAAAGGATTTTTTTGTGCGCCTTATAGTCCGAAAAATACGGTACCATGATGGACGGGATAATCATGGGTCCAGGGGTAAAGTGATTCGCCAACCTCCAACCACAAAGAGCAAAGCTATAAAACTGATCCCAAAAATGTCAGAAAATGGTGTATTATCAAGTGATCAGAACCAAAACAGGTTTGTACCTGCTGGAACAATTGGGCTTACTCGAGTCGGACAGATAGGAGGACTTTGAGGTTTCGACAATCCATGAGAGAGAAGTTGGCCAAAGCCAACAGTTTTTAAGGACTAGCTTAAGGCTTTTTGAATAGGAGAAGCCTCTCGATAAATAATATTATTTTTTCCATAGGAGATTATGAAAGGAATAAGGATTGAGGTCAGGAGTAGAGATGAGCAGACCTGATGGCCGGGTTCGGCCGTCTGACCCACACAGGTTGCCGAACAGCCAATCTGGCAAATTGACATCCCAAGGAACTAGGCATGGCTACGACCGGCAAGGGTGGTGTCATCAATTTAGCAATATATCCGGCTCAGTCGACCAAACCCGAATGCCGAACCCAACTATCGGGTCTTCTCATCTCTAGTCAGGAGGACTATAATGCCAATAAGCATGTAGCCAGTGTACAAGAAAAAATATACAAGAAAATACAGAAGATTTTATTACAAAAATATGAAAACTGTATCATCCCCAAAACAGACGACAGGAAATTCACTATACAGTGGATACAGAAGCAGATGCCGTTGGAGGTCCTACCATTGAACTGTATGGTAGCTGAGCCTGCAGTGCCTCTGAATGGCCACTACACTAAAAGAGGAGTGGTTTTCCTTATCGCATCCTGAAAACTGTTTTGCAAATTTTCCCAGAATCCCCTAGTAGAGCGTCAAAGGCCTTAATTGCCAACGTTTCCCCAACGAGACACTTACGTCCAGACCCTAGCCACTACACAGCAGACAAATAAATATGTTTACATGTTTTCAATGGTCGTTGACCAAAAAGTTGGTCAGTGCGGACCAAGTTTGAGTCCCCCTCTGATCAGACATCCTATCCAGTGGATAGGCCAAGAATAATCAAACGATTGGCCTACATTCTTCTGTATTAAGCCCATACACACAACCCTATTGGGGGGGCCATGATTTGGCCGTATGAATTGCTCCCATGGTGTATTACACCCATCACAGTGCAGGAGAGGCACACCGTGACCAAGCCGGTTAGCCACCTTTCATCTCCACCTGGTCGTATGCAAGAGGCCTTACTGTGTGGATTGTCTGCATGGGAATCTGTGTGGGCATCCTTATATACCCCACAACATGCACAGGTACCGTATTTTTTGGACTTAAAGGCGCACCAGAATAAATGTCTGCTAAAACGTCTAGGTTCATATATAAGGCGCACCGGATTATAAAGCACATCTGACTAGGGATGAATGACCAGCAGGTGGCAGACCAGTGATTGCACAGTTCAAGGCAGCTGTAAGTAGCTGTAAGGCGCACTGGACTATAAGGCGCACCTTTGATTTCTGAGAAAATCAAAGTATTTTTTGTGAGCCGATTTTTTTTATAGTCCGAAAAATACGGTAATCTTAGTCTACACTAGAACTCCATTATAATATCAAAACCCTCTTTCTATTTTGTATTTGTATTGGATTACGTGGTTCATAAGAGTTCTCACTAAAGTTAGTCACAGCTGACGCCTCCCTCACCAAGATATCTTTATTCCTAAACCTAATCTGTTTACTTCTTTAGATTTGTGTGTAAAAGCAAATCAGCAACTGGCAGAAACCCATAAAAGTAGGAGATGTCCAGGCAATAAAAGTTAGCAAATAATAAGTCACAAAACTAGGGCAAGCTGACTTTCTGATCCTGGAGTGTGGCTTTTTGAACCCTTCTCATTGTTATTAGATTGATTAAAGAGGACCTGTCACCTAAATTTTCGGCACCAGGAGCTGCATCTTAAAGTAAGCAGTTCCTAGTGCTTGATCAAACGCCGCAGTGTTAGAGTAATAGCGTTACAGGAAACCTCCGGTAGCGCTATCAAACACTGCGGCGGGGTACAGTGTAATCCTCGGACAGCTCGCAAAGCTGTCCAATGTATTCATGAGGGGGCAGTTACCACCCCTAGCCACGCCCCAAACCCGCCCCCTCATGAATACGTCAGACAGCTTTGCGAGCTGTCCGACAATTACATTGTACCCCGCCGCAGTGTTTGATAGCGTTACCGGAGGTTTCCGGTAACGCTATCACTCTAACACTGGGGAGTTTGATCAATGGGGTGACAGGTCCTCAGTAATAGTTGTTTGTATAGAGAAGGATCCTACAGATTGTACTTAGTTGTATATGCAGTTCGAAGGGCTCACATTTAACTCTTTTGCAGCTCAATGTCTTATTTATTTTGGGAACTAAATTTCTTAAACTAAGGGGACTGGCTAATGTAAAACATGTAAAGGTAAATCTACCATCAAAATCCATCATGATAAACCCAAGACTCCTAGATCCAGGCACCGTGACTATGGTAATTTTCTTATATTTATTATCCATGGCCTCCTTCCATCTAAAATCAACTTTTATAATTATGCTAATGATCCAGAAGGGATTGGGTTATGGTAATGTCCCTCCGTGCTGTAGCTTCATATGCTGTTACACTGTTTCCCCTGCCCCCATCATCACTTCCCCCTTCGCTCTGCTCGCTCCCTCACAGGGGGGGAGGGGAAGTGCTTCTGCACAGTAAACCAGGCTGTTAAGCTACAGCATGGAGGGGCTCTGGAAATGCCCCCAGAGCCCATCTGGATCATTAGCATAATTTTAAAGGTTGATTTTAGAAGGAAGGAGGCCATGGATAACAAATTTAAATAGATCCCCACAGTCATGGTGCCTGGATCTATGAGTAATGCCCATGTTGTATCATGATGGATTTTGATTTCCTTTAATGTTTTAAAAGTTGATAAAAATGTATTTAAAAAACTAATTCCCCCCAGAAAAAAAAACTGTAAAACAAAATATGGCAAATACTTAAAGAGGACCTGTCACCCCAAATTAGTACCCCCATCCAAACATACCTACCTAATCTACTCCCCGGCCCCTTTCTAATGCTGCCCATTTCAAAGTCCTGGCATTAATCAAACTTCAGTAATCGGCGCTATAGCATAAGACACACAACATACATGATGTCCGATCGACGGACCAGCAGTCCAGCTTATTCATTAGGGGGCCGTCCAGGCACTCATCTTCTCCACAGGCCGCCACTCCCCCAGGCACCAGTTCTTTTCGAATGCACTAGATGCCAGCTTCATGCTCCCGGCACCTACTGCGTGTGCGCAGCGGGACAATTGGAGCCCGGGGGAGTGGCGGCCTGTGGAGAAGAGGAGTGGCGGCCTGTGGAGAAGAGGAGTGGCGGCCTGTGGAGAAGAGGAGTGGCGGCCTGTGGAAAAGAGGAGTGCCTGGACAGCCCCCTAATGAATATGCCGGACTGCTGGTCCATCGATCGGACATCATGTATGTTGTGTGTCTTATGCTATAGCGCCGATTACTGACGTTTGATTAATGCCAGGACTTTGAAATGGGCAGCATTAGAAAGGGGCCGGGGAGTAGATTCAGTAGGTATGTTTGGATGGGGGTACTAATTTGGGGTGACAGGTCCTCTTTAAAGCATGGGTTCTCAATCATCTTTGTTCTGGATCTTGGTTTTGCGAAAGTTTTACGACAGGTCAAAAAGGATGATGTTCATATTCTCCTCTGACAAAAATACAGCACCCTCTAACCATCATAAATGGTAAGGCCAATGTGGTGCTGGCTGATTTTTAATAATAAAATTTATGAGCGAAGATATAACAGATATGTCAGAATAGATATTTATCAGACGGACAAGCAGAGAGGAGTCAGTCTCTACATGGCCTGGGATAGAATTTTCATTTTTAACGTTCCTCCAAACCCCTCAGGGTGCTCTTTGGACCATCACCATATACACTGTTGATCCAGCAGTGATTATTTTGCAATGCTCCTACTCTCTGGTCCTCACTTAAAATTTCCTATGTCTGTGCAAACATAGTACTCAAACTGAGAATGAACGCAGGTAGCCCGTGTCTATAGGTTACTCATTAATCCGTCTTACATAAGCCAAGGCTTTGTGCAGGACTTAATTCTTGGTATACAGTAAATTGGACAAAAATTATTTGGTGCATGAAATTCTGCCCAGACATATACAAG
Source organism: Engystomops pustulosus (assembly GCF_040894005.1). Taxonomy (NCBI): domain Eukaryota; kingdom Metazoa; phylum Chordata; class Amphibia; order Anura; family Leptodactylidae; genus Engystomops; species Engystomops pustulosus. Next base: position 206,740,273 of record NC_092413.1, on the reverse strand, counting down.
GAAAGTGTTGAAATATTTCATTTAATCATTCATTGACCGGACCAAGCGAACACAGGTCCAACCAAGGTCAGGTTTAGGCCTCATGAACACCACTATGTTCACAACCGCAGCTCAAAGCCTCCATAAAGGTCTACTACATCTGGTCACGGTGTCTCACTGCACCATCACTGAGGCGGGCGGCCGTACCATCGTGGATGGGGCCTGTCCTATTTTTGACCTGATTTGTGTCATGACCGCTCAGCTTCCTATGGAGGGGAGGGATGAGGAGCTGGGTTACGGCCTCACTGAAGCACAAGCAATCTGCCCGAGGCCTTACTTTTATTTTTAAAATTAGTATTCACAAAATAATACCGCTATATAATTCTTAGTTCCATACAGTATCCAAATAATACCACCATGTAGAGCCTTTATAACCAGGGCAGTATTTACACTAATGCTGTCCTACCCACAATCCTGCTTCCGCCTACCTATTACGGGTCAATTCACACTGGATTATCGTTAGGATTTATCTGAGCTAAACTTATCTGGGTCAGGAAGTAACAGCGCTCCTAATGAAGACTTTGCAAATTAAAGCCGCCACATAGACGTGTGGAGACCCATAGCCATTGACCCTTCACTAGGTGATTCTGGGATAATATGCAAATAAGTTTGCAAGGATGAGATAAGGAAATCCACCCCCTGCTCCCCAACTCCTAAAGATTACTCCCTCCTTATGCCCTACCCTTTTAGGATTATTGCCATCTGTGCCTCCAATCCTATATGCTATTAACCCTTGTGCCCACTCCTATATCCTACACCCCCTGTGCCCTACTTCTACATACTATGAACTCTCATGCCTGAAATTTGTTCATGATAGAGACTAAGTTTAAAGGACATCTACCACCAGGATGAAGGACTTTATGCAAATGAACCTTAGAGGCTCCAGGCTTCATTAACAATCATGGAACCTGAAGCCCCTCAGGCTCATTTGCGTACAGTCCTTCATCCTGGTGGTAGATGCCCTTTAAGGTTCTAATGCAAATAAATATAGGCTGGATATCCCCCTAACTGCTTGAAAGGCTGCACTGTGACAGAAAACACTCTGTATACATGATGGTTTTGACCTAGAGATAAGTGTTGAATATAATTTCATTAATTCTGGTCACAAAGTAGTCCAAAATGCCCCAAGGAGGTGTTGTTGCTCCCTACATTTGGTGGTATTAGCAGACCCCAGAGAGATGGGACTATCCGAAGAAGGGTTGGTAAACCATAATACATTGAGTCCATTTTTATTGATTTTGAATAAACCTTTTTATCACAAAGTTGCATTGGCAGTTTTGAGTTTATTTGGCTGTAGATAGCGGCACCCGTAAGTGTCCCCATTTTGTGTTTTCCCTTGTCTTTTTGATATCTCTGAAGTGTCGGTAAATAAACCATACACGAGAAGACACCAGGGCCTGGAAATACATATGCAATCAGGCAGAGGCCCCCTGTGCGCTAGCATCATGTTATGAACGCAATGCTAGAGGAACGTGTGACCCCGGCCTAAGGGGAGCCGGACTTAGCAAGTCCCTGCATGTCATCCCAGCTCCTCAGCTTGCACACATTAGATTGAAGGCATCTTTTCTCGTGTGGATTCAGCTCTGTTTCAGGGTGATCTACATGTATAATGGTCAGTACGCAACAGTCAAGTGGCCTCCAGGTGAGCATATTCACTGGGGGTCGTTTCTTTGAGGGGTTTTACCAAACAGAATTATCCGAGGCATTGTCCTCTGTTGTCCTTTTATTTTTAGGGATTATCTCTGTTACACATTATTAAAGGGAACCTACCACCACGAATCTACCTATAAAGGTAGAACGGGTGGTAGGTGGATGTAAGGGACGTGAGGATAGCTCTTTTTAGAGCTAATCCTCACTTCCCCGCTAACTTTTGGTAAACTTTATTCCCCTAATATGTAAATTTAGTTATGCGGCTACTGGGGCGTGGAGTAGCCAGGCAAGAGGCTACACAGTGCGGCTACTCCACGCCCCGGTAGCCATGTTACTCCTCCTACCCTGTTGTGTGCGGCACGCAGCTCCTCGTAGCTGCGCGTCCTCGTCCGACAAGCCGGCTACTGCACATGCGCAGTAGCTCCGGCCTCGGGCCTGCATTCTGCGCAGGCGCAGAACGCCAGCATGTCGGACGAGGGCGCGCAGCTACGAGAAGCTGCGCACCGCACACAACAGGGTAGGAGTAACGTGGCTACTGGGGCGTGGAGTAGTAGCGCTGTGTAGCCTCGTGCCGGCTACTCCACGCCCCAGTAGCTGCATAAGTAAATTTACATATTAGTTGAATAAAGTTTACCAAAAGTTAGCGGGACGTGAGGATTAGCTCTAAAAAAGAGCTATCCTCACGTCCCTTACATCCACCTACCACCCGATCTACCTTTATAGGTAGAATCGTGGTGTGCAGCAAAACAGCACATAGGTAATTCATAAAATCCAAAGTTTATTAGAAAATAGTTAAAAAGAGGTTATACTCACTTAAGAGCGGATAGGTCAGGTCACTTTGATCAACACCACAAAATCCAGTGTCAAAAATGAATATATACACCAAAAAACAAAAGTGAACATGTTACGGCTTATATCAGGATGAACATATAGCTGGGTAAGTAATGTTAGGTGGCGGGTAGAAGATGTCTTACCGACACGTTGTTTCACATAATAACTCAAATCTATTAGATGTAATGTCTTACCGTACCAGCATGTAACGTTCATAGGTGATGTAGGGCTAGGCAGGAGCCATCTGATCCTGTCCTCTCATATCACGGTAGGAGGGAGGGTGATAGACCCTAGAAATCTTACAATATCACCCCAAGACTCCCGCCCTTACAAGGGCAGTACCACAGACTGTGCCCTGTACTAAACGCAAATCACGCCTCTTGACTCCCGCCCTTACAAGGGCAGTACCACAGACTGTGCCCTGTACTAAACGCAAATCACGCCTCTTGACGTGTTTCAACAGAGGTCTCATCAGAGGGAGAGTATATACAAAGATAGCCAATAGATCAGATGCCTCCAAGAGTGGTTAGCCTGAAGGTGAAGGAGTGCCTTCACCCTTCAAAGAAGCCGTGTGTTCACTACTAAATTATGGCACACCGTCTAACTAAGCAGTAACTCACCCCTTTAGGTGCACATTTTTCTGTCTTGTCAGACACAGAGCAGCCGCAACACAAAACTGGTGCAGAAAATTACCTGTGCAAGCAGTTTCCATGTTCGTTCTAGTGCAAAGTCAGACAGAAAACTGGTGCAAACACTTTAATAAATGTGGGCCTATGACTTCCATTTTAAGTTTTAGAAAATGGGAAGAGAAGAAGGAGGATATGGGTCATTGACACTCCGGAATTCTGACTGATATCTGGATCGGAAATATAGATCTGTATGTTGGCCCACAATATTCATACGACCCGGGGCCATCTTAATCTGCACCTGGCAGCCAATCTCAGACCAATCTCATTGGCATTCAAGATTTCCACAAATTTCAGGAAGGAACCACATGTCCCTGGCCAAAAGATCAGGACAGAAGGCTATTGGTTATGTTGATTTCTTTATCAAATCCATAAAGACTGTCCAATCTTCCCACCAGCTCAGGAAGAGGTTTTGCCTATATTGGGGGCGATGGTAACGGCTATGGTCATATTTAAAAACCTGATATCTATGACCCCAACACTACATCGTACACCTATTGAAACGTTCCATCAACACAAGATAATTAATGTCACTTCTAAAAAGCTACAGGACCTTGCTGTTGTATTAGTTGTAAATCATATATTTCGCTTTGTGTATTCGCGCTGTACTGTGCGCTCTCTGTTCCAGTTTTCGCTGGTCATTATCATGTACTGTACAGCTATCACAGGGAACCCTGCACTATCTGGACAGCATGTAATAAGGTTATTTTCTCTACTTCATGTAAACTAACAAGTCCAACCGCTGCCATGACTTGCCCAGAATAAGATATGCGCAATGCTGACAGAGATAATTAGACCAGATATTCCAGATACTTTATCGTAAGTTATAAGCTGGAGTAGAACAATGTCCTTTAGCTGCACAACAAGGTCTAGCTGCTAATAATTTTACATACATTAAACTAATTGTAGTATTAAAGCCATTTATGTCACCTAAAGGAAACCGGTCACCAGATTTTACCTTTCTAAACTTAAACCCCCACTTTTAGGCTATGAAATGTCCTTTCTAGAATTCCCTCTCTATGGGAAATCTCATCCGTATACCTATAAAAAAAAATCTCCTCCAAAGTCAGGCAAATCTGACTCTTCTCACCTCATTTTCACATGAGACGAGTCATGCTTAGTGGTTGCAGTGGGAAGCCCCTATTTTCTGCTCTATAGCACCTATAACCATGATGCTGGTGGCATATTAAATATAAGATTCTCATCTTTCAGATCACATGCATTAAGCAGAACTGGACCTACAGGAAGATAAAGATATCGCTGGAAATGTAAGCTGTAGATAAAGATCCAGTTCCTATATATAACCGCCTGTATGTCCAGTTCAAAGAACCATCAGCTTAATGGGATCTGAAAGATGCGATTCTTATATTTAAAAAAAAATATTATATCAAATTTTATGAACCATAAAAGCAAACTATTTAAGCTTCATTTTGTAGTGAATGATATTGGGGCAGATTTACTTACCCGGTCTTGTCGCAATGCTGCGGTGCATTGTCCGACGAGGATTGGGGTCCAGAGTGAGTCCCGAGTTTCTACATCCGACGCTTCTGCGCTGAGGTCCGCCAAAAATCCCGGGCCAATTGAGCGCAAAACGGAAACATTTGGGAGACCCGACGAAAATGCGCCCGACGGACCCTTAGTAAATGAGCCCCACTAAGTTTTGCTTTCACCCATATTACTAATTGTACGCCCTAAGGCATAGCCGCCGCTCCATCTGATGCTTTGTTTTTAACCCCTTTGTGACCAATGTTAATTGGTCCCTAAGCTGGAACAACTGCACATATAACAATTTTTACTTAGCTTTTTTTCATTACGTGTGTAGAAATATTACAGAAATCATACAATCTTTTATTGTGAATCCACCTTTTCTAGAACAAATCTCACTTGCTAATCTTAGGATGCAGACAGGCTCAAATAAACCTTGGTTTTGTGCCCTCTAACCCCAGGGGAGGTGTGATCATGCTCACCTTGCAGACTATGGGGCTTATTTACTAAGGGTAGCACTGCTCACTTTTGTCGGACTGTTCGCCTTTTTTCGGGGATTGCATGGCTTGGACAGGTATTTAACAGGTGTCTGCGCCTATCGTTTTTGGCGCAGCTGCGCTGCTTCCATGTGACACAGATTGGGGGCGTGGCATCAGACAATCCGACTGAGCGCAGGATTTAACTTTCAAATTGTGTCACAAGCACTTAGATGCAGCGGTAAAAAGATGGTGAACTCCGGGGACCTGAGCGGGGAAGCAACACATGCAGGATACCGGGGGCACGATCTTAGTGAATCGCGGCACAGGGCATTATACATTCTGTGAACTCCAGCGGACCAGGTAAGTAACTGTGCCAGTATGTGTCCTATGCATAGGATCCAAAGGAAGATCTAAATAGCATTCCTGCCAAGTGTGCAACAATTGAAACAAAGGAATTCCATATATTTCTTAATAACTAAAACACAATCTTTAGTTATGAGACCACACTAACAGGTTAGGTTTAGGGTTAATCACTTCAAGGCTTTAGCTATCCGGGAACAGGTTCAGATCATGTGATTTGTGGTGGCACGATCACGTGGTGGTATGGTAGCTTAGTATCGGCACAACTGCTGGTGCACTCTATTTAACCCGATTTTACAAAACTCTGGTGCTGTTACATAAATATTAATAATAGAGTCAAAAATTATTATAATATTCTCGTTAATTTAAAATAAAACCGTGATTAAAACTTCTTATATTTTGGTTATGTAGCTCCTGTAGCTCGTATTTTTCTGTAGACCATACCTTCTTCAGGATTACCAAAAGAGATTAGAAGAGGCAACTTTCCGACAGCTGCTCAGCCATGCTCACTAAAGAAACAGTCCTTTCCAGAATCTGTTATAAGAATATATTTGATATTTTGGTAGCAGGACGTTCCGGCACTGGACGGTCATGTGACCTCAGCATTTTCAAATCGGGAAAACAAAGAAAAGCAGCGCGATTCATCTCGAAAGGAGCCTCACATGACAAAAAGTCAACTCTAGGCCCTAGCTACCTACCATATTACTATGGATAAAATTTACGTTTTGTCTTCTTCCCTTTCATTCTTGGCAGAGTATCAAACGATTATCTGCATATTTGCTTATTTAGTGTGATAACTGAGGTTTTATAACCTGATCGTGCACTTCTCGTTCCAAGGAAAATATATATGTATCAGTTTAGATATGTACAGTACCTTGCACTTGGCCTCATATCAACTTGTCAACCAATGAGAGGCGGAGCATAACCTTAACCCCTTAATGTTGTGGGCCATAATAGTACGGCATTAATGCGACATTAAAGCTGTATAAACGGTGGGTGACTGCTGCATAATACTGAAGATACCTGCTAAGACCTGCTATTAGGGTCTTGTACAAATCTACAGTATTACCAACATTACAAACACTTAAAAATTAAAATTAAAAAAAAGATAAAAACAACAGACACATTTATTTAACACCGTTTTCCTCCCTGGTTTCTGTTTTTATGGGTGCAAATCTTTTTGCAAATAATGTAACAACAGATGCTGTACACGCTGTCATTGGCTGGCCGGCTTCTACGTACATGACCCTGGTAACATGTTCAACTCTGTAAGTATTGTCCGTATGTTAATGTTTTCCCGGCGGTTATTTTTTCCTTCTTCCCACCCCCGAGTTTGAAACGAGCACAGAATGGATCCCCCAACCACCAGATTATTACTTTATTTAGGGCTTATTCACACGGCCGTCTGAGGGGAGGTCCCCATAGACGGCAATAGCAGCACGGCGCAGATACGGTGCCACAATCCGGGCCGCACACTGCAAAAAGATAGAGCATGCTCTATCTTTTGGCCTGTGCGCGGCCGTGCGCCGCTATTCTCTATGGAGGGAGGAGGGGTCACCGCACGGCGGGCATACCGCGTGTGAATGTACCCTTAACTTGATAGTTAGTAGTATTTATGAGCTTTTTGTTGATTTACTACAATGTGTAAAGTATTGTCACATTGGGACTCATTTTCGCAGATCGAACTTTCGTCGGACTTGGACAGGTTGGATTACACGGCTTGGCCAGGTATTTAACAGGTGTCTGCGCTGGGATTGTGTTGCACGCAATTGCTTTTTGGCGCAGCTGTTCCGGCTTCCATGCAACAGAAATGGGGGGGGCAGGCCGTTGGACGAGCCGACTGATTCGGACTGAGCGCGGGATTTAACTTTCAAATTGTGTCGCAAGACATGCACTCACATGCACCAGGAAGAGGAAGGGGAAATCCATCGGACCTGAGTGGGGAAGCGACACATGCAGGATATCGGGCCCACGATCTTAGTGAATCGCCACATAGCGCATGATCGTCAGACAATGCACTTTCGGTGAGCTCCAGCGGACAGGTAAAATAAATGAGCCCCATTATAGTTGACTGCTTAGAATGATCCAGTAGCTGGCCGTGTATCAGATAAGACTGACTTATGAATCTTTCCCCTGTGAGGGGTTTATGTTCCGCTTTGACCAATTGTAAGGGATTTCACTGCTTCCCATTCAATAAAATTTTGACAAGACTACAAAAAATTAGAACAAAATATCAAATTATCAAAATCATTTCCCAAGAATAGTATTCAGATTAGCATTTTTTTCCTAAATGTATTAAAATGTAACACAAACTATATAAATGTGTTATTTCTATGATTGCACAGACTCTAAGCATAAAGGAGAAATGCATTTGGAGCGCATAGTGAAAGCTATAAAAACTAAGCCCACTAGAAAATGGAGCAACTTGGTTTTGTCAACTGCATTTGGAATTGTTTTGAGGTTCCCAGCATATGAACGGAATATTAACCCTTACCGACACGTGATGTAGTAGTACGTCACGCGTCATCTGCGGGTGAATGAAGAGGGCTCGCGCCAATCGAGTTCAAAAAGATGGAGGTCTTAGTGAAGATCGCCGCTCCCCGTGACGTCATCGAAGAGCGGCGATCAGTTGCCATGACAGCCTTGGGTGTTCCAAAGACCCGAGGCTGTCTGGTTTAAACCTACTCATTACAATGTGCCATTCACACATTGTAATGAATGAGGAAGAAAATTCCCATATACTGCCATACTGTAGTATGGCAATAAACGGTAGGAGCAATCAGACAACCTAGAGTTATAGTACTCTAGACGGTCTAAAAAATAGTAAAAAAAAAAAAGAAATAAAAAAAAAACGTGAAAAGAAACTTATATTTAAAAAACCCTAAAAATTCTAATCACCCCCCTTTCCCCAGAAGTCATATAAATGTAAATAAACAGTAAAAATCATAAATATGTCAGGTACTGCCGCATCCCAAAATGCCTGAGCTATCAAAATATAATAATGATTTTATGCGCCACTCAACCCCGTCACGGAAAATAGCACCCAAAGTCGAAAATGGCACTTTTTTGCCATTTTGAAAGATATAAAAAATTCTATAAAATGTGATTAAAAAGTCCGAAAAATAGAAGCATTGAAAACGTCATCAAAAGTCTAAAAAAAAATTACACCACCTACAGAAGATGGCAAAAAAAAAATTCTACAGGAGGTTTTATTCTTTGTACATGTATGAAAACATTATAAAACCTATATAAATTTGGTATCCCTGTGATTGCACCGACCCAAAGAATAAAAGTAGACATGTCATTTGGGGCGCACAGTGAAAGTCATAAAATCCAAGCCCACAAGAAAACGTCGCAAATGCCTTTTTTCACCAATTTTACTTAAAACGGTTATCCTTAAATACATTAGAGGCACCTACCACCCGATCTACCTTGTAGGTAGATCAGTGGTTGTAGGTTTCCTTTAAAGGAAATCTACCACTTGCTTCAGGTAGTTTTTAGGTAATGACAATTACATGCCGACGGTATCATCCCGAAACAGAATCTTATCCACAGTAATGCTAAAAGTCAACAAATCCGTAAGACATAAATTTCAAAAAATATGCAAATGAAGCTTGGGTGCTCCTTGTGAGCGTCGATCCAAGCTGCTCGGCGTTCTGTCTGCTTATAATTTTTCACAATTATTCCCTCCTTCCTCCCATTCTCGTCCTTGAGACCCGGTGATGTCATGGAGGAAGATGGAATAAGTGCCAACAAGAGGTGTGAATAATTATAAGCCAACAGAGCGCTGAGCAGCTGGGATGCCGCTCGCAGGAGTGCCCGTGCTTGAAGGAAACCCACCACTTCCGATTGTGGGTATAAGCAGCAAATGCCGTGCACCAGCGCAGGGTGAGCCGCTGCCGGCGCTTATTTTCGTTATGTTTTTAAACCGATGTAAAGCGTTTAAACGCTTTAGTTATTTTTATCTAAAAGTACCTTCACCGCACCGTGGTCCGTGCTCGGCGCAACGTGCGCACGACCACTTTGTGCGCCTGAATAGGAAGTGGTCGCGTGTTTAAACGCTTTACAACGGTTTAAAAACATAACGAAAATAAGCGTGGCATTTGCTGCTTATACCCACCATCGGAAGTGGTAGGTTTCCTTTAATTCACATATTTTTATAAATCTATTTCCTCTGGATTTGATGATTTTTAGTGTAACTAAAGATAAGATCCTGTTTCAGGATCATACCGACAGTGTGATTACCTAAAAACTACATGAGGCAAGCGGTAGATTTCCTTTATAGACATCTTCTGTAGAGAAGAGCTGAAAAACAGATAGGTGCTGCACGTCTATGGAGAATTTCAGGAAGTGCCTTTCATTAGTTATTATTAGTTTTCATTGACAAGATCTTTTGAAGGGGCTGTCTGAGGGCATAAAAATAACAAATCTAACGCCCGTTTAGATAGTTCAGTGTAATCGCAGGCGAGCCGTCTGTGAAGGAAGAGGAGTACACAATCACACCTACAAGGTTATAGGAGTAAGGCCGGCGGCACACGTGCGTTTTGAACCCATTTTTGGGCCTTTTTTAAGCGCATGCGTTTTTGACCGTTTTCCAATTCTCCTCATTAAGATAATTGGAAAAAACTGTCAAAAACGCATGCAGTTTAATGGACTACTTAAAAACGGCCCAAAAATGGGTTGCCGCTGGCCTCAGGACAAATAAAAAGCATTTGCTACACAAAAAGCATGGTGCAACCACAAATCTACATCGAATTTCCAGCCCTGCTTCTTGCAAGAAAAAATTGATTCATCTTCATAAACATGAACTTCTTTTGTTATAACTGTATATAGCGTTACAAATATAGTTATAAAAGTTATGTGAAATAGCCTGGGGCGCTCAGGCTACGTCACCCGAGTGACTCAGGGAGCCTAGTATTGTAATGTATGCACTCCCCCTGTCCAACACCGGGTTAAAAATTAAAAAAAATGAAGAAAATAATCATAAAAGGCAGATTCACATTTTGCAGGTTGGCTTCTTGTTTAAAAAGACAGTCAAGGATGGGCAGCCTTTTGGTTGTAGACCTGACGATGGGTCTAGCTTTCAGCGCATCAGACTTCAGCAATGGTGACCGTTTGGTTGTCATCCGTCTTCCGGTGCAGTAGAGCGTCTCATGAAGCTTATTTGAGAAACCTTAAAGAAGCTGGTAGTAATACAATGCTAAATATGCTCCAGAGGCGAGCCAAGCGTCCTAGATATTTCATGGTCTTTTCCCCATTTTTGGATTCTTTGTCTGGTAAGGTGTGCTTGTTCCTTTTCCATTTGACATAATCGGTCTTGTGTTCTTCCCGTCTTATGCAGGTCCTTATGTCCCACACCCCAGGTAATCATGTCCAACACTGCAGGTCCTCATGCCTCCCGCTTACAAGCAAACACTGGGGCTTATTTACTAAAGGTCGCGGATTGCACATTCGTCTGTTAGATTTGCGCAGTCTTGACAGGTATTTAACAGGTGTCTGCGCTGTGATTGTGTTGCACGCGATTGGTTTGTCTCGCAGCTGTGCTGCTTCCATGCAACAGATATCGGGGGGCGGTCCGTCGGACGATCCGACTGATTTGGACTGAGCGTGGGATAGAACTTTCAAATTGTGTTGCAAGACGATGCACTTACATACACTGGGAAGAAGAAGGTAAACTCCGGCGGACCTGAGCGGGAAAGTGACACATGCAGAATATCGGCCGCGCGATCTTAGTGAATCGTGCCGGAATGCATGATCGTCAGACAATGCACTTTTGGGGAACTCGAGTGGCCATGTAAGCAAATCTCCCCCATAGTCTTGGTGCTTTCTGCCACCTATAGGGTGCTACCCTGGAGGTGGCAAACATGGGATTTACAGTAAGAAAGTCCCCACACATCTTCGGGTTGCTATCTCCAAATTCCGAGACTTCTGGTGTACACTGTAACCAAATCCATTACTGACCCAGTTGGGCTCATTTACTAAGGGTCCGCGGAGCGCATTTTCATTGGGTTTCCCAACGATTTCCATTTTGCGCTGAATTGTCCCAGGTTTTTGGCGCACACGATCGTATTTTAGCGCATCGGCGCCGGCTTGCACGCAACAGAAATCGGGGGGCGTGGCCGTCAGACAACCCGACCAATTCGCACAACGCGCAAGATTAAACATTTAGAATTGTGTCGCAAGACATGAACTTACAAGCACCGGGAAGAAGAAGGTGAACTCCGGCGGGGAAACGACACATGCAGGAACTCGGGCGCACGATCTTCATGAATCGCGCCGGACTTCATCCTTGTTGGTCCATCCGAATCGGGGATCACTACTGGACCAGGTAAGTAAATTTGTCCCAGTGTGTTCACATTTCAAGCTTTTTTCCACATTCATATACTATATCAGTGATATACTTCTACGGCATTGTGCAGGTTTTATTTTTCCCAACACCTGAGGAACCACAATAACTTTAGAGCATAAAATAACACCTGCAGAGTGGTGCAGGACCTCTGCCGAGCCCCCAATATGCTTTAGTACAGGCTATTTCTGCTTTCTGAACAGGATCATTGTACTACAAACCAACAGAACTTCCTAGGAGAGGGGTCAAAATTCCAGTCTGATTAGTGATCTCATCGGCTCCCACTGCTGGCAGTCAGTAAACATCGCGCCTCTTAGAGACACTTCTCCGTCGTCAGCTATGACACAGACTGGAGAGGACATCCATCATTTCCACTCAGATTCCTGCTAATGTTCCTCCCGATATTGACACATCATGGTTCTGATTAAACACATTTCTTACACCGGATATGTTATCCTCTGGCTCCTCTGCAATATGTATTTTATGGCTGTGCATTACTTCTTTCCCCAGGTTTGAAAAATTTATGGCAATTACAAGATTCAGAAATGAGCATTTTTATAATTTCTTCCAGACAATCATTCGATTCCGATTGCAGTTATGTCTCGCTCGTGATGGAAAACACTTTCAATGTAATAAAGTAAAATTAAAAGAAAAAAAAAAAAAAAAGCAAATTATAGGAGACATCTATTCAAAATAACACAAAATACCGGAGTAGCTGCAAGACACACAAACTTGTATAATTGCATTTTACAGCTGAGTTATGATGGATTTCACTGCATCAAAACTTGGCATGCGTTTATTAAAGCCTTTGAGACTGTTTTCTGTCTGACTTTGCGCTGGAATGAACGTGCAAACTTCTCGCACATGTATTTAAAGGAAATCTACCACCAGGATTGTAAACCAAGCACACTGTTTACAGGTGTATGTCCCCTCTGGCAGGATCTGCTCTTCTCTAAGCTTCTTATACCCTGGGATTTTTTTTTAAAGGCTTTTAATATTATGCACAATCTTTAATCCTTTTTTTTTAAGCCTTAGGCTACATTCCCACTGCCGTGAGCCCGCTGCACCGTAGCACGGCGGGCACACGGCAGCGCGGGGAGAGGAGGAGGAGATGAGCGCAGCTCACCCCCACCCCTCTTCATAGGAAGTAATGGCGCACGGCGCCGTAATACGGGGAAAGATAGGACATGTCCTATCTTTCCCCGGGCTACGGAACGGTACGGTGCCGCACGTGTGCTGCACCGTACCGCTCCCGTACAGGGCCGTGAGCCCATAGAAGTGTATGGGGGACGTATATCGGCCGTATATACGTCCCCCATACTGTAGTGTGAATGTAGCCTTAACTGGTTCGCGACCGCCCGCCGTGTATTCACGGCGGCAGTCGGGTCGCTCTGCATGGAAAGGGCTCACGGGCTGAGCCCTCTCCATAGCCGGTAAGTCTTTGCTGCATACTGCTAGCACCGATCGTGGGTGTTATCACAGCGATGGCTGCCGGCAGCCTCAAAAAGATAGCGGCCATCTTGCCTGGGATCGCCACTCCCCGTGACGTCATCAGGGAGCGGTGATCCGTCTCCATGGTAGCCTCGGGTCTTCCGAAGACCCGAGGCTATTTTGTTTCAGCTGATAGCACATTGTAATGAATGAGGAGGAAAATCCCCATATACTGTAGTATGGCAGTATATGATAGGATCGATCAGACAACATAGGGTTAAAGTACCCTAGGGAGTCTGAAAAATAGCAAAAATAAAAATAGTTAAAAAAAAAAAATTACAATAAAAAAACCTAAAAATTCAAATCACCCCCCTTTTCCTAGAACTGACATAAATATAAATACAGTACAAATCATAAACAAATTAGGTATCGAGGCGTCCGAAAATGCCCAATCAAAATATATTAACGGTTTTTCAATGCGTTTAACCCCGTAATGGAAAATAGCGCCCAAAGTCGAAAATGGCACTTTTATGCCATTTTGAAAAATAGAAAAAAAATCTATAAAAAGTGATAAAAAGGTCGTACAGTCCTAAAAATGATATCATTGAAAATATTATCAAATTTAGCAAAAAATTATACCACCCACAGCTGTGTACAACAAACTATAAAAAAGTTATTGGCGCTAGAAGTTGGCAAAATCAAAAATTATTTTTGTACAGGTTTTAATTCTTGTAAATGTATGAAAACATTATAAAACCTGTACAAATTTGTTATCCCCGTGACTGTACCGACCCAAAGAATAAAGTAGACATGTCATTTGGGGCGCTCAGTGAAAAACGTAATATCCAAGCCCACAAGAAAATGGCGCGAATACGTTTTTTCACCATTTTCACTGCATTTGGAATTTTTTTCCCGCTTCCGAGTACATGGCATGGAATATTTAATACCATCACTATGAAGTTCAATTTGTTACGCAAAAAACAAGCCGTCACACAGCTCTTTACGTGTAAAAATAAAAAAAAGTTATAGATTTTTGAAGGTGGGGAGTGAAAAATGGACATGAAAAAACAGGAAAGGGCCCGGTCCTTAACCGGTTAAAAAACAAGGGCATACAAAGCTAAAAGAAGAGCAGATCCTGCCAGAGGGGACATACATCTGTATGTCAGTGTGCTTGGTTTACAATCCTTCATCCTAGTGGTAGATGTCCTTTAAGAAGCTGCACTATGCCCTACGAGACATGGAGTTGGACCGTGTGAAAGATTTATTAACATGGCTGGACAAAATTGTGTCACACTCGCTATGTTTAAGGTGCACCAAAAAAAAATAGTGGGAGCATTTGTGAATCCACCACACCCTGCACATTCTACAGGCAAACTGCAACTAATGCAAGCTGTGGACAGAAGGTGTGCTGTGTCTGTCCAGAGGCTGGAGCTTCTACCAGGAGACAGACCAGTACACCAAGAGACGTGGAGGGGGACGTAGAAGGGCAACACCCCAGCAGGACCGCTACTTCCGCCATTGTGCAAGGAGGAACAGGAGGAGAGCCCTGGACATGACCTCCAGCGGCCAGAAATGTGCACGTCTCCATGAGGATGGTATGAGGGACCGATGTTCACAGATAGGGGTTGTGCTCACAGCCCAACACCGTGCAAGATTGGAATGAATGGGCACTGTATAGTAGGGGGTCCTGTATATAAATGAATAAAGGAGACTTTACAACAGGGGAGGAACTCTATACCGGGTGTTATACATTAATTCATAAATGGAGATGCTGTACGTGCTGCTATTCCCCATTAAGAGATGCTGCTCTTAATAGGGAAGAGCTGTGTCTATAAATCCAGGGGACAGTATCATCAGAGTAACTGTGGTATTTTTAGTGGTGCAGTGTGGAGATGTGCTATAAAAGGACAGAAAGTCCTGTAATAAAAAGTCATGGCCTGGAAGAGTCATTACCAAGTTCTGTGCCTGATGAAGTAAATTCATTACTACACATTAAGGGGTTAGCAGACTACAGGGGGCACTATAGTGGCTACAGTATCATATCATATAGAGTGTAATGAAACGGGCAGTTATATTTATACTGTAATCACTTATGGTAATTCCTATATGAATAATTCTGCCACGGCTGCTGGGTGAATTTCTACAATGCATTGGCATTGCTATAGATTTTTTTGACACTTTGGGGCACATTTACTTACCTTTCCTGATGCCTTCCCCCGAAATTGTCCAACCAGAATACACTGTGCCGCGATTCACTAAGATCATGCATGTGTCGCTTCCCCACTCAGGCCCGCCGGAGTTCACCTTCTTCTTCCCGGTGTATGTAAGTGCAATGTTTGGGACACAACTTGAATCTTAAATCCCGCACTCAGTCCGAATCGGTCGGATCGTCTGACAGGTCGCCCCCCGATTTCGGTTGCATGAAAGCAGCGCAGCTGCGCCACAATCCGATCGCTTGCAACCCAATCCCCAATTAAATACCTGTCACAGTGGCGCAAATCCCAAAAAACGTCAAAAAATCTGACGAAAGTGCGGCCACGGACCCTCAGTAAACAAGCCCTGTTGTGTGTGTTAGATTGTCATAAATACAATAAACTACAATGCTACAGTTTTGTAATGTGATTTACCAATACACATCTAGTAATAGTTCTGCTCCGCTTTCTTGATATGTAAAGTGAAGCCTCCGGTCTTTTACCTCATCAGCCAGAGACTCCTGACCATAAAATGGCGGCAAATGGAGGGTCATGTGATCTCTGACTGACCATGAGCAATACCATGTCAGGACCTTGGTTATATTCATGAATATTATCATAAGGTCCTGTGTGATTGTTCATGGACAGACAGAGATCACATGACCCTCCGGCCATTTTATGGACAGGAATGTCTGGCTGATGAGGTAAAAGACCGGAGGCTTCACTTTACATATCAAGAAAGCACAACAGAACTATTACTAGGTGTATATTGGTAAATTACCTCATATCCTACACCCGACACTTACACACACATTACAAAATACATGAGGTAAAGTGGCCAACCCCTTTAATACTGTGGATTTACCAAGCAGAAAAGCAACACAACAAATCTGCAGGTAATACGTAATGTGTTTGGATATCCTAGGCCAACACTATCCCTGCCACCAGGTCTGCGTCACTATCTTGGTGGTCAAATTTGCCAATTTTTTTACATCGAAATACTGAAATGACTTCTTGGCCCTGCAGTGTTGTGGAACTACAAGTCTCAGCCAGTCCTGTATACTTCATATGGCAACATTTCTAGAGTTTACAAGAGCGGTGCCACCGGATCCGTGACCCCGGTACAGGACTGTCCTGAGGAATGTTTTCATGCTGGATGTAGATTCTCCTTCGTCATGTCTCCTTCCCGCTTGTTTTCCTAGGTAAATGAGCACTTTGCATGACTAAGTTGTGTGTTCTTTGTTCCCTCGCTGCTAAGAAAAAAAAAATCCCTGCCACGCAGCTCATATATTTATGACCGCGACCAAAGGTCGAAGCCAACAGACTTGTTTGGACCAAAGTTCATATTTAGTAATAGCGGCTGATTTTCTCCAGGTTCTTTCTAATCCCTGACTGATGAGATAAAGCAGCTTCTTTACAGCTTCTTAGATAAACGTACCCGAAACAGCTCGTCCACTCGCCCCGTCTCTCCCCCCTCCTCCTCGCTACCATAACCTTAACCCGTATGCTCTGCTGATAAATGGCGTCTGAGTCAGCGATATTATAGGACTTTTAACCACCTGTAGGGATCATGTGCTCCAGCCGTGGATAAGGATCAATAGATTATTAGATACATCATGACAATTATAGAAGACGCAATGCTTAACTCCTTAATACCCAAGCCAAATTTTTTTAATTTTAATTGCACCCCTTTATTTTTTTCATTAGAATTGTCCATAAGGGGTGGATTTTTTGTTGGATGGGATGTATTTTCGAACATCCGGTGTACCAAATAAAGTATAGGCGGCCCCCTTCTTAAGGACACCCGACTTACAGATGACCCCTAGTTAAGTACGGACTCCTCTGCTCACTGTGACCTCTGGTGAAGCTCTCTGGATGTTACTATAGTCCCAGGCAGTATTGATCAGTTGTAAGGTGTCTGTAATGAAGCTTTATTCATAATCCTTGGTCCAATTACAGCAAAAAATTATGAACTCTAATTGTCACTGGGGCAAAAAAAAAAAAAAATTTGTATGGATCTACAATTATAAAATATACAGTTTCAACTTACATACCAGTTCAACTTAAGAACAAACCTATGGAACCTTTCTTGTACGTAACCGGGGGACTGCCTGTACTAGAAAGCAACAAAAATTATTGAAGAATTTAGAAAACGCAGCATTTCCCATGGGATAAATACTTTCTACCCTCATCACTTTTGACTGCACTATGTAAAGGCATTGTTGGCACTATAGGGGGTACAGTCATCACGGTTATCATGCGTTTTGACTTATTTGAATCAGCGTAATTTGAAAAGCACAATGAAAACACACCCCAAAATCACGGAACACAAACATCGCAAGGGAGAAAAGCCAAAGTTAACCCACTTTATATAAAAACTAATTTAAAGGAAACCTACCACTTCTGAAGGTAGGTATGAGATGCAAACACCGGGCACCAGCTCAGGGTGAGCTGGTGCCGGTGCTTAGTCTCGTTAGTGTTAAAACCGCGGTATCGCGGTTTTAACACTTTTTAAACTTTATAGCAGAAACTGCTTCGGCGCTGCGCGCGGCCGTGCGCGCGCAACGCCTGCGGCATTTCCTATGTAGGCGCACGCACGATCGTGCGCACGCAGCGCCGAAGCAGTTTCTGCTGTAAAGTTTAAAAAGTGTTAAAACCGCGATACCGCGGTTTTAACACTAACGAGACTAAGCACCGGCACCAGCTCACCCTGAGCTGGTGCCCGGTGTTTGCATCTCATACCTACCTCCAGAAGTGGTAGGTTTCCTTTAAGGACACCTACCACCAGGATGAAGGATTGTAAACCAAGCACACTGACATACTGGTGTGTGCCCCCTCTGGCAGAATCTGCTCTTTTTTTAGCTTCTTATGTCCTGGTCTTTTTTTTTTTAACGGCTTTTAGAATTATGCAAATGAGCCTGAGGACATATGAAGCTAAAACACATTTTTGTCACGGCTGCACTATCCCCGACGTCACACAAAATTCTGCACTGAAAGGGGCGTTCCGGTGCTCAGTCGGAACGTGCGACACATTTATCATGCAATGTCTGAAAGAAGCGTGTCACACGCTCTGTGTTATAGGTGCACCAAAAACAAGTAAGCAGTGCAGGGGTCACCCGATTCATGAAGAACGGGCGTCACAATTCCTGAATCTGGCGCCCCCTGCACACTACACAGGCAACTGCACATAGTACAGACTGCACTGTTTTTGATAATTTTGGGCCAATGTGTTTGCATCTCAAAAGACATCTACTTTTTTACCATCCTTAAGACTGATGAGATTTATGATGCATTTCTCCCTGTTGCTTTTGCTGTGTACAGTAAATGTGACCAAAGAAAATACAAGTAATATTTACATGTAGCAAGAGGTGGGTCCCCAGAATCTATTTCACTGGTGGCCCCAGGTCCTCTGGTCTGACCCTGTCTGGGAGATGAAAAACATAAGTAATTTCTTCCAAAAACAGCACCACACAATTTTGGCTCATATGAAACTTAGTTGCAATTCCACGCAGGGCCCATGGTCAGATGGGGAGCTGTTTATGCTCCCCAGCTCCTAGTTAGATTATTGGGGTGACAGGTCCGCTTTAATTACAGCACTACAGAAGCCATCCTGTACATAACAAGAAACTTCCTTTGATAACAAATATATGTATAGGTCCATACTGTCACGGGTGCTCCTACGACCCCAGAGGTCGCATTAACGCCTCACCACGCGTCATAGACGCGTGGTGAGGCACGATTACCCCCCAATATAATCGCCATGCGTAAAATTCCGCTTGGTGATTATCCTCTGTAGCGAGCGGGTTGCGCGGTCCGACGCGCTCATTTGCAGGATCGCGATTTGCGATCATAATGAAGATTGCAGCTGCGCACCGCTCAGCAGTCCGCACAAGACCAATAACAAAGCTGCTTTCCTGCTGCTGATGTTAAGCAGCGTGTATGGGGCTTTGTTATTGGCTGCCCGTCTGCCACTCTTTTTTTATATTACTGCGGGCCCTTCCTGACTGAGCACAGGCTGTGGGCGGAGCTTGGAGAAGGCGGGAGGGACCTGTGAAGGAATTGGTTTACCGGGCACAGCAGCTGTAAGGGGGCAGTGGACTGCATGGATGAAAGAAACCAGGCTGAATAAAAGTGGTTTTTGGAACAAAGCTGCAATGTACAGAATTGATCATCAGGAAGCTTTATGTTTAATTTTCATCCGTTCCCCAGAGATTTGTTCAGATTGGGATCTTAAGAATGTAAAGTTGCCTGTATAATATTGTCACAAGCATCACACTACCTGACAAACTACATCCTGGTGCCTTCTCAGAATATCCAAATGTTGTACAAGAAGATGACATATGTAAAGCCAGGCTACAATCTTTAATTGGCCGTGGACTACTTCTGATGCTCACATTCCCATTGCAGGTAATATAAGAGATGGGCAGAGTCTATTGCAATGCAGCACGTTATGATGCACTGTATATTCCTAATGTTTTTCATTTCACCACACAAAACTCATTGGTTCTTAAATACAACTATTGCCTGAAAGATTAGTCTGTGGCCTCCTCTTAAAGGCACAGTGTTAGCCTATTCATGTGCATAGGCTGACACTGCTAATACCCTGCAATACATCAGTATTACAGGGTATTATCATGAACAAGCAATCAGATGATTTATTGTTCATGTCCGATGGTGGAAACAGTAAAAAAAATTTTTTTAAAAGTTTATCAATAAAAAAGAAAGTAATAAACCAATAAAAATGCCCTTAAGCCCCATAACATATAAAGGGACATATAACACTAAGTAAAAGTCTAAATCATAACACAGACCCCACATATATAGCATCACCGCGTCCGTAACAACCCATAGAATAAAAGTAAATGAACCCGCACGAGGAATGCAATAAAAAGTGATAAAAAAAACCACATGTACTCCAGAATGATACTGGTGCAAAGTACAACAAGTCATCAACCAGCACCATAGCCAAAAAAGTAAAAATGTTATGCCACTTGGAAGACAATGCAAAAATTATAGATTTTTTCCCCACTTTAGGTTTTATTTGGCAAAGTTAGTAAAATGTAAGAAAAAATATTCAAGTCTGGTCCCCGTAATCGTATCGACCGATAGAATAAAGATAACAATAAAAAATCCAGTACAGAATTGATGCTTTCCTACTCCTGACCTCAAAAAAAATTCCTAAATTTTCAACAATAGGGAATACCAACCCCAAAATGGTAACACTGGAAAAAGTATCTCATCCCGCAAAGAAAATGACATCACATGGCCCCAATAACAAAAAATAAATGAAATAAATTAAGCAGTGTCAGTCCTGGCCCACTCTGTAGGGGTTTGGGGAATCAACCCACTCTGTGGGTGGCTCTGGGACCAGCGTTGGCCCCAGCCCGCTCTGTGGGGGTTTCTGGGGCCGGCGCTGGCCCCAGATATTACTATAATTGTCTCCAGTAGCTACAAAAACAGGGGCTGTAACAATTTTCTTCTATAAATAGACGTCTATAATAATAATAATCATATATCATAATTCCGTAGCGCTTTACATATCATAGGGGATATTTACAAATAAAATATAATTATATCGAACAATAGTCTATTAACACTATATAAAACTTGGAGTTATACATTTGTATTACTGAAAATTTCGTACTCCTCCTCGGCTGAAATTACTCCTCAAAAATGGTGAGAGGAGTATTATCACCCTTCTGGAAAAATGTTAGTGCGACCTCTGTACGACCCACATCTCATCACCATCACCCGTGCTCCTCTCCGTGGAAGCGGCCCTTGCCGAACTCACTTACCTCTCCCCGTTCCTGCTTCCGTCCTGGCTGCTCAGCACGCGAGTCCCCTGCTCCCTGAGGCGCGCGCGTTGGCACTCGCAAACTTAAAGGCCCAGCGCATCGCTTATTGCCGCTGGACACTTCCCGGGATTGCATAAAAGCCAGCTTCTCCCAGGATCCCCTGCCGGATCTTTGTGGTATATGCCTTTGAAAAAAGCTGTTGTCTGTGACCTGTGTGTTGACCTCCCATTGTGACCCCGGACCTGTTCCCGACCTTCTGCTCCGTCCCAGACCCTGCCTTGACGTCCTGCCTGTCCCCGGCCACAAGTTTACATGCTGATTTTGTACTTCACCTTGGCTGCCACCGAGGACAAGTCGCACCTGTGGAACGACCTAGTGGCACTGAGCCGCAGCAAATTCAACCCGCTTTGAGGGGGGCTCTGGTGAGGACCGGGTGCCACTTAGATTAGGTCCCAGGTGTCAACTTGTGTCATTGTTCCCACCGGTCCACTACCCCAGAAGCCTGACACATACCCTCAAGATGGGAAATTTTGCTCCAAATCCCCACATTTCTACTCCCAATATGTTATTTCACCTCCTCCACAATAAGTGAAGCTCCTCTGGTTTCCACAAAAAGAGCCGACAATGGAGGACAATCAAGGATGTAATGCATAGGAACAGCTAATCATTAACACTGGGAATGGGAACCAGAAGGAAAACATGGGAGTAGTGTGAACAGCCGGCAGTAGACCTTTATTGTATAGACAATAACCCTTTAAATATTTGCTGCGGTGATCTGTGTCCTCCTGTGATCCCACAAACTTGTTTTCCAACATATGTCATTGCACCATGGCGGAGGTGAGGATGTAAGTTATTACCTCTGTAACATTACACGACTTCCAATACCCTAAAAATTACAATGAAAAACTTCTATTTTTGTGTCCAAAACAAAAAAAACCTGTGCCCCCTTCTGCAGCTCCTGACATCTGGCTGTAGTACACTACAAGGCTCCTGGTGTTACATACACCAAAGATATTTCTCAACAGTTTCACTGGGTCACAATGTAACCCCAAAAAAATGACAACATCCATCACTAAGTCAGAAATGGATCATTTTTCAAATTTTTTTTACTTTACTTTCTCAGGGTCTTGCTAATCTTTTTTTGTGGCTCTTTTTTGAAAACGCATCCGTTTTTGACCATTTTTAATCAAGATGATCGGTAAAACCTGTCAAAAACGGATGCGTTTTCAAAAACCGCATGCGGTTTTTACCGGACTGCTTAAAGAACGGACCAAAAACGGCATAAAATCTAACACTCTAACGCTTGTGTTTTCAAACGCATCAGAACAGCTGAGAAGAGGAGACTTGCCCAATTACAAAGCTGTAAATGCGTTTAGACAACTTGTGCGGTTTGAAAACGCACCGCTACCGCTATGTAATCAGGCGAGTCTCCTCTTAGCTGTTCTGATGCGTTTGAAAACGCAAGGGTTAATGCCGTGTGTGAACGCACCCTGAGACGTTTGTCTGAAAAGTCACAAAGAGCCCTCATATGCTTACACCTGGTCTGGATTGGAGATGATTTGCGGCACAAATTTGGACTTTTTAGGGTGATGCGACACGTGGCTTTTTGAACCCGATTTTGGCGCGTTTTTAAGCAATCCATCCAAAAACGGATACGTTTTGGACCAGTTTTAACGAAGATAATTGGTAAAACCTGTCAAAAGCGTTTTTTTTTCACGGACTGCTTAAAAATGGACCCAAAACGAATCAAAACGTCATGTGTGGCATCACCCTAAGGCTAAATTCACACTGCCGTGAGCCCGCCGCACCGTAGCACGGCGGGCACACGGCAGAGCGGGGAGAGGAGGAGGAGGTGAGCGCAGCTCACCCCCGCCCCTCTCCATAGGAATTAATGGCGCACAGCGCTGTGCTGCACCGTACCGCTCCCGTACAGGGCCGTGAGCCCATAGAAGTGTATGGGGGACCGTACATCGGCCATATATACGTCCCCCATACATATCTGTGAATGTAGCCTTACCGATGTCCACTACTGGAAACTTATAACCAACATGACAAACTTTGTGAAACGGCGAAAAAAAGTTACAAAAATGGCTCAAAAACTCTGAAAAGTTGCAAAAAAGAAAAAGTTTGATACATGCCCCCCCCCAGAGCGCTCGTTACCGGTCACAAGCATGTCACTGGAAACACATACCGGATTGAGCCGGCTGAGCCCCTCCGCTGGGCGGTTGCATAGCAATTTTTAAAAGATTTTCACCACCCATAAAAATTTGAAGGGTCTTTACCCCTTATCAACAATGTCTCGATTCGCACATTGTAACGAATGAGGAGGAAAATCTGTAGTATGGCAGCATATGGTAGGATCAATCAGACAACCCAGGGTTAAAGTACCCCAGGGGATCTGAAAAATAGTGAAACCCAACCCCCCCCCCTAGAACTGATATAAATATAAATAAACAGTAAACATCATAAACACATTAGGTATCGCCGCGTCCAAAAATACCCGATCTATTAAAATATTATAACGGTTTTACCCAGATTTTAACCCCGTAACGGAAAATAGCGCCCAAAGTCGAAAAGGCCACTTTTTTTTTTGCCATTTTGAAAAATATAAAAAAATTCAATAAAAAGTGATCAAAAGGTCGTACAATCCTAAAAAATACAAACATTGAAATCGTCATGAAAAGTCGCAATGTATCTTTTTTTTTCACCAGTGCAAAAAACAAAAAAAAAAAAAAACACCCTGCCCTGCGGTCGCTTTGGGCAACATTTTCTCAGTTTCATCAGTTGAGTAACTCACACATCACACTGACGCCCGGGCCTCTGCGCTATACTCCTATGTCTGTGTTATTTTTCCATTGTATGAGCGCGCAGACCCACGGCCTTCACGCATTGGCTGTAGCGTGTCACATGGTATGGGGGGGGCGTGGCCCCGTCAGCTGACTCCGCTCCCGCGTTGAGCGCGCGCGCGGATGATCCGTGGGGCGTGACGTCACTGGCGGCGCCGAGGTCGGCCACGTGACCGTCGGAGAAGAGTGCGCGGCGGTGTTGAGGCGTGAGTTCTGCGTGCGCTGTCCGTACGTGTGTGAATGAATGCGGCGGGAGAAGCACCGAGTGGTTGTGTGTCCTGTCCTGCTGACTCCTCACCATGCATCGCCGGGGGTGGAGAAAGGGATTTTGATATCTATTAAAAGATTAAAACATTACCAGTCATAACACAGCTTTCCTCTTTGAAGAGCGCTGTGTGAGATGAAAGCCGGGCTGTGATTGGGTAATATGGGCAATAGATTGTTTTTCCCCTTCACGGACAGTTTGTTAGGAGTGTATTCAGACAGAGCAGCCGAAACTGCATCCACAAAACTTTCAAGACTACATCCTATGGCTCCATTCACACCAGGTTAATTGGCAACAGAGAATTCCGACCCAACGTCTGAGGTTGATCCTTGGATTATAGGAAATGTACCACAAAAAAAAAACAACCAGGGACATTACTCACAGATCCAGGCCCCAAGACTGTGGTAATCTTATATTTATTATCCATGGCCTCCTTCCTTCTAACATCAACTTTTAAAATTATACTAATGAGCTCAAAGAGTAGGATGGTATTCCCAGAGCCCTTGCGTGCTGCACCTTCACAGGCTGTTACATGGTTTCCCTCTGCCTGTAAACTTGCATAGTGGGATGGGTGTGCTCCGGCAGTGTGATAGCCTGTGAAGCTGCAGCACGGAGGGGCTCTGGTAACACTGCAGAAGTTCCCATGACTAATTAGCATAATCTTAAGGGTGCGGTCACACGGCCCCCCTGCGCTTTGAATTGCAGCGCTAGACCTGTGCTACAGCAGTGTGTGACTGTACCCTAAAAGTAGATTTTAGAAGATGTTTTAGATTGCCACAGGTGATGGCGGAAATCTCAAAGTATCAAACTATCCCTGAGGGCGCGTTCACACGTTGCGTTTTGACCTGCGTTTTCATTGCGTTTGAAGCGCATATACAACAGCTGATGAGAGGTGATTTGCCTAATTACATTACCGTTTACGTTTGTAAACGCAATGTTAACGCATGCATTAACAAAACACATGTGTTAACATCACGTTTTGTAAACGGAAATGTTAACAGTGATGTAATTAGGCAAATCACCCCTCCTCAGCTGTTGTATATGCGTTTCAAACGCAATGAAAACGCAGGTCAAAACGCAACGTGTGAACGCGCCCTGAACTAATAAGGTGGTTGTACAGTTGATCCATGGTGGTCCCATTGAGCAGTATGTGAATGGTCTATCCTGCTGATACCCCTTGTATATGCTGCAGCACCACATTAGGCAGGGTTAATTCACCCCCACCATGGTTTCCACATCAAAAACAGTCACTCCAATTATTAAGAGACCTCAAATTTGTCCATCGTGGACCTTGCACTGGCCACATAGAGGGCGTCCACTTTTCGCAAATAAATGTTATTGTTTTTATAGTGAAAAGTTATACAATTTTCCCGATATACTTTCTGGGAGAGATTTATCATTGCTTTTTATCATGACCTTTTTTTGCGACTTTTTACCGTCAAAAAGTTGCATGAGGCATTTAAAGGGGTTGTCCCACAAACCAAGTTGGGCCCTATCCTGTGAATAGGGTCTAACTTGCTGATTGGTGGGGGTCTCCGTGATGGGACCCTCACAGATTATGAGAACAAGGAGGCAAATGGGGTCCCAGGTACCTCTGTCGGACCCCTCGTTGCTCCCGGAGATTAATGGAGCAGGCAGCGGCGCATGACCGTTCTGCTCCACTCATCTCTATGGAGCTGACGGAGATCTCCAAGCGCGGATGCAGTGTTTGATTTTCAAATTAGGAGCAGAGTGAAAAAAGAGGAGCAGCAGCAGCTTCTCTCAATGACAAGTCCTCAATCATTATGATCCACCCCTGCTTTTATGGATGATAATGGATGAGAACGTATCATTGATGGAAGCTGTTCCTCCTCTTTTTTCCCCTTCACTCCTGGACATCAAAAACTGCATCTGACAAACTGAATGTGTGAACACAGCCTGAAAGAGAACGACCCTTCACTATGCCGTATAAGATGATTATCCCGATATACTGGCAGGTGGGGGACATACTTTTTGCCGCAGTCTGCCCAGTATACTTCATATACCGTGGTAAACACAGCAAGCTATGTCTTTCCATCCTGCTCCCTCCTGCTGTGTGACACATACGCTCAGCGGAGACTATGGGAGATTATAGGGGACGGATGAAACATATTACATCCACCCCCCGCCTCTGTTTGGTGTACACTCTGTGAGGACCCCAGTGTTATAATTATCTGTGTAAGTGGGGAAACTACCTGAACGTCCGAAACAGCCAATTACTGACTGCTGCTGATGTTCACTCCTCCCACTTTCAGGGAGGAGACCTGAATCGGTGGGGGCGTATCCTATATGAGCATACAGTGGAATAGGTTGGGGAATCAGTACGAAATATCCGTACAATGGGGAGCAATAACGAGGTCTGAAAGTGGCCTAAGTCTGCGCTCCCATGCCGCGCTCCCGAGATTTTCCCATTTACGTTACTGTTAACTTTGCATTTACAAAATGCACCATTAATGGTACATTTTGTAAACCTATGTATTAACATGGTGGTTTTATAAATGAAAATGTTAAAAGCAAAGTAATTTGGCAAATCTCCTCTCCCCAACTGTTGATTTATCATACAGAACGTAATGTGAACGCAGCCTTAGGCTACATTCACACTACCGTTTGGGGGACGTATATACGGCCGATATACGCCCCCCATAGACGGCAATGGGCGCATGGCGCCCTACGGGAGCGGTACGGTGCAGCACATGTGCGGCACCGTACCGATCCGTACCCGGGAAAAAGATAGGACCTGTTCTATCTTTACCCGTAATATGGCGCCGTGCGCCATGTATCCCTATGGAGAGGGGCGGGGGTGAGCTGCTCCTCCTCTCCCCGTGCACCGCTGTCATGAGATTTGCATCAATACACAAAGTTTCCTTGCAGTTTGCAGACCGGGTTTTGATAAAGCCGCACGTCGGTAAACTTTGGGGGCTGCTCGATGACAAGACTCTTTGTGTACGTTGTTGCGGCTGTGAGTAATGCGCGCGGTTATATTTATTGTAGCCGCGGCAGGTAACATTTGTATCTTTGCTATTTTGGGTTGTGTTTTGCAGCCGCCGTGTAGATTTATATACATTTTTATCCAGGTCACTAGTGTACAGCGGCGCAGCCCGAGGATGTATGCCCGAACCTTTACGTTGTGACACGCCAATTACTCATTGACTATTTTAACCAAAGCAGGTGGCGGCGCTCATGATTCATGGGGATTTAACAATGAATAGAAATGTTGTTTTTTGCCTGAATGTCAGGCCCTTCAGCGAGCGCCGTAAATTATGAGCGCTTTCTTACTAACATTAAGTGCTTGGGAAACAATGGGATGTTTTTTGTTTTTTTGCTAATGACTCTCGGTGTAGTCACATCCAATTTGCTTTTTTTTTACATCAGGGGTAATGGATTGAGCTCTCCAGACCCAAAATACAGAGTCTCTTAAGAGTGTATGTCCAGCCTTTTCAACAACGTTTTACTGCTTTTAAATGGCTATGGTATTTTCTGTACTATAAAACAGTTTTGTAAACCTGCCACCAGTGACCTCAATTTCACTAAAGACAGGTTATGTAAGCCCATTACAGCTGCAGTGCACTTATGTCTTTCTGCTTTCTCTAAGCATTTGCATTACAATATAATAAGGTGTTACCTTGCACCCTGAGAGAATCCTCTGTGTAGTCCCGGGGGTTGTGCTTTGGTTTGGCTGCTTTTACAAAAATAACCTGTGACTGTGTCTGTGCTGAAGATGCCTCAGCTCTGCACCCCCACCTGTGCTCCTTTAAGTTCCTCCCTCCCCCACTGATCTCACCAGGCTGTGACCTCCGTTCCTGTCAAGGAGCACAAAGTTGGTGGCTGAGGAGTCAGCAGCACATGTCACTTGTTGTGTTTTTAAATGCAGCCAAACCAAATCCCAACACCTTGGACTCTACAGAGGATTCTGTCAGGGTGCAAGGTAAGTTATAACACACAATTATATTGCAATGCAAATGCTTAGAGAAAGCAGAAAGGCAGATGTGCACTGCAGGTGTCATGGGCTGCTGCAACCTGTTTTTAGTGAAAATGAGGTCCCAGGTGACAGGTTCCTTTTAACAAGGAAATATACACTCACCGGCCACTTTATTAGGTACACCATGCTAGTAACGGGTTGGACCCCCTTTTGCCTTCGGAACTGCCTCAATTCTTCGTGGCATAGATTCAACAAGGTGCTGGAAGCTCCTCAGAGATTTTGCTCCATATTGACATGATGGCATCGCACAGTTGCCGCAGATTTGTCGGCTGCACATCCATGATGCGAATCTCCCGTTCCACCACATCCCAAAGATGCTCTATTGGATTGAGATCTGGTGACTGTGGAGGCCATTTGAGTCCAGTGACCTCATTGTCATGTTCAAGAAACCAGTCTGAGATGATTCCAGCTTTATGACATGGCGCATTATCCTGCTGAAAGTAGCCATCAGATGTTACAGGGTACATTGTGGTCATAAAGGGATGGACATGGTCAGCAACAATACTCAGGTAGGCTGTGGCGTTGTACCAAGGGGCCCAAAGAGTGCCAAGAAAATATTCCCCACACCATGACACCACCACCACCAGCCTGAACCGTTGATACAAGGCAGGATGGATCCATGCTTTCATGTTGTTGACGCCAAATTCTGACCCTACCATCCGAATGTCGCAGGAGAAATCGAGACTCATCAGACCAGGCAACGTTTTTCCAATCTTCTACTGTCCAATTTCGATGAGCTTGTAGAAATTGTAGCCTCAGTTTCCTGTTCTTAGCTGAAAGGAGTGGCACCCGGTGTCGTCTTCTGCTGCTGTAGCCCATCTGCCTCAAAGTTCGACGTACTGTGCGTTCAGAGATGCTCTTCTGCCTACCTTGGTTGTAACGGGTGGCGTCTTGAGTCACTGTTGCCTTTCTATCAGCTCGAACCAGTCTGCCCATTCTCCTCTGACCTCTGGCATCAACAAGGCATTTCCGCCCACAGAACTGCCACTCACTGGATGTTTTTTCTCTTTCGGACCATTCTCTGTAAACCCTAGAGGTTGTGCGTGAAAATCCCAGTAGATCAGCAGTTTCTGAAATACTCAGACCAGCCCTTCTGGCACCAACAACCATGCCACGTTCAAAGGCCTCAAATCACCTTTCTTCCCCATACTGATGCTCGGTTTGTACTGCAGGAGATTGTCTTGACCATGTCTACATGCCTAAATGCACTGAGTTGCCGCCATGTGATTAGTTGATTAGAAATTAAATGTTAACGAGCAGTTGGACAGGTGTACCTAATAAAGTGGCCGGTGAGTGTATCTCGCTAAAGTTTCTGTATCTTATATGCCAAAGGTCCGGAGGATCCAAGACTGCCAGTCCCTTCTGACCACTGTCAGAATCGCTAACAAAGCTCTGCGCCCAGTGCCTCTCCACTGCTCTTCTTCTCACGGCCATCCCATCATAACAAATACTGCAGGACCTGCAGTGATGTGAGAAGCATGTGACTGATCACATACTACCTGCATCACTGTAAGGTCCTGTAACCCTTTCATGCTGCTAGGGGATAGGGCCAGAGAAGAAGCTGGGATTTGGTATGAAGAAAAGGTGTTTGTCTGTGTGAGAAATTGCACCTGAGGTGCACATATGTCTTTCTGCCTTTTCTAAGCATTTGCATTACAATATAATTGTGTTACCTTGTACACTGACAAAATCCTGGGGTAGTCATATGGGTTGGGCTTTGGTTTGGATGCATTTCAAAAAACAACATGTGACTTGTCTGTGCTGGTCACTCCTCAGACATTTGCCCCCACCTTGGTGCTCCAGTACAGCTCCTCCCTCTGGCTCCTTCTCCGAGTTCACAGCCTGGTGACATCAGTGGGAGGAGCTGTACAGTAGCACAAAAATGGGGGTAGCCTGCAGTACAGACAAGTCACATGTTGTTTTTTGAAATGCATCCAAACCAAAGCCCAACCCCTGTGACTACACAGACGATTCTGTCAGGGTGCAAGGTAAGTTACAACACACAATTATATTATAAAGCAAATGCTTAGAAAAGGCAGAGAGGCAGATGTGCACTGCAGGTGTGATGGGCTTTTACAGCCTGTCTTTAGTAAAAAATTAGGTCCCTGGTGACAGGTTCCCTTTGGGTAGGGGGCCGCCTGTACAATGATCTATTGTATGACAGATTATTACTATTTGCTCTGTTTTTATTAACAGACTTATATTTTCTTGTAGGTTACACGGCAATGAGATGTAATTGAAAGAAAAAACAAAATAAAGCGTATAAGGACCGGTGAGTGCAGACACATTCTCCTACAGCAATATGATGAATGGAGGGAATATTTAAAGGGGTCTGTCACCTCTCCTGATGTGTCTCCTCAATCACCCTCTGATATATAAACCAGAAACTACATGTCGGACATGTTACCTGGACTGAATGTTGTGCGGTGTCCCAGACTCTTGGCATCATCTAACGCTGCTGTGTCCCCCACATGCTGAAATATCACTTTATATTCCAAGTCCTCTACTAGTCAGGGCGGGCTTAGGGGTTGACCCTCCGGCCAGGTGCGCCATTAAATCTCCGCCTACATTTCTCTTTTCAGCGCCTCCAGCGTCTCCTCGTCCTCTAGAATCTTGTCCAAAATCTCGGACATGCACATTACATTTAGTATCTCCTTTCCGGTCCTGCGCGTATCCAGAGTGAGAAACGCGCAAGCGACGGCGAGGTGCGCAGCTCGCGACGCATGCACTGTGCATGTTTCTCCCTCCAGATTTCGGATGTGATCCCAGAGGACAGGGAGATGCTGGAGGCACTGAAAAGAGAAATGTAGGCGGAGTTTTAGTGATGCACCTGGCCGGAGGATGGGTGCACATTTGACTAGTCAACCCCCTAAGCCCGCCCCCGACTAGTAGATGACATGGAATATAAGGTGATATTTCAGCATGCAGCCGACACAGCAGCGTTATAAGGACATTCCTGGGCAGCAATTGCTACACCCTATAAATTATGTTTAGGGGTTTAACAGGCGTCCCGATGGTGACAGGTTCCCTTTAACTGCTTCTCCCCTAGAACTCAGCAGACACTGCTGGCAGGGAGCCAGTTAATGTTGAACATAAGACTACAGCACGACAGGAGTTAATGGAATCTGTCGTCATGGAAAAATGATCTTGCTGGTGACAGGTTCCCAGTCATCATTGGGCCTCTCTATAGTCGAGCGTGACCTACTGTACCAGGTTGTTCTCTTGATGGTCCGCCCACCAAACATTCTTAGAATTTGGGTTGTAGAATAGGAATTAAAGTGATTTCCCCTCATGTCAGGCAGACGTTATAGCGGTTTACACTGAACGCCAGGTTTTCAGCCCTCAGTTAATGAGTAACAGTCTTGTGATTTTGGATAAAACGTACAACAAGAAACAAACCAGCGAGGGCCAGATTTGGACACTTGGACCGTTGTGTCAGCCGCTATCCATATAGAGCAGGGACTGGGATTGACCCGTTATTCTGAATTCTCCAGGCTGAGCCGTGTTAGCGGAGACGTCTGGGGTCACTTACTTTATTTATAAACAGAGCTCTGATGTCTAAAGATTTACAGAGGAGAGATTAACCATTAATTTAGACTTTTTATTTAGAAGAAGAGCATCTAGCACCATACACAGAAATGTCACATCTGAATGTCACGTGTCCTGCACAATCCAATCACAAGTTATATAAACGTTACCTGCTGGGGGGGGGACTTGTGAGATGTAGTAACACTAATAGGAAAATCTGTGCTGAATGTACACAGAACATGTGACAAGCCCTTTAAGTGCTATAATCTTTAAACGCCTGTTACACTTAGGGCTTATTCACAAAAGGGCTTATTCAGGGGGGAGAGCTCTTCAACCCTCCACGAACCATCAGAGCCGTGTGCTCACCACATCGTGACAGGAGACATAGAAGTCTATGGGGGCAGTGATTTGGCCGCAAATTAAGTGACCATATCCCAGGCCCCCGAATGGCCCCCATATGCCAGACCTTTCCTGTTTACAAATACCTGGGGACACATGTTTCTTCATGTGGCAATTTTCCAAATTTCTGGGCAAATAGGTGCAAAGTACAAGTAGGCAAAACATTTCACTGTGTATTATTTAGTAGGAGTTTAGGAAATGGATATAAACTTAGAAATAGGACATGAAACTTTTCAGGATATTTTCCATATTATAAGGCAGGTAACTGTCTGAATAAGCTTTTCAGGTTCTGTGGGGTGAGGACCTGCAGTTATTGGTCCATTTGTTTTAATCTATAGGACTATAACCTAAAGTGAGGAATTAAAGTTTATAAACTCACATTTTTTTGCTGCAACGTTTTAACCTTTTACTGAGCATCTCCACAAGTTTTACAGCAGTCAGTAAAGGGGCCTTAGCATAGGGTGGTGGTGTGCAGATTTTGGCATACAGAGTCCTTAGAACGGCCATTGGGCCTCACTTGTGGGAAAGCTTACTAGCCCACAACAGTCTCTTCAGATTGGGGGTGTAATATTCAGCCTGTCGAGATATAATATACTGCAGTATAGAAAATCAAATAATCAAACAAGAAATATTCAAAAAAAAAAAAATTGTAAAAAAAAAATATTAGAAGTATTAGTGGCCCTCCGTCATATGTACAGAGGCTATTAATGACCTGGGATCCCTTGATAAAATATTTCAAATATATGTCAGCCTGA
Organism: Engystomops pustulosus; assembly: GCF_040894005.1. Lineage (NCBI taxonomy): Eukaryota > Metazoa > Chordata > Amphibia > Anura > Leptodactylidae > Engystomops > Engystomops pustulosus. The sequence continues at coordinate 206,707,189 of NC_092413.1, read as the reverse complement.
CTTAGGACAGCAGTCCTCCACTCAAGTCCGAGGATTTCTATAACATATGTACTGGAATTTTATGCCACTTGAACCCGTCACCAGAGGAGGGCCTGTTTTACCTGGGGACAGGTTTCAATTGAAACAGTATATTCCATAGATGTTTGCAAAATAACTGTGAGTTATATCATTAGTGAAACTAACCTATTTGAAACTTTATCTGGCCCCCTGCTGGATTCCTCAGCTGAGTCCTCGGAGGGGTAGGGTGCAGTATTTCAAATCCCAATGGATGCCTCAGCCCATCATGCTCACTTGTTGCTCCTCCCGCTCCCACATCCTCTCTCTCTTCTCCCACCTAACCCCTATTTGTACACTGAACCCTCTACCTCTGTCATGTTTGCTAATCAGCAACTTAGTACAAACCATGGTCATGTGTGACGCTGTTTTCAACCTCCGGATAACCCTTTTAAGCCTGATCGCCTGGCCATATGCTCAAAACTTTTGAATTATTATGCATGGGCATGACGCCGTAAGCACACAGTGTCTCACCGCAGCATGACTGAGCCATGACTGCGTTGCAAATTATAGAGCAAATCTTATATCTTCCCCAGGGCTCCTTTCCTATGGAGATCGGGGTGAGGAGCACTCACACACGCCCCTCCCGTCTCCATCCCACCTGCTGTATAACATATCGTGCGGCTGCCTGGTGCGATGAGACACGATGTGCTCCACGCAACGTCAACCTGCATAATAGAATTCAATGGCCGCCGTGAGCTAGCTGCCACTTGCGCCTTGCTCACATCCGCCAATAACAGTTATGAGCTTGAGGCCTTGTATGTAGAACATTTCTTTTTCCTACTTATCAGCTGTTCTATATTTGTTCTATAATTGTTCTATATTTCTGTTTCAGATGTAATGGACAGTACATCATCTGCAGAAAAGTGTAACCTGGAGATGGATTTGAAGATCCTAAATATCAGTTGTCTTCGTGGAGACATCCTAATAAAATTTCAAGGGAAATATATTTCTGATTCTGAATTTGACTATCATATACTAGAGAGAGAAATACAACTTATTGCAAAAAACAATGAGGATCTGGATATCGGACAGTTTTGCTTGGTACAAGACAAACCTAACGGAAAGTGGCACAGAGGAAAAATTTTGGATAAAGGCGATGAAAAATTTGAAGTCGCGCTTGTAGATCAAGGCGATGTCCTCAAAGTTCCCCTTCCACAAATTGCTACAGCTGCCGGCGAACTGTTTACTCTACCTCCTATGGTGGTCAATGGAATCATTTCTAATTTGCTTCCACTTGAAGAGAAGTGGAGTCCGAGAGCTGTCAAGTTTTTTACAACCTTAACTGGCCAACAGATTCATGGCACCGTAAAAACCTTCTTTCCCCATCAGGTTGTTCTTTTAGAGATCCCGAAAGTAATAAGCTACGCTATTGAGCTTGGTGTGGCGAAATATGTGGATTCACAGTCGTATTGCCTTCTCGTAGAGATCCTACACAAGTTCCCAGCAAACTCTCATTGCAAACAAATGCCAGACTTGCTCCAGCCCAAGGAGATAAGTTCTGATGCCGCTCTGGCTGTTCCTGACAGTCTTCCTCGTTTCCAAAAAATACTAGACCATCTAAGACCTGAATTTGGCGTCTACACTATGGAAAAAATTAAAATTTCCTCTGCCTTAAGCCCCGATCGCTTCTTTTGTCACGTACTATCATGGGAGACAGAGTTAGATAAACTGACTGCTTCTATGTGCTCTCATTACGAAAAGACAGTTACAGAAGTAAGTTCCACAGTCGGAAGCTTTGGGATACTTTGTGCCGCAAAGCGGATAGATGGCTTGTGGTATAGAGGAGTCATCCAGAAACTAATCTCTTGTATTGAAGTGAAAGTCTGGTTTATTGATATCGGTAGCAGCGAAACCATAGCATCTACCAGTGTACAGAGGCTGCAGCCTGAATTCCTGTCGGTACCCATGATGGCAATCCCCTGTGCATTATCCCGGAACTACGGTCAAATAGAAAGCAGACAGCTAGCAATTTTTAAAGAAGCCCTTATGGGACATGTGGTCATTGGTCACGTAAAAGACTTCTGCAAAGATGAACGTCTCTACTTCTTGTCTCTATACCCTAAGGATTTTGAGTTCAGTGCAGACTGCCATTTGACCAACCAGCAGCTTCCATCATTTTCCCGCCATCCCTATGCAGCTATTTCAGAGGCGGTCATTGATGAGAAAAGTCAAAATCTCTCCACGCCGGAGACTTCCACATCTATAGAGATGGAATACAGTGAAACGGTCACGTACAAGTCAATGAAGATGGATTTGGAATCAGTTTGTATTGTATATGTTGAATACGTGGTAAACCCCTCAAATTTCTGGATCAGAGTTGATGATTCCCAAAAGGACTTCACCGAGATGATGGCTGAGATTGCAGAAAAATACAATAAGTGTGAACTGATGGAGATGGTTTTGGAAGATCCTATACCCGGTCAACTTTGTTGCGCACTTTATGCATTAGACGGACATTACTACAGAGCTGTTGTCACAGAAGTGCTTAGTCCACAAGTTTCTGTTTATTTTATTGACTTTGGGAATACTGAGACCATTCCTTTCTATGACGTAAAGGTGTTGTTGCCACAGTTCAGCGTGTTGCCTGCATTGGCCATGTGCTGCTCTTTGGCATATGCCTATCCTGTTGACGATGTCTGGGTCAAGTCTGCAAATGACTATTTTAAGGAAACAGTGAACGGGAAACCTCTTCTTTGCCATGTTCTTGCAAGACAGAAGAGCAAGTATGTGGTGGAAATGCGGCTCTCCGAGAGCTCCGACTCTTCAGATATCGTCTCTCTACTGGTGAAAGCTGGATTTGCTGAATTCTGGAAAGTGGATTTGAATTCGAACTTGATAAATCCCGACGGTGTGTCCACAAGCTGCAACACAAAATCTAAAAAACCTAAAACAACCGTAGCTTCTAGAGGCTGCAGATCTAATGGAGCACATGTAGCATTGAGCGCCTTGACCGTAAAAGTAAAACCAGTGGAGTCTTCACTTTATTCGCCAGCCAAAAAATCATCAACATCTGGACTTCCTTCAATTTGCTTTAAGCAGCATATATTCAAACCTGGGATGATTATTGACGTCAAATGTTCTCATGTGGACACACCAGCCAGCTTTTGGTGCCAACTCTCAGGCAACATGTCCAAACTGTCCGCCTTAATGGAAGAAATGCAAACTTTTTATGGCTGTTACAACAAGGCATACCAACATGGACAAGTTGCTTGCGTTGCCAAGTCCCCCAGCACTGGTAAATATTATCGAGCAGCCGTTGTGAAATATGTTTCTCCTCATGAAGTTGAGGTTATTTTCATTGACTATGGGACTACTGCAAGGTTATTGTTCTCAGAGCTTTGCAAAATTGAAGCACCGTTTCTTGAACTGGAAGGCCAAGCTTTTCGATGCTGTTTGAGTCAAATGTTTTCTCCATCATATAGTCACTGTGAATGGTCTGCGAATGCGTCTGAAGATTTTAAAGATCTTGTCCGGTCTTCTCCCAACGCAATGAAATGCACTGTTGTTGCCTTAGTCAGTTCAGGGTCTGAAGAACTGTGTAATGCTGTAAACTTGGAAACGTCTTTTGGCAATGCCAACAAAATACTAACTAACAAGGGTCATCTAGTATCCAAAAAAAGTGTCCCGTCTCTTCATTTGCATACATTTTGTTACTCCAGCTTTGGCATTGAGGAAGGCAGTCAAGAATCTGTATATGTGACATTTATATATAATACTGGAAGATTTTACTGCCATCTTGCAAAAAATGACAAGATCTTTGATAGGTTGATGAAGCAAGTGGCTCAAATAGGGGACAAGTTAACGCCAGCAATTAAACCACATGAGCTCTGTATTGTTAAATACACTGAAGATGGCAATTATTACAGAGCCTTGGCATTGCCCATGGAGTCCTCATCTCTCTTCCTGGCCTTTTTTGTAGATTTTGGAGACAGCCAGATGGTGCAAAAAAGTGAAATACTACCTATTCCAGAGGACGCTGTTGATATTTTATTTCAACCAATGCAAGCTATTCCATGCTATCTGGCTGGAATGAAAGAATTGCTGCTCACGATAGAGGCCAAAAACTGGTTTGAAGAGCAATACCTCGGTAAACTGCTGAGGGGTGTCGTAGTATCTAGAGATCATGAAGGACTGCTAGAGCTTGAATTGTATAGTGGAAATGTCTCCATAAACCAAGAAATCCAAAAATTGTTTGGGATCAAACCTGTTACAAGCAAAGATAAACGTGATGTTTGTGAATACGGTCAAAAGAATCAACTCCGCTCTGACAGTCTTGACCCTTTACCTGAAAAGACTGATTTGAAACTTGATCTAAAATCGAAAAATATCAATAACCAAATTATTTCCTGCAATAAAAATACTTTAAAATCTGAAGATCTTCCACAAATACTTCTAGAAGCGGGTACCACCTGTCTTGTTTATGCTTCCCACGTAGACAGTCCTTCAAGTTTTTTTGTGCAACTGGCTAAACAAGAGGACGAAATCTTTCAGCTTGCCGAAGAACTCAATAAAATGTCATTCCAAGTCATTGATCGAAAAGATATTGAGAAAGGTCTTGTGGTTGTTGCTGAGTATCCAGAAGATGAGGCGTACTATCGAGCAGAAATTAAAGAGATTCTGAAAGATGATGTACATGTTGAGTTTATCGACTACGGTAATGTGGCAAATGTGGATTGCTCATGTATTTTCACTCTACCAGAAAAGTTTTTAACTATACCAAGGTTAAGCATTCCAGTTTTTCTCAAGGGATTTCAGAAACTTCAAAGCCACACAGAGTGGAATAAAAATGTTATAAAAACATTTTCTGAGAAAGCCAAGAGTGCACAAATCAGTTGTGAGTTTGTGCGCAAACACGGTCTTCAGTGGGAGGTCAATATGACCTTGGAAGGGCAGTCACTTTCAGAAGAAATCCTTGACATCTTTAGGTGTTCTCCCAAACTCCCTGCAGCAGTTCCAATTAACGAATGCATTCCCAAATCAGAACTCAATGGTTTCGATATCTCAAGAACAACCACTTCTGATCATAGACTTGCTACCAAGACGATAAAGCCTGGCCTAATCGATAAAGTTAAAAACATTTGTATTTCCGATTGTGGAACACTTTTTGTCACCTTATCCAATTCTTCTGAGGAGTCCAAATTGAATTCGCACATTGCTGCCGCCGTCCAGCAGGTTGGCAACCGACTTACACCTAAGGATATATCAGAGGGCATGGTTTGTTTAGCAAAATCTGAAAAAATGCAACTTTGGCTCCGAGCTTCTGTAGAAAAACTCATGACAACTGCAAAGAAGATGGTGGTATTTTTTGTTGACCTTGGGGCACATGAAACGATTAGCATGCACAATGCTAAATCCCTCCCGCCGGAAGCACTTTCAATTCCTAAGCAAGCAATTGTTTGTAAGTGGTCTGGGATTGAAGAAATTGACGACAATGTGTTTGCTGAAAAGTTGAAATTAATTTTGCAAAAAGAAATTCGAATCGTATTTCTTGAATTTTTAGAGTCAATAAGTGCATGGAAAGTAGAGATATTTGTTGATGGCCTTCTACTACTCCGCTATCTTCAGATTGTACAAAATTCAGCTAATAAGAAAGTTGATGGTGAAACATTTTCCTCCCAGAAAACCCTTCTACTATCTCAAATTCCGAGGAAGCCGCTTAAATATTTAGAAGTCTATCCCGGATTTGTCACATTCTTTCACGACCCATCAAGTTTCTTTATACAGTTGGAGGACTCTGTTGATACGATGGCCACCTTATCACAGTTGATGCACATACCCGAAAACCTTACTCCTATATCTGCTGATTCGTTAAAACCAGGTTTTCCTTGCCTTGTACATTCGTTTGATAAAGAATGGTGCAGGGCAGAAATAATAAGCATTAACAAGAACTTCATTTTATTGTATCTGCTTGACTATGGAGTGGACAGTATCCTTCCTTACTCAGATTATGGAGAACTGAAAATGATTCCAACCCAACTTTACTCCTTCCCAGCCTTAACCTACCATTGTGCCCTACACGGGGTAATGCCAAATTATGGAAAATCTTGGTCCAAAGAAGCCATTAGCTTTTGCATCAATTTTGTCCAAAACCATGACTTGATGATCTTGCCAGTTAAAAATCTGGGAAAGAACATTTTGGAAGTCTCTGTTTATGGAGAAGGAAACTTGGCTCTTGGATTAGTTAAAAAAGGTCTTGCTAAGATGGTTGAAGATGAGGGTATATCTGACACGATGTATAACTTCCCCACGCTTCATTCCAAAACGGATCCGCATTTAGAGAATGGTGGTTACAGTGGAGAGTCGACAAAGGGTGAGCTCTTTTCAAGCAAAGAAAGTTTGAGTCCTTCAAAGATGAACTTGCATGAAGATGGAAGACGGCATTGTAATACCAGAGTTTCTCTTCAACGGAATGGTGCCCAAGAATGGTGATGGTGAATGGTCACCATATTTGTAAAAACGTGTAAGTATTAAGTACCCTGCTATAACTAGTCGTTTATTTGTCCATTTCAGTGAATTGTAACAAAGTAGATTAACTTTCATCAAATCTCATAATGCGAAAAGAAAAAAATGTAATATAGTATATAGCCAGCACCTTCCCCCCGTATATAGCCTGCCAGCCCATATCCCCCAGTATATAGCCAGCCCCCTGCCCCAGTATATCGCCAGCAGTGGGGAAAGCCAGAAAGGTGAGTTGATATTTTTTTATTACTCAGGATATAAGCCAAGTTTGGGTTTTTTTGTGCTGAAAAACTAGGCTTATACTCCAGTATATATGGTATATATATAAAAGGGGACCTGTCAGGGTTTTTTTGTACTCTGTAGTGGTAATGCCCTTTCTTTATGTGCCCCCCTCATGATATAAGCAATCTTGCATTTGCATATGTAAATTTACCTTAATTAGTCACAGGTTCAGGTTGCAACTTCATCTGGTCATTCCGATATTGGGTTAATTTTCCCAAGATTTGGCAGCATCTCAGGAGTTTCCTCAGTCTAACAACATACAGTAAGGGACAAGTCAGTCGCCCCTCTCTGTATTATTTGGCACAATGACTGGTTCACGTTGATATGACTAATTTGAAGTAAATTAGCATATACATATCAAAAGTTTGTAAAATATTATCTGGACTTTTCCACTTCAGTACGGTTTGATAGGAAAGACATAAGGTAGGTCATTATGGGGTTATGCATATGCCTGGGCCAGGTTGCGGTAGGAAAATCTACCAGACAGCTTTATTGCAAATGTCTTGGCAAAACCAAAGTAATCTTTTTCTGCTCAAGTTTCCATCCTATCTGGACTTAAAGGGACCCTGTCATCAGATTTTCACCTTTAAACCTAATGACAGGTCCCCGTAGACGTCTTCATACCCAATGTTTTTGTATAAAAATCCATACCTCAGCTCTAGCTAAAATCTCTTAAAAAAAGATTTTGTCAGGAGGCCCTTGGGGTCACAAAGGGCGTGGTTTCTCTTCAGCCATGTAACTTGTGATTCAACTCAACCCCCTTATTCTCCGCTACCTCAGGAATGACTTCATCAGCAAAAAGGATGTGATTGATTAGCCAATCATATTGCTCGTCTGTAGATGGGGCTGTACGAGACCTATATATAAATGAGCTTTCATTAATTAGGACCTTCTGGGCAAATATTAATTACCCATCCTTTAACAAAGTACACAGAACAGCAGATGCGATAACTGGAAAATACTAATCTTTATTTAGGGACCAAAAGTATATAAACTCACTTAAAAACCCAAAGAATGGGATGAGAACCAAAATCTCCCAAATCCAAACTTAAATAGTTTCAAAAAAATAAATCTACATTGTGTATTATAGAATCGTGCAGCTCATGTAGACACTTAGCAAATAAAATACTGTAACGTAATAATAACGCAAGTAACAAGTAATATACTGCTCAGCCAAGGCCGCTACAGTGCATTCATTTCGCATATAGATACTGTATAATGATATTTCCATATATATCAAGTCCTAGGAGAAGGGAGAGTGGATGCCCCACGCTTCTCGCTAATCGGGCTTCCTCAAAAATAAGACTTTTGGAATAAGACAGAAAGTGAAAATTCTTTGTTTTATAGACTTATTGACTGCTCCTTAATGACCGGTGGTTTAGTCTCCCAAATCACTCTTTAGCTTGTCCTTGTGTGCCCACTATTTAAAAAAAAAAAAAAAACTTTATACTTGTCTTGATGGGACCGATAAGGCACATCAGACCCATCTCTGGCCTTACCCAAGCCGAAGCAGTAATGCAGTGAAGCCGAAGCAGTCCACCCTGGCTTCATTGCGCAAGTGCCGTACCCAAGATACACGTGCAATGAGCCAGGGTGCAGTATGGCGGCTTCAATGTGCGAATGCATGAGTACTGTATGTACTCAAGTATAAGCCAAGTTTTGCTGAAAAACCCAAACTCTAGTATAAGTAGAGTTTAAAAAAAAACAACTCGCCTTTCCGATACCCCAGGTCCTCTCTTTACGTCCGTATGAGTGCCAGCACACACAATATGATGGCGGCAGCAGCTGACGTCATAGCCTGTTCGCTGCAACGTTCTACTGACCCGCCGCTGCCAGACATAAGAGAACCTGCGGGGGGGGGGGGGGGGCATCGAAAAGTTGAATATTGACCTTTTTTGTTTTATATGCTGGGGGTAGACTATCTGGCTATATGCTGTCAAACCAAGTCAATTGGTTTTCACAGTTTTGGCTTATATTCAGGTCAACTTATACTCGAGTATATACGGTATAAAAGTGTATTTTAGGGTTTTAGTAGCAAAATGCAAAGCGAAGGGCGAGTTGGGAGACTAAACTCCATAAGGACCTGTGGGTGGTTTAGTGACCGGTTCCCTTTAACACAGTTTTTCTCATAAAGCGTTTATGGCAGATAGCATAACCAAAAATTTTAGTCTCGAAATAAACAGGTAAATTGTCTGTAGTTTTGTGCTTCTATTTTATTTTACTTTTATTATCTTTTATGTTTTAGTGGAAGTTTAAGGTCCTATTTTGTTTTATATGAGTAAGTAATTTGAATTTATGGTCTAATTTTTTGGAAATTTCAGGAGCGACATCTCAGGATCCATTACACAAGATTAATTTTGCTTGCGAAAATTCCCCCGGAAGGAAGAAGTTTGCCATAATTGGGGAATGAAAATCTATCAACTCTCTTAAATGAAAAATTTGTAAAGAATTTTTTTTTTTGTGGTTCAACTGCTGTTACTGTGTTAATAATAATAATAATTAAGTATTAAGGCAGATGGTCAGTGTTTCTAATAAGTTGGCTAATCACGACACAAATGTAGTTATGACGTAAAAATGACAATAAAACAAATTTTGTTCCAGTCAAGTTTTTTTTTTCCCTTTTTTACCCCAAGCTTTATTATACTGTCAAGTGTAGGTAGAGGTTAACCCTTTCATGAGCAAGACTCCTTGGTGCCTGGATGTCCAGGGGCAGTTCTGTTCTGCTCTCCTTTCCAACACAAAAAACTGGGAAAACTTATTGACTTGAGTATAAGCCGAGGGTGGGAAAATGTATTGGCCACAGCCTCCAGCCAGTATATAGCCAGAAGCCCCTGCTCCCTTGTATACAGCCTGCCAGCCCCTGCCCCCCAGTATATAGTCTGCCAGCCCCTGCCCCCCAGTATATAGTCTGCCAGTCCCTGCCCCGCCCAGTATATAGCCTGCCAGCTTCTGCAGTATATAGCCAGCAGCCCCTGCTCCCCTGTATACAGCCTGCCAGCCCCTGCCCCCACAGTATATATTCTACCAGCCCCTGACCCCCCCAGTATAAAGCCTGCCAGCTTCTGCAGTTTATAGCCTGCCAGCCCCTGTAGTATATAGCCTGCCAGCTCCTGCAATATATAGTCTGCCAGAGCCTGCCCCCCCCCCAGTATATAGTCTGCCAGCCCCTGCAGTATATAGCCTGCCAGCCCCCTGGTAGTATACAGCCAGCTCTAGCCCCCTGGTAGTATACAGCCAGCGCTAGCCCACGGTAGTATACAGCCAGTGCTAGCCCCCTGGTAGTATACAGCCAGCTCTAGCCCCCCGGTAGTATACAGCCAGCGCTCGCCCCCTGGTAGTATACAGCCAGCTCTAGCCCCCCGGTAGTATACTGGCAGCTCTAGCCCCCGGTAGTATACAGCCAGCTATAGCCCCCCTGGTAGTATACAGCCAGCTCTAGCCCCCCTGGTAGTATACAGCCAGCTCTAGCCCCCCGGTAGTATACAGCCAGCTCTAGCCCCCCGGTAGTATACAGCCAGCTCTAGCCCCCCGGTAGTATACAGCCAGCTCTAGCCCCCCGGTAGTATACAGCCAGCTCTAGCCCCCCGGTAGTATACAGCCAGCTCTAGCCCCCCGGTAGTATACAGCCAGCTCTTGCCCCTCGGTAGTATACAGGCAGCTCTAGCCCCCCGGTAGTATACAGCCAGCCCTAGCCCCCCAGGAGTATATGGCCAGCTCTAGCCCCCCCCCCCCCGGTAGTATACGGCCAGCTCTAGTCCCTCCGGTAGTGTACGGACAGCTCTACCCCCGGGTAGTATATACGCAGTAAATGGCTGGAGCGATCAGATCCCCCTAGGGTTAAAGTACCCTAGGTGTCTTGAAAAACAGTTAAAATTACATAAAAAAATAAATTAACCTCAAACTTCTCACCCTCCTTATATATTGAGAATAAGAATACATAATCAAAAACATGTTGGCTATTGCCATCCCCCAAAAGTCCCATCCCATGAAAGTATAAAGATGATTTGTTTTATTTTATTTTTTTAAATCTATGAAAAGATAATAACTTTTATACATTTGCTGTTTTCCCTGAACACACTGACCCAAAGAATGAAGTTTAGGGTGAAGTGATCTCTCGGAAACTGCAGTGTGAATATGTCCAGCTTCTGGCACTGGCTCACAAGTCGCTAAGCTGCGGGTGTCTGCTGTATATTATCTGCAGCATTAACCCTTTGCATGCTGTGGTCAAGGGAATTCTGGCATCTTTCTCCCCTGTTTCGCACCCCCTGTGCCACTTACCAGGGAAATCCGATCCTTTCCTTGGCACTCCCGAGGTCCTATGTACAGCCGGGGCTGCTCTATGGTTGTTTCCTCAAGCCTGGTTATGAAATCAGTGTTTTCAGTGCCAAAACAAAAAGACATTTTAGAGACTTTTGCTTTTATTGTTATTGTTTGCCCTATATGTCTACATATTTTGCTAAAATATTTCAACAATTTTTGCCTTTTTGCACGAGGATGCAGTAGAGCACACCATGCAATATACAACCACATGGTGGCAGTGCAATGCTACCTATGAGCCTCATAGAAGGTGCCATTTATATTGGGGATGAAACAATGAAATAAAGGATTTGTAAAACAAAATTACAGTATATATTCTTGAGGATAAGCTGAGTTTCTCAGCACAATTTATGTGCTAAAAAAGCCCCACCCGGCTTATACTCGAGTGTATAAAAAAATTAATTTGGTACTTCCCTCCGGCGCTCCCCACATCTCTACTTCTATCACTGCTTTCTGTGTAACAGCGTGGGTAGGGACGGGCCCATGCACACACTATGGTCAACACGGTGGCTCTGTGGTTATCACTACAGCCTTGCAGTGCTGGGGTCCTGAGTTCAAGTCCCATCTAGGTCAACATCTTTCCAAGAGATTGTATGTTCTCTCCGCGTTTGCTCAGGTATCCTCCGGTTTCCTCCCACCCTCAAAAACATACTCGTAGGTTGATTAGATTGTGAGCCCCATGGGGACAGGGACTGATTTGGCAAAGCTCCATGTAGCTTGGTGTGCGCTTATACTCAAGTCAATATGTTTCCTCAGTTTTTTGGGGTAAAATTAGGTGCCAAGTCGGTCAACTTATACTTGAGTATATGTAATGTTAGTGTTACTTGACTCATTTCGGTTTTAAAGGAAATCTACAATCAAAATCTGTCCTGATAAACCAGGGACACTTACTCATAGATCCAGGCATGTCCCACAGTGGAACTAATAAAATAGTAAAAGACAAATGTTCTCAAATAAAAATCAATAAATATGCCCATAAACATATGAAGAGACATATAATGCAAAAAAAGTCTAAATCATAACACAAAATATATAGCCACATCTTTAACGAACTGTACAGTTAAAAAGTTTTAATTAGGTTAAATTATTGAACCTGCTTGATGAACACCTTAAAAAAAAAAATAATAAAAAGTGATCAAAAAAACATATGTACTCCAGAATGATACTGTTGCAAAGTACAACATCCTGCAAAAAACAAGCCATCAACCAGCTCCATAGCCAAAAAAGTAAAAATGTTATGTCACTCGCAGACAGCGATGTAAAAATGATAATTTTTCTCCCACATTAGATTTTATTTGTCAAATTTAGTAAAATGTAGGAAAAAAAATATATAAAAATGGATCCGCGTAATTGTAGCGACCCATAGAAGATGGGATAACATGATTATTAGGCTATACGATGAACACCCCAAAAAAAGTAAAAAATCCAGTACAGAATTGATGCTTTTCTGCTTCCTGACCTAAAAGAAAAGTTTATTTTCAACAACCCCAAAATGATAACGCTGGAAAAATGGTTACATCCCCAAAAAAATATGCCGTCACATGGCCCCAATAGCGAAAAAGCGAAAATTTTACCTACAAAAGGGGCCAATGAGGAAAGTAAAATCCTGACAGCTGCAGGGTGCTCCTTCCCTTCTGTGCCTTGCTGTGCCCCCATAAAACAAGTCACAGCCACATGTGGGGGGTCTCTGTACGCGGGAGAAATTGCAAATTGTTAGATGGGTTTTCTCTTTTTATCTTTTGGAAATGTGTAAATTTTATGGCTAAATGAACGTAAAACTGACAAAATTTTACCTCTACATTTTGATTTAATTACTATGTAGATCTCAAGCGGTTAACAATCTTCCTAAAAGCTGTTTTGATAGTTTGAGGGGTGCAGATTTGAAAATGGGCTGATATATAGGTTTTTTTTTTAAATGTTTTTAAAGGAAATTTTAAACATAAAAACTGTAATTTACCCCCCAAATAGTCATTTCTGAAAATACATAAACCGATATTAGATTTGTAAGCCGAGTAGCATCAAAATAAATTATCCAGACATTTAAAAAATTTTGAAAATGTAAAGTAGACATATGGGAAATGTTATAGCAAATAATTTAGGTGGTAAATCTATAGGCCTGAAAACGCGATGATTTCAAATTATGAAAATGGCTAATTTTTTAAATGGCTAAAGTTTTGTGTTTATTTAAAAAAAAAAATCTGCCAAAATTTACCACTAAAATGAAGTACAACATGTGATGAAAAAACCATCTTAGAATCGCTTTGATAAGTAAAAGTCTTCAAAAGTTCTAACCATATAAAGTGACGCCAGTCAGAATCCAAAAAATGGGGCTGAGCCTTAAGCTACAACATGGCTGCGTCCTTAAGGGGTTAATAACCCATTTGTAGTGTTTTCAATAATCTTTTCTTACGCTCTGAAAAAAAACCCATTTAAGAGGTCGGCGCGGTTGGTGAAGTTAGTTGAGTCATTCATGCGCCAGATGAATGTTTCATAACGTAAGGTAAGGCTCCACGGAGAGACTTTCCCAGCAGTAACTTCTGATGGAGTCAAACTGCCCTCTAGTGTGTCGTACTCGGAAAGATCTCATGTGAGAACCAGTCGCTCTGCTCTGATATTAAGATTCTGGTTACACAGTCACTGCCTGCCTCACATACACGGCAGAGAAGGGGAAATTATTTTGTGCAATTGAACAAGTGCGCTGTTACTAGACGACCCATGATGCCCTGGTGGTAGATCTGAAAGCTTTCCTTTTCTGCCACATAAGATGCGATCTGTGTATGTCTGTATGTCAGAAGAGACTTAAAAGCGATTGTGAATGAGTCAGTGGTCTCAGAGTGTCAGGAGGCAGAAACTTTGTGGGTTGAAATTCAAAGCCAAGAGAGCTCTGAGAAAATTATTTTTGGTGTAATTTATAGACCCCCTAACATCTCTGAGGAAATAGAGGGTCACCTATATAAACAGATGGAGCGGGCTGCACAGGAGGGGACCGTAGTGATAATGGGAGACTTTAACTTTCCAAATATAAATTGGGGTCAGGGCTCATCTTCATCTGTGAAGGGGAGACATTTTATGTTGCAGCTTGTAGAAGATCCCACAAGAGGTGATGCATTGTTGGACCTTGTGATTTCTAACAATGAGGAGATTGTCCAAAATGTCAGTATCAGGGAACCCCTTGGGAACAGCGATCATAATATAATTATTTTCCTCTTAAACTTTAAAAAGCAGAAACAGGTGGTAAAATCGAAAACTTTGAATTTTAAGAGGGCTAATTTCCAAAAATTCAGGGCTGCAATACAGGATATAGACTGGGATCAGATACTGTCACATGGTGATACTAATGTTACATGGGAGAAATTCAAATCTATCCTGGGTTTTTATACTTCTAAATTTATTCCAATAGGTAACAAGTATAGACGGGCTAGATTACACCCCGCGTGGCTACAGCTACAGGTAACAAGTATAGACGGGCTAGATTACACCCCGCGTGGCTTACAGCTACAGTTAAAAGGGCAATTAATGAGAAAAACAGGGCATTTAAAAAATATAAATCTGACGGGTCACCTGAGGCTTTCAATACTTACAAAAAACTTACCAAAATCTGTAAAAAAGAAATCAAATCAGCCAAAATACAAAATGAAAGACAGGTGGCTAAAGATAGCAAAACAAATCCCAAGAAATTTTTTAGGTATATCAATGCAAAAAAAATGGGTCAGAACAGGTTGGACCCCTTTATTCTGAAAATGGGGCATCGGTGACTGGAGACCAGGAGAAGGCGGAGATACTTAATAGGTTTTTATACAATAGAAGAGAGAACTTCTGACTTGGGTGGTGTCAGTGCGGGTCATGAACCCTGTAATATACTAGACTGGCTAAATGTAGACATTATCCAATCTAAGCTCAATAAAATCAATGTGTACAAAGCTCCTGGACCAGATGGGTTACACCCCAGAGTTCTTAAAGAACTCAGTTCTGTTATTGCTGTACCGCTGGCTAAAATCTTCAGGGATTCTGTAATGTCTGGTGTGGTGCCAAGTGACTGGCGCAAGGCAAATGTGGTGCCAATATATAAAAAGGGCTCTAGAACTTCGCCTGGCAATTACAGGCCTGTAAGCTTAACTTCCATTGTGGGGAAAGTATTGGAAGGGTTAGTAAAAGACTACATACTGGAGTATGTGACATCAAATAGTATAATAAGTGACAGCCAGCATGGGTTTACTAAGAATAGAAGTTGTCAAACTAACCTTATCTGCTTCTATGAGGAGGTGAGCAGGTGCCTGGATGGAGGAGCAGCTGTGGATATTGTGTTCTTGGACTTTGCAAAGGCATTTGACACTGTCCCTCATAGACGCCTGATGGGTAAAATTAGGGCTATTGGTTTGGCAGAAATCATTTGCAATTGGATTGAAAACTGGCTGAAGGATCGTATCCAGAGAGTTGTGGTCAATGATTCCTACTCGGAATGGTCACCAGTTATGAGTGGTGTACCCCAGGGTTCTGTGCTTGGCCCACTACTATTTAATATATTTATTAATGATATAGAGGTAGGAATTAATAGCACTGTGTCTATTTTTGCAGATGACACCAAACTGTGTAGTGTAATACAGTCTATGGAGGATGTTCATAGGCTGCAGGGTGACTTGGACAAACTGAATGTTTGGTCATCCACTTGGCAAATGAGGTTTAATGTGGATAAATGTAAGGTTATGCACCTGGGGGCCAATAATCCAAAGGCAAAATATGTCCTTGGGGGAGTAAATCTGGGTGAGTCCCTTGTTGAGAAGGACCTGGGGGTACTAGTAGATCATAAATTGAATAACAGCATGCAATGTCAATCAGCTGCCTCTAAAGCCAGTAGGATCTTGTCATGTATCAAAAGTGGTATGGACTCTCGTGATAGGGATGTAATATTACCACTATACAAGGCACTGGTTCGGCCACACCTGGAATATGCTGTCCAGTTCTGGGCACCGGTCCATAAAAAGGATGCCCTGGAGCTGGAGAGGGTTCAACGTAGAGCCACAAAAATGATAAGGGGTATGGAGGGTCTCAGTTATGAGGAAAGATTAAAACAACTAGATTTATTTAGTCTGGAAAAGAGACGACTACGAGGGGACATGATTAATTTATATAAATATATGAATGGTCCATACAAAAAATATGTTGGTAAGTTGTTTCAGATTATATCAAATCAAAAGACGAGGGGGCACTGTCTCCGTTTGGAGAAATCAAGGTTTAATCACCGGAGGCGACGGCTTTTTTACAATGAAAACGGTCAATCTGTGGAATAGCCTGCCTCAGGCGCTGGTCACAGCAGGGACAGCAGAGAGCTTCAAGAAGGGTCTAGATGCCTTTTTACACCTAAATAACATAGATGGTTATGTTATATAGAATTGTTTCCCCTAAATCCCTTCCTCATCCAATCCCTTCCCTTCCTTGGTTGAACTTGATGGACAAGTGTCTTTTTTCAACCGTAGAAACTATGAAACTATGAATAACAAATGCAGGTATTTCCAAGGCTTTTCCAGTATCTGGACCATAAAGAATGTGTTTGCTGGACTGTTTTTGTAATAAGAGTTGGTTTGTGTGGCGTTACAAGTATCTTATTGGATTAAAGGGAAGGATATGCGGCCTCTTTCAATCATTATAGGCAGCAATAGTGTTCACATAATTGAGTCTTGTAACAATATAGTTTGCCAATGGGCGGTAGTGGATTATACTTTAGGCAGTGACTTGGGGCCCCCGCTTTCCAGGGGGCCCATGGACACCCAAACCACCCACTAAATTTTACTGAGAAGGACTTTTACACATGAAATCCCTATACATCTGTTCCTGCTCCCAATGCACATGCACATGTACATGCACACTTTTAGGACCTCCTGAAGTCCTGAAACTGCAGATTAAAAGAAGACAGAAGGGACACATCCTCCATTCCCTAAGAACCTTAATTCTAGTATCATATGTAGGAAGTGATTCCAGACTTGTAGGGGCTGCAGTATTCATACAGCCCAGGACCCATGGAAATCCGCTTCTGCCAATCGGTATTTGTTGTATTACAAATTGATTACATACAGCATCACAATGATTAGTGAGGGGGGGTCTAACTTTTGATCCATGGCCACAAACTGGGGAGATAAACTGCCCCATAGCTCCATACAAGTAAGTTGGGAGCGGTGAGGAAGCTACATGAGTTTGGAGGAGAGAAATCTGACATAGGCTGCCGTTGGCCCCTCCTCCCCCGGGCCTCATCACATGTAGCTGGCAGGGAGCCAGGTCATGTGAATTATAGTTATTTAAAGCGTAACTGTAAAGTTACTTAACAAAAAATAGTTTTAGCACAGCTGGAGAGGGCATCTTCCTATCCTGAGCAGTGAGGGCATTCACGTGAATGTGCACAATCCCAACCAATCAGGATACAGAATCCGTGCTACTGCTTGAA
Organism: Engystomops pustulosus; assembly: GCF_040894005.1. Classification (NCBI taxonomy): domain Eukaryota; kingdom Metazoa; phylum Chordata; class Amphibia; order Anura; family Leptodactylidae; genus Engystomops; species Engystomops pustulosus. The sequence continues at coordinate 206,689,638 of NC_092413.1, read as the reverse complement.
CAGAGATCTAGTGCAAGAGTAAGGCAGGGAAGACACAGAGCACTGGAGCTCTGCATCATATAGTTATCTACTACATCACAAAGAAAAGATATAATAAAACAAGTCTAACTACATTATAAAACAACTATTTAGGAATAAAAAGATGAACACATGGCAGCATCACAGTATGCTCAAATAAATGAAGGGAACACTCAAATGACACATCCTGTATCATGAATCTCATTGAATACTTTGTTCTGTACAAAGTTGAATGTGCTGACAACAAAATCACAAAAAAAAATCAATCGAAATCAAATGTATTAACCATTGGAGGACTGGATTCGGAGTCCCCCACAAAATTAAAGTGGAAAAAAGCACTACAGGCTTATCCAACTTTGATGTAATGTCCTTAAAACAAGTCAAAATGAGGCTCAATATTGTGTGGCCTCCAAGTGCCTGTATGACCTCCCTAGATCCCTCGGCATGCTCCTAATGAGGTTGTGGATGGTCTCCTGAGGGATCTCCTCCCAGACCTGGACTAAAGCATCTGCCAACTCCTGGACAGTCTGTGGTGCAACGTGAAGGGGGTTGGAGCGAGACGTGATGTCCCAGATGTGTTCAGTCATATTCAGTTCTGGGCAACGAGTGGGCCAGTCCATAGCTTCAATGCCTTCATCTTGCAGGAACTGCTGACACACTCCAGCCACATGAGGTCTAGCATTGTCCTGCATTAGGAGGAACCCAGGGCCAACTGCACCAACATATGGTCTCACAAGGAGCCTGAGGATCTCATCTCGGTGCCTAATGGCAGTTAGGATACCTCTGACGAGCACATGGAGGGCTGTGTGGTGACCCCAACACCATTTCTGACCCAAACCAGTGATCCTGAAGGATGTTGCAGACAGCAGATCATTCTCCACGCGTCTGTAGACATTTACTTGGAGTAATATTGGGGGTCATTTACTAAGAGCCCAATTCACGTTTTCCCGACGTGTTACCCGAATATTTCCGATTTGCGCAGATTTTTCCTGAATTGCCCCGGGTTTTTGGCACACGCAATCAGATTGTGGCACATCGGCGCCGGCATGCACACGACGGAAATCGGGGGGCATGACCGAACGATAACCCGAAGGATTCGGAGAAACCGCCGCATTTTCAAAAAAGTGTCGCGGGACACGCGCTTACCTTCACCCAGGATGGCTCGGTGAACTCCAGTGCGTTCCGATGCTCTTCAGCGCAGCAGCGACACCTGGTGGACGTCGGAGGAACTGCCTTAGTGAATCGCCGGAAGACCCAAATCCACCGCAGAGAACGTGCCGCTGGATCGCGAATGGGCCTGGTAAGTAAATCTGCCCCATTGTGTTGTTTAAGTGTTCCCTTTATGTTTTTGAGGAGTATATATGTATATGTGTGTGTGTGTGTGTGTATACATACAGTACAGACCAAACGTTTGGACACACCTTCTCATTCAAAGAGTTTTCTGTATTTTCATACAACAACTGTTACTGTGTCGTAACGCAACTTGACCAGGGTGGCTGTGCCGCATAATGATAAGATTAGGTAGCGCCCCCGGCCTCTCTTCTGCACCCGGCCACATGCTCTCCCGGTTGTGTGCTAGTAGCCTTACTCTTCTCCACTACATACAGGGGCTGAGAGGTGTTGTGTGACACAATCCTCTCTTTGTTGTTTCTTTCCTTTGTCACCTGGGCTTTGCAAGGGTAGAATTTTTTTTTTTTTTTTTAATACATATTTACAGTTCAGTGTAGGATCCCATTTCCTTACATCTTACAGAACATAAATTCCATATATTCAACATATACATTTTCTCGTCCTAATATCAATAACTCAGTCCCCCCCCCCCCGTTTAACTAAATAATTGGGGTAGCACTAGATCTTTTTCCTAACTTTCCATTGTTTTAATCCATTTGCCAGGGCTATCTCATAGTGCATTTGCACATTGACCCTTCCTTTAACTTCTATAATATTTGGTTTTTCTATAGACTTCCATTTTCTAGCTATACACAATCTTGCTGCTAGTAATATGTGTGTTATTACTCCTCTATATTGCGGGGGAAATTTTTTTACCCCTATATGTAATACTGCTTGTAGGGGAGAGGGTTTGGCAGCTTCCCCTATTATGGAGGAAATTAGTCCAAAGACTTTCGACCAAAAGACCCGAAGCCTTGGACATTTCCACCACCACACATGAATCGCTCTACCACTATCCTGGCAACCTTTCCAGCACAAGTGGGAGTATCCCTGTACACTACGTGCTTGCCTATCTGGACATAAATAAAACATTTCTAAACTAAGTGATTGATGACCGTCGCCGATGCCAGAGTGCACAAACTCGAGGACAGATCCTGCTACCGATGGGAAAAAACCCTACAAATAAAAGCTGCATTTCTATATTCCCTCTCAGCCTCCTCCTGCTATCTCTAAGACTTCATCTGCATACAAATTGTGTATTTAATAAGCTTTTCATTTGAAAATCGTCTCCCATTTATAAAAGTATGACATCCCTAACATAAACAGCGTGTGTTTCCATGATCTATGCGTCCGCCGTCTCTAAAGTTTTCGCAGAAGGGTAACTTAAACGTTGGTTGAAATTCAAGGGCAAAGCTTCTATTAAAGCGACATCTTTATTCCAATTTGTTTTCACGCTTCACCGGTCGCCTTAATAAATGATAATGGGTAATGCCTCCGATATTTTATTCTGCCACATCTCTCGACGCACAAATTACATATTACATACAAATAGAATTAACGTCACACCATGGCAAGGAGGAAATAGATGCGTGACACGGCCTTCCATCATCTCCATGCTCCCGGTAATAAACAAGCACAGGAAGAAATGAGAGTTTCCATAAAACAATGTTACTGTTATGATCCAAATTATTTTTCACTCTCTACAGTTGGCCTTGATGGATTCCGTCTGGTCACGTCCACACTTTTTGCGGTGAAATGTCAGACATTACAGTACTATTTACCATTCTAAATGGTCTTACGAACCAGGTCCCTTCACGATTGTTCTCCGTCGCTCACTTCAGCGTTTTTTTACTAAAAATTCATAAATACGGATGATTTTTCCTCCTTCAATTTCACATTTTTGCTTTTCAACATCAAATGTTATTCCTACCGAGAACAAGGCCCATCAGTACTCGCACCTTGTTAGATGCCAATGAAGGATTTTCATGACTTTCAAGAAGAAAAAAAATTTGGTTTCAACTATTTGTCAAAGACCGTATTAGAAAAGTTTTCTTCTCGGACTGTTGACACTTGTGAATAACCTGAACCGTGAGTTAAGTTTAAAGGGAACCTGTCATCAGGAGCCCCTTTTCTGGCTCCCCAATGTCACCATAGAGAATAGTGTCCAAAGAGTTTTTATAGTAAAAGTGGCTTTTTCTGAAAAAAAATATAAGTTAGATGAAAGTTTTACCTTTCTGTAGGCAGAGCTGCGTCCCCAGTCCCCTGGGAGTGGCCAGTGAGGAGCGGGGCAGACATGTATGACGTCCTGAAGGAGGGAGGAGATATGGAGGACATGGGAGTTTTTTTAAAATTTGAAATCGGTGCATGACGGAGCGGTTTCCCGAGGTTTGGGTGGATACCACTCCGCACTGGCCACTCCCATGGGACTAAAGACACAGCTCTGCAAACAGCTAACTTTTCTTTTGTTTGGAAAAAGGCAGTTTTTACTATAAAAACTATTTGGCAATGTGTACACTATTCTCTATGGGGACATGTGGAAGCCAGAAAATGGGCTCCTGATGACAGGTTCCCTTTAAAGGGATTTAAGTGGATGAAAAAAATTAGACGTAGTGGCACATGTACATGTTTTGGCTTGTTTTTTTTTCCTTTTTTTGGCAACTTTTTTTTGTGCCTCAAACAACATGCATTCAGTGTTCACCATTCTCGAGTTAACCCCTTGCTTCCAACTGTTAACATTGGGACTTATTGAAAAAATATTGTGGCTGTTTGTGAATTTTCTTCTAAAAGTTACGATTACACTAAGGAACTTAAAGGGGTTGCCCACTTTAATCTAAATTTTACCTATGGCTTGGGGGCAGCCTAAGTGTCAATTGTCCGACTTACCTTTATTTAGAATTGTCTATTGTTGTCCCGATCCTCCCTTGGTGTACTTTCTTCTCTCTTCCCATGGCTGTCTGCGTCACCTCACTCACTGGAGGAACATGTGATGCTCCTTCCTGACCTCCCCCCACCCCACAAACCACACACAGACCTTTTTATTGATTCTTTTATTGATTCTTCTGTTCCAGTCATGGAGGCGGGCAGCTGCATTATAGAGTCAAGCTACCCCCCCCCCCCCTCCTCACTGATGCTGACACTGCTAACTTTGCTGAAGAGAATTCCTGAGGGTGGGTTGGGGAGGAAGGTTGATTTCTATTCACACAGCCAGTGTCACTGGCTATGGTTAATGATATAGCAAAGCTGAGTTAAACACAACCACTGTCTCTCACCCCTCACAGAGGAATTCTCTACAACCTCACAGCCCCTGTAGGGGAAAGTGAAGGAAGCTGTATGTGTCAGTAGTTCAATATTGGAAAAGGTTCTCTAAGTACCATCTCCATATCGCAGCATGGGAGTAGCAGTGAGACCTGTCAATCATGAACAGGGGGGCAGTGCAGTGTAAGGAACATGCAGGACTCACTTACTGTAATTGGACTCACCTAATTGGACAAACTTATATATAAGTTTACAAACTGATTTTTGAACATTGCAGCCATGGAAAGGAACCATTTAGGGATAAGGGCAATGCTTTTTAGACATCATTTCTAATTAATTATTCATTTTGGGTGGATTAATTTGAATAGCTGGTTCTCATGAAAAGCTAGCATTGCTGGAAGGATGTAGCTCAGGGATGGTCACTACTGAGAGTCTATGGGCAAGACATTTTTACTGACCCATCTCCAGAACTACTTTTTTGAAGCTGACAATGACCAATGAAGTGGAGTCATGGGTTAGGAATTCCTCCATAGTGATATGTAAATGAGCAGAGAAGAATCATCCTTTGCCTGAGTTGAGTCACATCAGGTGCCTCTATCTTGGGTTATATAGCACCTAGAAACATGCTTTTGGTTAAATTTATGATGAGAATCTCACCTTTCAAAGTGCATCAGTCTTGTGGTTCTGAGCGCTTCAGATACAGTCAGATAAAGACATAGTTTGGAATGTGAGATGTAGATAAAGATCCCATTCCCTCCTTTTTCTTTAACTGGCTCTAACTCCAGTTCTGTAGCTCAGAGAATTATGTGAAAGATGAGATTCTTTTATTTAATATGACACCAAAAGCATAGTTCTATGTGCTATAGAAGGAGAGATAGGGGCGTCAGAAGTGATGCAGCCTCGAAACGTGACTCATCTTAGTCCAAAGATTTGCATATGATTTTATAGCTAAGGGGTATAGAGTTCACATAAAAGAGGGCATGCTAAAAATGCCATTTCCTTCTTTATCTGAGCTGTTTCCATGCTAGAGTAAGGATCTGCTCTTCTGTTAGCTTCCTATGTTTTTACGAAAAATAGGCTTAAAAAAATTATAAACAAACAGCTATGGAGCCCAGGAGAGATAGGTCAGTGTGCTTGGTTTACAATACTTCATCTTGGTGGTAGATGTTTTTTTTAAAGTGTGTTTACCTCCAGGATGAAGGGCTGTATGCAAATGAGCCTCAGGGGCTCCAGGCTCCATAAGTATCAATGAAGCCTGGGTAGAATCTGGTGACCCTTTAAAGACCCAAACCAAGGAGACAGAAAACACAAGGTTCTAATGTACAGTTTTCTCCCATCCTCCTTTGCTTCATGGACAGATTTAGCATCAGACACAGAAACTTTAGTAAATCTGGCACAGTAGGACATGCCTGACCACAAAGTGGAATGGTAGCTAATGGCTATCTTCTCTCCTGCTCCCAGTCACCTGCAGATGAAGGGTCATGTGATCCCTAACTTTAGATTGTTCATGGACAGATAGAGATCACATGACCCTCCATCTGCGGCCATTTTATGGTCAGGAATCTCTGGCTGATGAGGTAAAAGACCGGAGGCTTCACTTTACATATCAAGAAAGCGAAGCAGAACTATTAATAGATGTTTATTGGTAAATTACCCAGTATCATGCCCCACACACATTACAAAACACATGAGGTAAAGTGGCCAACCCCTAGTCATGTGCTATATGTGAAAGAGCCTGGACTAAGAGCTGGCTCTTTCATGTGAATGACGGGAGTCGGCTCCCTACAGTGAGCCTTGGGCCCTAGTCATGTAACATCCCCCCCTTTAACCTGCTAAAATTGTGTTGAAAGTGTTGTGGAGAGGGGCCACAGACTGGCCTGAGGCTCCCTATTATACATTTAAGGAACCAGATGATCAAGCTCACTAAAAAGAGCCGGACTTCCCATTACTAATGTAAACTCCTCTTCTAGAGCTAGTAGCCGGCTACACAACCATCCGGATAAGCAGTAGGAAGTTCTGATCCCTCATAGCACTCAGAGAAAATTACCAAGAGATGCTCAAATCTCATGGTGCTCCCAGCTGGCACAGGTGCTCCCGAGACCCATGTCTAGGCTCGTGGGCTCACCTGTGCCCCTCTCTGTGCTCCAGCATGGTGCCCACGTAAGGGCCGTTCCAAAATTGCGAGTGTGATGTGATGAACTCGCATCACACTCGCAACGCATGCTGCTCGGATCGCACGGCCCAAACGCTGCACACCTTGACTGAACTCAGCATGTCAGTGAGCGGGCCGTGTGATCTGAGCATCACACTCTCCCATCCCCGCTCCTGTTCCCAGTCCGAAGGGCGTGCGTCCCCGTCTCCTAGGCCACGTGGACTGGATTCAGGAATTGTAAAGGGCCCGCGCACTGTTAATTGGTGCTGGCCATTCCCAGAATCCCTTATAATTTAGCCTCTCCCTGCACACCCTGCTGGATTTTGTGCCTTGTGCCCTAGAGAAAGCTTTGTTCCCATGCCCTGCGCTGTTATTGTGATTTTCCGTTGTGACCCCAGGTCCGTTCCTGACTACGCTCCTCTGCTGCCTGCCTTTACCTATTGCTACATCCCCGACTCTGATCCCGTGCTGCCCGTCCTGACCTCCTGCCTGTCCCCAACTATGATTCTGCTCAACGTCTCTCTACCATGCCGTGGCCGCCATCACGGACAGAGTTGCACCTGTGGAACAACCTGGTGGTACAATGCCGCAACAAGTCCAACCCGCATTGCGGCGGGATGTAGTGAAAACTGGGTACCACTTATGTTCCGGTCCCATATGTCGGCTTGCATCATCATCTGCGGTGGTCCAGTGGGTCCGCTACCCCTGGAGCATGACACCAGCATTACAAAGATGTCTTCCCAAGGAGATCCCCACAGAACAATGAAAGTTACAGAAAAGACTCATCTCCATGTTTTTTGTGGATTTATGTTGCCTGTGGTTTGGGCAGCAATAAAATCATAATCCATCCTGAAAAACCAGGGACCATGACTGTGGTAATCTTCTTATATTTGTTATCTGATGCCTCCTTCCTTCTAAAATCAACTTTTACAATTATGCTGATAAGCCATAAGAGCTGTGGTGTTACCAGAGCCCCTCCATGATGCTCCCAGAATAACAAAGGTCTTTCCTCAGGGAGATCTCCACAGTCTGACAGTAAATATGTTAGAGAACTCTGAAAATTACACAAAAGACTCATCTCCATGGTTTTTTGGGAATTCATGTTGCCTGTGATTTGGGCAGTTATAAAATCATAATCCATCCTGATAAACCAGGGACACTTATTCTTAGATCCAGGCACCACGACTGTGGTAATCTTCTTATATTTGTTATCTGAGGGCCCATTTTCTTCTAAAAATTAACTTTCATAACTATGCTGATGAGCCAGAAAGGCTCCTTGGGGTGTTACCAGAGCCTCCCCATGCTTTATCTTTACGGACTGTTACACTGTTCATGAGCATTTTTCCCTTTCTCACTGTGTGAGATTACAACCAGCAGAGGGAGCGGGGATGGGGTTGGGGGAAGCATAACAACCTGTGAAGCTACAACATGGAGGGGTTCTGGTAACACCCCCAGGAGCCCTTCGAATAATTTTAAAAGTTGATTTTAGAAGAAGAGGTCATGGATAACAAGTATAAGAAGATAATCACAGTCGCGGTGCCAGGATCTATGAGTAAGTGCCCCCTGGTTTATCCAAAAGTGAGTAACAAGTTCCCTTTAAGAGAAGCCTGTCGGAGCTGACAGTTACTATATTACGACCAGGAAATTCATGAGAACTGTCAATTTTTTTTAAAGATTCTCGGCTTGAAGTACTTTCTAAATTATTTTAGCGCATTATTGAACTAGTATATTGTGTTCTGTCAAGTTTGGAGCAGATAACTCCATACGTGCCGTTACTCTATGCAGGATTCATGTAGGGGTTTTATGTTGTGTTTTTATTTCCAAATGTGAAATGATATTGCAGTCCATAAAATGAGAGTAACTAATTTATAAATCAGCGCAAGTGCCAGCGAGAACATAAATCACATCAAGTATCTCTCTATCTAAGACGATAAAAAGCCCTAAGGAAAGAAAAAAGAAGCGAGATTCCGATAAATGTCATAGTCCTAACCAAAAGTCATTCTTTATAATTATATACAAAACTTGAAAAATAAATGATGGATATTATCCCGTAGACTTAAAATATGCGACGCGAGGCAGGATCAGAATTTATTAAAATAACATCCGGAAAGGTCACATTCTTAAAGGGATTTTTCCAGCGCTAAAGAGGGTAAAGGGAGGAAGAGAATAAAAGGAAACAAACAATGTATTATGTATCGGATTGACGCTCAAACAATGAATTAAAGATACTTATTAAGCATTGAAGAATGTGAAAAGGACCCATGAAAAATGAAATTGAATAGACCATTACCTTTAATTTGCCCATGTGACATGGTATATAGTAGCCTTGGTGCTCTGTACCATGTTTCACCATATCAGAAAACACCTATAAGAACCCAGATATTTTATTTTTTTAATTTTCTTTTCTTTTCCACAATGCAGCTGGAGTACATTGGGTGCCCCTCCTGCTCTATAACATGCTGCCTGCAGATAGGAGACCATGTACAATCTGCTCAGCCCCTCCTGCTCTATAACATGCTGCCTGCAGATAGGACACTATGTACAATCTGCCCTGTTCCTCCTGCTCTATAATATGTTGCCTGCAGATAGGACACTATATACAATCTGCTCTGTTCCTCCTGCTCTATAACATGCTGCCTGCAGATAGGGCAGTATGGACAATATGCTCCTTTCCTCCTGCTCTATAACATGCTGCGTGTAGATAGGACACTATGTACAATCTGCTCAGCTCCTCCTGTTCTATAACATGCTACCTGCAGATAGGACACTATGTACAATCTGCTCAGCTCCTCCTGCTCTATAACATGCTGCCTGCAGATTGGACACTATGTACAATCTGCTCTGTTCCTCCTGCTCTATAACATGCTGCCTGCAGATAGGGCACTATGGACAATATGCTCCTTTCCTCCTGCTCTATAACATGCTGCGTGTAGATAGGACACTATGTACAATCTGCTCAGCTCCTCCTGCTCTATAACATGCTGCCTGTAGATAGGACACTATGTACAATCTGCTCAGCTCCTCCTGCTCTATAACATGCTGCCTGCAGATAGGACACTATGTACAATCTACTCAGCTCCGCTCACTCTATAACATGATGCCTGCAGATAGGACACTATGTACAATCTGCTCAGCTCCTCCTGCTCTATAACATGCTGCCTGCAGATTGGACACTATGTACAATCTACTCAGCTCCGCTCACTCTATAACATGCTGCCTGCATATAGGACACTATGTACAATCTGCTCAGCTCCTCCTGCTCTATAACATGCTGCCTGCAGACAGGACACTATGTACAATATGCTTAGCCCTTCCTGCTCTATAATATGCTGCCTGCAGATAGGACACTATATACAATCTGCTCTGTTCCTCCTGCTCTATAACATGCTGCCTGCAGATAGGGCACTACGGACAATATGCTCCTTTCCTCCTGCTCTATAACATGCTGCCTGTAGATAGGACACTATGTACAATCTGCTCAGCTCCTCCTGCTCTATAACATGCTGCCTGTAGATAGGACACTATGTACAATCTGCTCAGCTCCTCCTGCTCTATAACATGCTGCCTGCAGATAGGACACTATGTACAATCTACTCAGCTCAGCTCACTCTATAACATGATGCCTGCAGATAGGACACTATGTACAATCTGCTCAGCTCCGCTCACTCTATAACATGATGCCTGCAGATAGGACACTGAAAAATCTGCTCAGCTCCTCCTGCTCTATAACATGCTTCCTGCAGATTGGACACTATGTGCAATCAACTCAGCTCCGCTCACTCTATAACATGCTGCCTGCATATAGGACACAATGTACAATCTGCTCAGCTCCTCCTGCTCTATAATATGCTGCCTGCAGATAGGACACTATGTACAATCTGCTCAGCTCCTCCTGCTCTATAACATGCTGCCTGCAGATAGGACACTATATACAATCTGCTCTGTTCCTCCTGCTCTATAACATGCTGCCTGCAGATAGGGCACTATGGACAATATGCTCCTTTCCTCCTGCTCTATAACATGCTGCGTGTAGATAGGACACTATGTACAATCTGCTCAGCTCCTCCTGCTCTATAACATGCTGCCTGTAGATAGGACACTATGTACAATCTGTTCAGCTCCTCCTGCTCTATAACATGCTGCCTGCAGATAGGACACTATGTACAATCTACTCAGCTCCGCTCACTCTATAACATGATGCCTGCAGATAGGACACTATGTACAATCTGCTCAGCTCCTCCTGCTCTATAACATGCTGCCTGCAGATTGGACACTATGTACAATCTACTCAGCTTCGCTCACTCTATAACATGCTGCCTGCATATAGGACACTATGTACAATCTGCTCAGCTCCTCCTGCTCTATAACATGCTGCCTGCAGATAGGACACTATGTACAATATGCTTAGCCCTTCCTGCTCTATAATATGCTGCCTGCAGATAGGACACTATATACAATCTGCTCTGTTCCTCCTGCTCTATAACATGCTGCCTGCAGATAGGGCACTATGGACAATATGCTCCTTTCCTTCTGCTCTATAACATGCTGCCTGTAGATAGGACACTATGTACAATCTGCTCAGCTCCTCCTGCTCTATAACATGCTGCCTGCAGATAGGACACTATGTACAATCTACTCAGCTCAGCTCACTCTATAACATGATGCCTGCAGATAGGACACTATGTACAATCTGCTCAGCTCCGCTCACTCTATAACATGATGCCTGCAGATAGGACACTGAAAAATCTGCTCAGCTCCTCCTGCTCTATAACATGCTTCCTGCAGATTGGACACTATGTGTAATCAACTCAGCTCCGCTCACTCTATAACATGCTGCCTGCATATAGGACACAATGTACAATCTGCTCAGCTCCTCCTGCTCTATAATATGCTGCCTGCAGATAGGACACTATGTACAATCTGCTCAGCTCCTCCTGCTCTATAACATGCTGGCTGCAGATAGGACACTATGTACAATCTGCTCAGCTCCTCCTGCTCTATAACATGCTGCCTGCATATAGGACACTATGTACAATCTGCTCAGCTCCTCCTGCTCTATAACATGCTGCCTGCAGATAGGACACTATGTACAATGTGCTCAGCTCCTCCTGCTCTATAACATGTTGCCTACAGATAAGACACTATATACAATTTGTTCAGCTTCTCTTGCTTTATAACATGCTGCCTTCACATATGACAATATCTGAAAACTGCTCAGCTCCTCCTGCTCTATAACATGCTACCTGCAGATAATACACTATGTACAATCTGCTCAGCTCCTCCTGCTCTATAACCTGTTACAAGTAGATTATATACTGTACTTTGGAACTTAATATCAAAACACTTATATCTCTCATCCACAATTAAATCGACCTTTTCAGAAGAACCTGCGAGCTACAGTAACCCTTCTGCCACTACCACATCATCTGCCATGTGGATAAATACATTCTGATACAATCTCCCCCTAGAGAGCCAGGAGCAACTAGCGAAACATGGAGGAGCGGAGCTTGCAGTGTCCATCAGAGGAATAGCTGCCAATGTCGCCAGATATGTTCACCCATTTGTGGAGATCTCCCTTATTAGAGGAATGCCTCCTTAATGGCATTGAATAGATGCAGGTATGTAGGTGCTCTCAGTGTTCAGCTTATAGGAAACTAAGTGTCAGAGTAAAGCGATGCTGACAACAAGCTGTAAAGAGATACCCAAGACCTAAGAGGGGAAATAATGAACGAGATGTGCATGAGAGGATTGCATTAAGGTAGAGATTAGTCTTATAGCACGGGAAGGGCGATAGACTGAGATGAGAGAAGAGAGATAGGGAGGTGCAGCATGATTCAGAGCTTTGTGGATGAGGGTTATTATTTTACAGTGAATACGGAAGGAGACGGGCAGCCAGTGCAGTGACTGGCACAAACTGGAGGCATCTGTGTAGCGTTTGGTATGAAAGAACGAGCCTGGCTGCTGCATTAAGAATAGATTGAAGAGGAGAGAGTTTAGGGAGCAGAAGACCGATTAGTAGGGAGTTACAGTAGTCTAGTTGAGAGTGAATAAGAGCAGTTGTCAGAAATAGTCGGATTCTGGAGAGGTTTCTGAGATGCATACAACAAGAGCGAGCAAGAGATTGAATATACGGTGCGAAGCAGATTCCGGAGTCCAGCACAACCCCAACCCCTGCTGCCTCGGTGCTATGGTGATCCCACAGACCGAGATGGAGAGGTCAGGGTTGTGTTGGGTTGGTTATTAAATGGTGGAAAGATAAGGAGTTCAGTCTTAGAAATACTTTCCTTACTAGAATGCTGTCCCGCTCACTGCATGGTGTATTTAAAGGACATTTACCACTTGGATGAAGGATTGTAAACCCAGCACACTGACATACCGGTGTGTGCCCCCTGTTGCAGGATCCACTCTTTTTGTAGCTTCTTCTGCTTTTGTTTTTACAAAAATAAAAGTTTTAAAAATTACGCAATTTATGACATCTATGGAGCCGGAGCCCCTCAGGTTTATTTGCATAATTTTTAAAACCTTTTTTCTGTAAAAACAAGGACATAAAAAGCTACAACAAAAGTGGATTGTGCCAGAAGGTGGACACACCAGCATGTCAGTGTGCTTGGTTTACAATCCGTCATCCTAGGGGTAGATGTCCTTTAAATGCACCATGCAGTGAGAGGGACAGCATTCTGGTAAGGAAAGTATTTCTAAGAATAAGAGTGGATCGTGCCAGAAGGTGGACACACCAGTATGTCAGTGTGCTTGGTTTACAATCCTTCAGCCTGGTGGTAGATGTTCTTTAACAATGTTTCCTGTGTGGGAAACTGCAGATCTTCTCACCATTACAAGCACCCCATGGTGGGCAGGGCCAAGCGGTGATGGGCGGAGCCCCACCCATGTGGGAGGAGACCAAAGACAAAGGCAGAAAAAGTTTGGGGAACAGTTTTACTCGTGGGAGGAAGCAGATTTAACAAAGGTAATGAAGGCACAATGGTTGGGGGGGTGAGTAAGGTTTATTGTGCCTGTTCTAGATGACAGGTTCATAGTTTGTAACATGATTTATAAATATTATCACAAAAGGAAAATAATGAGTTTCCAATCCTTTTACCATCTTCATACCACGCTCCTGTACTCCCGATTATTATTATTCCTCCAAATATCTAAGTGCATTTAGAATACGAGACCCTTCATTTGTACGTCTCCTCCACACGGCATAGAAACACAACGCACACCGCTCAAAGCATCTTTATAAAAAATCGGCTCCTACAATTAAGCAGTGGGAATGGCATTTTACAAGGTTACATAATAGCAGGGTTCTGATAATACTATTTTTAAGAGCGCGGTTTCTATGCGACTGAGTTCCAGTAAAGTGATGTGCTACATAATTACAGCGGATAAATAGAGCCGCCATAACAGACGTCCCAGACAATATGTTAATAAAATGGTGATGTAAATTTCTATGCCGAGGCATCGCTGTTGCAGCATCGATATAACACACTAAGTAACACGAAGAATCGCAAGGAGAAACTGTTAATGTCACGGGTAGTGTCACGCACAATACATTATACTAAATAAGCGGCAAGTCCATCAAAAAGAGTCAGAGCTCTCCGATAAGTGATTTGCTTTTGTGCCACGTATTACTTCACGATATTTACTGACTGCAGCACCTTTATAGTCTAGGTATTACTGCATGCTATTCACTGACAGGAGCAGCTTTATGATATAGGCATTACTGCACGCTATTCACTGACAGGAGCAGCTTTATGATATAGCCATTACTGCACGCTATTCACTGACAGGAGCACCTTTATGAACTAGGTATTAGTGCACACTATTTACTGACAGGAGCACCTTTATGATATAGGTATTACTGCATGCTATTCACTTGCAGGAGAACCTTTAGAATCTAGGTATTTGTGTGTGCTATTCACAGGAGCACTTTTATGATCTAGGTATTAGTGCTCTTTATTTACTGAAAGAAGCCCTTTTATGATTTAGGTATTAGTGGATGCTATTCACTGACAGGAGCACCTTTATGAACTAGGTATTAGTCAATGCTATTCACTGACAAGAGCAACTTTACAATCTAGGTATTAGTGCGTGATATTCACTGACAGGAGCACATTTATGATCTAGGTATTACAGCACGCTATTCACTGACAGGAGCACCTTTATGATAGAGGTGTTAGTGCACGCTATTCACTGGCAAAAGCCCTTTTATGATTTAGGTATTAGTGGATCCTATTCACTGACAGGAGCACCTTTGTGATTTAGGTATTAGTCTGTGCTATTTACTGACAGGAGCAACTTTACAATCTAGGTATTAGTGCATGCTATTCACTTACAGGAGCACTTTTATAATATAGGTATTAATGAGGCTTATTCACTGACAGAAGCACCTTTGCAATCTAGGTATTAGTGCATGCTATTCACTTACAGGAGCACTATTATACAGGAGTATTTTCCTTTTTAATCAGTAACAATAGCCCTGCACTGCAGCAGCCTATGAGTAGACAAATACAAATCTTCAGAGTGCCCTTATAAGGGCATTTATTTCAGATTTTCCATCATAGCAGCCTCCTCTTTGTATCCAAGGGCAATTTCTATTTTTTCAAAAGTTCCTGCCTGTCTGACTGACCTTATGATGAGCAGCAAGCTCTCCCTATGACCCTGCTGTTATATTGCATGGTCCATTGCAGTGTACATGTCCAGCTCAGCCAATCACAGGCATGCCTGCGGTGGACAAGCCTATGGTTGTTAAGGGGCTGGGAGCTCCTTGATTGGCTGCCTCAGAAATCACCAGCGTCTTTTTCCCGACCACAGACCTGGATCCCGAACATCAGCGCATGTTTGGCCTTTGGATCATAGGTACCAAACCTGCAAAATCAGTATGGATCCAAACTTTGCAGTTCAAGGCTGCTCATTACAAATTGTGACCCTATGGTTATATTCAGGTTAATGGTTGTCAAGGTACGGATCAGTGAATCCTCTGAACCACCGCGGGAGGTAGTACTAGTTGACACTTGGGACCAGAGTCTAAGTGGCACCTGGTTTTCACCAGAGCCCACCGCAAAGCGGGATGGACTTGCTGCGGCAGGGGCCACCAGGTCGTTGCACAGGTGAGACTAGCCCGCGGTGGCAGCCAAGGTCCAGGTACCATAGTGGAAGACTCGAGGTCAGGTCCAGGGAAGCAAGGTCAAGTCCAAATCCGAGGTCAGCAACGGGAGGTCCAAGCAGAAGGGAAAGGGCACACAAGAAAATCAACACGGAAGAACTCGGGTAACACAGCGACACAGGAACGCAGGAATAATCGCTAAAAGAAGCTTTCTCTTTGGCTGTGAGGCACAAAGATCTGGCAAGGCAGGAAGGGAGGTGCCAGAATATAAAGTGGAAGTGTTCAGCCAGCGCACCAATCAGCGGTGTGCTGGCCCCTTAAGTTTTCGGCAGCCAGCACATGCGCGCCCTAGTATGTGGGGACACGCGCGCATGGCAGTCTGATGGAAACCAGGAGCTGGGACAGGTGAATTCGGGGAAGCGGGGGCCACATAAGCGCATGGAGGAACACGGGTGCGCCAGTGATCCGAGACAGGGATCGCAGGAGCACCTGTGATAATGGGTGAATATTGATGACATCACTGGGATAGCACTAGTCCAAAGCCAAACTGGTCTGGTGGTACATCTAAAACCTGGTGTAATTTTTCTTAATTATTTTTACCAAATCTTCTGCCTTTTCTAGAACCTACTAAAAATGGCAATTCCTAAGCAGATTGTCTTGTCCTTTTCCCATCCACGAAGGTCCTTTTATGTCTAATCTTCGTGCAGACTCTCCCCTTTAAGTCTACTTTTGTCGGTAGGCTCCCATCTACTTTCGTTCTGCAGTGTAACATTAGCGTCATTAATTTTTTATATTGAAATTAAAAAGAAATGTAAAAAAACTTTTGATTCCAATTCCCTGAAGGTTTCGATTGAATATGCAAAGACTTCATTCTCATGTATAATCAATAGCAGGTTTTAATAAGTATTCCAGGAAGAGATGGATGAGGTTCAGGAGGAGGTAGTTCTGTACTTTTAAGAAAAGCCCTTCTTACTTTGAATTCATTAGAAATATTTTGATGGATGTTTGTCATATGATAATATTTGGAGTGTCTAAACTTTAAATTCTCCTGTCCAAATTCGAAGCTCCCAGGCCCCAAAGTAGAAATTATACCTGAAGCGTAGTTGATGGATACCTGATCCAATATCCATCTGCAGCTGTGGAGTAGCTCAGGAACATCACTACATCTACAGACCTGATATATTGGGGCGCATTTACTTACACGTCCGCTGGAGTTCACTGAAATTGCGTTTTCCGACGATCATGCCCTGTGCCGCGATTCACTAAGATCGTGCGCCCGATATCCTGCATGTGTCGCTTCCCCACTCAGGTCCCCGGAGTTCACCTTCTTCTCCCTGGTGCATGTAAGTGCATTGTCTTGCGACGCAAGTTATATCCTGCTTAGACGGAATCAGTCAGACTGTCCGACGGCACGCCCCTGAGGCGTGCCGTCCAGAGGAAGCAATAGGTGAAACGCACGTCAGGGTGAGGGTCAGATGGCAGCCACACAGCAAGGTAATGGCTATCCACACAAACATTGAATACATTAAGAGTCATAGCGTGAGTGGTGGGAACTTTTGGATAACTATTGATTTAGCCCAAAAGCCATAGACCTGTCTGTTATACGCTGTTTGTTTGCCCTATCAATCTTGGGATCATTTTAAAAGTAAGTGTAATGAATTGAAGTTTGTTTTATATTTGATGAAATAAAAAGTTATTAATTTTTTAACATATAGGTGGTGAATTCCCCTTCATTTTGAGGTTTCTATTATAGTGTTGGGGAGGAAAGCTTTCCCTGAATATAAATAGACATAAAGGACGCAATTAATTTGGGTCAACCTGTTAAATACCTGTCCAAGCCGTGTAATCCCCGAGAAAGGTGCACAGCGCAACCCTCACTAAATGACCCCCATTGTGTCCACTCATCTAGTCTGCTTGAAATTTAGTTCCATACAAGGGAATGAGGCCGAGCTGAAATACCAAGCACAACCACTATACAGTGTATTGCAATGTGCTTGTCAAAATGCTGCATTCTCTTTAAAGGGACAATGTCACCAGATTGACCTCATTAACACCTTAACGAGACGTGACGTATATCTGCGTCACATGTCTGTGAGGAATGCATGGAGCGTGCTATGCATCGAACATCCTCGGATGTATTATGCAGTTAACACCCTCCGCTGTCACCAACGATTGGTGCTGGAACTAATTTCGGATTTTGCTTACCGCCATGGCATTACATAAATGACGGCACCAGATGGGCGCCACCATTTGGATCCAGTCGACACCCCCACTAACGTCATTGGTGGGTGGCTGGTGGCTATGACAACCAATGGTGGGTTCCATGACATAGCAGGATCTGTCAGCAAGCTCATTTACAGATTCAGTGAATTTACAATACACCACATTATTGTGGTGTTTAAAGTGACAATCCTTGCAGCTTCTAAACTTGACCGATCTTAAGCAAATAGGACTCTTCTATACTCATTGTCAAGAGTCTAAAGACCTAGCAGTCTGCTGTTACTGCTTGGACTGGGCTTCTATGCCAAAAAATTGGTGTACACGTCCTGATAAATGCCCCCCCCCCTCCCCTAAATCTGATCTGACCTTCTGCCTGAATTTTGATAACTAGAGGTTCAACTGTGGTTGTCACCTGCAGCAAGTCCAGACACTAGCGAGGATTTGAAAGAATCTAAAACCAGGGAATTACAAGTAACTTTAGGAGTAGCCCAAAGGTTAGGTGACTGGCAAATGTTGGGTACACCCAGGGCAAAAATTGAAATTCTGCCCCCTCCCCAAAAAAAGATCCTAGCCCTGATCGCCTCCTATATTCAGCCCATTGAATTTACATAGACAACTTTAAAAAGCATCTCAAACCTGCTTAAAGTACAGTGACAACATTACTGGTAATATCCTCACACAGCGCCACAGATCACGGACACCCTATGACTGACTATGACTGCTGATACTACTGCCAAATGTCTTCAGCTCCATTCAGCATCTCCACACTGCGCCCATAAAAATACAACAGTCACTTACAATATGTATTGCTAGTGGGTGATTTGGACGAGTGTTTGAAACACCCACAGTTGTTACGCTGCCTCTTTCAGGGAATTTTCATCCCGCCTCATGGTAGATGCAGCCCTAGGCCTACCATAGGTGGTGATCTTGAAGGCCCACCCTTCAGCCATAAAATGCCATTAAAAAACCATATCATGTAAGATGTATTACCAACAAGATCTAATAATCTACTGTATAATATTAGAATCATCATATCTGAAATATCATAATATCAAATTGTTACTCCATTCATTTCCAAATGAAGATCTTTGGGGCTCATTATAAAGTGTTAGAACCTGGGGCCCACCGGAGGATTCTCCGATGCTCTGGTGGGCCAGTCCGACACTTCTTGTTTCCTATAAACAGAGAGATTTCAGCTCTGCAGCTATTACACACGAACGCAGCTCTGCCCTACAATGCACACTGCAATTCTATAAACTCTTCTTGAGAAAAGGAGCGTAAGTGCCTGAACGTGATTAAACTTAGCTGCAAAACTTGAGTAGATTTAAAATAACAGGCTATGAGGGGTGTAAACATTAGGATTATGTTACAAAATACAGTGTATTATTAGAAAAATAACTGCGGCGGAAAGTTCCGGGGAATGGCTTTTAGTTACTTTTGGCCAAATGTATTTTTCAGTTCATTGTAGATGCACACAGAGAAGCTTGTGTCATTTCACACCAGGATTAACATGATGGCATATTGAAATAACCTTTCAAAAACGTGTTCTCAATGTTTTATTAATCTCTGTACTCTGGGTGAACCTGCTCTTAGCATGTGCGCGGGCTTTCATAGGGAGCCCTGCAACTGTCTGGTGAATTTGGCCCCGTACAGAAACTTACAGCATATGGAGTGTTATTATTCACATTGCTTTACACTCACGTGAAGGCAACTGCTCCCTCCTGTGTGTTTATGTGCGGAGACTGGATTTGACCTTGTATTTGGTTTTATCAATAAAGTTGCACTGTTAGAAAAAAAAGTTGCAGGAGCTTTGGAGGAAAGTTTTGCTACCTATCAGGCTGCATTCTGGAAACCATCCTAAAGGATTCACAAACTTGTCACACTATTGCATTAGGTACATCATTTACCCCTCAGAGTAGGGTCTAGTACCTCACAGGTGATATGTCTTCTCATTTGAGTCCATGTATGTCTCCACACCGTGCCCCTAAAATACCACAGTCACCAATCTTATAGTGTCACCTGTATAACTATGTTCCAAGATGTCCTCCATATTAATATATTCCCCCTACAACATACGTGACCATATATCACATTTACTCCCCTTAACAAAACCACAGTATACCCCCATGTTATAATTATATTGTAATATATAGAAAGTCCCTGGGTTACGTACAGGATAGTTTTTTTTAGGTTTGTTCTCAAGGTAAATTTGTATGTAAGTTGGAACAGGTATATTTTATAATTGTAGCTTTCGGAAAAAGTTTTTTTTTTGTACCAGTGACAATTGGATTCATTACAGACACATTACAGCTGATCATTCAGCCTGAAACTACAGTAATAGCATCCAGAAAGTGGGCAGCGAGGTCCACCTGTAACTAGGGGTCATCTGTAAGTCGGGTGTCCCTAAGTTGGGGGACCGCCTGTATTACAATATATACAATAGCCCATAAATAAATAGTAGTTCCCCTAATAAATTATATTATATGTTGTGGTTGCCCTTTGAATCACGGCATTTTATACATAGTCGCCTCCCATGTTGCACTGGACCAGACCATGTCTTAAAGACGCAGATGCCATTGAGTGTTTCAACTTCAGTAATAGTGTTCAACCTGTTCCGACCGCATTGAGTAATATTACCAGTGGATTCACCAGTTTACCGGTGGGCCATACCTGCTCCAGAATATATTTGGAACCCTTTGTAATGCAATTTTCCATATATTAAAAAGCTATTAGCTCCAGGTAGCATAATGTTGCATTACATTTCTTTGGGTTGTGAAGAATTTGGTATATTTTAACAGTATGTTCAATGACTTGTATGGCCCAGGAGTCAGTGGTCTTTCTATTGGTTCCACATATGTGCGTTTAATGAAGTCCTGATGCTGAATTGCTCTTAAGAGCTTCAATCTCTCCGGGGAATTGATGACCTTCACCAATAACTTATTTTCTAATCGTGATTCATGAAATAAAAGCGGAAACATTTTCTTGTAGTGTTCAGTCTTTACACAGGTAAACGCTTGTCTTGATATTTTCCCCATCAAGGACACCGGCTCATAGAAATAAGGAGTCGACGTTACATGAAATAAGATAATACTTTGGCAGAACGCCACCTCATTAAATGAATCCCTATAGATAAGCGGTAAATAACATGAAAAGGAAGCGGAAAATGCAAAAACAATGCAAACGCTTTTCTGTTTAACTGTAGACGACGATGTCGGAGGTCACCGAGGGAGCACAATAATATACACGGTACAGCGAGGAGCATTCAGATACCGGCCCGGAGCTTTCCTTCTCTGGCATGGAATAAAACTGCAGGAGCATTTGCACAGTTGCTGTGTTGTATTTGCTAGATCCAGTGACGTCTTTAGACGTTACTGCAGTATTTGTGAAAATGTCCCCCACCTCATGGGGCAAATAAAGTAAAAACACACATACACAAAATATATTCATAAATATTCATAAAAATACATTTCACATTCATATATTTCACAACAAACTGGGAAAACCTATTGACTCCAGTATAAGCCGAGAGTGGGAAATGCATTGGTCACAGCCTCCCAGTATATAGCCAGCAGGACCACTGTAGTATATAGACTGCCAGACCCTGTAGTATATAGCCTGCCCAGTCTGTCTCCGATGCTCCGGTGCTGCCTCGGGTCCTTCGGTCCTCTTCGGATTCTTCTGCTCCTCTTCGGGTCTTCGGTATCGCAAGGGGACCCGAAGAGGAGCAGAAAAACCCGAAGAGGATCCAAAGGACCCATGGCAGCACCAGAGCATCGAAACAAGCAAAGGAGCTACGGGTGATGTTGGAAAGGTGAGTTTTGATGGGTTTTTCTTGACTCGAGTATAAGCCGAGTAAGGGTTTTCGAGAACAAATTTTGTGTCGAAAAACTAGGCTTATACTCAAGTATATATGGTAATTAAAAAAAAATCCCCTGCTACACTACAAAAAACATGGCCATAGTCACCCCGTTTGCCCGAGACTATACATTATGGGGCTCACTTATTAAGGGCCCCGCGGACCGCACTTTCATTGGACATCCCAACGAATTCCATTTTGCGCCACTGGGACAGGGATTTAAAAGGGTTTTTTTGGCGCACACGATTGGATTTTCGCACCGGCTTTCATGCAACACAAATCGGGGGGCGGGCTGTCGGACGATCCGACAGTTTCGGACAAACTGCACGATTTAACTTAAAATTTGTGTCACAAGCCAAGCACTTACATACATCGGGAAGAAGAAGGTGAACTCCGGCGGACTTAATTGGGGAAGCGACACATGCAGGATATCGGGCGCACAATCTTCATGAATCGCGGCACAGTGCATTATCGTCAAACAGTACTGATCGGGGATCGCGCAGGGACCGGGTAAGTAAATGTGCCCCATAATATGTCAAAATTACCCTAACAAAATAGGGTATTCATCAATAATGTTCATTTTGAGTTAATTTGAAAATGGAAAAAAATATGTTCTATAAATTACAAAAAAGCGCCTTTTTAACCCCAAATAAAACAAACAAACAAAAATCTTAAAACTTTCATTATGTTTTACCATTTTAAGGTAGCACGCAAAAAAAGAAGTTAAACCGCCACCAACGAAAATTTGCTAAAAATGCTCCGGTTATTCAAGGCCTTTCAAGTGGTGTCACTAATAAATAAGGACCATTATGTTGACCATATTTGTGTGTAGAGGATTGGTAGAGGAAGCCTCTGTCTCGAAAATATTTCATGCGTTTGGCCTGCGCTTCAGCTTAATGGCTTTTAATGAGAAGACATCTCATGATTGGCTGGAAGCAGGGTCAGAAACATCTGCAAAGTCTCCTAAGATACCACCTACAACTACTCAAGAACAGGAGTCAACTTACGTTGGTCCCATGGTGGAGCCACCATCCTCAACTGTGTGGAAGTGCCAACAACGTTTGACCATTGGCTCAGAAATCTATACTTTTCTGTTTTTCGATTTTCCATCTTCGCACATTATGAAACGGAGTCTGTACGACTGTATTTTTAGGGATTACTTTAATTTTTTTCCTTTCAATCCACCTTCAGTTCAAGCATTCTCCAAAACCATCCTTATCTCACAATAAAAACATCTGCAGCAATCCGAGGATTTCCTAAGATGCCTGTGAAATAATTAGCCGTGCCCTCCTAATCTCCAATTTTGATTACTACAATTCTCTGCTAATTGGTTAAACCCATCATTCATTGTGCTCCATTCACTCCCTGTAAATGCGGCTTCACTAATTATCTGTACTAATCACTTCCGTTATGATATAAACCAGTCACCCAGTCTCTGCATTAGACGTCTGGCTAGATGACAAGAAATTGTAAAATTCCCATGATTGCCTCCAAAGCCTCCAGTAATACTGCGCAGTCTGCACCAACGTCTTGTGCATCGATATTAACTGCTGACAGCCTAATGACTATACACATCAGGAGGGACAGTAAGGGCTCTGCACAGAGGTCACACAACTTCAGGAGAGGAAGGTCAAATGTCACTGACAGCAGGTACCTCCACAGAGAAGGCAGAGACTGTTTATTACAACCTGTACTTTGCTGATTGGAGTATACACAGCACTGAGCTCTCCACAGAGAAGGCAGAGACTGTTTATTATCACCTGTACCTTCCTTATTAAAGTATACAAAGCACCAAGCTCTCCACAGAGAAGGCAGAGACTGTTAATTACCACCTGTACCTTCCTTTTTGCAGAACCGAGCTCTCTACAGAGAAGGCAGAGACTGCTAATTACCACCTGTACCTTCCTTTTTGCAGATCCGAGCTCTCCACAGAGAAGGCAGAGACTGCTAATTACCACCTGTACTTTCCTTATTGGAGTATACACAGCACCACACTCTCCACAGAGAAGGCAGAGACTGTTTATTACCACCTGTACCTTCATTATTGGAGTATACACAGCACCCAGCTCTCCACAGAGAAGGCTGAAACTGTTTATTACCACCTGTACTTTCCTTATTGGAGTATACACAGCACCACACTCTCCACAGAGAAGGCAGAGACTGTTTATTACCACCTGTACCTTCATTATTGGAGTATACACAGCACCCAGCTCTCCACAGAGAAGGCAGAGACTGTTAATTACCACCTGTACCTTCCTTATTGGAGTATACACAGCACCACACTCTCCACAGAGAAGGCAGAGACTGTTTATTACCACCTGTACCTTCATTATTGGAGTATACACAGCACCCAGCTCTCCACAGAGAAGGCGGAAACTGTTTATTACCACCTGTACTTTGCTGATTGGCATATACACATCACCAAGCTCTCTACAGAGTAGGCAGAGACTGTTTATTACCACATGTACCTTCCTTATTGGAGTATACACAGCACCCAGCTCTCCACAGAGAAGGCAGAGACTGTTTATTGCCATGTGTATATTCCTGATTAGAGTATAGCAGATACAGGGGGGTGTCTGTCTCGATTGGCGCACACAGGTATTCACGTGGACAGGAGGTATATTGTATACTGCAGCATGGGTGAGGGTTTAATTGCCCGGAGCTGATTGGAGTATACACAGTACCAAACTCTCAACAAAGAAGGCAGAGACTGTTTATTGCCATGTGTATATTCCTGATTAGAGTATAGCAGATACAGGGGGGTGTCTGTCTCGATTGGCGCACACAGGTATTCACGTGGACAGGAGGTATATTGTATACTGCAGCATGGGTGAGGGTTTAATTGCCCGGAGCTGATTGGAGTATACACAGTACCAAACTCTCAACAAAGAAGGCAGAGACTGTTTATTTCCGCCTGTACCTTCCTGGTTGAAGTATACACAGAAATGAGCTCTCCTCTGAGAAGGAAGAGACTGTTTATTACCACCTACACTATCACCCACACTACATACACCCAGGCTGCCGCCCCCATCAGGGCTCGGGCATCTGCTGCCCGAGGCCAGATTCTCATCTCACCTTATGGCAGATGCGGCCCTGCATGTACCATGCTTCTGGTTTCTACCTAGCCTGAGATATATCTGGTATATTAACCATTAGATTCAGATTCAGCTAATCCTCATGTGGGTGGGCACTTCCAGATTCTGACATCAGCTCAGGGCAATGAAGCCAAAATAATACAGCTTGTTTGTAATTGGCCGACTTGAAGCATGTGATGAGTCACATGCTTGTGACGTCACTACAGGTCCTACAGCCCCTCTCAACAAGCCTCTTGTCATCTCTAGCTGTACTGTACGGTTTTCAATGGCAACCAGAAAGCATGGCAATTGGAGATTAGCCTGGGGGGCAAGGTAATACCTCTGCTAGCTGCTAAACAGCTGCTAATAGCTAATTAGAGTAAATTATAGAATTGCTTATTTTTGCTTAGTGCAGAGTTAGGCAAAAGTTTTTATACTTTACATTTGTACTTGTATGCATTGGTAATGGTAATGTATGGGGCCTAACTGAGCCGATCATTTAAGGAAACACTTTTTAGTTAAAAAAAAATTGGTGATATTGTTTCCAGGGTCTTTTGATTGTCATTTCCTATTATGTGGTTCCCATTTAAGTTCTGCTTACAGTGTAGAAGTAATGGAAAATCCATTGCCGTTCCGAAAATTATTCATTATTCCTATGATGTGCTTACATAAGGCATGAACGGGCACAATGATGACAAGTGTCAGATTACTACTGCGATAAACACCACGTATAATAATCCATGTAAAGGACGTGAATTAGGGCAGCCGCCTGTCATTACCCAGTTACTTTGTGACGTCTTTACCCATTGTTAATGTATAGATTTAATGTGAAGCTCGACGTTTAGGAAATAATTTCTTTTTAAGAATATAACAGCACTGTACTATATTGTTTTAGTGATCTACAAAGGCCACACATGGATATTAAATTTATTAAATAATAAATAATTGGTTTAAAATCAAGTTTTTATGTTGCGCTTACTTATTATAATATTTATTGAAAAAAAATTATAATAATTTTTGTAATTTTTTTTGGTTTATTTTTAATTTCTATAATTTTTTTTTACATATTTAAAAATAATCTGAAAATCCTGCAGGTTTTGTTCTAGCCAATAGGTCCAATATTCAGCGGATACTTCCTGTTCTGTGGTGATAACTGTGTTCTGTGGGGATGTCGTATTCCCACTTTGACAAGATTCCTAAATGTACTAAGGATAACAAAATAACACATTCTCTAATTCACTGTTATTAACAAAAATCCAGCTTTTCACAGATATAATTTTAACCTGTCTCTATCAGTCCTAATTACCAATTTTAATTGCCCCAGGATCTAACTGTAAAACTTCTGACTGTGGTCAGCTATATCTACTGTAGTTAGTAGAATCTCTGCACGCTGCTGGCTGGCAGGAAGTGTCTGAGAGTGACTTTGTCTTGAATTGCATTGGGGAGGGACTGGAGGCTACTGCAGTGTGCAGACAGAAGAAGCTATTCATAAGAAGAATCTGCCCTGCCCGACCATAGTCAGAAGTTTTACGGTTGGATCCCGGGGCAATGAAAATTGGTAATGAGGACTGATAGAGACAGGTTAAAATTATATCTGTGAAAAGCTGGATTTTTGTTAATAACAGTGAATTAGAGAATGTGTTATTTTGTTATCCTTAGTACATTTAGGAATCTTGTCAAAGTGGGAATACGACATCCCCACAGAACACAGTTATCACCACAGAACAGGAAGTATCTGCTGAATATTGGGCCTATTGGCTAGAACAAAACCTGCAGGATTTTCAGATTATTTTTACATATGTAAAAAAAAATTATAGAAATTAAAAATAAACCAAAAAATTACAAAAATTATTATTTATTTTTTTCAATAAATATTATAATAAGTAAGCGCAACATACAAACTTGATTTTAAACCAATTATTTATTATTTAATTAATTTAAAATCAATGTGTGGCCTTTGTAGATCACTAAAACAGTATAGTACAGTGCTGTTATATTCTTAAAAAGAAATTATTTCCTAAACGTCGAGCTTCACATTAAATCTATACATCAACAATGGGTAAAGACGTCACAAAGTAACTGGGTGATGACAGGCGGCTGCCTTAATTCACGTCCTTTACATGGATTATTATACGTGGTGTTTATCGCAGTAGTAATCTGACACTTGTCATCATTGTGCCCGTTCATGCCTTATGTAAGCACATTATAGGAATAATGAATTATATTCTGAACGGCAATGGATTTTCCATTACTTCTACACTGTAAGCAGAACTTAAATGGGAACCACATAATAGGAAATGACAATCAAAAGACCCTGCAAACAATATCACCAATTTTTTTTAAACTAAAAAGTGTTTCCTTAAATGATCGGCTCAGTTAGGCCCCATACATTACCATTACCAATGCATACAAGTACAAATGTAAAGTATAAAAACTTTTGCCTAACTCTGCACTAGACAAAAATAAGCAATTCTATAATTTACTCTAATTAGCTATTAGCAGCTGTTTAGCAGCTAGCAGAGGTATTATCTTGCCCCCCAGGGTAATCTCCATTTGCCATGCTTTCTGGTTGCCATTGGAAACCATATAGTATAGCTAGAGATGACAAGATGTTTGTTGAGAAGGGTTGTAGGACCTGTAGTGATGTCACAAACACAAACTCATCACATGCTTCAGGTCGTCCAATTACAAACAAGCTGTATTATTTTGGCTTCATTGCCCTGAGCTGATGTCAGAACCTGGAAGTGCCCACCCACATGAGGAATAGCTGAATCAAATGGTTAATATACCAGATATATCTCAGGCTAGGAAGAAACCAGAAGCATGGTACATGCAGGGCCGTATCTGCCATGAGGCGAGATGAGAATCCCGAGCCCTGATGGGGGCGGCAGCCTTGGTGTATGTAGTGTGGGCGATTCGGGCGCACATTGCTGCCCAAATCAGCCACCATGAAATAAATTGCATCTGTTTATTTGAGAACACGAACACTGTTTGGCTGCAACGCTCTGTTGCTCTGGAGCACCCAGGCGGTGTGTGATAACATCACGCAACCTGCGTCCCAGCACAGAACATTCAGTGGGAAAACTGGCAGGGGAGGTGTATAGCAGTGCTGACTTTGTGTGTATTATATGTGAAGTAGCAGAGCTAGGAATGTCATTGTGTGTTACATGCATCTCATAGATCTCATTATCATCTCTGATGAGATCTTTATAGCAGGGGAGTGAGGTGTATAGCAGTTCTGACTTTGTGTGTATTATAGGTGAAGTAGCAGAGCTAGGAATGTCATTGTGTGTTGTACCTATCTCATGGATCTCATCATCATCTCTGATCTGTCTCATCTCTCTTTTTCCATGTGCCAGATACTAGTAGAAAGTTCAGAAGCCAAATGATTGTAGATGTATGTAGATAAACCCTGTACCCTGATATCTAAGCACATTATCAGCACTCAGCATCTAATAGCACAGAGGGATCATGAAGAGTCTGCTTAGGGAGTCCCCGCTCACACTCTGGAATCTTACACTGACCATCAGTGATAGGAGCTAAAACAGCAATAAACTGAGTAAATTTGTAAAGTTAAGGGGTTAAAAATTAGCTTTAGGCTATATTCACACTGCCGTTGCCCGCCCGTACCGTACCGTAGCGGGCAACGGCAGTGTACGGGGAGAGGAGGAGGAGGTGAGCGCAGCTCACCCCCGCCCCTCTCCATAGCAACCTATGGCGCACGGCCCCGTATTACGGGAAAAGATAGGACAGGTCCTATCTTTTTCCCGGGTACGGAACGGTACGGTGCCGCACGTGTGCTGCACCGTACCGCTCCCGTAGGGTGCCGTGCGCCCATAGGAGTGTATGGAGGACGTATATCGGCCGTATATACGTCGGCCGTATATACGTCCTCCATACGTTCGTGTGAATGTAGCCTTATTGTGTAAACATCACCAGGGGATTTAAGTTTGAGAACTTTATTTCATGTGCAAACCCCTTTAAATCTCATTATCAGCAAAGGTATGATTACAATAGATAACACAGGATCACACCTTTAAAGGGCACCTACCACCACAAATCTACCTATAAAGGTAGATTGGGTGGTAGGTGGATCAATGGGACGTGAGGATAGCCCTTTTAAGGGCTAATCCTCACGCCCCTGCACTTTTTTGATAACTTTTATTAGATATATATTCAAATTTACTTATGCGGCTACTGGGGCGTGGAGTAGCCGCATCCGAGGTTACACGAGGCGGCTACTCCGCGCCCCGGTAGCCTCTTTTCCCCTCCTACTCAACCATCTTCGGCGCGCAGCTCCATGTAGCTGCGCGCCCTCAACCGGCGATCCTGCCGTCTGCGCATGCGCAGAAGAGCAGGCCCGCGCCTGCGCGGTCACTGCTCCAAAACAGGCACGGGCCTGCTCTTCTGCGCATGCGCAGACGGCAGGATCGCCGGACAAGGGCGCGCAGCTACGCAGAGCTGCGCGCTGAAGATGGGTGAGTAGGAGGGGAAAAGAGGCTACCGGGGCGTGGAGTAGCCGCCTCGTGTAACCTCAGATGCGGCTACTCCACGCCCCAGTTGCCGCATAAGTAAATTTGAATATATATCTAATATTTGTGGTGGTAGGTTCCCTTTAACAGTAGGTTGATGATTATGGCTCATAGTAATCACAACTATTTATTCACAATTCTTCTTGGTTATGTTGTTGGATTTTCATTGACAGATGGCGCCGAAAATCAAAATGGTTATAAAATTGTTCAAAAGTGGGGATATTTCGAGAATACACATCGGATTGAAAAACAAAAATATTTGACAAATATTTCTTAAAAAAGATACTAAAGTTAACCCTGTATTTTCACCCGCCTTTATCCCCCTCTTTTCTAATTTTTTTTTTTATGTAGAACTGATATAAAACATAATAAACAGTAAAAATCACAAACACATTAGGTATCGCAGCGCCCCAAAATCCCTGATCTATCAAAATATAAAAACGGTTATAACCGGCAGTGACCTCAGAGATGGGAAATGGCGCCCAAATGTCCGAAATGTGACTTTTACACTTTTTTACATGACATAAATAATGTACTAATAAGTGATCAAAATGTCGCATAGTCCTCAAAATGGTAGCAATGAAAACGTCTGCTCATTTCGCAAAAAGTGACTCCTCCCCAAGCTCCGTGCATCAAAGTATGAAAAAGTTATTAGCGTCAGAAGATGGCAAAATTTTTTTTTTCTTTTTCGTACACATTTGTTTCATTTTTGAAAATGTATTAATATGCAATAAAACCTGTATAAATTTGGAGGGCAGAGTAAAAGTCGTAAAAAATGAGCCCACAAGAACATGACGCATGTGCATTTTTTAAAAATTTTAAATCACGGGAAAGCAAAATTTGTTACGCACAAAATAAGCCCTGTACACGGAAAAATTTAAAAGTTATGGATTTTCGAAGGTGGAGCGTGAGAAATGAGTGAAAAAACCCTGCGTCCAAAAGGGATTAATTTAAGCACATTCCAGCAAATAATCAACATTGTTTGTGTAACGAAAAGTTATTCAATTTTCCAATGTTCTTTCTAGATCTCTGCTTGCTGTCTTCTTGCTGTCATTCAACAGGAAGCTTCAATGTTTACTTTCTGCAAATAAACAGCGGTCCATGGTCCTGTGATGCCACACAAGTTAACGGCTCGTTAGCATCACACATTTTTGACTACACTGCGTGTTATAACGTGAGACATCACATGACCACGGGGCGGTGTTTATCTACAGGAAGTAAACAATGGAGCTTCCTGTTGTATGACAGTAAGAAGACAGCAAGCAGAGATTTAGAAATCTATGAAGAATTGATACTGAAAGGATATTGAAAAACGTTATAACTTTTTATTGTACAGACAATATACCGTATATTCCGGCGTATAAGACGACTTTTGAAGACAGAAAAATCTTCTGTCTTCTCTGGGGTCGTCTTATACGCCGGTAATCCCGACCGCCCGCCGTGTATTCACGGCGGCGGTCGGATCGCGCTGCATGGAGAGGGCTCACGGGCTGAGCCCTCTCCATAGCCGGTAAGTCTTTGCTGCATATTGCAGCAAAGGCTTACTGGTAACACCGGTAAGCTGCCGGCAGCCTCAAAAAGATAGCGGCGCATGGGCCGCCATCTTACCTGGGATCGCCGCTCCCCTTGACGGCATCGGGGGCGGCGATCTGTCTCCATGGTAGCCTCGGGTCTTCCGAAGACCCGAGGCTATTTCGTTTTAATCCCTTCATTACAATGTGCTGATAGCACATTGTAATGAATGAGGAGGAAAATCCCCATATACTGCCATACTGTGGTATGGCAGTATATGATAGGATCGATCAGACAACCTAGGGTTAAAGTACCCTAGGGAGTCTGAAAAATAGTATAAATAAAAATAAAATAAAAGTTTAAAGAAAAAAAAAATTTAATAAAAAAACCTAAAATTTCAAATCACCCCCCTTTCCCTAGAACTGACATAAATATAAATAAACAGTAAAAATCATAAACACATCAGGTATCGACGCGTCCGAAAATGCCTGCTCTATCAAAATATGATAACTGTTTTTCAATGCGTTTAACCCCGTAACGGAAAATAGCGCCCAAAGTCGAAAATGGCACTTTTTTGCCATTTTGAAAAATATAAAAAAATCTATAAAAAGTGATCAAAAGGTCGTACAGTCCTAAAAATGATATCATTGAAAATATTATCAAATTTAGCAAAAAATGACACCACCCACAGCTCTGTACACCAAAGTATAAAAAAGTTATTAGCGCCAGAAGTTGGCAAAATCAAAAAAATAATTTTTGTACAGGAGGTTTTCATTTTTGTAAATGTATGAAAACATTATAAAACCTATACAAATTTGTTATCCCCTTAATCGTACCGACCCAAAGAATAAAGTAGACATGTCATTTGGGGCGCTCAGTGAAAGACGTAATATCCAAGCCCACAAGAAAATGGCGCAAATGCGTTTTTTCACCATTTTCATTGCATTTGGAATTTTTTTCCTGCTTCTGAGTACATGGCATGGAATATTTAATAAAATAAAAATGTAAGGTACAGTATGGTAACATTTACAGTAAAATGGACGATGGTAATGTTGTTGTTGTATGCCTTATGTTTATGAGCGACAGTTTTCCTGCTATATACCTGCATGTCATAAGAATTTACATGAAAAAAAGGACCATGTTAAATTCAAATCTGTTTTTTTTTTTATTTTTACCCGTGTTTTGTATGCGTTGGAAAAGGGGTAGTCTTATACGGCGAATATATCTTAAACTCTATATTTTAAACAGGAAAGTAGGGGGTCGTCTTATACACCAGGTCGTCTTATACGCCGGAATATATGGTAAATTATTTGCTGGAATGTGCTTAAAGTGAACAACCCCTTTAAGTCTCCTCCCCTCGTTGCCTACAAAGTTTTCAAATATCGAATGCTCTATTTTGCTCTATTCGAGTGCTCGATTTGGTAACACTGGATAGCTTTTAGAAAAATACTGCATACATCTATTTCCAGATTTTGTATCTGATGTATAGTTATCAAAATATCCCCTTCTTCAATGTTTTTGAACACAATGGGGCAGATTTACTTACCGGTCCTGTCGCGATCCAGCGGCGCATTCTCAGTTTAGGATTCGGGTATTCCGGGGATTCACTAAAGTTCGTTGCAGTGCACTGAAGTTCACCGTCCTACGCTGGGTGCAGGTAAGTGCGTGTCAAGTGACACTTTTTTAAAAAAAAAATGCAGTGTTTTTTCCGAATCTGTTGGGTTTTCTTATGGTCACGCTGCCCGATTTCCGTGGCGTGCAATTACAAAATGTGGGTTCACATTTAGGATTTCTAAGTTGCTTTTTGCCCCAGGGGGAAGGGGTAGGAGACTGAGTTTTTTATTATTGGATAGATTTAAAAAAAATATTTGAAACATATATTTTTAGTTTTCCGATGTGTATTTTCTAAGATTTTCCACTGGCCCGACCTGTGTAAATTTTCTGTAGCATGACAGCAAGCAGAGATCTAGAAAACGATGGGCAATTGATACAGATACTTTTGAACAGTTTTCTATCTTTTCATTATACCATAAAAAAATTATTTTGAAAGGAGAACACCCCTTTAAGAATCTTCCATTTAAAACAAACCTACGTAATGAAGTCTTCTTACTGGCCTCTCTTCTAACAATTCATTTTCCAACTCAATGATCTAAGCAGGAATATAGACTACAAGTTGGTTGTAAATACATTATTTCTACACATTTTATGATATTTTAATTAAATCTTGAATTTGAGTTGCATGGATTTTTATGATGATGTATGAGCTGGTACCTGAGCTGTTTTCCAGACATCTCTCGGATTGCTATCATCTTGTATATCTGGAGTTCTATAAATGATTGCCACCTGCTCGGCATATGAAGCTCGGCATATGCTTTTACATAATCACTTGACAGCTTGGCGTGCGGTATGTGATAAAACAGAAAAAAAACCTCTTGTGATTATGACATTCTATTTAGCATGTTAATAGAAATAGAGTATGCAGATTTATGCAAGCGAGAGACGGAGCGGTAGATACACCTTCTGTACTAGTCCGGTGTTGAGTTGCTTAGATGGAGGGCCGGCGCTAGCACTGGGCATACCCAGGCAAGTACTAGGGCCCAGAGCTGCTGGGGGGGGCCCACATAAGTCTGAACATAAGGAATCCATGGGGGTGGAGGGGGCTGTATCTTTTGAATCCATAGGCGGTGAGAGGGCTTTATATAAAATAACCATGAGGGGGCTGTTTGGGATGATAAACTAGAGACTATTTTAGGGAATATGACTGTTTTCGTTTCTGAATTTTTAATACCGCCACGTGAGTTCACTGCAAAGGGGCCCACTGAGGCTCTGCTGCCCAGGGACCTACTGAAACCTGGTGTCGACCCAGCTAAGATATATGATTAACTCAGTGGTCTGTGACCATTGAAGTGCCACAGTTTGGAGACTCTAGCGTAAGCTCATTGAATATTCTATCGACTTCTCCAGTCAATGGACGTAGGCTTTTTCCACCCTTCATACAGAATGTTCTCAGGGTCTTTAGAGATTACACTAATATTTTGGGTCAACTGAAGAGCAGCACAAAAATTGGGGTTGCTGTCTACCTGTTCTTCCTGTCTAGCATCAGACTGAGCACCTTCGGTCAACTAGAAAATATTTTCGTGGGACTCAACTCAATTAAACCGTGAGAATAGACTCTTGTTGCTTCTAGAATTGGTTGTCTTCTCCTGAATCTGTGTAGTCCAGTATTGGGCTAGAGCCTGGGCCCATGGGAGGATCCTCTGGTACTCTAGTAGTCAATCTGACCTTGAGTATGTCCATAGCCACAGGAACAGTGGGGTAGATAGGGTAATACAGTTAAATTTCCCAATTTTATCACAACAAATTGGTCTTTTATAGGGTTGGTCTACTCATAGTAGGGGCAGCTTCAATGGGGAAATAAAAAATGGGGGGGAAAAATCGGACACTGAAAAAAAATCTGTCTTTTAATGGGAGTCTTCTTAAAGGTTCTCTGGACTGGTTTCACTCAGGGATGGATTAAGACTGCCATGGGTCCTGGGCTGTATGAATATTACAGCATTTACAAGTCTGGAATCACTTCCTACCTCTGGTACTAGAATCAGCTTCTTGGGGAATGGAGGATGTGTCCCTTCTGCTGCTTTTAGTCTGCGGATTCAGGACCTTTGGAGGACCATGAAAGTTCTTGAAATGACTCTTGTGTACATGTGTATTGAGAGCAGATGTACAAGGGATTCAAGGTTCTAAATATAAAATTTGGTGGGTGGTTTGGATGGCCATGGGCCCTCAGAAGGTTTGGGCCCCGGGGTACCGCCCAAACCATCTATTTTATAGTCCACTACAGATTGCACTGTATTGTGGAGTACTTTGCACCAAAAACTGTCTCTGTGCTCTGTGCCAAATTTATCAGGTGTTGTAGAGACTTTTACAACCCATATGATTTAGGCACATGGCTTAGTCAGAAAGGGGTGGATCTAATGAAATGTGGGTGTGGCACCACACACAAATATTTCTAAGCCTTATACAATCCCCTTGGTTAAACACAATTCAGATTTTTCTGTCATCAAAGTGAATTTCAATGTGGTCAGATGCAACAATGAAGTCCTCATAAAGTAATAATCGGGGATCCTCCTGCGGCTCTGGAGGGGCGGGGCTTTGTGCATCGGAATATGATAAATGTCCCTATGTAGCTCTATGGGCAACATAGAGAGATAGATAAACTGCTTGGGTAGCAGACTGCTTCCAACTGGAACATAACACCCCCTCCATATTCTCCTTCTTAGGAGTGAAATAATTCTACTCAAGGTTCAGAAACACTGTAATAATACACTGGTAAAAACGGTAAACAAAAACATTATATTAAACAAAAACAATACATTATTGTATTATGATGTCTTCTAGTGAGACAAAGAATAAAATGCATTTAAGTTTTAAAAACATAATGGGGCAAATTCACTTACCCCGTCCTGTCGCGACTTCGATGGTCCGACGAAGATGAAGTCCGGCGCGATTCGCTTAGCTCGTGAGCCCGATATCCTGCATGTGTCGCTTCCCCACTGAGGTCCGCCGGAGTTCACCTTCTTCTTATGTGAGTGCATTGTCTTCTGACACTATCTGAATTTTAAATCCTGCGCG
This sequence comes from Engystomops pustulosus, assembly GCF_040894005.1. Taxonomy (NCBI): domain Eukaryota; kingdom Metazoa; phylum Chordata; class Amphibia; order Anura; family Leptodactylidae; genus Engystomops; species Engystomops pustulosus. The sequence continues at coordinate 206,654,117 of NC_092413.1, read as the reverse complement.
TAGTGCAAATCCGTCGGTTTGTCCAACGGCCAACCCCCCCCCCCATTTGCGTCACAATGCGGTGCGCCAAAACCCCCGGTTAAATGCGGTGCAACGACCGATCTATCTATCTACCGTATATACCCAAGTATAAGCCGACCCGAGTATAAGCCGAGACCCCTAATTTTACCACAGAAAACTGGGAAAACCTAATGACTCGAGTATAAGCCGAGGGTGTAGTATACAGCCCGCCAGCCCCCATGTAGTATACAGCCAGCCCCACTTAGCATACAGCCAGCACCCATGTAGTATACAGCCTGCCCCATGTAGCATACAGCTTGCCCCCATGTAGCATACAGCCTGCCCCCATGTAGTATACAGCCTGCCCCCATGTAGCATACAGCCTGCCCCAGGTAGCATACAGCCAGCACCCAAGTAGTATACAGCCTGCCCCCATGTAGCATACAGCCTGCCCCCATGTAGCATACAGCCTGCCCCCATGTAGTATACAGCCTGCCCCCATGTAGCATACAGCCTGCCCCCATGTAGCATACAGCCTGCCCCCATGTAGTATACAGCCTGCCCCCATGTAGCATACAGCCTGCCCCCATGTAGCATACAGCCTGCCCCAGGTAGCATACAGCCTGCCCCAGGTAGCATACAGCCAGCACCCATGTAGTATGCAGCCTGCCCATAATACAGAACTCCAAAATCAGTGAAAATGAGTCTTTATTCCATTGAAGCAACGTTTCGGTGTAGTGGTACACCTTTTTCAATATCTATCTATCTATTATCTATCTCATATCTATCTATCTATCTATCTATCTCATATCTATCTCCTATCTATCTATCTATCTATCTATCTATCTATCTATCTATCTCATATCTATCTATCTATCTATCTCATATCTATCTATCTATCTATCTATCTATCTATCTATCTATCTATCTATCTCCTATCTATTATCTATCTCATATCTATCTATCTATCTATCTATCTATCTATCTATCTCATATCTATCTATCTATCTATCTATCTATCTATCTATCTATCTATCTCCTATCTATCTTCTATCTCCTATCTATCTATCTATCTATCTATCTATCTATCTATCTATCTATCTTTCTATCTATCATTATTTCTCTCTTCTATCTTTCCTTCTATATCTATATAGCTATCTATCTCTCCTCCTGTCTCTCTTCCTGCAGTATCACGTTCTACCCTTTATCTAGCGGCAGAACAGCATTCTGGAATCCCGTACAATCATCCTTTTTTTCCATTGTTTGACCTTGTATCATTTATTTGCCAACATCTAATTTCCCCTGTGTTTTACGCTCCTTACTATTTCTCTGTAACCTTTTCTCCGTTTTTTTCTTCTCTCCGCTCTCCCTCGTTGGCCTTGCTACAATTTCATAAGCTCTGCTAAATACTCGGGGAAATGGTCTACATGGAAGATTCTATTTGAAACAAAATTACTTTCCTATCTATCTTCACTTCAAGAGGAATTTAAACATTCTCGGATTGAAAAGCTAATGCATTTTGAAGGCAGTAAATAATAGATTTATTATTGTAGAAACAGTTCAAACAATTTCTAAAAGATTGTACCGAAAAGCAATAATAATGTTGGTCAAGCTTCTGTAGAAGTCTCTATGCGGTGAAATTTCGGATTAATCGCATGCGTATGTTCTATAAACAAGTTTTTGCTACTTTTGCCCCGACAGATATTACTCTTCTATATTTAGTCTCCGGGGATTGAAAACTTTTGTCAGGTTGAAGTTAAGTTTATGATGACAGATAGTGGAAAAGTTTGGGATTCTTCTTCTGTTACTTCTGTATTGTCTGAATTTGATCAGTAGATGGGAACTGAAGATGATTGCAGCTCTGTCACCAGGCAGGTTATGGGGGACATTTACTAAGAGCAGTGCTGTCTGTACAATATGCAGTTACCTGTGTATCGTGCAGGGGGCGCCAGATTCTGGTGCTTGTTCTTCATGTATCTGGCGCCCCCTGCACTGCTCCGACCGGTTGTACTACGGTTTTTTTTGGTGCACCTTTAACATGGGGCGTGCGACACCATTCTGTCGGAGTCTGCATGATAAATCTGGCGCACGGTCTGACACTGGAACACCCCCTAATTTGTGTCGTCTAGTGCAGCTGCACCACAAAAGGGTCACGTACGAAACAATAGTGGCACAGAGCCTTCTTAAATACCTATGCAAGTAGTTAAAAGAACGTGCAAAGTCCGACAGAAAACTGGCGGAAAGCCCTAAGTAAAAGTGCCCCTACAGTTTTGGGCTGAGAACCCGACAAAAGCACCATCCAATATTTTGGAGTGAGGTACCCCTGTTTACTAAGGTCTATTTTTGTTAGGATTAGGGTGACTGCAGAGAGCAGTATGTGGATGGAGTAATGGTCTATCATGCACATTGTAAGGTATCCACAGTGTGCATGACTTCCATAGGAGTACACTGAGCACTTACTGGGGGTCATTTGCTAAGGGCCCGAATCGCGTTTCTCCGTCGGGTTACCCGAATTTTTCCGTTTTGTGCCGATTTTCCCTGAATTGCCCCGGGTTTTTGGCGCACGCGATCGGATTGTGTTGCATCGACGTTGGCATGCACGTGACGGAAATTGGGGGGCGTGGCCGTAAGAAAACCCGACGGATTTGGAAAAACCGCTGTATTTTTTAAAAAAAATGTCGCTTGACACGTGCTTACCTGCACCCAGGATGGCTTGGTGAACTTCAGTGAACTCCAACGGAATTCAGTGCAGCAGCGACACCTGGTGGACATCAGGCACACTACCTTAGTGAATCGACGGAAGACCCGAATCCTCCACAGAGAACGCGCCGCTGGATCGCGAATGGATCGGGTAAGTAAATCTGCCCATTTGTTCCAGATGATTCCCCCATTGGTTTTATGGTTCTATGGTAATATTATAACATGGACTATTCCTTAATAGAATTTTCAATGTCAGGTCTTCCAGATATTGTAATCACCAATAGTAAGGCTTAGTAAGGAAATCTATCATGAAAATCCATCCTGATAAACCAGGGACATTACTCATAGATCCAGGCACCGTGACTGTGCTAATCTTCTTATATTATATTATCCATGGCCTTCTTCCTTCTAAAATCAACTTTTAATATTATGCTAATTATATGTAGTAATGATGGCTCTTTCGTGTGAATGATGGGATTTGGCCCCTAATTGGGTAACCATGGTCCATTTAAGCCAATAAAAATCGTGTTAAAATTGGTGTGGAAAGTGGAGACTGACTGTCTCTAGGCTCCCTATTCTACAATTAATAGGGAGCCGTTCAGGAGCCAGAAGAGCCGGTTCTTATTAGTGAGCAAGTAGGGTTCTGGGGGAGGACTCTCCCCTCCCTGTGCCTGCTGTACTCTCACATAATGTGATGGAGGAAGTTCTCCTTACTACATCTATATGGCATGATGACATTGCAAACTCTTTTAAGAAATTTTCCATCAAAATCCAGCACGATAAAGCACTTACGTATAGATCCAGGCACCGTAATCTGCTTATATGTGTTATCCGTGGTCTCCTTCCTTCTGAAATCAACTTTCAAATTTATACTAATGGCTATGGAGGCGTAACGAGAGCCCCTCCTTGCTTCAGCTTCACAGGCTGTTACACTATACAGGAGCCCAGTGTCACAGCCTGTGACTCTACAGCATGAAGGGGCATTACTTTATTAGTTGATTTTATGAGAAAGGAGGCCATGGATAACAAATATAAGAAGATTACCACAGTCACCGTGCCTGGATCTATGGGTATGTGCCCCGTTTTATCATAATAATAATACTTTATTTATATAGCGCACACAGATTCCACAGCGCTGCACAAGCTTGTCAGATCAGTCCCTGTCCCCGAATGGGGCTCACAATTTAATCTACCTACCAGTATGTTTTGGAGTGTGGGAGGAAACCAGAGGACCCGGAGGAAAGGCACTCAAACACAGAGAGAACATACAAACTCTTTGAAGATGTTGAACCTGGGACTTGAACCCAGATCCCCATGAGGGATTGTGATGGAAGATGCAATGCCTTATAGATGTACAAAGCACCAATATTATGGTCTGGGTGCTGCTTTAAAGGGGTTGTTTCACCTAAGACATAAGACATATTCAGATGTTAGGAAGATCATTGGTGGTCTTACTGCTGGGACCCCATTGATCAGGAGAATATGAGAAGAGAGTAGGGGAATCAAATGCATGAAATAAAACATATTGGGGGTCATTTACTAAGGGCCCGATTTGCGTTTTCCCGACTTGTTACCCGAATATTTACAATTTGTGCCGATTTTTCCTGAATTGCCCCGGGATTTTGGCGCACGCGTTCGGATTGTGGCGCATCAGCGCCGGCATGCGCGCGACGGAAATCGGGGGGCATGGCCGAACGAAAATCCGGAAAAACCCGCCACATTTTAAAAAAAAAGTGTCGCTGGACACGCGCTTACCTTCACCAGGAATAGGAACTGCCTTAATGAATCGCAAGAAGACCCGAATCCACCGCAGAGAATGCGCCGCTGGATCGCGAATGGACCGGGTAAGTAAATCTGCCCCATTCTGTAATGTTTCATTTTGTCCGTATATTGTTCCACAATTTATAAAGTATTGTGGAGTATAATGGCCGCACATATATAAAGATGTAATATTGTTATTAATATTGTTATTCCACTGGCCCTGACTTCACCTTCCTCAGCGCCCCCTGCTGCCTCAGTGTCTATAAAATATTCTGCTTACCGGTATATTAATTCGGTTTTTATCGCTATTGACAAAGCTAAATATTTCAACATAAAAGAGTAACATTAGGAGATCTTGGCAAATGTCTGAGGGGGCAGCATCTAGAAAAAGGCTACATTCACACGACGATTATCCCGCTGTACCGTAGCACGGCAGGCACGCACTGGCCCAAGGAAGAGGTGGAGGTGAGCACTGCTCGCCGCTCTCCATATCGATGTATGGTGCACGGCGCTGTATTCCGGGGAAAGATAGCACATGTGAGACCGTACCGCTCCAGTACAGCGTCGTGCGCCCATTGCTGTCTATGGGGGACGTATATACGCTGTACATACGTCGGCCTAAAATAAGTCTCCCATACGGCCGTGTGAATGCAACCTAACACAGACTACAACGTACACACCCAACATAATTCTATACATTTAATATACATGACCCCACAGGTTAGAACACATACAATACTATCATATAACATATATACAGGTGTTCCCCTACTTAAGAACACCCGACTTACGACCCCTAGTTACAAACGGACCTCTGGATTTTGGTAATTTCCTGTACTTTAGCCTTAGGCTACAATAAACAGCTATAACAGTTATCACAGGTGTCTGTAATGAAGATTTATTGTTAATCGTGGTTCTTATGACAATCCAACATTTTTAAGATCCAATTGTCACAAAGACCAAAATAATTTTGTCTGGAGTTACAATGATAAAGTATACAGTTCCGAGTTACATACAAATTCAAGTTAAGAACAAACCTACAGAACGAATCCTGTACGTAACCCGGGGACTGTCTGTATATAATAAGATATAACAGAATTCTCAGTTGACATCATCGGAAACAACCTGCACATCTAGGTGGGGGAGATCCAGTCTGAGGTTACATTATTTCTGCCATTTTAATATGGATGACATAAATAATACAAAATAAAAAATGGAAAGCTTGACGCCTGAGCCTCCATGGTGCAGGCAGATACTGTAATACTCTTTGTCTTCCTCAGCGAATTATTAATTGTACAATAAAAACTTATTCAACTTTTTAATATACTTTCTGCTAATTAAAGCGACCCTCCAGGCTCTCCACACTGAGTCTCCTTTGCCTCGTATATCCGTAATAATTACCCAGCTTCTTTTTCGCGGTGGTTTAGTAATTCCGCCATCGATGCAATAGAAATCAGTTCCTCATGCACTTCTTGCTCAGAAACCTTATAACTAGAAACTAGAGATTAATGGACCTGGCGGTCAAGCCCTGGTCCGGCTTTTAAAGGAAACCTACCACTTGAAGTGGCAGGTTTCCGATGGCAATACCGAGCACCAGCTCAGGGTGAGCTGGTGCCGGCGCTTATTTTTGTTAGTGTTTTAAACCGCGGTATCGCGGTTTAAAACACTTTTTAAACTTTATAGCCTGCGCAGGGAGGTACGCGCTCGGCGCTTACCATGCGCGCGGGTCTCCTTCACTTCCTATGTAGCCGCGCGCACGGTAAGCGCCGAGCGCGTACCTCCCTGCGCCGGCTATAACGTTTAAACCGCGATACCGCGGTTTAAAACACTAACAAAAATAAGCTCCGGCACCAGCTCACCCTGAGCTGGTGCTCGGTATTGCCATCGGAAACCTGCCACTTCAAGTGGTAGGTTTCCTTTAAGTCTGGCCACCTGGACATATTACTGGATTGTGTCCCCGTGCCCAATCATAGATATGGCTAGTTTTAGCTGTTGTTGATTGGCTGTTCGGCCGCTAATCCGGCAATATGTCCGGGTCAGTCAGCCGAACCCGAACTTGAACGCCGGGTCCGTTTATCTCTACTAGAAACCAGTAAGAAGAAGGTAGAGCTTGAGGAATTGAGAGAGGAGAAGGATAAACTAATAATGTCTTAGACTATGTTAGACTCCAAGTGGCACATTCACTAAGGTCCTTGCGACAGTTTTTTGTTGGACTTTGCATGTTCTTTCCAGTGCAAACTGCTTGCACAGGTATTTAAGAAGTGTCAGCGCCAAATTTGTCTCACAAAAAAGTGGTGCACTCTGTAGGAGCAGCGCGGAGGGCACCAGATTCATGCAGAACGTGCGCTACAAATCTTGGATCTGGCACCCCCTGCACACTACACAGGCAAACTGCACATAGTACAAACTACAATGGGGCTTATTTACTAAGGGTCCCGTGGCCGCATTTTCGTCAGGTTTCCTGACTTTTCGGGGATTGCGCCAGGGATTATGTCGCACGTGATCGTATTGTGACACAATTGCGCCGGCTTTCACGCAACACAAATCGGGGGGCAGGACGTTAAACGATCCGACGGATTCGGACTACGTGCGGGATGTAACATTTGTGTTGCACTTACATACACTGGGGGGAAGATGGTGAACTCCGAAGGACCTGTGCGTGGGGAAGCGACTCATGCAGGATATCGGGCACATGACCTTCATGAATCACAGCAGATGGGCATTCCGGTGGACGTTCTGGATCGGGGATCGCGCAGGGACCCGGTAAGTAAATGTGCACCAATGTTTTTAGTAAATGTGCCCCTATATGTACTGTAGATAATCTGTAGTCACACATCACTTCAGCCCTTATAGAAGTGGACTTAAATGATGCCAAACTGCAAGCACTGAATAATTAAATTGCAGGTAGGTATTCAAGGTTGGTTATTGCTTATAAAAGACTTTTAAGTTCCCTGGATTGTAACCTTGAAAGGATCTGGGACAAACTACTAAGCAAACTTACCCTTCTTTAGCTCCCTCGGCACTTCACTACTTCTGGTTTTCGAAACTGCTCCTGGATGGAAGTTCCAGGAGTCATGGGACTTGCTTCAGCCAATCAGTGGCCCCTTCAAACCTGGGGTCAACAAAGGAAGTGGCCTCTCAAGGGAAACGGAAGTAACATCTCAACAACTGAGGAGCCCACTCATTGGCTGAAATGGACCCAATAAACTCCTGGAAATTTTGGCTGGGCACAAGGACAATAAACAGAAATACCAGGAGCTGGAGTAAGGACCCTTAATTCCTTTTCACCTCTGACCTGGCCCTTTAAAGAACTTTAAAGGGCCTTTAATGGGGCAGATTTACTTACCCGGTCTGCTGCGCTGAAAAGCATCTGAACGCGCTGAAGTTCACAGGGCCGGACAGGGCGGTTTTTCCGAATCCGTCGGGTTTTCGCTCGGCCACGCCCCCCGATTTCCGTCACGTGCATGCCGGCGCCGATGCGCCACAATCCGATCGCGTGCGCCAAAATCCCGGGACAATACAGGGAAAATCGGCGCAAATCGGAAATATTCGGGTAACACGTCGGGAAAACGAGAATCGGGCCCTTAGTAAATGACCCCCAATGATCCCAAAGACAAAGCTAAAGAAACTCTCAAATGTCATAGAAAGAAAATACATCTTCTATTATGGCCCAGCCAAACACCGGACCTGGGTCCTACAGAAAATCTATAGAAAGAGATAAAGTTCAAAGTCCATAGAAGGAGCCTCCAAGAGCCTTCTTGATATAAAGATGTTGAGGAAGTACGGGCCAAGTTCATACCTGAGCAATGCAGGACACTAGTGTCTCCATGCACAAGGTGTCTTGAAGATGTCATTTATGGAGACCTATGGCTGGATTTTTGGCCATTTTGGATTGGATGGGTTTTTATCAACATCTGGTGAATATTTCATGTCAATAGAACCTTCAGAGATAAAGTTACTTCCAAAATCGGTGACACTTTCAATACTTTACCCACTGTACTTTATTTCAAAAGAAGTCAAACATACAACTCTGTTCACACTTGAAGGGGTTCTCCAAGGGTTTTTGATTGATTTTTAGAGTCATGTTCACTGTGGGCTCTTTATTGACCTCTTGAGGTAAAATGAATGTAACAAACAAACACAAATAAAATGAACAAGAAAAAACACACACACAAAACATCCAAGACTGAACATCTCAGAGGCTCAATGATGTCTTATTCTCAAGATAGGTGCAGGTCCCATAGGTGGAGAAGTCATGTCCCTTTAAGAAATAGAAATTGATTTTTTTAACCATATTAAGCATTTATCACAAATTAGTCTAAAAATAATTTAAAAAATCAGTGAGAGAAAAAAACATGGCATTAAATAAAAAAGTGAGGAAAATCTCTGCATTTGTGAAAAGGGGTTAACAACGACCACTTTTGTTCTTCAGGAAAGACCTGCGTCCTTTATTGGGAACCCAATATGATGTTGAGATTATTTTATTCCCCACTTCTCTTCTGTGTACACCCACTAGGTTTGCCACCATTTTATTTTATTTTGGCGCACGCAATCGGATTTTGGTGCAGGGGCGCCGGCTTTCATGCAACACAAATGGGGGGAGGGAGGGTTTGCCGTTGGACGATCCGATTGATTCGGACAAACCACAGGATTCAACTTTAAAATTGTGTTGCAAGACAAGCACTTACATCCATCTAGAGGAAGATGGTGAACTCCAGCGGACCTGATGGGGGAAGCGATACATTCAGGAAATCGGGCGCACAATCTTATTGAATTGTTGTCGGACAATGCACTTTTGGGAACTCCTACGGAGCGGGTAAGTAAATGCGCCCCTATGAGATGAGTGGACCCAACCTTCACGTTCGTGTTTGGGGTTTGGCTTCAGCCATGTGACCCGGATATATTGCCGGCCGAAAAGCCAGTCCAGTTGAAGCCGCTAGTAAATAGCCATTGCCGTGATTGACCGAACCCCGACCGTCGGATTCGCTCATTGCTAGTCACCACTAAAGAAAACTTCACAGTCCAAATGCTACCAAGAGCGGGAGAGTATTGCGTAGGTGGTGACCTTAGTCATTTTCTTTCACCCTGTTCAGATCATCATCTAACGGTGGTTGAGAGGTTCTTGTCCGCATTGTTCTTGTCAGAAAGAGTTAGTAGTTTACCAGGATAGGTCAGAGCTGCAGCTTGGAGGATGATCTGAGAGCTCTCGCTAGGTAAATAATCCATTTGTGATAATTTCAGCATAATGTCCATATCCTCACAGATGACGGATCCATCATGTCCGAGCCCCTCCTGTCCCATCCCATTATGTAAATTGTTTTTACATTGTTCTGTACTTTCACAACCAGATGGATGATGGATCTGTAACTCTGAGAGGTAACGGAGATGAACTTGGCAGAAGGTAGATGGTCGTTAGCGTTCTGCCTGCTAGATGGCGCTGTGGAATGGGAAATGGAAGCGGAGAGTCACCAAACCTTGCGTCTGCGGCGAAGTGTAGTCATTTTCTAGGCAAAATATAAAGTACAGTTTTATTATTTAATGCACATTTTAGGAGAAGGCTAATAAAAGTTATATGTAGGAAGGTTATGCTATGTTTAATGTAAATATGTTAACAGCGATAAATAATAAAAAGATTGCTTAAGTAATTTGGTCACCTGCTGCACAAGTCTATTTCTTATTCAGATACAGCAGATGATATAAAATAGGCTTAAGTGCCATAAGTGTCTGGAGTATTCTGATCCAGACTAATAAATAACCTCCACTGACCCAATTCCGAGTCTCAACCGCAATCCATGCTGGTCCCCACTGGTCAAATCCGGGCTGTCCGAGGTGGTCAGGTTACAAAGGCAGTTGGGATCTCTGAGCTACACTGTTTCTGTAACTTCTATGGGAGATATGGAAACAATGGGGCACATTTATGAAGGGTCCGAACGCCACATTTTCGACAGGTTTTGCGATTTTTCTCCGTTTTGCCCTGAATTGTCCCAAGTTTTTGGCGCACGCGATCAGATTGTGGCACATCGGCACCGGCTTCCATGCGACACAAATTAGGGGTGTGACGTCGGGCAACCCGCCTGATTCGGACAAACCGCGGAATTTAGAAAGCACTCATTTAGATCAGCACTCACATGCACCAGGAGGAAGAAGGTAAACTCCGGCGGATCTCAGTGGGGGAAGCAACACATGCAGGAAATTGAACGAACGATCTTGGTGAATCACGGCAGACCCGAATCCTCGTCGGACGACGCACCTCGGGGATCGCAACGGGACGTGTAAGTAAATGTGCCCCAATGTTGCGTCAGAGATCCCAGATATTTTCACCATGGATGACAGTCTTAATTTTGTTTTATTTTAAGGACAAGGGTGGGGGTGAACCTGTAAGAGATCTGGGATTTTCATTACAGAGATTGAGGTGGTACCATTGTTGGACTAGGGTCCATGCTTCATAATCCACTAGGATACAGAACTCACTATCATCTAAATTAGGTTGTCTTCTGCTGTATCTCTGGATAGAGTCCACTCGAGGATCCTCTGGTGGAACACTGGGTGGAACCCACATTTTTCAGGTAGCTATGGAATATCCTGTGAAGATGTCATAAATACCTTTCATTAGTAAATGCCTTGAAAGAGGACGCCACCATTGATGCTGTTGGACTTTTTCTCTAGCCCTTACCGTTTACCAAAAATCTGTGCTCTTAGTTTCCCCACCTGATATGACAATGAGGCTCTCTACTGTCAGGTGGGTGGCAAAAGCTTATATTGTTTTCTTGACCATCCTAACAGATGATTATTCCGGAATAAGAAGACTGTGGAGGAAGCGTTACACACAGTAATGGTGCACATCCTTCACTCATCACTATTGTGTGCCTGCTGGGGCCCCTGACATCCTGAGCCCAATAACAGCCACTATGGCTTGTATAGGAAATTTATGCTCATGAATGATGCACGCACACAAACTAGTTTTTGGATGTGTGCACTGCTAACCATTGTTTTAATGGCTAGCATTTCAATGGGCTGTGGCTTTCTTGGCTTCGTGTGTGAGCTTCCTGTCTGCGCAACAAAGAGAAGGTCCTATTTCTACCCATGTTTGGGGCTCGGGCAGTCTTTTTCTACTGTTATCTGCGCTTTTGCATACCTCACAAAATTATGACACTCGGGTTGCAAACAACAGAAGATGTTGTACACAATCATGTGCAGGTCGCCTAAGGCACCCTGCACACACACAGCAATCCTGCCCATGACTCTCACCTTGCAATCCAAGATTGCCTTGTCGCAACTGTAAGTCACAATCCCAAGAAAATATATCAGCGCTCTAGACCTCCTGCAAGAAGAAACTAGTGGAATGCGTTTTTGAGGTGGGATTTTGGTCCATTCTTCCTCAAAAACACTCTTCAAGCCGTTAATGCCTTCCATAGATTTTCTATACAATTCAGGTCCGGTGATCGGCTGGGTCATTCTAGTAGATCTGACACCAAATGAGAGTTTCCTTGGCTGTGTGTTTGTGATCTTTGTCATGCTTAAATGCCAACCTTAAATTCATCATCCTGTTAGATGGCAGCAGATTATTATCAAGAAAGTCTTGGTACATTTGTCGTTCCTTCAATTATATGAAGTCTTCCAGTTTTGTATGATGAAAAACAGCCCCACGCCACGATATTCCCACCTCCGAACTTCACTGTTGGTGTGGTGTTTTTGGGTCTCATATGGTTTGTATATTATCAACAAGTCAATGGCGCAAATGTCAAATTTTAAAAAGACAACGGTGAAATTGCTTTCTTTCTCTTCTCTCTCACGAAAAACAATAAAAGTTAAGTCAATGGAATGAGTGTACCATAAAATGGTGGCAATAAACATTATGGGGCATATTTATCATACGCTTGAGTATGATTGCCCCGCCACTGCATTTTCACAGCTTCTGCCTCTTGATGTATCAGGGCAGGCGGCTGGGTAGCGGGCCTGACGTAGAAAAAAAACACAGCCCGCGACTTTTCACACAGGAAAAGCCACCGGCAGCAGTGAGTGCACCAGCGCGGGGACAGTAACGCCCCGCGCCGGCTCACTCCCGGATGACCGCGTCCTATGCCTGGCCAGACACCCCCCCTCCCTCATGCCCCTTCACACCCTACTGGTCTGAAGGTGGTGGAGAGGGCAAAATAATCGCAAGTGCTGGCAATAAGTTAGCATTTGCGATTATTTCAGGGCCTCAAAGATTTCTGCAAAAAAATGATGTAAAAATGAGTCAGGGCTCCTACCATGAAACTACCGAAAGCTGAACTCAATGCAGGTTCCGTGCCCTTTATAAACAAACAGGGGCACGGCAAGATGGCGGCACAGGACACTGGGAGTGATGGAGGAGGAGAGTGCAGCTTGTCAGCAGAATTTTAAACAAACAGAAGAGAAAATTATATCTATATAACCAGAATGGGTGGCGCTGACTCTAAGTAATATCTTTTACTGGAGTGTCTACATCAATGATGCATCAATTGACTCTTCTCCAAAGAAATTATAAAATTGCTTTATTCATAAAAGGTAATAACATTTCCAAAGTGATAAAATGAAGTAACTTACAATTGAGTGAAATTAGTCATGTTCATGTGACGCGTTTCGAGGCAGTCCGTTGTTTTTGTTTTTGGCAAAAAGGTGAGCAGCCCCGCCGTGGGCCCCCTCTCCCCTTTTTTCCTCACTCCATATCTACTGCGAAGGTATCACCCGAGGCGCCGTCCTTTTTTCTGTTGTTTTGTTTTATAAGCAGAATTTTAAAAACAGAGACTTCGTCCTCTATGTGGATAAGGGTTGCAAATTCTGCCAGCAATGATCTGTAGACAAGGTCTGAACTGGTGGAATTTTTTGGCATTGTCTCTGCTGTTTTTTCGGTGGAGACTTTAGTAAATGTTGCAGGTTGAGTGTTCAAACCCTGCCAGCCCTCTGCCCAGCCCACTCCCCATCCACACCCCACCCAAACATGCTCAAAATGGCTTGCTGGTCGAAGAAACCCAAAAATTGGTGGGGAGGGGAAATTCATGTGCTGGCAGAACCTTGTGGAGAAGGCATGAGGAATCTTCCCCATGGTGTAGAAGGGAGGAAGCTAGACATGGATGAGTAGGCCGATAAGGTTACAGATAGAGTGGTGTCCAACCAATGGGTAACAGGTTGTCATCCCGCTCCTCCCTGGTTCTCCAAACTGACTGTAATTTTTATATCTGGTCTGGTGAACTTCTATACTCCCATGAAGATAGACCAGAAGTAGGAGTAGTGAGGCTCCAGACAGTGTTGTGTCAAACCAATGAGTCAGGCTTCTGGGGTATTTAACCCCCTGGACTACCACGGACGATCACACAAGCCGACACCTGGGACCGGAATATAAGTGGCACCCAGTTTTCACCAGAGCCCACTGCAAAGTGGGTTTCTCTTGCTGCGGCTTGGTACCACCAGGTTGTTCCACAGGCACAACTTGTCCTCGGTGGCAGCCAAGGTCTAGGTACAGAATCTGTAAGCAATCTCGAAGTGGGGGACGGGCAGGTGGTCAAGGCAGGCAGCAATGATTCAAGGTCAGGGACGGAGCAGGAGGGCTGGCAGTGATGGAATGAACTCAAGGACAGGTCCGGGGTCACAACGGGAGGTCAGAATACAGGTAACACTCACCTGAAGCTTTCTTGATGGCATATAGCACAAAGATCCAGCGGGGAATGCTGGGAGAAGCCGGCCTTTATGGAAACCCGGACGTGGCCAGCGTCAATCAGCGGCGCGCTGGCCCTTTAAATTTGTGCTGGAACAGGAACGTGGAGGGCCGGGACGCCGTCACGGAAAGGGTGACAATAGTGAGTTCTCATCCCACTCCTTCCTGGTTCCCCTGTAGTTGTAATATTTGCACTTGTGAACCTGTATGATACCGTGTTGTGGGGGACCCCCTTGTAGGCAGCTGTATGGCATGTTATGGGGAAATTTTCCTCCAAGTATAGTAAAAAATGATATCTCCCGATGTGAGACACATTTATAAAACAGACTGCAACAGTATTCTGGTATAGATTGCACATAAACAGTTTGCACATGTATTTATGTAGCGTTTCTGCCAATATTGGGGCACATTTACTTACCCGCCCCGTTGACGCCGCTGATACGGAATGTCCGATGAGGATTCGGAGCTGCCGTCGGAGTTCACCTTCTTCTTGGTGCATGTGAGTGCTGATCTTGCGACATAATTTGATTTTTAAATTCCGCGGTTTGTCCGAATCAGTCAGGTTTTCCGACGGCCACGGCCCCGATTTGTGTGGCATGAAAGCCGGCGCTGATGCGCCACAATCCGATCGCGTGCGCCAAAAACTCGGGCCAATTCAGGGCAAATCGGAAATATTCGGGAAACCCAAAGTAATGAGTGTAGCATGAAATGGTGTAAATGTGTTCCATTGTGTTGCGGCTGCTCTATGCACACCGCAACAGAATACTGTGCACCTAAAGGGGCTCTGGTGCGCATCCATACAAGTATGACATGATTGTGGTGTACGCCCGTTAAACTGAGTGCACTATAAAAAAAACTGCTGCACTCAGTTTATTCACTTTCAGTGCCCACAGGGTGCACCAGATACATGCAGACCATGCTCCAGTCATTAATCCCATGTTGACTCACTAGTAATGAATGTTGCCCAATATCTGTGTATCAGGATGAGTCTACACTACGTAAAGATTAGCTAATGATCTGCCCCTTTGCTCATATATTTCATCTCATTATTATTTTCAGCAATTTCCAGGAATTGTATTTTACAGTATAAAAAAAATATAAATTACACATAACACCTTCTGAGATAACGAAAATGCCCAAGAACGTTGTGCATGAAATTATTTATTTTTATCCCAGAAATGACACGTCTGGTCCGTTTCCCTGGTTGCCGAGGGATGCAGCCTGCGTTACATTCTGTCTCTCCTCGGTGCAGAAGTCCATTATGTACATGGATCATTATTGACATCCTGACATTTGTCATCGCCTTTCAAAGCCATTCATTTTTTGTTTTTTATCTGTAAATGTCAACATGTCATTTATTCATAAAACGATTTGTATTCCCAAAACCGGTAATAAAAAATATGGCTCGATGGGAAAAGCTAGAGTGATGTATAATAGCACAGGTCTAAATGAAATGCACAAAAATAGTGGTAAAAAACTGTGAATAGATTAAACATGTGAATAAAAAATGGCACAAAAAATAAACATCTACAAGAGTTTGTTACCACGAAATGATTTTTGCAGAAAAACTGTTCCATTCAGATGAATGAGGTTGTTGTAAGAGTAAGTAAGTTCCATTCCGATCAACTAAAGACACTGAAGACACACCATCCATACCGGACTTGGTATTGCTAGAGATCAGCGGACCCGACGTCCGGGTTCAATCTGGCAAATGAATGCCCTTAGCAACTAGCCAAACTAGTCAAAATTTGGTAAACCCAAATATGGACGCTGGGTCCGCCTGTTTCACTTAGCTAACCCTCACCCTCCGATCCAACAACACTATTCCTTTCATATTTTGCTTCATAGGTTTGGGTCCCCCACTGTCTCCACCATTCATTTCTATGACTATAAAATATGTTTACAAGTTCTTCATAAATGGGCTCATTTCATCAAGAGAGAGTTCTCCATGATTATGCACTTCTATTTTGAGCAGATCTTGGGTAGGTGTGCCAGCATATCCTTTACCCCCTGTCTGGTCTTTAAATCCAAAACTCTGCAAATCCATGATTAAATATATATATATATATATATATATGTTTTTTTCTATTTGATATGGCATATACATGTATAGGGAAGGTATATACTCGCGTACAAGCCGACCCAAGTATAAGGCGAGACCCCTAATCTTAACACAAAAAACTGGACAAAAACTATTGACTCAAGTATAACCCGATTGTGGGAAATGCATTGGTCACCCCCCCCAGTACATAGCCTGCCAGCCCCTGTAATATATAGCCTGCCATCCCCTGTAGTATATAGCCTGCCAGCCCCTGTAGTATATAGCCAGCCCCCCCCCAGGACATAGCCTGCCAGCCCCTGTAATAAATAGCCTGCCAGCCCCTGTAATGTATAGCCTGCCAGCCCCTGAAAGTATATAGCCTGCCAGTCCCTGTAGTATATAGCCAGCCAGCTCCCTGTAGTATATAGCCTGCCAGCCCCTGTAGTATATACCCTGTCAGCCCCTGTAGTATATAGCCAGCCAGCCCCCCAGTACATAGCCTGCCAGCCCCTGTAGTATATAGCCTGCCAGCCCCTGTAGTGTATAGCCTGCCAGCCCCTGTAGTGTATAGCCTGCCAGCCCCTGTAGTATATACCCTGTCAGCCCCTGTAGTATATAGCCAGCCAGCCCCCCCAGTACATAGCCTGCCAGCCCCTGTAGTATATAGCCTGTCAGCCCCTGTAGTATATAGCCTGCCAGCCCCTGTAATTTATAGCCTGCCAGTCCCTGTAATTTACAGCCTGCCAGCCCCTGTAATATATAGCCTGCCAGCCGCTGTAGTATATAGCCTGCCAGCCCCTCTAGTATATAGCCTGCCAGCCCCTGTAGTTTAAATCCTGCCAGCCACTGTAGTATATAGCCTGCCCGCCCCTGTAGTGTATAGCCTGCCAGCCCCTGTAGTATATAGCCTGCCAGCCCCTGTAGTTTATAGCCTGCCAGTCCCTGTAGTTTACAGCCTGCCAGCCCCTGTAATATATAGCCTGCCAGCCGCTGTAGTATATAGCCTGCCAGCCCCTCTAGTATATAGCCTGCCAGCCCCTGTAGTTTAAATCCTGCCAGCCACTGTAGTATATAGCCTGCCAGCCCCTGTAGTGTATAGCCTGCCAGCCCCCCCAGTACTTAGCCTGCCAGCCCCTGTAATAAATAGACTGCCAGCCCCTGTAGTTTATAGCCTGCCAGCCCCTGTAGCAGCTGCTATGGGGCCCACAGTGTCAGGGGGGTCCCATTATCCGACCAGACCCACTAAAGAAGGGAGGATGTGCATATTTTCTTAAGAGGGTAGAGAGCCCCTTTCAAAATACTGTTATGGGGCCCTGCCTCTACTAGTTATGCCCCTGCCAGCTATAGTAATGGTTTGTCTACCAAGTGCAACTTTCTACCAGCACCCCCGCTCCATACCTCCTTTTGCCAGTGTCCATACTCAACCTTCCTGCTTTAGAGAATCTAATATCTGTGCCTCCATCCCACATGGCCACTACATAAAGCATGAATTGTGTGAATTTATGACAATCCATATTGAACAATTACTTGATGGGGTATTGTAAGACGCAATTTCCCAGAACTCAGTTCTTAACCCCTTAAGGACGCAGCCATTTTGTAGCTTAAGGCTCAGTCCCATTTTTTTTGGATTCTGACCTTTATATGGTTAGAACTTTTGAACACTGTTACTTATCAAAGCAATTCTGAGATTGTTTTTCCCCACATGTTGTACTTCATTTTATTGGTACATTTTGGCAGATAAGTTTTGTGTTTATTTACAAAAAAAAAGAAAAAATGATGAATTTTTTTGAAAAATTTGCCATTTTCGAAATTCAAAATCACCACGTTTTCAGGCAGATCGATTTAGAATGGATGGAGCTCCCTGCAGCTACCAGGATTTTTGTTTCCTCATTGGCCCCTTTTGTAGGCTATAACATTTCCGCTTTTTCGTTATTGGGGCCATGTAATGGCATATTTTTGAGGGATGAGATGTTTTTTTCAGTTATACCATTTTGGGGTTGGTAGAAAATTTAGGAAATTCTTTTTGAGGGCAGGAGTAGAAAAGCATCAATTCTGTACTAGATTTTTAACTTTTTTTTCCATGTTCAACGTATAGTCTAATAATAATTAGTTATCTTTATTCTATGGGTCGATACGATTATGCGGATACCATTGGTGAATATATTTTTTTACGTTTTACCAAATTTGCCAAATAAAAGCCTAATGTGGGAAAAATCTATAATTTTTGCATTGCCATCTTCCCAGTGACATAACATATTTACATTTTTAGCTGTGGAGCTGATTGATTGCTTGTTTTTTGCGGGACAAGTTATACTTTGCATCGGTATAATTCTGGACTACATATGTTTTTTGACCACTTTTTATTGCATTTTTTGTGGGATTCAATAGGTAAAATTAATAATTTTTGGTTGTTTTTTTTTCAGTTTTTTACGCCGTTCACCCTGCTGGTTCAATAATGATTTACTTTTATTCTATGGGTTGTTATGGACGCGGTGATACTATAGATGTGGGGTTTGTGTTATTATTTAGCCTTTTTTTGTTTTATATGTCTCTTGACGATCCGTCGCCATGGTAGCCTTGGGTGTTCCGAATACCCGAGGCTACTTCGTTTTAACCCATGCATTACAATGTGCTAATTGCACATTGTAATGAATGGGGAGTAAAATCCACATATACAGTAGTATGGCAGTATATGATAGGATGAATCAGACTACCTAGGGTTAGAGTACTCAAAAATAGTAAAAGTAAAAAAAAAAAAAAGTTAAAAAAAAAAATTATAATAAAAAAAACTAAAAATTCAAATCACCCCCCTTTCCCTAGAACTGATATAAATATATATAAACAGTAAAAATCATAAACACATCAGGTATTGCCGCGTCCGAAAATGCCCGATCTATCAAAATATAATAACGGTTTTTCACTGCATTTAACCTCGTAACGGAAAATAGCGTCCAAAAATCGAAAATAAAATTTTTTTGCCATTTTGAAAAATATAAAAAAATTTATAAAAAGTGATCAAAAGGTCGCACAGTCCCAACAGTTATAGCAATGAAAACGCAATCAAAATTAGCCAAAAAATTACACTACCCACAGCTCTGTACACCAAAGTATGAAAAAGTTATTGGCGCCAGAAGATGGCAAAATAAAAAAATATATTTTGTACAGGAGGTTTTAATTTTTTTAAATGTATGAAAACATTATAAAACCCATACAAATTTGGTATCCACGTGATCGCACCGACCCAAAGAATAAAGTAGACATGTCATTTGGGGCGCTCAGTGAAAGCTGTAAAATCCAAGCCCACAAGAAAACGTCGCAAATGTGGTTTTTCACCATTTTCACTGCATTTGGAATTTTATTCCCGCTTCCCAGTGCACCATGGAATATTAAATACCGTCACTATGAAGTGCAATTTGTTACGCAGAAAATAAGCCATAATACAGCTCTTTATGTGAAAAAAAATAAAAAAGTTATAGATTTTTGAAGTAGGTGAGTGAAAAATGGAAGTGAAAAAACTAAAAAAGGCCAGGTCGTTAAGGGATTAAGGTAGATGCGTTGGTAGATGCCTCTAATGTATGTAAGAATAGCCCTTTTAGGGTTAATCCTTTACTCCCCTCTTTTCTAATCTTTTATCAGGGTAATATGCAAATTTTCTAAAGAGGCTACAGGGCGTGGAGTTGAGGCCACATGGTGCGGCCACTGCACGCCCCAGTAGCCAAATATGCAATATTTAAAGTTTGTCGAAACCTAAAGCCAAACTGCATAAATGAACAGTGTAAATGATAATAGTAAACTTTGTCATATACTTTATCATAGAAAAATGACTTTGTGCTGTTTTTTCTTTTCTTTTTTTATCTTTTCGCAATTGTTTTATTACTTTTTTCCTCTCGTACTCAACCATGTTGTAGATATCAAGTAATAATTCTCCAGATATGGAAAAAAGTCATCTTTAGCCTCCGTTCCCTATAGATCTGCTGCATATGCCCTTGAGAAGGCTTTCAGAAACACTGCTCACTGCAGGAGAAGAAAGAAGCAAAAAAATGAAACAGAGAATATTTTTATACTTTATTCTAAAGTATATTACAAAAGTTTGCTATTATCACCTGCTCTGTTCATTTCTGTAATAATATAAATTTTTTTTCGAAGTTTAGTTACACTTTAACAAATGGATGTTCACCATTATAGACTATGTTGCATATTGGAGAGGAGGGGGGGGGGGTGCTGGATTGTTGTCTCTTGATTGTTCCTTGTACTGTATTAGAATATTATTTTCTTTTGTATCTTATATTATTTCAGACTTCACATTGTTGTTTTTTTCTTAACCCACACAAAGAATATCATGGATTTCCCAGAGAGAATAATAGGCCCCCGCCCGCAGCCATTGTTCCCCACTTCAGGCGTTTAATATGGAGAATCTCTATGATGTTCTCCCAATTGCATCTACATAAAATCAATCATTTCATGGAATATCTAATACTATCGGTCCAGACATTCAGCCTGAGTACAGCTGAAATCTGCTCTTATCTGATGTTGCATAAATTGTGGAGCGTTTGTTTTTAATGTATTTTCGCTTATCTTTTGGAAGAATTTGTAATATTGCAATGCGCCGCGCGGCTCGCTAATGCTGACGCCACTATCTTTGCTTAAAAATGGGGGGAAAAATCTAGATAGTGGAAAATGAGACCCAGGCAACACACGCAAATGTTGCATTAATACAGATTCAGTTCAGAATAATTTCACAGATGAGAAGAAAACTGGTCTACGGCTCAAATCCGAAATACTAAATGGAGTCTGCCAACCACGTTAACCATGCAGAACTGCAGGCGGTGTAAGGTATCAGGGCTGGAGAGCTGTTTACTCAGAATTTTATGCATTGATGTCTGGGGATGGCAGGGCTGCCAGTGGTACTGGGTCACTAGTGTGAGGGCTGGGGCAGGCATGGCTGTCAGTGGTACTGGGTCACTAGTGTGAGAGCTGGGGCAGGCATGGCTGCCAGTGGTACTGGGTCACTAGTGTGTTGGCTGGGGCAGACATGGCTGCCAGTGGTACTGGGTCACTAGTGTGATGGCTGGGGCAGGCATGGCTGCTAGTGGTACTGGGTCACTAGTGTGCGGGCTGGGGCAGACATGGCTGCCAGTGGTACTGGGTCACTAGTGTGATGGCTGGGACAGGCATGGCTGCTAGTGGTACTGGGACACTAATGTGATGGCTAGGGCAGGCATGGCTTCCAGTGGTACTGGGTTACCAGTGTGATGGCTGGGGCAGGCATGGCTGCCAGTGGTACTGGGTCACTAGTGTGATGGCTGGGGCAGGCATGGCTGCTAGTGGTACTGGTCACTATTGTGATGGTTGGGGCAGGCATGGCTGCCAGTGGTACTGGGTCACTAGTGTGATGGCTGGGGGAGGCATGGCTGTCATTGGTACTGGGTCACTAGTGTGAGGGCTGGGCAGGCATGGCTGTGAGTGGTACTGGGTCACTAGTGTGAGAGCTGGGGCAGGCATGGCTGCCAGTGGTACTGGGTCACTAGTGTGAGAGCTGGGGCAGGCATGGCTGCCAGTGGTACTGGGTCACTAGTGTGAGAGCTGGGGCAGGCATGGCTGCCAGTAGTACTGGGTCACTAGTGTGAGAGCTGGGGCAGGCATGGCTGCCAGTGGTACTTGGTCACTAGTGTGATGGCTGGGACAGGCATGGCTGCCAGTGGTACTGGGTCACTAATGTGATGGCTAGGGCAGGCATGGCTTCCAGTTTTACTGGGTTACTAGTGTGATGGCTGGGGCAGGCATGGCTGCCAGTGGTACTGGGTCACTAGTGTGATGGCTGGGGCAGGCATGGCTGCCAGTGGTACTGGGTCACTAGTGTGATGGCTGGGGGAGGCATGGCTGCCAGTGGTACTGGGTGACTAGTGTGATGGCTGGGACAGGCATGGCTGCCAGTGGTACTGGGTCACTAGTGTGATGGCTGGGGCCGGCATGGCTGCCAGTGGTACTGGGTCACTAGTGTGATGGCTGGGGCCGGCATGGCTGCCAGTGGTACTGGGTCACTAGTGTGATGGCTGGGGCAAGTAAACAAAAAAAAGAACGAGCAGTACAAAGTAGGAATCGTTCTGTTTGCTTTTAAATGAGGAATCACACATGATAATATAAATCTATTATAACTTTACAATTATAGTTACAGGCCCTCTGTTGCCTTGACAATGCATTAACATCCCTGACTGTTAATGTAGGGGTATTGACCATGGCATCTATGGGGTCAAATTACCATATTAGCTGTAGTCAGTGTTTGACTACAAATAAATTCCAGAATTCAAGGCTAAGCTTCTGAGTCTGTGCTATCACTATGACATAACTGTATGTCAAAGGAATTTCCCATATATCAACATATGTATATATCAACAGGATTATCAATGTGTTATAGACTCAACTTCTCCACTGCTTCCATTTAATCAGAGGTGTAAAAAAGGGTTAAAAACTTTAGAAACGACACAGATTGAAACCTAAAAAATCGAAAGTCTAAATCATTCTAAGACAAATAGATACTAAATATTTTCAAAATGAAAAAAAGTGTTATGAGAAAAAATATATAACAGAAATGACCAAATAGCTGTTTTCATTCTTTAAAATCACCAGATTATAATTTGAGATATTTGCTATATAACACACGCTGATTACATTAATATTCATAAATGTATTAACATTGTGATGAGCCGGATATTTGTATGTAGAAAGGGAAATCTTTAAAGCAGAAATGATGATGATATCAGTCTCATATCTATCTGTCTATCTTTCTGTCTCAAATCTCAAATCATGGGTGACAAACTCTTCTCTCCTTTCTGCGGCAGCTTTACACGGCTCAGAAGTGGACAGAAGTGATAATGTGAGGACATTTCATTAGTTACGGGAGGCTGCTGGGTATTTTACTACTATTGGGCATTTCAATAGCAGTGGAGGCTGCTTAGCTTTTTATTGGTAGAAGAGGCTGCTGGGCATTTCATTAGTGAGGGAGGCTGCTGGGCATTTCAATAGTGAGGGGAGGCTGCTGGGAATTTCATTACTGAGGGGAGGCTGCTGGGCATTTCATTAGTGAGGGGAGACTGCTGGGCATTTCATTAGTGAGGAAGGCTGCTTGGTATTTTACTACAGAGGGGAGGCTGTTGGGCATTTCATTAGCAGTGGAGGCTGTTGAGAATTTTATTGGTAGAAGAGTCTGCTGGGAATTTCATTAATGAGGAAAGGCTGCTCGGTATTTCATTAGTGAGGGAGGCTGCTGGGCATTTCATTAGTGAGGAAAGGCTCCTGGGCATTTCATTGGTGAGGGGAGGCTTCTGGACATTTCTTCTCTCTTCCCCAAAAGCACCAGTCTTCTCTTTCTCTTCTCTCCTTTCTGCGGCAGCTTTACACGGCTCAGGAGTGGACAGAAGTGATAATGTGAGGACATTTCATTAGTGATGGGAAGCTGCTGGGTATTTTACTATTGAGGGGAGGCTGTTGGGCATTTCAATAGCAGTGTAGGCTGCTTAGCATTTTATTGGTAGAAGAGGTTGCTGGGCATTTTATTACTGAGAAGAGGCTGCTGGGCATTTCATTAGGGGGGAGGTTTCTGGACATTTCATTAGGGGGGGGGCTTCTGGACATTTCATTAGTGAGGAAGGCTTCTGGACATTTCATTAGGGAGTGGAGGCTTCTGGACATTTCATTAGGGTGGAGGCTTCTGGACATTTCATTAGTGAGTGGAGGCTAGTGGACATTTCATTAGTAAAGAAAGGCTCCGGGGCATTTCATTAGTGGGGGAGACTGCTGGGCATTTCATTAGTAAGGAAGGCTGCTTGGTATTTTACTACAGAGGGGAGGCTGTTGGGCATTTCATTAGAAGTGGAGGCTGCTGAGCATTTAATTGGTAGAAGAGGCTGCTAGGAATTTCATTAGTGAGGAAAGGCTGCTCCGTATTTCATTAGTATGGGAGGCTGCTGGGCATTTCATTGGTGAGGGTAGGCTTCTGGACATTTCCTCTCTCTTCCCCAAAAGCACCAGTCTTCTCTTTCTCTTCTCTCCTTTCTGCGGCAGCTTTACATGGCTCAGGAGTGGACAGAAGTGATAATGTGAGGACATTTCATTAGTGATGGGAAGCTGCTGGGTATTTTACTAATGAGGGGAGGCTGTTGGGCATTTCAATAGCAGTGTAGGCTGCTTAGCATTTTATTGGTAGAAGAGGCTGCTGGGCATTTCATTAGGGGGAGGCTTCTGGACATTTCATTAGTGAATCCCCTGGTGGAAGACACAATGAGGAATAATGTAAATTCTTTTTATAATGTCAACAGTTTAACCCAGGAAGAGGTACGGCGCCGCCTCGCAACCACTAAGATAGATAAATCACCTGGGCCAGATGGCATACACCCCCGGGTTCTGCATGAATTATGTACGGTGATAGATTAATGACCTTGTAGTGGGTTTACACAGTCAAGTTTCAATGTTTGCAGATGATACTAAGCTGTGTAAAGTAATAAATACTGAGGTCGATAGTTTAGCATTACAGAGGGATTTGTGGAAGCTTGAGGGATGGGCAGAGAAATGGTTGATGAGGTTTAATGTAGATAAATGTAAAGTTATGCACTTGGGCCATGGAAACAAAAAGTATAATTATGTTCTAAACAGTCAATTACTTAGTAAAACTGAAGCTGAAAAGGACTTGGGCGTATTGGTGGATGGTAAACTTAATTTTAGTGACCAGAGCCAGGCGGCTGCTGCTAAAGCAAGTAAAATAATGGGATGTATCAAGAGAGGAATAGATTCTCATGATAAAGACATAGTTCTGCCCTTATACAAATCCCTGGTCAGACCACACATGGAATATTGTGTACAGTTTTGGGCACCAGTATATAAAAAGGATATAGTAGAGCTGGAACGGGTGCAGAGGAGAGCAACCAGGATTATTAGGGGAATGGGGGGACTAGAATACAATGACAGATTACAAAATTTGGGATTATTCAGTTTAGAAAAAAGACGACTGAGGGGAGACCTCATTACAATGTACAAATACCTGAACGGACAGTACAAGGATCTCTCCAAAGATCTTTTTATACCTAGGCCTGTGACCAGGACAAGGGGGCATCCTCTACGCCTAGAGGAGAGGCGATTCTACCATCACCATAGACAAAGGTTCTTTACTGTAAGAGCAGTGAGACTATGGAACTCTCTGCCGCAGGAGGTTGTTATGGCGGACTCTATGTACATGTTCAAGAGAGGCCTGGATGACTTTCTGGAGAGAAAAAATATCACGGGTTATGGGGATAAAACATTTATTTAATTCTTGAAGGTTGGACTTGATGGACTTGCGTCTCCTTCCAGCCTTATATACTATGATACTATGATACTATGAAGGCTTCTGGACATTTCATTAGGGAGTGGAGGCTAGTGGACATTTCATTAGTGTAGAAAGGCTCCTGGGCATTTCATTAGTGGGGGAGGCTGCTGGGCATTTCATTAGTTAGGGGAGGCTGCTGGGCATTTTATTAATGAGGGGAGGCTGCTTATCATTTCTTTAGTGAGTGGAGGGGGCTGGATATTTCAGTAGTGAGGGGAGACTGCTGGACATCATTAGTTGGGAAGGCTGCTGGCCAATATCATTAGTGAAGAAGGCTGCTGGGTATTTTACTACTGAGGGGAGGATGTTGGGCATTTCATTAGCAGTGGAGGCTGCTCGGCATTTCATTAGTGAGTGGAGGCTACTGGGCATTTCATTAGTGATGGGAGGCTGCTGGGCATTTCATTAGTGAGGAAAGGCTCCTGGGCATTTCATTAGTATGGGAGGCTGCTGGGTATTTCATTAGTGAGGGGAGGCTGCTGGGCATTTCATTAGTGGGGAAGCGGCTGGACATTTCATTAGTGAGGGGAGTCTGCTGGATATTTCATTAGTGAGGGGAGGCTGCTGGGCATTTTATTAGTAGGGGAGGCTGCTGGGCATTTCATTAGTGAGGGAAGGCTAATGGGCATTTCATTATTGAGGGGAGTCTGCTGGGCATTTCGTTAGTGATGGAAAACTTGGGCATTTCATTAGTGAGGGTAGGCTGCTGGGCATTTCATTAGTGAAGGGCTGGGGCAGGCATGGCTGCCAATGGTACTGGGTCACTAGTGTGATGGCTGGGGCAAGTAAAGAAAAGAACGAGCAGTACAAAGTAGGAATCGTTCTGTTTGTTTTTAAATGGGTAATCACATATTATAATATAAATCCATTGTAACTTTACAGTTACATTTTAACAAAGTCAGGCCCTCAGCTGCTTTGATGCATTAACATCCCTGACTGTTAATGCAGGGGTATTGACCATGGCATCTATGGGGTCAAATTACCATAATAGCTGTAGTCAGTGTTTGACTACAAATAAATTCCAGAATTCAAGGCTAAGCTTCTGAGTCTGTGCTATCACTATGACATAACTGTATGTCAAAGGAATTTCCCATATATCAACATATGTATATATCAACAGGATTTGCCATGTGTTATAGACTCAACTTCTCCACTGCTTCCATTTAATCAGAGGTGTAAAAAAGGGTTAAATACTTTAGAAATGACACAGATTGAAATCTAAAAAATTGAAAAATGAAATCATTCTAAGACAAATAGACACTAAATATTTTCAAAATGAAAAAAAGTGTTATTAGAAAAAATATATACTGTAACAGAAATGACCAAATAGCTGTTTTCATTCTTTAAAATCACCAGATTATAATTTTAAATATTTGCTATATAACACTTGCTGATTACATTAGTATTCATAAATGTATTAACATTGTGATGAGCCGGATATTTGTATGTAGAAAGGGAAATCTTTAAAGCAGGACAGGAGTGGAGGCTACTGGGCATTTCATTAGTTAGGGAGGCTGCTGGGTATTTCATTAGTGAGGAAAGGCTCCTGGGCATTTCATTAGTATGGGAGGCTGCTGGGTATTTCATTAGTGGGGAAGCGGCTGGGCATTTCATTAGTGAGGGGAGGCTGCTGGGCATTTCATTAGTGGGGATGCGGCTGGGCATTTCATTAGTGAGGGGAGGCTGCTGGGCATTTTATTAGTAGGGGAGGCTGCTGGGCATTTCATTAGTGAGGGAAGGCTGATGGGCATTTCATTATTGAGGGGAGTCTGCTTGGCATTTCATTAGTGAGGGGAGGCTACTGGGAATATCATTAGTGAATGGAGGGTGCTGGACTTTTCAGAAGTGAGGGGAGAGTGCTGGGCATATCATTAGTGAGGGGAGGCTGCTGGGCATTTCATTAATGAGGGGAGGCTGCTGGGGATTTTATTAGTGACGGAGACTGCTGTGCATTTCATTAGTGAGGGGAGGCTGCTGTGCATTTCATTAGTGAGTGGAGGCTGCTGTGCAATTTATTAGTGAGGGGAGGCTGCTGTGCATTTCATTAGTGAGGGGAGGCTGCTGTGCATTTCATTAGTGAGGGGAGGCTGCTGTGCATTTCATTAGTGAGGGGAGGCTGTGACCAATGAATTTCCTACGCTAGTCTTATACTCGAGTCAGTACGTTTTTGTGTGTGGTAAAATTAAGTGCCCCAGGTTCAAAGGGTTAGAATACTTTTGCACCCTGTATATATGACATAATTTAACACAAAGTAGATGAGTCATTACAAAGTTTCGGGTTTCATTACTATATAATCCAAGCAGCCCATGGAAATAGCTTTCTATATATTGCAAAGAAAAACTTGTTTATATTTTTCAGAAACAATCCCATCTGAATCGCGCTATGAAAAGGCAGTTGCCTCTAAACATAATAGCAGTGTTTGGAAACCATATGATATACATATAAATAGAGAAAGCAGCTGGAGTCATGTAATGATGGAAATCATCGCCCGCTGAATTGATGGCACAAGATGATTTACTTAGGAGGAAGCAGATGCATTATCAACTGGTTTTTCTATGATTAATTGCTAATGTCTAACAAAGTGAAAGGCACTTAAGGATATTTCGAGCATCAATATGGATGTACTCGTATGTTCTCCATTTAGAGTCAAATGGTAATTTTTTATATTAAGGGTTTATACGCCTTTTATGCAAAACCACCCCAAAAAAAGCACAAAAACAAATTTGTAGTTGTCAGGAACTATGCTGCTGGTAATGTCGTCTGGAGAGACGCCGCAGATAGGATTATGAGTGCGCTAAATTATTCCTCTATATGTTATCAAGTTGATGGCCTCCTATTACACGACATTCGGCTTTTTACCAGATTTGTCTTACCAGTTCTGCCAGGAGAGCATTAGTTACCATGTAAGGCAACTAAACAAGTGCCTAGAGAGTATGACAATTTACTATGGATAGTGGGGGGCTGTACAGTTTACATATTTTTCTATAACATTATTAGTCCTGCAGAGGAGACTAAAATATCGATTTATTTGCTGTATTTTTCCATATGTAAATTATAGAAAACATCGGATTGACTGGTTATTGGATTAAAATCTACACTTATTACTTACATACTGCAATGTTTGATGAGTGGGACTCTCATTTTTGTGTCTTCTCCATACTATAGGAGCCTTAAACCCACCCAGATATATAAACGTCTGGTACAAGAACACATAATGCTATAAATAAATGACTACAACAGAACTCAATGTCATCAAAAATGGAGCTTAAATAGTTTGCTTTTATGAGTCACAAAATGTTATGAGCTTTCTAAAGTAGCCAGAGTAATCTCCATCTACAACTACAAGTCCCATGATCCCTCAGATCTCAGTATCAGCTCCTCCCTCTCATGCTCTTCTCCCAGTGATAATGTAACTGTCCTGCTCTGTTACCATAGTAATGATGTGTAACTGCAATCAGTACACATTACCTCACTGGTATGTCTCACCACAACAGTGAAATTAATCTACTGTTACCTGAAGACTAGAAATAGGTGGTCTATCTAGTTGCTATTAGTGGAAAGTCCAAGAAATCCTGACTGATCGCCGTCCATTCTTGCACAATCAATGCTTGCAGTTTGTCACAATTTGTTGGTTTTTGTTTGTCCACCCGTCTCTTAATGATTGACCACAAGTTCTCAATGGGATTAAGATCTGGGGAGTTTCCAGGCCATGGTCCCAAAATCTCTATGTTTTGTTCCGTGAGCCACTTAGTTATCACCTTTGCTTAAGGGCTAGGTACTCCATCTTGCTGGAAGAGACAGTCCTGAAGCTGGCTGGCCCTTCTTAGGCGCTCTGGAGCCTTTTTGGCAATAATGAAACTTCTCTCCTTGAATTCCTTGATGATGCGATAGATTGGTGACTGAGGTGCAATCTTTCTAGCTGCGATACTCTTCCCTGTTGGGCCAGTTTTGTGCAGTGCAATGATGACTGCATGTGTTTCTTTAGAGATAACCATGGTTAATAGAAGAGAAACAATGATGCCAAGCACCAGCCTCCTTTTAAAGAGTCCAGTGGTGGGATTCTTACTGATTCTGACAGATTGATCTCCAGCCCTGTCCTCACCAACACACACACCTGTGTTACCGGAGCAATCACTGAAATCATGTTAGCTGCTCCTTTTAAGGCAGAGGCCTGCAATGAGGTTGAAATGTGTTTTGGGGGAAAAGTTCATTTTCTAGCCAAATATTGACTTTGCAATTAATTGCTGTTAAGCTAATCACTCTTTATAACATTCTGGAGTATATGCAAATTGTCATTATAAAACCTGATGCAGTAGACTTTGTAAAAATTAACATTGGTATCATTGTCAAAACATTTGGCCATGACTGTAAAACTCCGGGTTTGAGCTCACCCCCTGTCGCTAACACACGAGACTGGTATGGGCACCATTAGTAGGTTTTAACCCTATAAATGATGACGGCAAAGCCGATGGAGTTTGAATGCTGCGTATACTCTAGGATCAATGCTCCCGAATGATGTCATGACATTTGACCTGTGTTACTGGTTACTGGTGAGGATGAACGTTTGGCTTTGGGTACCTGAGCCTAACTTTCATGTCAGGTTTAGACAAACTTGCCAAACAGGAACCTGAATCGGTCTTTTGATCCCTATTAGGGGCCTACAAGGTGTTGCTTCTCCTTACATGGAGACCTCTAACCCTCTGTTGAACAATTTTTTTTTATGTTGTATCTATTTATTAATAAAATCTGTTGGCTCCAGCTCCGACCTCCCTTAATACTAGTTTAGGATTGGCTCAGTCACAGGATAGCGATTAGCAATTACCTTATCAATATAGACATAACCCAGTTTTTGCAATCAGTTCCTCTAACAACCCGTTATCCCTGCAGGAAATGTAAAATCTTTAAAAAACCTGAAACCTTTTTTCTTTTTAATCAAAGATAATGTACAATAGATGTTATTGATCTCCGCACAATGGCCGATGCCTCTAATGCTATGAAGAACAGACACATCTTTCTTTTGATTTTCTCTTGTCTGCCGGAATAAAAACGATTCCATTGACAGGGAACATTTCCTTAACTTCAGGAACAAAATGTCTCGAGAAAAAAAAAAAAAGTGCCACCGTGTCTGGTTGCCGCGTCGCTTTTGTTGTAGAGATCAGTTAGTATAAAGTATGACGGAGCATTAAATCGGTAACTAAACCGATGATACGTACAATTCAGATACAAAAAAATTTTTGGGATGTGTTATCTGAATTTTTAGCCCACAGCGAGAAGCCACTACTCCCCACCCGTGCCAGTAAGCACGAATACAGAACATGAACAACTGCTCTCATTATAGGTTTGCATTCATTTCTATTTAAAGGAGTTATCCAGGTTCCGATCTTAAATATCAGACCGGTAGCAGTTCTGATGCAGTTTCTGGTCCGACTCTATTCTCTGTTGGGTTTTCGACAAAGGAGGATGCCAAAATCATCTCACTGATGGTGCTCCAAAGTATTGTATAGATAGTCCACAATGTGGAAACCTGGCAGCAAGTGTTTAGTTTTTCTGCAGCGCCTCCATAGGTGAAACAAAGCATTACACATTTACCATTTAAATCATTGATTTGTCTTTGTAATAAAGAAAAGGACATGTGTGTGGTGTTTGCATTTGAGGATCAGTTTTTTTTATGGTAAACCAATCATTTAACAATAGGAGTTTTTCACAAATCCACAAAACGGATGGCATATCGATAACAGGCGCTACCGCCGTTGTGAATCTGAGGGACAGCTCAGGAACTACTGCCTTGGGGTCCTGTCTCACCGGAGCAACTGCTGCTGAGAGGTAGGCTGCTTGTCTGCTCCCCTGGCCACAGAACCTCTCCTGACATAGCATACCCGTGTCAGTGAAGAAGAGACCTTCCTGACCCCCCCCCTGCTCACATCGCTATCTGGCACTGAAGGGGTTACTTCCACTATACTACATAGAGCTCGGTTTTAGTCCTTCTGCTGTCTACCCTGGTGTATCCTTAGTGACTGTCTGATTCAATTCAACCCTCCTTGAAAGCTTACTGGGTTACTGGTGCTGTATGCTTGTAATTCACACTGATAGTACAATGGGCAACAGGAGGAGAACAGCTAAACAAAGCAAGGCGCCATCAGGAGCCTCTGCGCCGCCATCCGATGACGAATCAGTTCCGGGAGACCCCCTGTACCACTCTCTGGACCCTCTGGATAACCAGGCGTGCTCCACCTCACAAGCTGTTTTAGCGCAAATACAATCCAATGCGGCAAGGAAGCTGGGCAGGTTTTCACGCGCTCAGCCTACCTCTCCTCATGGATCTCCTGGTCCCTCACCCTCCATGTTTGATGGATCTCAGAGCCCATTGCAACCTGATGACCCGGAGGACATCCCTATGGATCCATCTGAGGTGCTTGACAAGAAATTTGCTGAAGTGTTAGCGGCCATTAACTCCTGCCAATCTAAGCTAGTTAACAAAGTGGATGAGCTCCGTCAGGACTTTGTCATCCTGAGACATGACGTTCATAAAGCTAAGGAGCGGATAACTGAGACGGAGCGCCGCATTTCTGATGTTGAAGATGTCCAGAGACCAATGCCCGCTCAGATTACTGATTTACAACGTCAGATGGCTGCCGCTGCAGACAGGGCGGATGATTTTGAGAACCGCTTAAGGCGCAACAATATAAGAGTTGTTGGTCTCCCCGAGAAAGCTGAGGGTCCTGATCCGGTCGCTTTTTTTGAAAAATGGATGAAGGACTTGCTTCCTGCAGAGACTTTTTCGCAGTTTTTCACGGTAGAAAGGGCCCACAGAGTCCCAACCCGCCCTGGCCCTCCGGGGGGGGAATCCCAGGCCTTTCCTAGTTAGACTGCTACACTTTAGGGATAGGGACGCAATTCTACGTGCGGTTAGAGGCAAAGGGGAGATTCTCTTGGGTAATAACAGAATAGCATTTTACCCCGATTTTTCTGCTGCAGTGCGGAAGCCGCGCACCCACTTCAATGAGGTTCGCAGTCGCCTAAGGGATAAGGGGTACAAATATTCGATGATTTTCCCTGCACGCCTCCGTGTGATAGATGGTCAGAGGACCCGTTTTTTCACCTCCCCGTCAGAAGCCATGCACTGGGTGGACTCAGCCCCTAGGGCTCCTGGAAGTGCTAGGGCAGCCCCTCCTCCCTGATCTTGGGCTGGAGTGTACTCAAAGTCCTTCCTTTTAGTCAGGAGGTCCTGCGTGCCATAACTGGGATCCCAGTTCTAATATAGCTAAGCAATGTCATACAATACTTCAAGGTGGGTGCCTCCACCCCCTCTAGTAACTTACTGGGGGGTCACCTCTACACTGTATTTAAGTGATCGGTGCTATCCATCATTTACTTTCTAATCCCCTAACTGTAGGGGTCAGGTTCCCGGGATAAGCAGTTTTTTGGGTTTATCCTAGTTAGGGACCATAGTTCCTGGTAGTTAGATAGTTCGAGGGTATAGGTCTGCACTTCAATTGTTAGAGTGTTAGACAGGGGGTTATTTCTAATGTATAGTTGGGTTACAGGTTTACTCATGTTAATGTTAATGCTTTATTATGTGTTTTTTGTGGTAAAGTTGTGTGTATGTGTGTGTGCTTGGTTGTATGTGTCTATGTCCCCTCCATTTCTCTTTGCAGGTTCCAATTCTCCAACTATCCAGTCAGATCCATATCTCCCCTCACTTTTATGGCGCCAATTAAGGTAATAAGCTGGAACGTTAGAGGGCTAAATTCTAAATTTAAAAGAGCTATAATTTTGGATACCATTAAAAAACAGTCTCCCCATATAGTCTGTATACAGGAGACGCACCTTACAGGACAAAAAATTCTATCACTGAAACGTGCCTGGGTTGCTAGGGGTTACCACTCCTCATACTCAGTGTATGCAAGAGGTGTCTCTATACTGGTATCTAAATCCCTCCCAATAGAGGTGTTACAGGTGGCCATCGACCATTTTGGCCGTTTTGTCATACTGCATTGCTCCTTATGGGGGTCCTCCTTCACCATTGCTTCAGTGTACGTCCCTCCTCCTTTTGATACTGGCCCACTACAAGCACTGACAGATAAACTGGCAGCCATGCCTCCGGGTCCATTAATTTGTATAGGGGATTTTAATGCGGTGCCTGATCCATCTCTAGATCGCACTAGTGGGGTAGACCCTGCATCAACTCGATTAAATGAATGGATAATGTCCCTTAGCTTGAAAGATCTCTGGAGGGGGAAATATCCTTTGGGGAAAGAGTATACCTTTTACTCCTCAGTGCATAGGACCTTTTCTCGAATAGACCTGGCATTAGGCTCTCCTGACGTGCTCCCCATGGTTGACTCTATCTTCCACTGCCCCCGTAGTATCTCGGACCACTCCGCTTTGGTTCTCAATCTACTGATTGGTCCTCCCTGTGATTCCCGAATTTGGCGCCTGCACCCTGCATGGCTTTCTAATCCTACAGTGCAGATGAAAATGCAGACAGATCATAATGATTTTTGGGAAACCCACCATAACCATCCAGATCCGTTGCTTCTGTGGGACGCATACAAGTCCTCTACGAGGGGGGCGATCATCTCCGGGGTGGCAGGGCATAGGAAGGTCATGGGCGATAAAGAAAGAGGGCTGACCTCTAGACTACAGGTTGCTGAAAAGAGATACATAGAGAATCCAAGTGGGGACAATAAGAGGGCCTGGGCGCAGGTACAGCGGGAACATCTTGCTCTGGCCAAGGAACGCACTAGCAAACGCCTTTTGGCTTCTGAAGCCTCAGTTTTTGAATTTGGGGACAAAAATGGTAAGTTACTTGCATACCTCTCCAGGGCAGAACGACCATGTGCTTCGGTCCCCTTTATAGCAGATGCGAGTGGGGCCTTGGTACATGTTCCTACCTCCATAAATAAGGTGTTTACAGAATTTTATTCTTCCCTGTACAGTCCTAGCATATCTACTATGGCTGCCGAAATGGATGCTTTTTTGGTTGACCTTCCTCTGTGACGCCTAACCCCTGCTCAATCTATAGAATTAGACTCCCCTATCTCAGCGGAGGAGGTGGAATTAGCTATTCAGTCTCTTCCATCAGGTAAGACACCTGGTCTAGACGGGCTGGGGGGAGAATGGTATAGGAGTAAATGTGAATTTTTAGCCCCTAAGCTGCTTGATGTTTTTAACACAGCCCTGGAGCATGGCTCGTTGCCTCCCTCTATGAGAGAAGCCTTAATAGTAGTCCTCCCGAAGCCCGGGAAAGACCCTTCTCTCCCTGACTCTTATCGACCTATTTCTCTCCTTAACACCGACGTAAAAATTCTAGCCAAAATCTTGTCAACCAGACTAAATAAGGTGATTTTGTCACTGGTGCACCCGGATCAGATGGGATTTATGCCCGGCAGGGGAACGGATATTAATATTCAGAGATTATTCCTAAACATAGAAGCAGCTGTGGGTTCTCCTGATCATGGCTTTGTTCTTTCACTTGACAATTGCAAGGCCTTCGACTCTGTCGAATGGCCATATTTATGGGCCGTACTGGCTAAAATGAGAATAGGCCCCAGATTCCTGGCCCTTGTCCAGCTTTTATATCAGGGTCCGAAAGCCAGGGTCAGAACTAACCTGAATGTCTCTGCCCCCTTCCCCATGGGCCGGGGCATCAGGCAGGGTTGTCCGTTGTCCCCGTTACTTTTTGCATTGGCCATTGAGCCCCTTGCTGTGGCTATTCGCCTCTCCGCTGATATAGTTGGATTGGTGAGAGGGTCGATCACGGAGAAGGTTTCTTTATACGCGGACGACACCTTAGTATACCTTGGAGACGTTGGCGCCTCTCTAGTATCCCTTCTTTCCCTAATTGACAGATTTGGTTCCATCTCAGGCCTACGGGTAAATTGGGATAAGTCAGTTCTCTTCCCTTTATCCGGTAATACCAGTCTTAACCTATCTATCCCCTTGCAGGTAGTATCCAGCTTTAGATATCTGGGTGTCAGGGTGTCCCGTAGGGTCCAGGATTATGTTGCATTAAATATTGACCCTCTGATAACAGACACAGAGAAACGGTTGCAAGCATGGTCCACATTACCCTTATCCCTTTATGGTCGCATCAATATTTTTAAAATGATTTATTTACCAAAATTCTTATATCTACTTCACTCCTGTCCGGTGCTACTCCCCAAACTAATATTTAAACGTATAGACAGTATCTTAAGAACATTCTAATGGCAAGGGACCAGCCCACGTTTCAGTCTGGCCGTGCTACAGGCGCCTAGATCTCGAGGTGGATTAGCGGCTCCTGACCTATACTTTTACTATCTAGCATCCCAACTTGTCTACGCACAGTGGTGGATCGACATAGATAGGGGGAATGCAGCCACTGCCTTGGCTGGGTCTCTGATGGGGTCATATGAAGCTCTTACGAACCTTCTATATAGGTACAAATCCCCGGCCCTAATCCCAATTCCTCTGCGTACTGTAGCCATATGCTGGCGAAGAGCTCAATCGCTAGTCAGCCCCTCCTCTCCCCCTCCAGTGTCTCCCAGATCTCCCATATGGTTAAACCCTTGGTTCCCACACCTTCTCTCCTTGCCTGGGTGGACGATGTGGGGGGCTGCAGGCGTCAAGTTCATCGGCCAATTGTTATCCTCAAATTCTGAGCTACTCTCCCTTCGTGAACTGAGAGAGAAATATTCCCTGCCCCCCATGGCGTCCTTCCACTACTCCCAACTGAGACACGCCTTTAAGGCCCAGTTTGGGTCCCTTACATTGTCCACTGAATTCTCTAAACTGGAAATCCTGCTAGGAACCCCTGATCTATCAAAAACTCTCACACAAGTGTACACTGTTCTGCAAGCACAGGGAGTTAGACCATTTGACCGGGCTCAGGGGCGCTGGAGAGAGGACATCCCAGACCTCTCAGAAGAAGAATGGGGGGAAGTTGAGCACTCTTACTTTGACTCAGTGGTGAGCGCTAGGGATTTCCTAGTACAAACAAAATTCCTCCACAGAATTTATTACACACCGGTAAGACTTAATCGTATGGGGGCTAGACAGGACGATAACTGCTTCAGATGTCAGGTAGCTTGTGGTTCTTTCATACATTGTGTGTGTGCATGCCCCAGTGTCAGTGCCTTCTGGACAGAAGTGCTAACATTCCTCAGCAATCACTTTGGTTTTCCCCATATAGCTAACCCTAAGGTTTGCCTCTTGGGAGTAATAAACTAGGTCATTGCTGGCCATTATGACAGGATCTTCTTTAGACTCGTTCTGTACTACGCTCGCAAGGTGGTGATTATGTCCTGGAAGGATCGTGACCCCCCTCCCCTGCAGAAATGGATATCGCTGGTCAACAAGGTTATCCCTATGTATTACTGGGTATACAATAATAGACAATGCCCTCAAAAATTTGAATTTATTTGGTCTAGATGGAACATGAACTCTAACACTGCGGTGTAAAGTAGCTATCATACACAAATCCTTTTGTCTGGCTCGAACCCCATGTGAAGAGGGTGGAGTGTTATGTAGTTAGTGTTATGTCTTTGTATGTCTGCATGAATGGGTGTCTGAATGTTTGTTCATTAAGTTCCAACTGCGGCGATTACATGCTGTATATGTACTGATATGGTCATCTATTTCTGATATTAGAATGCTATTTGACCGATTGCAATATCTGAATATGTTGTCCTGCTATTCTCAAGTATTACTACGCTGCGCCGTAGTCTAATGTTTTAAGGTGTTATTGTTGAATTTAAAAAATTGAAAATTCATAAATAAAATCTTTTAGAAAAAAGAAATTAGGACTTAATGCAAGGAAATGCCATTGTTTGCTGGATGTCTGACCACTATGGCCTTAGGGGCTAACTGTAGGAGCTGAACTTCATGACCGTAGCCAGGTCACTACATCATGTTTGCAAGAACGCGGAGTTGGACCATCACCGACCTCCAATTCCCTTTATAGGAAACACATCAACTGTTTCCTATCACTTATTCTATTATCAGTACCTTTAAGAACAGCTCACAACGATTCCATCCCAGCCTTTATCTTGTTAATCCATATATCCATCATTTTAAAACACCCTTTCTTTATTGTGTATATGAGCTTCGGTACTGGAGTGTGGAAATTGGACCAGGCAGAGCCTTTCCGTTAACACCTCCCATTTCCTTCCCGGTCTCAATTCTCTGAGTAAAGTAAAGCATTGAATTGTAGTTATTCTCCTTTAGCTTCTGCTTGTGGGAGACACAGATAAGGCAGCAGCTACACAAAGTACCTGACATCCCTTCCCTTTTTTAGTGCGGCTGCATTATATTCTCTTCTGTTAGCACACAGCTACTGGCAGATGATAAAGTTTGGTGAAAAGGAGGAGGATGAATCTGGGGGGGATACGTAGCAAGTGACCATTAGATCATGATATGGGCTGTCATAATATGGGAAGTATGCAGGAGAGTCATGGATAAACTGTACTCAGCTTCAGGGAACTTAAGATTAAATTTTTACTCACTTTATGGGGGTGTTTTTAGAATATCATCTAAGGAAAGTTACATTTTAGTGGGGCAGTGGGTTGAATTTGCTCTTGAGTTTTTAACCGCTTCAGGGAAGAGACTGATCGGACTCTGGTAACTTGCATAGAACTTTAGGAAAACTGAATGCAGACTTGGGAAGGGACAATTAACGGATAGAATTGATGCTTTCTAATGCAGTTAATATAAATATATATTTTGTACTAAAGCTAATAGTTGTACTATTTAAGGCAATCTGTAGGTTTCCAAACATACCTGTGTTTTCATAAGTATTCAGGGGTATGTCCATGATTCTGGGGCTTAATTGTTCATGCTGCACCTGTTTGGTACTGCCCACTCATTTGAACTATGCCCTACAGCTGCTGGGTGTATTGTAGGGAGTCACATACAAACTCTTTGCTTATGAACCAATGGGGACATGGCAGGCGCATGCACAGTATAGTATTTCAAGAGCAGGCGATAAAGTACATCCATGGGTCGATGGCATCCCATTTCGCAAATAATTAAAGCTGATTCGCTGAACGGAAGGTGTCTGACGCAGTATTGGTATCCAATATAAAATGTGCATGCGCTCATAAGCAAGAGCAAGCATCTGAACAATTACAACATCTCCAACCAGAAATACTACCATAGAAAGTGCTAGGGGGCCACATAGAGAGAGGGGCCGAGAAGCTGGGAACTCTCTCCGCATTCAGAGGAGAAAGAGAGAATTGACAGGAGTTGTTAAGAGGCTGAGAGCAGTGGTGTGAACCAAAGGCTGGCTGCACAGTATTGGGGTCTACCAGGGCCCCTGCATGTAGCCAGACATGTATTTTGCAGGTATTTACTTGAGCCTCTGCAGGGCTCCTGCTCTGTAGCTGTACAGAGACTTCCTGTTTGCCCCGCCCTTTCCAGGCTGCAGTGAGAGCCCCCTCCCTGTGTTTCCTGTCACAACCTTGTGGTGTAGTCGGAGGAAGGTAAGTGATGAAGAGAACAGCAAGGAAAGAAGCTAAGACACACAATGAGGACCCCAGACCTCTGCCCCCAATGGTATGTGCCTAGCATGTGTTTCCGGATACAGGCAGTCCCCAGGTTACGTACAAGATAGGGTCCGAAGGTTTGTTCTTAAGTTGAATTTGTATGTAAGTCGAAACTGTATATTTTATAATGGTATATCCAGTTACAATTGGAGTTTAAACATTTTTTTCTGTAATGGGACCAAGGATTATCAATAAAGCTTCATTACAGACACCTTACAGTTGATTATTGCAATCTAGGACTATAGTAAAGCATTCAGAGAGCTTCACCAGAGGTCAGAGGGGTCTGTCTGTAACTATGGGTTGTCTGTAAGTCGGATGTCCTTAAGTAGGGGACCGCCTGTACTTTATTTTCTGTAACACCCCTATTCTAGTAACACCCCTGTCCCCAGCAGTTATGGGTGAGCTGAGGGGGCAGTTCTGGTTACAGAGGGGCACCATGGAAAAACTGATTACTGGGACACCCAAAGTGTGAGCACACCCCTGTTGCACCATGTGGTTAATTTGCATATGGAAAGTGGAGAACGTTTGGAAATCTAATAGTTTGTCCTTTATAGCTCTCCAATTTACACTTTAGGGATAGACACTTGTAGTATTCGTTCTAAACAGCTCCCCCATAGGTGATCAGAGGTATAGTCAGCCGGGAATACACCTCCAACTGTTTAATTCTTATATAAGGTGATGTTCTAGAATCTCTTCTACTCTGAAGCGTGTCCTCTTACAATGAGGCAGCCAGCTCCGCGGCTCGCTTTACAGCGCCGTTACGCCATTCTGACATTTTACCGCTGACCTTTTTTTTCTTCTCCCGTTTTAAGAATATATTTAAATAACTTTAATGAAAGGCGAGTTATTCTGTAAAAAGAACATCGACGTAATAACAATTTTGTCCCCACACAAAGAATTTCTGAAAGGGCAGGAATCTCACTGACAAAGACACCATTAGCAGGAATATGTTCAGACGGAGAAGAAGGAGCAAGAAATGAAGAAGGAGACATTTTTTCCACCATAGAAATAAAAGGTCACCTGTCAGGAGGTCGCCTCTAATGTGTTTTATTTTCAGCTTAAACTCCTACAAAATATTGTAACAAGAGAACCAAACTTTAAAAGGCTGAATACCAAAACTGCCGCTTCCTGTTGACATTTCCCATGTCAAGTACGAAGGGTTAATAGGGAGATTTTTCTATACGCTGGTTTATAGCTTAAAAGCCTTTATTTCCAGCAACATAAAGGTAATTCAAAAATGCTATTTCTGTGTAACATGTTAACTGGAATTTTCAATACACTTTTTTTCTTTTACTCTCCAATTCTCAGTGTGTGAAGACAATTCCAGGGTTGCAGTAGAGACAGACACACACACACACTATGGAGGAAGCTGTAAGAAAGCAAGGAGTGGGTGCTGTAGAGTAAAGGGGTTGGCCACCTTTCAGTATATCTCTGCATATGTACACATCTTTCTATTTTTAAAAAGCGCCTGTAAAAAATATGCAAATGAGTCTGAGGGGCTCCAGGCTCCATAGGAGCCCCTCAGTCTCATTTGCATAATCTTAAAGTCTTTTTACTTAAAAGCTTAAAGAACAGCAGATTCTGCCAGAGGGGGCACACACCAGTATGTCAATGTGCTTGGTTTACACTCCTTGATCTGTTGATAGATGTCCTTTAAGCCTGGAGAGGCTCTGGTAACACCCCCAGGAGCCCTTCTGGCTCATTAGTATAATTATAACAGTTCATTTTAGAAGGAAGGAGGCCCTGGATAAGTATAAGAAGATTACCAAAATCACCGTGCCTGGATTTATGAGTAAGCGTCCCTGTTTTTTCAGGATGGATTATTATTTTATTCCTTCCTTCAAAAATGAATTTATGCAAATTATAATTATGCAAATTTGGGGATGTTACAGGAGCCCATCTGCATTTCCCCCCCCCTCCCTTTCCCTGCTGAAATCTCACAGCAGCAGAGGAAGTTTCAGCATACAGCGGTAGGGGGAAGTGTAACAACATTTGAAGCTGCAGCACAGAGGTGCTCTGGTAACAACCCACAGAGCCGTTCTGGCTATTAGCATGATTTTTTCAAAGTTGATTTTAGAAGGAAGGTAGTGATGGATAACAAATATAAAAAGATTATCAGATTTACATTGCCTGCTGCCTCTAGTTTATCATGATGGATTTTGATTTCCTTATAAGTAG
This sequence comes from Engystomops pustulosus, assembly GCF_040894005.1. Lineage (NCBI taxonomy): Eukaryota > Metazoa > Chordata > Amphibia > Anura > Leptodactylidae > Engystomops > Engystomops pustulosus. The sequence continues at coordinate 206,612,880 of NC_092413.1, read as the reverse complement.
TCACACTTGGGGAATTGCAATCATATGATCACTGGTATAATACATTGTAATACTTCTGTATACACTATAAATATTGACAGGCACCATTTTAGACTCGTCCTCTGATCTAATAGGCAGAAAACAAACATATTCTTTGGGGGGGGGGGACTTCTTTAGGGACCCAACTTTCCTCCAGTACAGACCACAATCCACGTTTACACTAAAGGCTGCTGGCAGATGTAATTGAAACACGGCTTCTTCAACTGCAGCATCTAAATAGTAAAATGTCCTTTCTACATTCCCTCTTTTATGTGAAATCGCACCCGTTTGCTAATAAAAAAATATCCTCCAAACTTATGTGAAAAATTAGCAGAGAAGAGTCATATTTTGCCTGAGATGAGTCAAGTTTAGAGGTTGCAGGGGGAGTGTCACTTCAGATGCCCCTATATTTAGTTCTATACCACCTAGAAACATTCTGCTGGTACCATCTCATCTTCCATATCGCAAGAAACTTGTGGTCTAGCGGAAAAAAAAGGTGAGAATTAGATTTTTATATGTAGATTAATTTCTTAGTATGTGTTTAACTGCCTGGGTCTTCAGTTCTGTAGCTTACAGAACCATGAGACCGATGTGATCTAAATGAGTAGATTCTTATCTTTAATATGACATCTGCTTTTTAGGTGCTATAAAACCGAAGATAGGGTCGTCTATTGTCTATCGGCCTGCAACCTTTAACCCTTTAACGCCGAAGCCACTTCACCTTCCTGACACGGTCCATTTTTTCAAATCTGCCCTGTGTCACTATAAGTGGTTATAACTTCGGAACGCTTTAACATATCCAAGTGATTTTAAAATTGTTTTCTCGTGACACTTTGTACTTGATGTTAGTTGAAAAATGTTGGTGGTATGTTTTGCATTTATTTATGAGAAAATCAGATATTTGGTGAAAATTTGGAAAAATTCTTGGTTTTCGAATTTCAAAATGTTCTACTTTTTCCATACATAGTCACAACTGCAAAAAAATAAATAAACAACATTCACTTTATGTCTACTTTATGTGGACATGATTTTTTATGCATAGTCTTATTTTTGTAGGATGTTATGGGCCTTTGAACGTTAGGTGCGATTTTTCACATCTTCATAAAAAACGCAAAATCCTGCTATTGAGGGACCTGCTCAGGTTTCAAGTCACTTTAAGAGGCCTAAATAAAAGTAAAACCCCATAAATTACCCCATTATAGAAACTACACCCCTCAACGTACGTAAAACAACTTTTATGAAGTTTCTTAACCCTTTAATTGTTTTACAGGGGTTATAACAAAATCGGATACAGTTTTGAAAGTAAAATTTTTTTTGGCTAAATGAATGTGTTTTTCAAAAAATGTACAAATTTTCAGTGGATAAAATACCAAAACGCTCCACAAAATTTGATACCCAATTCCTCCCGTGTATAATAATACCCCATATGTGGTGGTAACCTGCTGTATGGGCACACGCCAGGGCATCAAAGAGAAGCTGCGCTATTCAGAGCAGATTATGCATTGTCACTTTTTATTGGCTATACAATCTTTATTTTTTTGGCAATTTGGACATATAAGGGCTTATTTTTTGCGACATATGATGCACTTTACAAATACTTCATTTTAGTGGGTCATTAGCTTATTGATGAGATTTTATTAACTCTTGAATGTATTGGTGAAAAGAAAAATGTCAATCTTGGTGTACTTTTAGAGATGAGCGAACATACTCGTCTGAGCTTGATGCTCGTTCGAGCATTAGCGTACTCGAAACTGCTCGTTGCTCAGACGAGTATATCGCCTGCTCGAGAAAATGGCATCTCCCGCCGTTCTGATTTTTGGCGGCCAGAAACAGAGCCAATCACAAGCCAGGAGACTCTGCACTCCACCCAGCATGACGTGGTACCCTTACACGTCGATAGCAGTGGTTGGCTGGCCAGATCAGGTGACCCTGGAATAGACTAGCTCCTGCACGCGCTGCTCGGATCATTCTGTGTCTGGATGCCGCTAGGGAGAGAGCTGCTGCTGGTCAGGGAAAGCGTTAGGGTGTTCTATTAGAATAGTGTTAGGCAGGAGTGATTCTACAAGAACCCAACAGCCCTTCTTAGGGCTACAATAACGTTATATTTTACTTTTTTTTGGTTTGCTTGTGGCTGGGCTTGCTGGCACTAGTAGTGCAGCTAGTACCATATTGTGAGGAATTTGCAGGGAGACTTGCGACCGTTGTGTTTAGCTCTTAGTGACACACATATCCACCTCAAAGACCGAAGTGGGACAATTTATTAGGGGTTTGATTTGAATTAGGCAGAGTCTGCTGATTTTTTTTTTTACGTTTATTTACTTTTATAACTCAAAGTCATCAGGCACAGCACAAAATCCAGTTGTGTGCTGTCAGTGTAGGTTAGAAACTAGCCATAGCAATAGGATAGCATTGTTTTGTTTAAAAAAATAAATAAATAAATAAACAGTAAAAAAAAAAAATTTAAAGTTTACACTTTAATTTGGAAAATGTTTAACCCGAGGGCGAGGGGTAGAGGACGAGGGCGTGGACGTGGGCGTCCAACTACTGCAGGGGTCAGAGGCCGTGGTCCTGGGCGGGGTGAGACACCACCTGCTGATGAGGGAGCAGGGGAACACCGCAGAACTCCCTAGGTTCATCATGTCTCAAGTTACTGGGACTCGTGGTAGAGCACTGTTGAGGCTAGAACAGTGCGAAGAGGTGATGTCGTGGATTGCGGACAATGCTTCTAGCCATTTGTCCACCAGTCAGTCTTCCACGCAGTCCACCCATGTCACCGAAATTAGCACTCCTCCAGCTCCTCCACCTCAGCCTCCTTCCCCCCAGTCTGCCCCCTCCCAGCAAAATTTGGCATTTGAACCGGCATACTCTGAGGAACTGTTTTCTGGACCCTTCCCACAGTCACAAACCACTTGTCCGGTTGCTGCTGAGCTATTTTCCGATGCCCAGGTTTTCCACCGGTCGCAGTCTGTGGGTGATGATGACATTATTGACGTAGTGGAAGAAGTGTGTAAAGAGGTGTCGGACAATGAGGAGACACGGTTGTCAGACAGTGGCGAAGTTGTTGTCAGGGCAGGAAGTCCGAGGGGGGAGCAGACTGAGGGATCAGAGGATGATGAGGTGACAGACCCAAGCTGGGTTGATAGGCCGGGTGAACACAGTGCTTCTGAGACGGAGGCGAGTTCTATAGCAGAACAGGTTGGAAGAGGCAGTGGTGGGGCCAGACGGAGAGGCAGGGCCAGAGCTAGTGCATCAGCGCCAAATGTTTTCCGTAGTCAAGCTCCCGTGGCGAGGGCTAGATTTTCAGAAGTCTGGAGGTTCTTTAAAGAAACACCGGATGACTGACGGACTGTGGTATGCAACCTGTGCCAAACCAGGATCAGCAGGGGTTCCACAACTACTAGCTTAACTACCACCAGTATGCGCAGGCACATGAATGCTAAACACCCCACTCAATGGCACCAAGCCCCGTCACCTCCGGCCGGGCACACCACTGCTCCTTCCCCTGTGTCATCTGCTAGTCAGCCCCCTGCCCAGGACCCCGGCCCAAACACCTCCCGTGCGAAAACCCCATCTTCGCCTCCACGGTCCTCCACAGCATCCACCAGCGTTCAGCTCTCCATACCCCAGACGCTGGAGCGCAAAAGGAAGTATAGTGCAACCCTCAATGTCCACATCTCCAAACTGCTTAGCCTGGAGATGCTGCCCTATAGGCTGGTAGAGACCGAGGCCTTTCGAAACCTCATGGCGGTGGCCGCCCATCGGTATTCGGTCCCCAGCCGCCACTACTTTTCCCGATGTACCGTCCCAGCCCTGCACAAGCATGTGTCAGACAACATCATCCGTGCCCTGACCAACGCCGTTTCTGACAAGGTCCACCTGACCACGGACACGTGGACGAGTGCTTCCGGGCACGGCCACTATATATCGCTGACGGCACATTGGGTTAACTTGGTGGAGGCTGGGACCGAGTCTGACTCTGGGGCTGGTCATATACTGCTGACGCCGAGGATTGCGGGGCCTACCTCGGTCCAGGTCTCAAAGGCCTACTATGCCTCCTCCTCCTCCCACCCCTCCTCCACCTCCTCCTCCGAATTACCATCCGTGGGCATGGCGCCATCAGTCGGTAGCTCTAGGCACAACAGCAGCGCCATCGCTAAGCGACAGCAGGCGGTGCTCAAACTGCTGAGCCTAGGCGATAAAAGGCACACCGCCCAAGAGTTATTACAGGGCATCACGGCGCAGACTGATCTGTTGCTGAACTTGAAGCCAGGCATGGTTGTGTGTGACAACGGCCGTAACCTGGTGGCGGCTCTGCAACTCGGCAGACTGACACATGTGCCATGCCTAGCCCATGTGTTAAATCTCATAGTTCAGCGTTTTCTCAAGACATACCCCAATCTGTCTGATTTGCTCACGAAGGTGCGCCGCATCTGTGCGCATTTCAGGAAGTCCAGCACAGATGCTGCCACTCTCAGGGCAGCGCAGGGCCGCCTCCAACTGCCCGCTCACCGACTGTTGTGCGACGTGCCCACGAGGTGGAATTCAACATTAACCATGTTATCCAGAGTTTACCAGCAGCGCAGAGCGATTGTAGACTGCCAGATGTCAACTTCCACCAGAACTGGTAGTCAGGTCAGTCAGCTTCCTCAAGTCTACAATGAGGAGTGGACGTGCATGTCTGATATCTGTCAGGTGCTGAGTAACTTTGAGGAGTCAACACAGATGGTCAGTGGCGATGCCGCCATTATCAGCCTCACCATCCCGCTTCTTGGCCTGTTGAAAAACTCTCTGGTCAGCATGAAGTCGGAAGCTTTGCGCTCGTCACAATAGAAGGGGGAAGAAGATTCCCTTGTTGATAGCCAAAGCACCCTTAGGTCTGTTTCTCAGCGCATAGCGGAGGAGGTGGAGGAGGATGAGGAGGAAGAGGGGGAGAAAGTTGGCGAGACAGAAGAGGGGACCATTGTTCAGTCCTTCACTGTTCAGAGTGTATGGGCAGAAGAAGAGGAGTTGGAGGAGGAGGAAATGGACAGTCAGGCCAGTGAGGGGAGTGAATTCTTACGCGTTGGTACTCTGGGGCATATGGCAGATTTCATGCTAGGCTGCCTATCACGTGACCCTCGCGTTCAAAGAATTTATTCCAGCACCGATTACTGGGTATTCACTCTCCTGGACCCATGGTACAAGCAAAATCTTTCCACTCTCATCCCTGGAGAGGAAAGGAGTGTGAGAATGCATGAATACCAGCAGGCCCTGGTGCACAAGCTGAAACAGTATTTCCCTTCTGACAGCGCTAGCGGCAGAGGGCGTACTTCTGCGGGACAAGTAGCGAGGGAGAGTAGGTGAGCAGGCAGCTTGTCCAGCACTGGCAGGGGTACGCTTTACAAGGCCTTTGCCAGTTTTATGTCACCCCAGCATAAAAAAATTTACATTTTTGGCGTGTTTTTCGGGCTTTGTTTTTACGGCGTTCACCGAGCAGGTCCAATAATGTTTCTGAGTTATTGTACGGATTGTTATGGATGCGGCAATACCAAATATGTGGGGTTTTTGCCGATTTTGTGTTTTTTTCACTTTATTGCATGTGTATAGGGAATATTTGTGTTTAGGGGATTTTAACTTTATTTAATGAATTCTTTTTATTAAAAACATGTTTTTATTTAATGTTTTTAACTTTTTTTATTTACATTTACAGGTTAGCTTGAACAAGCGATCCACTGATTGCTTGTTCAAGCTCTTCTTCACATTACACCGTGTAATACAGATGTATTGCTGCTTTAAATGCCCGGTCAGAGCGACCGCGGCGTGTTAGGGGTTAACACCCGCGACACCCGCAGCTTCTGGCTTCGGCTCCGATGTTGGGAAGGGGTTAAACTTAGTCTGGAAAAGAGACCACTACGAGGGGACATGATTCATTTATATAAATATATGAATGGTCCATACAAAAAATATGGTGGTAAATTGTTTCAGATCAAATCAAAAGACGAGGGGGCACTGTCTCCGTCTGGAGAAAACAAGGTTTAATCACCAGAGGCGGCAGGGCTTCTTTACTATGAGAACTATCAATCTGTGGAATAGCCTGCCTCAGGCGCTGGTCACAGCAGGGACAGCGGATAGCTTCAAGAAGGGTCTAGATGCCTTTCTACAGCTAAATAACATTGATGGTTATGTTATATAGAATTGTTAACCTCAGAAGCCCTTCCTAGAAAGGACATTTCATACCCTACCTGAGGGGGCAGTAGTTTGGTAGGAAAAAAATCTATTGAAGGGTTCCCTTTAAAGTTTAGAGTTTTGTCTGGGAGATTTGTGGGTCCAGTTACAAAACCTTTCCAATGGTTTTCAGGTATTCAAAAAGCTTGTTTTTATGTTGCCATACTGGACCCTTTCTATCACCTTCTGATTGTTTCTTACAAACAGAAATTGCACTCAGGAAACACAGCTTGAAAGAAATATAAATTTCTAATAAAAAAAAAAAAATTGATAAAATAAAACCACCTTTCCAAGTAAGAGAATGATCTTCGTAGCCGAGTGATTTTAAGGTGTAAGAAAAGATACACAGAGATAACAATAAATCTGCTGAAAAAACTCATTTGGAACCCACCATAAAACTTGGTTTTATTTTACTTCCAAACCCGCAGCCGCGTGTATACGAAACAATAAATGTCACCCGATTCCGAACGTAAAATTAACCTTAAGAAGAAGAAAAGTCTCCGACAATATTGCAGCAATATTTCATAGTTCACCGGTTATTGTCACTTGCCAAAAATAAGGTCAAGAAAGCAGCAATTCTTATTTGTTGCCTACAGTATCTATGACTAAATGTTCATTGTCAAATATAACCTTTATCAAAAATTGCGCTGGGATTGTTATTCTCAGGTTGGTTTTTCTTTATTTCCCCACTCTGGAAACAACAATTCAACAAAAATTAAAATGAAAAAGAAAATAAAATAAAAAAAACAAGCCTGGGGCCTTCAACTCAAGAAAATTCATTGTGTTAGAATGTGGATTATTGATTATAAAGGAAGGGAAAAAATTGAAAAAGTTAGACTTGGGTCAGATATTCCGTCGGTGTCCGATCAGCGCGCATCACGCTGGGGAATGTCGCATGCGATCGGATTTTGCCACATCGGCGCTGGCTTACACACAACATAAATCGGGGGCGTGGCCATCGGTCATCCCGACGGAATCGGACTACGCACAGGATTTAACATTTCAAATTGTGTCGCAAGACACGCACTTACAAGCACTGGGAAGAAGAAAGTGAAGTCCGGCGGACCTCGTGGGGAAGCGACAGATGCAGGAACTTGGGTGCATGAGCTACGTGAATCACGCTGGACTTCATCTTCGTCAGACTGTCCGGATTGGGGATCATGACAGGACTGGGTAAGTAAATTTGCCCCAATGTATGACTCTGCACTTTACCCTTGTACAAGAAATACAAGAGATGTCTGAGGCAACGTAGTTTATGCTGTTTATCTGTGACTTGATATTTTTTAGGTGCTGAAGAGGTATCTCTGTGGCAGGGGATTGGTGGCAGGTCTAAGTCAACATCTGAGGGACTTATGGAGGTGTGAAGGTGTTAATACTAGAGATGAGCGAACACTAAAATGCTCGGGTACTCGTTATTCGAGACGAACTTTTCCCGATGCTCGAGTGCTCGTCTCGAATAACGAACCCCATTGAAGTCAATGGGAGACTCGAGCATTTTTCAAGGGGACCAAGGCTCTGCACAGGGAAGCTTGGCCAAACACCTGGGAACCTCAGAAAAGGATGGAAACACCACGGAAATGGACAGGAAACAGCAGGGGCAGCATGCATGGATGCCTCTGAGGCTGCATAATCGCACCATTATGCCAAAATTATGGGCAACAGCATGGCCATGACAGAGTGACAGAATGAAGCTAGATAGCATCTAAAACATCCAATAATTGACCCTGACACTATAGGGGACGGCATGCAGAGGCAGCGGCAGCAGCGGCAGGCATGGCAACATACCCTAAATGGACTCAGGCTTCAAACCAATGGGTAGCAGAGAGGAACCAAAGGAGGTGAGCAAGAAGCGCTCAAATAATATCGGTACATGATAAAAGTTTGCCAGTATATTTTGTGGATTACACAGCAGGGTGGCGACAAAGTTAACATGGAAGCCATGAAAACAACCCAAAATTCTGCCTGACACAGCTCGTTTGATAAGGGGACCATGTATGGAGGCAGTGAACTAGTAGTAGATTAAAGGTGCTGCAGTTAAAACTATGTTAGTTGGATCTTGGCATGGAGCTGGCGCTCCGCTGCCAGGCGAGCTTTCGCCAATCCAAGCCCCTGTCTCTAGGCTACTCCCCAAACAGCACTTCTAAGAACCTTTTGTATAAGATCAAGTGTAGTAGCGTTCTTATAAGTTTAGGATATGCCGGGTGAGGGGAATGTAAACAGATGCGCAAGAAGCGCTGAAATAATATCCCTAAATGGTAAAAGTTTGCAAGTATATTTTGGGGATTACACAGCAGGGTGGCGACAAAGTTAACAACTTTGATGTGGAATGCCCTGTAATAGCTCTTGGGCGGTGTGCCTTTTATCGCCTAGGCTCAGCAGTTTCAGCACCGCCTGCTGTCGCTTAGCGACGGCACTGCTGCTGTGCCTAGAGCTACCGACTGATGGCGCCATGCCCACGGATGGTAATTCGGAGGAGGAGGAGGTGGAGGAGGGGTGGGAGGAGGTATAGTAGGCCTTTGAGACCTGGACCGAGGTAGGCCCCGCAATTCTCTGCGTCGGCAGTATATGACCAGCCCCAGGGTCAGACTCGGTCCCAGCCTGCACCAAGTTAAGTGTAGTAGCGTTCTTATAAGTTTGGGATATGGCGGGTGAGGGGAATGTAAACAGATGCGCAAGAAGCGCATGATGCGCATGGAGCTGGCGCTCCGCTGCCAGGCGAGCTTTCGCCAATGCAAGCCCCTGTCTCTAGGCTACTCCCCAAACAGCACTTCTAAGAACCTTTTGTATAAGATCAAGTGTAGTAGCGTTCTTATAAGTTTAGGATATGCCGGGTGAGGGGAATGTAAACAGATGCGCAAGAAGCGCATGATGCGCATGGAGCTGGCGCTCCGCTGCCAGGCGAGCTTTCGCCAATGCAAGCCCCTGTCTCTAGGCTACTCCCCAAACAGCACTTCTAAGAACCTTTTGTATAAGATCAAGTGTAGTAGCGTTCTTATAAGTTTAGGATATGCCGGGTGAGGGGAATGTAAACAGATGCGCAAGAAGCGCATGATGCGCATGGAGCTGGCGCTCCGCTGCCAGGCGAGCTTTCGCCAATTCAAGCCCCTGTCTCTAGGCTACTCCCCAAACAGCACTTCTAAGAACCTTTTGTATAAGATCAAGTGTAGTAGCGTTCTTATAAGTTTAGGATATGCCGGGTGAGGGGAATGTAAACAGATGCGCAAGAAGCGCATGATGCGCATGGAGCTGGCGCTCCGCTGCCAGGCGAGCTTTCGCCAATTCAAGCCCCTGTCTCTAGGCTACTCCCCAAACAGCACTTCTAAGAACCTTTTGTATAAGATCAAGTGTAGTAGCGTTCTTATAAGTTTAGGATATGCCGGGTGAGGGGAATGTAAACAGATGCGCAAGAAGCGCTGAAATAATATCCCTAAATGGTAAAAGTTTGCAAGTATATTTTGGGGATTACACAGCAGGGTGGCGACAAAGTTAACAACTTTGATGTGGAATGCCCTGTAATAGCTCTTGGGCGGTGTGCCTTTTATCGCCTAGGCTCAGCAGTTTCAGCACCGCCTGCTGTCGCTTAGCAACGGCACTGCTGCTGTGCCTAGAGCTACCGACTGATGGCGCCATGCCCACGGATGGTAATTCGGAGGAGGAGGAGGTGGAGGAGGGGTGGGAGGAGGTATAGTAGGCCTTTGAGACCTGGACCGAGGTAGGCCCCGCAATTCTCTGCGTCGGCAGTATATGACCAGCCCCAGGGTCAGACTCGGTCCCAGCCTGCACCAAGTTAAGTGTAGTAGCGTTCTCATAAGTTTGGGATATGGCGGGTGAGGGGAATGTAAACAGATGCGCAAGAAGCGCATGATGCGCATGGAGCTGGCGTTCCGCTGCCAGGCGAGCTTTCGCCAATCCAAGCCCCTGTCTCTAGGCTACTCCCCAAACAGCACTTCTAAGAACCTTTTGTATAAGATCAAGTGTAGTAGCGTTCTTATAAGTTTAGGATATGCCGGGTGAGGGGAATGTAAACAGATGCGCAAGAAGCGCTGAAATAATATCCCTAAATGGTAAAAGTTTGCCAGTATATTTTGGGGATTACACAGCAGGGTGGCGACAAAGTTAACAACTTTGATGTGGAATCCATGAAAACAACCCAAATTTCTGCCTGACACACCTCGTTTGATAAAGGGACGATGTATGGAGGCAGCTATATGGACGACTTTTGGAGGTAGCAATGGAGACAACGTGTGGAGGCTGCTATGGAGACAATTTAATTTGGATAGTGCCTGTATGTGGCAGTCCCAAACATTTTTCAAACCAGAGGAGCAGGTAGGTGGCCCTGCAGTAAAATGGAATAGATTGAGTGCCTGTATGTGGCAGTCCCAAAAATTGTTCAAACCAGAGGAGCAGGTAGGTGGCCCTGCAGTAAAATGGAATAGATTGAGTGCCTGTATGTGGCAGTCCCAAAAATTGTTCAAACCAGAGGAGCAGGTAGGTGGCCCTGCAGTAAAATGGAATAGATTGAGTGCCTGTATGTGGCAGTCCCAAAAATGTTTCAAACCAGAGGAGCAGGTAGGTGGCCCTGCAGTAAAATGGAATAGATTGAGTGCCTGTATGTGGCAGTCCCAAAAATGTTTCAAACCAGAGGAGCAGGTAGGTGGCCCTCCAGTAAAATGGAATAGATTGAGTGCCTGTATGTGGCAGTCCCAAAAATTTTTTAAAACAGAGGACCGGGTAGGTGGCCCTCCAGAAAAATGGAATAGATTGAGTGCCTGTATGTGGCACTCACAAAAATTGTTTCAAACAGAGGACCGGGTAGGTGGCCCTCCAGAAAAATTAAATGCATGAAGTACTATAGCAAGAGCCAGTGGGCCCTGTCAAAAAATAGCCATTTTCCTCTGCTTTACTGTACAAAGAGGAGGAGAAGGAGGAAAATGAGGAGGAGGAGGAGGAGTGGATCAATTATTCAGGTTGAGCTTCCTTCACCTGGTGGAGATTGGAAATTCTGAGAAATCCAGCCTTTATTCATTTTAATAAGCGTCAGCCTGTCAGCGCTGTCAGTCGACAGGCGTGTACGCTTATCGGTGATGATGCCACCAGCTGCACTGAAAACCCGCTCGGACAAGACGCTAGCGGCAGGGCAGGCAAGAACCTCCAAGGCGTACAGCGCCAGTTCGTGCCACATGTCCAGCTTTGAAACCCAGTAGTTGTAGGGAGCTGTGTGATCATTTAGGACGATGGTATGGTCAGCTACGTACTCCCTCACCATCTTTCTGTAAAGATCAGCCCTACTCTGCCGAGACTGGGGACAGGTGACAGTGTCTTGCTGGGGTGACATAAAGCTGGCAAAAGCCTTGTAAAGCGTACCCTTGCCAGTGCTGGACAAGCTGCCTGCTCGCCTACTCTCCCTCGCTACTTGTCCCGCAGAACTACGCACTCTGCCGCTAGCGCTGTCAGAAGGGAAATACTGTTTCAGCTTGTGCACCAGGGCCTGCTGGTATTCATGCATTCTCACACTCCTTTCCTCTCCAGGGATGAGAGTGGGAAGATTTTGCTTGTACCGTGGGTCCAGGAGAGTGAACACCCAGTAATCGGTGCTGGAATAAATTCTTTGAACGCGAGGGTCACGGGATAGGCAGCCTAGCATGAAATCTGCCATATGCGCCAGAGTACCAACGCGTAAGAATTCACTCCCCTCACTGGCCTGACTGTCCATTTCCTCCTCCTCCAACTCCTCCAACTCCTCTTCTTCTGCCCATACACGCTGAACAGTGAAGGACTCAACAATGGTCCCCTCTTGTGTCTCGCCAACATTCTCCTCCTCTTCCTCCTCATCCTCCTCCACCTCCACCTCCTCCGATATGCGCTGAGAAACAGACCTCAGGGTGCTTTGGCTATCAACAAGGGAATATTCTTCCCCCGTCTCTTGTGACGAGCGCAAAGCTTCCGACTTCATGCTGACCAGAGAGTTTTTCAACAGGCCAAGCAGCGGGATGGTGAGGCTGATGATGGCGGCATCGCCACTGACCATCTGTGTTGACTCCTCAAAGTTACTCAGCACCTGACAGATATCAGACATCCACGTCCACTCCTCATTGTAGACTTGAGGAAGCTGACTGACCTGACTACCAGTTCTGGTGGAAGTTGACATCTGGCAGTCTACAATCGCTCTGCGCTGCTGGTAAACTCTGGATAACATGGTCAGTGTTGAATTCCACCTCGTGGGCACGTCGCACAACAGTCGGTGAGCGGGCAGTTGGAGGCGGCGCTGCGCTGCCCTGAGAGTGGCAGCATCTGGGCTGGACTTCCTGAAATGCGCACAGATGCGGCGCACCTTCGTGAGCAAATCAGACAGATTGGGGTATGTCTTGAGGAAACGCTGCACTATCAGATTTAACACATGGGCCAGGCATGGCACATGTGTCAGTCTGCCGAGTTGCAGAGCCGCCACCAGGTTACGGCCGTTGTCACACACAACCATTCCCGGCTTGAGGTTCAGCGGTGCCAGCCACAGATCAGTCTGCGCCGTGATGCCCTGTAATAGCTCTTGGGCGGTGTGCCTTTTGTCGCCTAGGCTCAGCAGTTTGAGCACCGCCTGCTGTCGCTTAGCGACGGCACTGCTGCTGTGCCTAGAGCTACCGACTGATGGCGCCGTGCCCACGGATGGTAGTTCGGAGGAGGAGGTGGAGGAGGGGTGGGAGGAGGAGGAGGCATAGTAGGCCTGAAACACCTGGACCGAGGTAGGCCCCGCAATCCTCGGCGTCGGCAGTATATGAGCAGCCCCAGGGTCAGACTCGGTCCCAGCCTCCACCAAGTTAACCCAATGTGCCGTCAGCGATATATAGTGGCCCTGCCCGGCAGCACTCGTCCACGTGTCCGTGGTCAGGTGGACCTTGTCAGAAACGGCGTTGGTCAGGGCACGGATGATGTTGTCTGACACGTGCTGGTGCAGGGCTGGGACGGCACATCGGGAAAAGTAGTGGCGGCTGGGGACCGAATACCGAGGGGCGGCCGCCGCCATGAGGTTGCGAAAGGCCTCGGTCTCTACTAGCCTATAGGGCAGCATCTCCAGGCTAAGCAATCTGGAGATGTGCACATTAAGGGCTTGGGCGTGCGGGTGGGTTGCACTATATTTGCGTTTCCGCTCCAGCGTCTGGGGTATGGAGAGCTGAACGCTGGTGGATGCTGTGGAGGATCGTGGAGGCGACGATGGGGTTTTTGTGGCAGGGTCCTGGGCAGGGGGCTGACTAGCAGCTGACACAGGGGAAGGAGCAGTGGTGTGCACGGCCGGAGGTGAACGGGCTTGTTGCCACTGAGTGGGGTGCTTAGCATTCATATGCCTGCGCATACTGGTGGTAGTTAAGCTAGTAGTGGTGGAACCCCTGCTGAGCCTGGTTTGGCAAATGTTGCACACCACAGTCCGTCGGTCATCCGGTGTTTCCTTAAAGAACCTCCACACTTCTGAAGATCTAGCCCTCGCCGCAAGAGCCCTCACCACGGGAGCTTCACTAGTTGACAGTGGCGCTGATGCACCAGCTCTGGCCCTGCCTCTCCGTCTGGCCCCACCACTGCCTCTTCCAACCTGTTCAGGTCGAGGACTCTCCTCCGTCTCAGAAGCACTGTGTTCACCCGGCCTCTCAACCCAGCTTGGGTCTGTCACCTCATCATCCTCCGATCCCTCAGTCTGCTCCCCCCTCGGACTTCCTGCCCTGACAACAACTTCCCCACTGTCTGACAACCGTGTCTCCTCATCGTCGGACACCTCTTTACACACTTCCACTACGTCAAGAAGGTCATCATCACCCACAGACTGTGACTGGTGGAAAACCTGGGCATCGGAAAATTGCTCAGCAGCAACCGGACAAGTGGTTTGTGACTGTGGGAAGGGTCCAGAAAACAGTTCCTCAGAGTATGCCGGTTCAAATGCCAAATTTTCCTGGGAGGGGGCAGACTGGGGGGGGGGAGGCTGAGGTGCAGGAGCTGGAGGAGTGGCGATTTCGGTGACATGGGTGGACTGCGTGGAAGACTGACTGGTGGTGGACAAATTGCTCGAAGCATTGTCAGCAATCCACGACATCACCTGTTCGCACTGTTCTGGCCTCAACAGTGCTCTACCACGAGTCCCAGTAACTTCAGACATGAACCTAGGGAGTGTAGCTCTGCGGCGTTCCCCTGCTCCCTCATCAGCAGGTGGTGTCTCACCCCGCCCAGGACCACGGCCTCTGACCCCTGCAGTAGTTGGACGCCCACGTCCCCGCCCTCGTCCTCTACCCCTAGCCCTCGGGTTAAACATTTTTAAAATGAGAGTTATAACTTTATTTTTTTTTTTACTTTTTTTTGTTTTTTTTTGTGTTTTTTTTTTTTTTTTTGTGTTTTTTGTTTTTTTTTGAGTTTTTAAAACCAAACAATGCTATCCTATTGCTATGGCTATTTTCTAGCCAAGTATCAAAGGAAGCACAGTACTATGCCAGATGAGATGACACTGAGTTATTGCCTAATAGAAATCCAACCCCTACTGAATTTTGCCACTTCAGCCTTTGCTATGGATATGTGCGCCACTAAGCGCAGAACACAGCGGTCGCAAGTCCCACTACAAATTGCTCAGAATTGGCAAGTACATGCACTGCAGAAACTACAGTCACCAGCAGATCAACCAGAAATCAAATATATAGAACGCTACTGTAGGCTTCAAGAAGCTGTTTGTATTCTCCTATGGCTATTTTCTAGCCAAGTATCAAAGGAAGCACAGTACTATGCCAGATGAGATGACACTGAGTTATTGCCTAATAGAAATCCAACCCCTACTGAATTTTGCCACTTCGGCCTTTGCTATGGATATGTGCGCCACTAAGCGCAGAACACAGCGGTCGCAAGTCCCACTACAAATTGCTCAGAATTGGCAAGTACATGCACTGCAGAAACTACAGTCACCAGCAGATCAACCAGAAATCAAATATATAGAACGCTACTGTAGGCTTCAAGAAGCTGTTTGTATTCTCCTATGGCTATTTTCTAGCCAAGTATCAAAGGAAGCACAGTACTATGCCAGATGAGATGACACTGAGTTATTGCCTAATAGAAATCCAACCCCTACTGAATTTTGCCACTTCAGCCTTTGCTATGGATATGTGCGCCACTAAGCGCAGAACACAGCGGTCGCAAGTCTCACTACAAATTGCTCAGAATTGGCAAGTACATGCACTGCAGAAACTACAGTCACCAGCAGATCAACCAGAAATCAAATATATAGAACGCTACTGTAGGCTTCAAGAAGCTGTTTGTATTCTCCTATGGCTATTTTCTAGCCAAGTATCAAAGGAAGCACAGTACTATGCCAGATGAGATGACACTGAGTTATTGCCTAATAGAAATCCAACCCCTACTGAATTTTGCCACTTCGGCCTTTGCTATGGATATGTGCGCCACTAAGCGCAGAACACAGCGGTCGCAAGTCCCACTACAAATTGCTCAGAATTGGCAAGTACATGCACTGCAGAAACTACAGTCACCAGCAGATCAACCAGAAATCAAATATATAGAACGCTACTGTAGGCTTCAAGAAGCTGTTTGTATTCTCCTATGGCTATTTTCTAGCCAAGTATCAAAGGAAGCACAGTACTATGCCAGATGAGATGACACTGAGTTATTGCCTAATAGAAATCCAACCCCTACTGAATTTTCCCACTTCGGTCTTTGCTATGGATATGTGTGCCACTAAGAGCTAAACACAACGGTAGCAAGTCCCCCTGCTAATTCCTCACAAAATGGTAAAAGATGCAAATTAAAATAAAAAAAGTAGAACGTTATTGTAGCCCTAAGAAGGGCTGTTGGGTTCTTTGAGAATCACTCCTGCCTAACAGTAAGCTAATAGAACACCCTAACGCTTTCCCTGAGCAGCAGCAGCTCTCTCCCTAGCGGCATCCAGAGACAGAATGATCCGAGCAGCGCGGCCAGCGGCTAGTCTATCCCAGGGTCACCTGATCTGGCCAGCCAACCACTGCTATCGACGTGTAAGGGTACCACGTCATGCTGGGTGGAGTGCAGAGTCTCCTGGCTTGTGATTGGCTCTGTTTCTGGCCGCCAAAAAGCAAAACGGCGGGAGCTGCCATTTTCTCGAGCGGGCGAAGTATTCGTCCGAGTAACGAGCAGTTTCGAGTACCCTAATGCTCGACCGAGCATCAAGCTCGGACGAGCATGTTCGCTCATCTCTAGTTAATACGTGTCACAAAATACTGGCTGTGGCAATTTCTGTTGACAGGTTCCCTTTAAGGCACTATACTAGGTCATCAGCTTCGGAAGGATGAGGGATATATGTGAGTATGTGAGTAAAAACTTACTAATCGCTCACCCCAATGATTAGTTGTTCAACTACCACAGGGTCCATCAAGGTTCTTGGCTGGAGACCTGAAGCTACCCGGACCTTGGTGGACTCTATGGTGGTTGAACAACTGATCATCGAGGTCAGTTGTTTTTAAATCTTTACTCACATGTTCCCCGTCCTACCAAAGCAGATCACCCAATATAAAGCTGTTGACAAAAAAAAACCATGACCAGTATATTGAGAAGCTTATTAAACATATATATAGTGGAGACATGTAGCAGAGCTGAGGTGGATACTTCAACTGTGCTACATCTGCCTCCACTCAGCAAGCTGTATGCATTTTATACTACTTGGCTGTACACTATATGCATTTTGTACTACATGACGGTACGCTGTATGCATTTTATACTACTTGACTGTACACTATATGCATTTTGTACTACATGGCGGTACGCTGTATGCATTTTATACTACTTGGCTGTACACTATATGCATTTTGTACTACATGGCGGTATGCTGTATGTATTTTATACTACTTTGCTGTACACTATATGCATTTTGTACTACATGGCGGTACGCTGTATGCATTTTATACTACTTGGCTGTACACTATATGCATTTTGTACTACATGGCGGTACGCTGTATGCATTTTATACTACTTGGCTGTACACTATATGCATTTTGTACTACATGACGGTACGCTGTATGTATTTTATACTACTTTGCTGTACACTATATGCATTTTGTACTACATGGATCTGGTCCTGATACTACCTCATATATTATACAGTATATATGGGGGGGGGGCGTCTCTTTATGGCTCACCCCACGATCACGAGAACAGGGGTACATGAGCATATGCCAGCTATCTCTACGTATTATATTAGACCTGAAAGTGCTGGAGATATCTGAGTGATGGGCTCTTCCATAATATAAAACAGAGCGGAAGTGCACATGTTCCACCTATACCCCAAGGGGGGCCCTACAAATCTGATTTTTCTGTAGATAGTGGATAACAACCCCTTTAAACTATGGCAGGGACGGTCACATCTTTCGGGTTTTTAAAAAGTTTTTGACAATGCGAAGCAAAGTAAGTAAAAATAAACCTTGAGTGTGGAATATCCAAAATATGGCTAATATTACACCGTCTAATACCTTTATTTTTGCAGATTTTTTAAGGGCTATGCAAAACCGCCCTGATTTCCAAATGTGAAATATTTTTCTTATTCTTAAGCCAAATGCAATCTAGAGAGCCGAGTCCGGTTGATTGAAGTAGTTGTCAAGCATCCTTCATTTCAGAAATAACACCTCCGAATTATTAATGTTAATAGTGCTCAGGCCAGAATTCAGAATCAGCCACTTTCCCACCTCACATCCAGTTCATCTCATCGAGGCACTTGAAAATTAAAGAACTAAACCTGTGAAAACATAGTTTGTCCTGGAACTTTGGTAAGTATTCCTTATAAACAGAAAATAACAACTGTGAGACATGTATATATTGCACAAACATATTCGGCCTCGCTTTACAGAGACTAAGAATAGCAAACTATATTGAAAACGAATGAAAATGACAAAAGAAATGAGTGGACAAGGAAGAAATGCCTCTATTTGGTACCTTGAAAGGCAATCAAGCATGACTTTCAAGAAGCCTAAGAAGGTAGCAAAAAGAGGCGTGGTTTTCCTTGTCCCATTTTGGAAAACTTATTTGCATATTTTACAAAATCCCCTGTTGGAGCATCAATGGCTATACTGGCATATGCCTACAATAGTCTCACTGCTGAAGAGAAGCAACCAGATTGAAACAGTGAGGTCTACAGTTGGGAATCTGTTCCTTCTGGAAAAGATATACTGTTTTGGCTTTAATCTCACACCATGCCATTATGTTTCCTGAAAGTCATGCTTGTTGTTAAGGGAGCTGCCTTACAAGGTAGCTTGGAGGCAATGTTTTCCTTATTTTATCCTGGAAAATATATTTGCATATTACCCAGAATTCCCCCGTGAGGCGCCAATTGATTACTGAGTTATGAAAAGTTGTCTGTTTTAGTAGCTATTTCCTAGGAAATAAGGAAACCAAATTAACTTTTCTTGTAATGGTGGAGATTCAATATGTCTTCTCTGACAGTTTTCACGCTTCTCCTACTTTAGGTGTATTGGGGCTGTGAGCAGAATGGGCAAAGGCGTTAAGACCCGGCCCCCGGACTACTATAGTCAATTCCTGTTAAACCAGGTCTGAACTGGTCTAAACTGGTGGAGTTTGTGCTCGTATCGAATAAGAAGCCAGAGCCTCTTAGTAGATATGGGCTCTAAGTCCTGGTAGGGGGGAATGTTTAAAACGCCATTGTTGTGCTACAGGCAGCAGTGATTGGACAAACTGAAACTGTATAACAACTGGTAACACCCACTTTTCAATTTATTTATACATTTTCTATAATAATAAAAATTGAGGAACAGCACAAGCAGAAGAGAGGATTGTTAAGATGGGGTAACACAAAAGACAGGGAATAGTGTGCCCTGAGCTTGCCCCAACCTCTGTCCCTTCCTATAGACCCCCCACGCTAAACCGTGGGGCGACTACTTGAAGACTCGAAATACACTGATAAGTGTGGGAAGGGAAACACAAACAGACTGACAAACATAAAACACAAAAGAATCGTAATACTAGCCGGAGTCACAACAAGAGGGTACGTCAATAGCAAAATCAGTAGGCAAAGAGTCAAAGTCAAAAACGAGCCGAGGTCACAACAACACAGATACAGATACAGAGCAAGTCAAACCTAATGCTGAGAGCGAGTGGAGAAGGGATTTCAAACACTGGCACAGGTGACTAGTGAAGCTGCAATTTATGCAGCCAGAACCCCACCTCCAGAACCTGATAGGAGCTGGACAGCTTCTGGGAATTAACCCCTCATGGTGCAGAACAACCAGGCACCAAGCAGAGGTAGAACAAGTCCCAGCAGTTCCGAACACAACTCCTAGACAGCGCGAGATCTTAGCAGCCGCTGCCTGGGAGGAGAGGTGGAGTTTGCGCGGATACGCGCCGGGGTTCGGAGAACGCTGCTGGCACCCCCAGAAGAACCAGAAGTCCCAGCATTCTCCCTATCGAACCTGACAAGGATACATTGAAACTTACATATTGCGGCTTATGGATCTTTTTTGGGGATCTTTATCAATGTTCATTGGACTTCATTGGGATCAAGTCCTTCTTTCAAGTCCAAACCAGATTAGATTTATGGAATCTCCTTAGATGAAACCATAAAAGCTACGTTAGTATTACAACAGTGCTCAGGCCTTTATCTTTACGACATTTCACAACTACCGAAAATGAGCCTTACTCCAACCCTACCACCCATTTTCTTTTTTTTATCATGGATGTCAGGAGAGTAGACTGGTCATAGTATCATAGTCAATTAGGCTAAATAAAGGCACAGATCCTTCAAGTCCATTCTATAATCCCATATTGTAGATCCAAAAAAGCCATAAACCATATTAGGGAAAAAATACATTTTCTAACTTTGTCTAAAAATATATATGTTTATAGATCAGAGATGTTCTCCTTTCACCCCCTTTTAAAATCTTAAAAAAAAGAAAGTCACCATGGAATGGAACATTAGGTTATCACTATATGTATGACTATGACAATATCTTATTGTCAAAAAGTTTCCTTTAAAAGTTGACAAAAAAATTGGATTTTTTTTGGGGGGGGAGGGGGTGTCGGATGATATTTAAACACCTGCAAAGACCGAAGGCTTGGGATCAGCAGGTAGGTTGGTCTTTAAGCTCAGATCATTTCCCGGGAGACTGTTATTCTTAAAGCTTTAATCAGGAGTGTCGATGGAAAACGGAGTCATGACCTTTGAAATAAAGCTCGGCAGGATATTAACAGAAGCTGTGAATACTTTAAGCACTACTGGAAAGTTTCCCTGGCTCTACTGTAACAAAAGACCTTGATAATTCAATGAGTGGGAGCTGTGGATTGTGAACATCATTTGGAAATTCTATATTAGAACTTGTTTGAACTGCATTGTGCTGACAAAAGTTAGAAATGAAATGTCAACCCCGCTGTTCTGGCATTAAACACTCTCACACACAATGAGAAGTCTGGAACCCCACGGATATGGACTTTTCTTTTTCAAACCTTCTATATGGACTTTTGCAGAATATTTATCTGGCGATTAAAAGGGGAAAAAAAAGATGCCTATTGACTAATCCTATGATCTCAGCAACTCGTAAACAGACAACGGGAGTTTAGGAAACTTTAGGAAACATGAAAGTTATCTTCAACTCTTCGAGGGAATTAATAGCCATTTTTCATCAAAAATACAAAAATTTGATACCCGTTTCTTGGGTTGGGGATGTAAGTGGCAGCCACAGTTTTTATTTTATATTTTATCTCACAGTTTGGATATTTGGACCCAAGGAAACATGGCTGGACTTGACAACGACCTTGAAGAACCTCCAAAGGCTCCATTGTCATAATGAAAACCTACTATCAGGAATCTCCCAACAGAACTAGATCTGATGGTAGATAAATCCTCCCAGACTCAGATCTAATCTGCAATTTACTAGTCCTGGAACTCAACCTTACTTTTTGCTAATTTTATTTTAGTAATATGTATATTACCTGAAGGGGCTACCTGGGCATTTACTAGCCTGGCCGAGCACCAGAAGCCAAGGCTACTCCCCTTATACCAATCAAAATACAGCAGTCCCCGGGTTACGTGCAAGATAGGTTCCGTAGGTTTGTTCTTAAGTTGAATTTGTATGTAAGTCGGAACTGTATATTTTATAATTGTAGCCCCAGCCAGATTGTTTTTGGTCTCTGTGACAATTGGATTTAAAAAATGTTGAACTTTTACAAGAACCAGGATTTACAATAAATCTTAATTACAGACACCATTGATAACTATTATAGCTGTTGATAGTAGCCGGGGGCTAAAGTACTGTAAATTACCAACATCCGGAGGTCCGTTTGTAACTAGGGGTCGTCTGTAAATCGGGTGTTCTTAAGTAGGGGACCGCCTGTATATATGATGTCAATAACAATGACCACCACCACAGCACCCCAACGTACCTTACTCTATCACTTCCTCCAGGGAAACACCCCATCGAGGAAACAATGGCAAAACATACATCAGATATCCATCGGATATGATGGAATTGGCAAGTTGGGAAGTTTTCTATACATTAACATGACAATTAACAATGAATAGTTCTAAAGTAAAAGTCAAGGAGGCAGAGCACTGTGAAGAACATTGGGCATGATTTTGTCAACGGGCTTCAGCCTACAGACTCTCACCAGTGCTAGACTGAACTATTGATGGTTTTAATTTAGGGGATTTGAGATGAAAATATTTGGGGCAAATCAAAACCGAGAGGCTCTGCCAGATCACACTAAGGGGCGAAGTTTAGCATTAGACAGAAGTTTTGCTTGAGGTCTCTAAAATGACCCTATTTGAGACTATTAAGGAATTTTATGTGGGTAATCTCCATGATTTGGGACCTGGAAGGTTGATTCAAAAACTTTTATAAATAGGAGGGAGAGTCTACAGGATCTGGATGAACGGCAAGTGTATAAGGTAAGGATAAAGAGAGCTGAAGAATCTAAAATGTCAGGATTGTTGTGTACATGTTCTATCTTTCTATATAATGTAATAAAGTATAGAATTTAAAAAAAGAGAAGCATACATGCATATGATAACGCCATAATGCCCCAACGGAGTGATGTTCCATAAACTGAATAATGTGAAGGATGGGGAAAGGGCAGACAAAACTGTAGTCACCAAATCTAGGCTTGGATTGACCCATAGGTAAACAGGTGGATCCACCGATAGTGCTTGAGCTTGGTAGACCTTGCTTGAGTGGTGCATGACACAGCAGCATTACTTTATACAGATATGAGAGTTGATCCTATGTCACAATAAGCTTCATCTTGAACTGACCGTATGCATCAGCTGTCCACCCAGATCCTGGAGAATCCCTCATGGCTTTTGATTCAACCTTTCAGGTCCCAAAACCTGGAAATTACCCACATGTTAAGGAACTGAACACTAACATAAAGTAGCCAGGCAAAGAAGACGACTGTTGAACAGACCAGCTGTTATCTGAGGTCAACCTTCAAATGTCTTGTTAAAAAGATGGGGAGGGGGGGCATGTTGAATTTCAACATGGCCGATCCCTGCGTTTTTTTGGTCAAATTTATCAAAAATCTGTTGCCTTTACTTATTTCAAAGCATGCATACTCATCCAAGCCAAGCATGCATGTCTATGAGACAGTTCAGAGATATATCTCACAGCTAAAGGGAGAGTAGAGTGTTTGACCAACAATGGAGCTCATTTACTGAGGGCTTCGCGGCCGCACTTTCGTCAGGTTTCCCGAATTTTTCTGTTTTGCGGTGAATTGGCCCGGGATTTTGGTGCATGGAATCGGATTTTGGCGCAATCACGCTGGCTTTCACTCGACAGAAATCGAGGGGGAGTGGCCTTCGGACAACCCGACGGATTCGGAAAAACCACAGAATTTCAAAAACGAAATGTGTCACAACATCAAGCACTTACGTGCACCAAAAAGAAGAAGCAGGAGAACTCTGGCGGACCTCTGCGTAGCAGCGACAGCTACTGGATATCGGGTGCACAACCTTAGTGAGAACCCCAATCCACGTCGGACAATGCAACGCGGGATCGCGGCTGGACTTGGTAAGTAAATGAGCCCCATTATATATAAAGTGTATGGCTACCATAAACATACAAACTATACATAATAGAAACATTATATGGCACATTTAACCCTGCTACATCTTGATTAACCCAAACTAACAATAGAGCGAGTTGAGATGTTACCCAACACATGCAAATATAACCTCATCTAGCAGCGCCCAATCGTTCAGAACCAACTTCTTGTACTTAACTTTCACCGTAGGGGGTTTTCCCCGAGAACATGCAATTTCAGTTTAAAATAGAAAATTCTGATATTTCAGCAAATATATAATTTGTGCACAATGAGTAGAAAATTACTTTGCTTCCATTATTTATGTGGATACTAATTACACTTTTTGATCCATCCATAACAAAGCTAGACACAGCTGGGATGCAACGTTTGATTTGCTGCTATAAATAAAGTTTTTTCTAAGTGCATCCTTCACCGTATTTCGGGCTGTATGATTACACTGTAATGGAAACAGTATTGTGCTTACAATAAGTAGATGTCAATGAAGTTCTGGAGAGATTTTTGCTAATGACCGGGCTTTAGAACGCGTTGTATGGAGAGCAAATTCTCTATAACATTTTTCACCTAAAGAAATTTCCATTAAATCCAATATAATGAAGGTAATAAATAGATTTTCACTGATGAGACAGAAGTTATTAGTTCAGGGCTTTGCTTTCATGCTGCATTTCTTCTGCTTCTGATAGTCTACAATTTTGAAAGTTAACTTTGACACCCCATTGGGGCCTTCATCAGATGTGATGGCACATTTATTCTTTGAACCCTTTAGATGCCAAGGGCAGTACTGATCATGGTATCTAAGGTTATATGTCCATGATCGGTGTCAGATTCGCAAATGAATGGTCACAGGTTCTGTTGTTGTAGCTGCTTAGGCCACTCACAGTCTGCAGTGGTCATGGCATATCTCCGACTGACCACTAAAAAGGAAGCAACTGCAGGGTCAGTATATTCTACTTTTTTATATTTCCCTTATCGTGGTCTCTTGGGTTTTTTCATTGAACCCTGAAAGCCCCTTTAACTCCACCCATGGTTGTTGCTTGGCTCCCTCTCTAATTGGAACAGAGCCCCCCTTAAATAAATGCCCATAGCAGAGCCTCACTTTACATTAATGTCCAAAAGAGACAATTTAATGTACACAGGGCTCCCCTTTAAAGAAATGTACACAGCAGAGCCCCCTTTAAAGAAATATACACAGAGCCCCCCTTTAATGAAATATCCACAGCAAAGCCATCTTTAATGAAATGTCCACAGCAGAGCCCCCTTTTAATGAAATGTCCACAGCAGACCCCCCTTTAATGAAATGTCCACAGCAGAGCCCCCTCTAATTAAATATCCATAGCATTGCTGAGCTCTGGTTGTGGGCCTCAATAGCCACAACTATTTAGCTAAACCTAGCAGCTCATTCTTCACCAGAGCGAAGCCATCCACCCCAGGATGGTGACCAAGAGAAAAACAGCAAAGAATGGACCAAAAAAGTGGACTGACTTCTATCCATGTCCCGCTCCCCCATAATGGCATCTCCAGGATGTCAAAGTGAGCTTTCACAAATCATTCAAAACCTGATAGCCTGGGCCCTTGGTCCTTGTAACTAGATCAGGCTTAACATTAATCTACTCTATAAGGTCACAATATAGGACAAATACAGAAATACTAAGATATGGTAACTCTGTTGACCTATATGCTTAAGTATGGCTGCATATTGTGGAGGAAGCAGGGAGAGAAGGTAGGTGACTCACTGTCCCACCTAACCTGTTTGGTATTATCCAAGTGTCCAATCAAATTGTAGGTAACAGCTGATCCTCATGGGTCAAAAGACATTGGACTGTTTTCTCTGTTTTCTTTTATTTGTGTCTTAAATTTGATGTTTACAGTGACATGTGGTATACCTTGTGCCATGTCCATGACTTGGGCAGTAGTTGTGAAATCCTGTCACCCCTGTGAGTAACGGGCTACAAAGTGTCCCCCACCCTTCAACATGGCCAACATCAATATTCCTCTTATTACTACCTATGGTTCAGTGACCCCATAACTCTGCCAATAACACCGCAACTCCTATTCTATGTCTTCCATAAGGTGTATAATTGTACGATGATAATGTTTAAGTACTTTATCTCTGATTGCAATTTACAATAATGGCTAATTAATTATAATAAAAGCAAAAACGGGTGAAAGAAGAAGCTGAAATTCTTCACTTTCCAAAGTATTTGAACCATTGAAAAGGTATAATCACCGATTTTGCGGTAATGTAGTTTGAATATGCATGAATTGCATTAAATGAAAACTCCCTGGAGACAATCATCATAATGTAAAATATATATTCATAATAATATCTCAGCTTAAAGCACCGCACTTAAGCAGCCACTTGACAGGACAAGAGAAAATGTGCTCCACGTGAATTTCCACTTGTACTCTTTCAGATAATGTTTTTAACCCACAGTCTGAATATGGAGAAGCTTTTGTTAAAGTGGAAGACGTTGATTGTTTTTTACTGCATCTTGTCCTTCTCATTGGAGGACCCAGTGCATAGACACCATGGCCCCCACCACCCACATCTTCCAAGATTTAAAAAAAATATGAAGTTTTAGCAGAACCAACGTCACCTACTGCCTTAATAGGTTTTCTTAATCCTTTAAGATTTTTTTTACTGTTTTCAAGAAAATAATTTATTTATCATTAGGTACCTAGGGCACGTAAAGTCCTCTCTGTGAGCACCCAGGCCATCACCCAATCATAGAGTACATCAGTCAGAAGTCAAGGCATCCTCCTGCCGTCCTGCAGGCATCACGCGACATATCCTTGGACTGAAGGTGCAGCCGGTCAGTGCTTGTTGGATTATCATTGGAGCTCATTCTCCAGCCCTGCGATTATTTCTGCTCAAAGGAACCCTGGAGGGGTACTACAATGATAATCCAGATTTCCTCTCCTCACTATCAACCATATTTGTGTCTTGAAGACAATGATACAATTGAAATAAGTTACGGTACTGCTTAAAATGATTTGTTGTCATTTTTTGAGTAGTGGGTTCTGGCAGTGGTCAATTATAATATAGGCAGTTTGGGTGGTCCATGGCTTCTAGGGGGGTGGGACAACCTGAACACAATGTTAAGTTTGATCTTGAAGAGATAACAAAGGGAAGAACGTTTCCCAGTACACGGCATGGAATATTAAATACCGTCACTATGAAGTGCGATTTGAAACACAAAAAACAAATCCTCACATAGCTCTGTACATGAAAAAAAAAGTCAGAGATTTCTGATGGTGGAGAGGGAAACATGAAAACACAAAAACTAAAAAAGGCCAAGTCGTTAAGGGGTTAAAATGTTTAGGAAGCCTTTTCAAGTGTTTTGGGTTAATTGTTTAAATTTTCTGAGATAACGGCATTTGGGTTTTTTTGGCTTCAAAGCCAGAATCAAGAACATTGACATGAATTAACACTCAAAAACGTTCCCTCTCTTTGTAAGGACTCTATAGAATATATGATATGAAATAACCATAAGGGGGCTCTATATAAAATATAAAATAACCATGAGGGGGCTAAATATAAATTAACCATGAGGGGGCTGTATATAAAATATAAAATAACCATGAGGGGGCTGTATATGAAATAACCATGAGGGGGGTTGTATATGAAATAACCATAAGGGGACTGTATATAAAATAACCATGAAGGGTCTGTATATAAAATAACCATGAGGGGGCTGTATATAATATAACCATGAGGGGGCTGTATATAAAATAACCATGAGGGGGCTGTTTATAGAATAACCATGGGGGGCTGTATATAAAATATAAAATAACCATGAGGGGGCTGTATATAAAATATAAAATAACCATGAGGGGGCTGAATATAAAATAACCATGAGGGGGGCTGTATATGAAATAACCATAAGGGGACTGTATATAAAATAACCAGGAAGGGTCTGTATATAAAATAACCATGAGGGGGCTGTATATAAAATAACCATGAGGGGGCTGTTTATAGAATAACCATGGGGGGCTGTATATAAAATAACCACGAGGGCCTGTATATAAAATAACCATGAGGGGGCTGTATATAAAATAACCAGGAAGGGTCTGTATATAAAATAACCATGAGGGGGGTGTATATAAAATAACCATGTGGGGCTGTATATAAAATAACCATGAGGGGGGCTGTATATAAAATACCCATGAGGGGGTTGTATATAAAATAAGCATGAGGAGGCTGTATATAAAATAACCATGAGGGGGCTGTATATAAAATACCCATGAGGGGGTTGTATATAAAATAACCATGAGGGGGCTGTATATAAAATAACCATGAGGGGGCTGTATATAAAATAACCATGAGGGGGCTGTATATAAAATAACCATGAGGGGGCTGTATATAAAATAACCATGAGGGGGCTGTATATAAAATAACCATGAAGGGTCTGTATATAAAATAACCATGAGGGGGCTGTATATAAAATAACCATGAGGGGGCTGTATATAAAATAACCATGAGGGCCTGTATATAAAATAACCATGTGGGGCTGTATATAAAATAACCATGAGGGGGCTGTATATAAAATAACCATGAGGGGGGCTGTATATGAAATAACCATGAGGGGGCTGTATATAAAATAAGCATGAGGAGGCTGTATATAAAATAACTATGAGGGGGCTGTATATAAAATAACCATGAAGGGTCTGTATATAAAATAGCCATGAGGGGGCTGTATATAAAATAACCATGAGGGGGCTGTATATAAAATACCCATGAGGTGGCTGTATATAAAATAACCATGAGGGGGCTGTATATAAAATAACCATGAGGGGGCTGTATATAAAATAACCATGAGGGGCTGTATATAACATAACCATGAGGGGCTGTATATAAAATAACCATGAGGGGCTGTATATAAAATAACCATGAGGGGGCTGTATATAAAATAACCATGAGGGGGCTGTATATAAAATAACCATGAGGGGGCTGTATATAAAATAACCATGAGGGGTCTGTATATAAAATAACCATGAAGGGTCTGTATATAAAATAACCATGAGGGGGCTGTATATAAAATAACCATGAGGGGGCTGTATATAAAATAGCCATGAGGGGGCTGTATATAAAATAACCATGAAGGGTCTGTATATAAAATAACCATGAGGGGGCTGTATATAAAATAACCATGAGGGGGCTGTATATAAAATACCCATGAGGGGGCTGTATATAAAATAACCATCAGGGGGCTGCATATAAAATACCCATGAGGGGGCTGTATATAAAATAACCATGAGGGGGCTGTATATAAAATAACCATGAGGGGGCTGTATATAAAATAACCATGAGGGGGCTGTATATAAAATACCCATGAGGGGGCTGTATATAAAATCACCATGAGGGGCTGTTTGGGATGATAAACAAGGGAAATATTTTAGGGAACAAGAGACTTTTTTAGTTTCTGAATTTTGAATGCCGCCATGTGAGTTCACTGCAATGGGGGTCTGTCACCCAGGGGCCTTCTGACACCTGGACCCGACCCTGCCTGTGCCTTTAATTTCAGTAGGCTTCCTTTACTCCTCAACAGAAAAGTTAAAGTTTTTATGTTCTGTTTTCTACGCTGCGGGTAAGTTCAGAGTAAACAGAATACATTGAGTGACAATAGAAGGTGAAATAAGATAATAAAACTATATATCAGGGTACAGCAGGATCACCGTTTCAGCGTCTGCACTCATCCTTGAAATATTTGGAGATTGTGACAAGGTTTATTTCCAATATAAGAGAATATTCCCCAATCTTTTCCTCTCACCTGTCATACGCTCAGCACTGACCCCGCA
The DNA here is from genome assembly GCF_040894005.1 of Engystomops pustulosus. Classification (NCBI taxonomy): domain Eukaryota; kingdom Metazoa; phylum Chordata; class Amphibia; order Anura; family Leptodactylidae; genus Engystomops; species Engystomops pustulosus. The sequence continues at coordinate 206,583,816 of NC_092413.1, read as the reverse complement.
TTATACAACACCTACTGCTTTCCCCGATGCTCTTTCACTAACATATCAATTTTGATATTTTGTTATGTCTCTGTGGATTTGTGCATGTCAGAAAAAGTGCATCTCCCACTCCGGTCTAAATAATACTGTACCTGCTGCAAGGTATTATTTAGTCCTCAGGTGGTGATATGAAGAGGCAAGCACCGTGTCAATATACCGGGAAATATCCTATTTTATAGAACCTGTAAAAAATGTACTGAGACATCTGAAAGGTTACCAGCAGATATTTACATGATACTTTACATCCATAGACCGGAAAATTATTGTAGCAATTGTTCAATAACCTGTGTGTAAGTGACTGATGATACTAAGGTTGAAAATCCCAGGTTACTAAACTGCTGTGCTGAGGTGTCATGGGATTGATAGTAGACCTCAAAGAGGCCAGATCTAACAGTCAAGATAGCGATCAGATCTGTGAGTTCCTTAAAGATCCCTTATGTTTTAATTAAGCAATCAATATTTATGTAAAAGTATGTTAACATTCATTTTTAATTATCTCTACATATTAGTTTAGGTTGGCAGTGATTTCATGCTGGAGAGAGAGAGAGAGAGAACAACTTCAATCTTTCCCAAAGGGGTTAGTGATAAGAAACAAAAGAATCGTCTCCAGATGATTATAAAAGATCTTTCTTAGTTTATAGTTTTCAGTAATTACATATCTAGTGTTCATTTTGGAAAAGCTTGTAAATTATTAAAATTAATCTATTTTATTACTGGATTTTTACAGTTTCAAAAGTTTCTCATGACACATCTTATAACATCAAATAATTGGTTCAACATTGAGTAATAATTTACAAATAAATCGATATATAGTAGTCTTTATAAAAGTTGATTAATTTAACTTATAGAGTTACAATCTGTGCTATATCCCAAAGCTGCACTCACTATTATGCTGATGCAGTCACTGGGGCAGATTTACTTACCCGGTCCCGTCGCGATCCCGCGGTGCGTTGTCTGACGAGGATTTGGGTCTGGCGCGATTCACTAACATTGTGCGCCTGAGTTCCTGCATGTGTCGCTGCTGCCCTGACGTCCGCCGGAGTTCACCTTCTTCTTCCCGGTGCATGTGAGTGCTTGATCTTGCGACACAAATCCTTTTTTAAATTCCGCAGCTTGTCTGAATCCGTCGGGTTGTCCGACGCCCCCCCCCCCCCAATTTCTATTGCATGCAAGCCGGCACCGATTCACCAAAATCCGATCGCGTGCGCCAAAATCCTGTGGAAATTCTGTGCAAAACGGAAACATTCAAGAAACCCAACAAAAGAGCGGCGTTCGGAAATGAACCCCACTGAACCCCCCCATACATGACATTACTTATCCTGTACTTATCCTGAAGTACATCTTGTATTATACTTGAGAGCTGCGCTCACTATTCTGCTGCTGGTGCAGTCACTGTGTACATATATGACATTACTGATGATGTACTGATCCTGAGTTACATCCTGTGTTATTTGGTTTGGATAACTCATTCCCATTGGTACCAATCACTAACGGCGCTGGTGTAATGTTCTTGGGTAGTACCCATTAACTACCGCTGGCAATGTCACATCATTGTGATGCAATTGTATAGAGATGATCCAAATGAAAATGCTTTCCTGCAAGCTTTAAAGGGTTAACACCCACAAGTGGTTTTGGTACCCATCACGGTTTTACCTGGAGGCATGAGTCTGAATGCTAAACCGGAACTTGTGGCAGAAATCTGGGTTTGGATTTGGGGATTCAAATTAATCGAGGAAGCTTTTAAATGGTTCATACCCCCAATTGGGGTAAGGTTGAGCCTGAACACTGAACCCGCACTTCTGTTTCGAATTCGGGGGTTCGGGGATATTGCAGGTTTGGGTCTGCTCATTCCTAATCACAAGCTATTGTGCCGAATGACAAACTTTGCTGATCTTTCCCTTTAATTCCCTTTAAATCACTACTACGGCACATCATACATTCATTTTTCATATTAGTCATACTTTTTAATCTAATCCCATTGTTGCCCCTAAAAACATTGACTTAATAACCCGTCGAGCAGCGCTAAACCACAGCGTTCTGTTCCCCATTCATCACGATAATAAAATATGGATTTTTCTCTCCGTCATCACATATATTTATAAAAATCTAAAATTATTTGTATGTTCAATTATTTTCGGTTGTTCCTTTGTCCCAGAACCTGCATCTTCTGACGAATGAGTTATGGGGGACGTATCATAAAGATTGATTCCTTCATGGTAAGGTATGCCCGTTTTTTCCTGACAGATTTGATATAAAAGATTATGCTTCAGCATCAGATGCTTCTTTATGAACCCATTTGTAATAAGTGACAGGACCAGGTGGCTCGCCCAGTCAGAAATTTCTTGCTCGATGCCGTTTCTGACTCTCGCTGATAATTCATTAAAAGAAGTCTAAATTTTTTTTTCTGGTAAGAAAATATTATCATAGTTGGAAAAACAATTAGAGACCTCAGTAGATCTGTCAAATGTTTTTCGAAATGTTATTTCTATTCGTACAAATTGTGCAAAAAAGTAATTCGTAAATTTGCTTAATATCTCGTCGCTATAAATATGTAAAATATTCAAAACAGCTTTTTTTTGGGTGACAGTAAGAAACTCTTTAATAACACATTTGGGTATCTTATCTGGGAGTCAATATACGACCCATGAAAAAGCCTTGAAACCTGATGGAGTTTAGTAAACAATAGAGATGATCGAACACACTCGTCCTTTGAGCATTAGCGTACTCGTAACTGCTCGTTGCTCGGACGAATACTTCGCCAGCTCGAGAAAATGGCATCTCCCGCCGTTTAGATTTTTGGCGGCCAAAAACAGAGCCAATCACAAGCCAGGAGACTCTGCACTCCACCCTGCATGACGTGGTACCCTTACATGTCGATAGCAGTGGTTGGCTGGCCAGATCAGGTGACCCTGGAATAGACTAGCCCCTGCCCGCGCTGCTCGCATCATTCTCTGTCTGGATGCCGTTAGGGAGAGATCTGCTGCTGCTGCAGGGATAGCGTTAGGGTGTTATATTAGCTTACTGTTAGGCAGGAGTGATTCTACAAGAACCCAACAGCCCTTCTAAGGGCTACAATAGCGTTATTTTTTATTTTCTTTTATTTGCTTGTGGCTGGGCTTGCTGGCACTAGTAGCGCAGCTAGTACCATATTGTGAGGAATTTGCAGGGAGACTTGGGAACGTTCTATTTAGCTCTTAGTGACACACATATCCACCTCAAACACCAAAGTGGGAAAATTTATTAGGGGTTTGATTGAAATAGGCACAGTCTGCTGATTTTTAATTTTTTTTTCAAAACTTTAATTCACAGGCACAGGACAAAATCCACTTGTGTGCTGTCAGTGTAGGTTAGAAACTAGGCATACAAGAACCCAACCGGCTTTCTTAGGGCTACAATAGCGTTATGTATATATATATATATATTGTTGATTTGCTTGTGGCTGGCCTTGCTGGCACTAGTAGTGCAGCTAGTACCATATTGTGACGAATTTGCAGGGAGACTTGGGAACGTTCTATTTAGCTCTTAGTGACACACATATCCATCTCAAACACCTAAGTGAGACAATTTATTAGGGGTTTGATTGAATTAGGCACAGTCTGCTGATTTTTTTTTTTACTTTTTTTTTTCAAAACTAAAAGTCATCACAGGCAAAGCACAAAATCCAGTTGTGTGCTGTCAGTGTAGGTTACAAACTAGCCATAGCAATCATCATTTTCTTCTGTGGTTGCTGTGTGATTTCTTCTGATCGTTTTGTTAAAAAAAAATACAAAAACATTAAAAAACACAAAAAAAAACACTAACATTTTTTACAGTTTACACTTTAATTTTGAAAATGTTGAACCCGAGGGCTAGGGGTAGAGGACGAGGGCGTGTGCGTCCAACTACTGCAGGGGTCAGAGGCCGTGGTCCTGGGAGGGGTGAGACACCTCCTGCTGATGAGGGAGCAGGGGAACGCCGCAGAGCTACACTCACTAGGTTCATGTCTCAAGTTACTGGGACTCGTGGTAGAGCACTGTTGAGGCCAGAACAGTGCGAACAGGTGATGTTGTGGATTGCGAACAATGCTTCTAGCCATTTGTCCACCAGTCAGTCTTCCACGCAGTCCACCCATGTCACCGAAATCAGCACTCCTCCAGCTCCTCCACCTCAGCCTTCTTCCCCCCAGTCTGCCCCCTCCCAGGAAAATTTGGCATTTGAACCGGCATACTCTGAGGAACTGTTTTCTGGACCCTTCCCAGAGTCACAAACCACTTGTCCGGCTGCTGCTGAGCACTTTCCCGATGCCCAGGTTTTCCACCGGTCGCAGTCTGTGGGTCATGATGACATTGTTGACGTAGTGGAAGAAGTGTGTAAAGAGGTGTCGGACGATGAGGAGACACGGTTGTCAGACAGTGGGGAAGTTGTTGTCATGGCAGGAAGTCCGAGGGGGGAGCAGACTGAGGGATCGGAGGATGATGAGGTGACAGACCCAAGCTGGGTTGATAGGCCGGGTGAACACAGTGCTTCTGAGACGGAGGCGAGTCCTGGACAAAGACAGGTTGGAAGAAGCAGTGGTGGGGCCAGACAGAGAGGAAGGGCCAGATCTGGTGCATCAGCGCCAAATGTTTCACGTAGTGAAGCTCCCGTGGCGAGGGCTAGATTTTCAGAAGTCTGGAGGTTCTTTAAAGAAACACCGGATGACCGATGGACTGTGGTGTGCAACCTGTGCCACACCAGGATCAGCAGGGGTTCCACCACTACGAGCTTAACCACCACCAGTATGCGCAGGCAAATGAATGCTAAACACCCAACTCAATGGAACCAAGGCCGTTCACCTCCGGCCGGGCACACCACTGCTCCTTCCCCTGTGTCATCTGCTGCCTCTGCTAGTCAGCCCCCTGCCCAGGACCCCGGCCCAAACACCTCCCGTGCGAAAACCACACCTTCGCCTCCACGATCCTCCACAGCATCCACCAATGTCTCCATGCGCAGCGTTCAGCTGTCTATACCCCAGACGCTGGAGCGCAAGAGGAAATACAGTGCAACCCACCCACACGCCCAAGCCCTCAACGTCCACATCTCCAAATTAATCAGCCTGGAGATGCTGCCCTATAGGCTGGTAGAGACTGAGGCCTTTCGCAACCTCATGGCGGCGGCCGCCGCCTCGGTATTCGGTCCCCAGTCGCCACTACTTTTCCCGTCTCAGCCCTGCACCAGCACGTGTCAGACAACATCATCCGTGCCCTGACCAATGCCGTTTATGACAAGGTCCACCTGACCACGGACACGTGGACGAGTGCTGCCGGGCAGGACCACTATATATCGCTGACGGCACATTGGGTTAACTTGGTGGAGGCTGGGACCGAGTCTGACCCTGGGGCTGGTCATATACTGCCAACGCCGAGGATTGCGGGGCCTACCTCGGTCCAAATCTCTCAGGCCTACTATGCCTCCTCCTCCTCCTCCCACCCCTCCCCCACCTCCTCCTCCGAATTACCATCTATGAGCATGGCACCATCAGTCGGTAGCTTTAGGCACAGCAGCAGTGCCGTCGCTAAGCTGCTGAGCCTAGGCGATAAAAGGCACACCGCCCAAGAGCTATTACAGGGCATCACGGCGCAGACTGATCTGTGGCTGGCACCGCTGAACCTGAAGCCAGGCATGGTTGTGTGTGACAACGGCCATAACCTGGTGGCGGCTCTGCAACTTGGCAGACTGACACATGTGCCATGCCTGGCCCATGTGTTAAATCTCATAGTTCAGCGGTTCCTCAAGACATACCCCAATCTGTCTGATTTGTTCACGAAGGTGCGCCGCATCTGTGCGCATTTCAGGAAGTCCAGCACAGATGCTACCACTCTCAGGACAGCGCAGCGCCGCCTCCAACTGCCCGCTCACCGACTGTTGTGCGACGTGCCCACGAGGTGGAATTCAACATTAACCATGTTATCCAGAGTTTACCAGCAGCGCAGAGCGATTGTAGACTGCCAGATGTCAACTTCCACCAGAACTGGTAGTCAGGTCAGTCAGCTTCCTCAAGTCTACAATGAGGAGTGGACGTGGATGTCTGATATCTGTCAGGTGCTGAGTAACTTTGAGGAGTCAACACAGATGGTCAGTGGCGATGCTGCCATCATCAGCCTCACCATCCCGCTGCTTGGCCTGTCGAAAATCTCTCTGGTCAGCATGAAGTCGGAAGCTTTGCGCTCGTCACAAGAGACGGGGGAAGAAGATTCCCTTGTTCATAGCCAAAGCACCCTCAGGTCTGTTTCTCAGCGCATATGGGAGGAGGTGGAGGAGGATGAGGAGGAAGAGGAGGAGAATGTTGGCGAGACAGAAGAGGGGACCATTGCTCAGTCCTTCACTGTTCAGCATGTATGGGCAGAAGAAGAGGAGTTGGAGGAGTTGGAGGAGGAGGAAATGGACAGTCAGGCCAGTGAGGGGAGTGAATTCTTGCGCGTTGGTACTCTGGCGCATATGGCAGATTTCATGCTAGGCTGCCTATCCCGTGACCCTCGCGTTCAAAGAATTTATTCCAGCACCGATTACTGGGTATTCACTCTCCTGGACCCACGGTACAAGCAAAATCTTTCCACTCTCATCCCTGGAGAGGAAAGGAGTGTGAGAATGCATGAATACCAGCAGGCCCTGGTGCACAAGCTGAAACAGTATTTCCCTTCTGACAGCGCTAGCGGCAGAGGGCGTACTTCTGCAGGACAAGTAGCGAGGGAGAGTAGGCGAGCAGGCAGCTTGTCCAGCACTGGCAGGGGTACGCTTTACAAGGCATTTGCCAGTTTTATGTCACCCCAGCAAGACACTGTCACCTGTCCCCAGTCTCGGCAGAGTAGGGCTGATCTTTACAGAAAGATGGTGAGGGAGTACGTAGCTGACCATACCATCGTCCTAAATGATCACACAGCTCCCTACAACTACTGGGTTTCAAAGCTGGACATGTGGCATGAACTGGCGCTGCACGCCTTGGAGGTTCTTGCCTGCCCTGCCGCTAGCGTGTTGTCTGAGCGGGTTTTCAGTGCAGCTGGTGGCATCATCACCGATAAGCGTACACGCCTGTCGACTGACAGGCTGACGGGTATCAAGATGAATAAAGCCTGGATTTCTCAGGATTTCCATTCTCCACCAGGTGAAAGAAGCTCAACCTGAATAATGTATGCACTCCTCCTCCTCATTTTCCTCCTTCTACTCCTCTTTGTACACTAAAGCAGAGGAAACTGGCTATTTTTTGTCATGGCCAACTGGCTCTAGCTATAGTACTCTATGTATTTAATTTTTCTGGAGTGCCACCTACCCGGTCCTCTGGTTTGAAAAGTTTTTTGGACTGCCACATACAGGCACTCAATCTATTTAATTTTTCTGCAGGACCACCTATCTGCTCCTCTGGTTTGAAAACTTTTTTGGACTGCCACATACAGGCACTATCCAAATTTAATTGTCTCCATAGCAGCCTCCACACGTCGTCTTTATAGCTGCCTCCACACGTTGTTTCCATTGCAACCTCCACACATCATCTACATAGCTGCCTCCAAAAGTCGTCCATATAGCTGCCTCCATACATCGTCCCCTTATCAAACAAGCTGTGTCAGGCAGAATTATGGGTTGTTTTCATGGCTTCCACATCAAACTTGTTAACTTTGTCCCACCCTGCTGTGTTATCCACATAATATACTGCCAAACTTTTATCATTTACTCATATTATTTTAGCACTTCTTGTGCATCTGTTTACATTCTCCTCACCTGCCATAACCAAGCCAATTACTTATAAGAACAGTACTACACTTGATCTTATACAAAAGGTTCTTAGAAGTGCTGTTTGTAGCCCCCGCCTGCTTTGAAAATTACAATTTTTTCAAAGTAAAAGCTTCTGGCCCCCAGGCCCATTTTGGGTGGGGAGGAGCCGAGAGACAGGGGCTTGGACAGGCGAAATCTCGCCTGGCAGCGGACCGCCAGCTCCATCCCAAGATAACGCAGCCTCAGAGGCATCCATGCATACTGCCCCTGCTGTTTCCTGACCATTTCGCCTCCACGATCCTCCACAGCGTCCACCAATGTCTCCATGTGCAACTTTCAACCGTCTATACCCCAGACGCTGGAGCGCGAGAGGAAATACAGCACATCATCCCCTTATCAAACGAGCCGTGTCAGGCAGAATTTTCAGGTGTTTCACCAGATACATAATGGAACTCGGCCCATCTGTCGCAGCCATGCTGGAGACCTGAAGTTTCAATCTTAGCAGCGCAATATGGATGCCCCATACTGTCGCTCTTAATCATGGAAGTCGTCTCCATGGCTGCCTCCACATGCCGTGCCCATATCAAACAAGCTGTGTCAGGCTCATTTTTCGGGTGTTTCACGAGATACGTTATGGAACTTGGTCACTATGTCGCCACCATGCTGTGTTATCGACTAAATATACCGTCAACCTTTTGTTCACATAGGAAATCATTTCAGCGCTTCTTGCTCACCTCCTTTGGTTCCTTTCTGCCGCCCTAACCAGGCAAAATGCTGATACATACAGTGCTACATGTTATCCTCGCCAAAAGGAATTTTTAAAAATGGTTTGAAGCCTGAGTCCACTCTCTAGCCTGCCGCTGCTGCCGCTGCCTCTGCATGCCGTCCCCTATAGTGTCAGGGTCAATTATTGGATGTTTTAGATGCTATCTAGCCTCATTCGGTCACTCTGTCATGGCCATGCTATTGCCCATAATTTTGGCATAATGGTACGATTAAGCAGCCTCAGAGGTATCCATGCATGATGCCCCTGCTGTTTCCTGTCCATTTCCGTGGTGTTTCCATCATTTTCTGAGGTTTCCAGGTGTTTGGCCAAGCTTCCCTGTGCAGACCCTTGGTCCCCTTATAAAATGCTCGAGTCTCCCATTGACTTCAATGGGGTTCGTTAAATCCCGCGGTCAGTCCGAATCAGTCGGATCATCCGACGGCCCTCCCCCTATATTGTGTTGCATGGAAGCAGCGCAGCTGCGCCACAATCCGATTGCGTGCGACATAATTCCAGCACAGACTACTGTTGAAGGGAACCTACCACCACATATCCACCTATAAAGGTAGAGCGGGTGGTAGGTACATCTATAGGACGTAAGGATAACCCTTTTAAAGGAAACCTACCACTGCCCGCATGATGAAATCATGCGAGCAGACCACCCGGTAGGCTACTTAATGCTGATGCCAGCACATAGTTTTGTTAGGCTCGGCAAACTTTACTTTAGCTAAAAAAACTATTTTCTTACATATTTAAATGAGCCCTCCGGTGCTACCCTGCGCCATCTTCGGGCTGGCGGTGGCTTCCGATGTTTAATTATTCCTCCTTCAGGTGCCGAGAGCCGTGACATCACCAAGCTCTCGGCACCTATCGCGCATGCGCAGACACTAAGTCTCGCACAGCCGGCCGGCGATAGGTGCCGAGAGCTTGGTGACGTCACGGCTCTCGGCACCTGAAGGAGGAATAATTAAACATCAGAAGCCACCGCCAGCCCAAAGATGGCGAAGGGTAGCACCAGAGGGCTCATTTAAATATGTAAGAAAATAGTTTTTTTTAGCTAAAGTAAAGTTTGCCGAGCCTAACAAAACTATATGCCGGCATCAGCATTAAAGGGAACCTACCACCCCGATTCTACCTATAAAGGTAGAAGGGGTGGTAGGTGGATGAATGGGACGTGAGGATAGCCCTTTTTGGGCTAATCCTCACGTCCCGGCTATCTTTTTATAAAGTTTATTGCGGGCATATGCAAATTTATTTATGCGGCTACTGGGGCGTGGAGTAGCCGGACATGAGGCTACTAGTCGCGGCTACTCCACGCCCCAGTAGCCACATTACTCCGCCTACCATTTAATCTTCGGCGCGCAGCTCCTCGTAGCTGCGCGCCCTCGTCCGAGTCCCCCGGCATCTGCGGCCTACTGCGCATGCGCAGTAGCTCCGGCCCCGGAGCCACGGCTGCGCAGCCAAAGGCCTGGGTTCTGCGCATGCGCAGAACGCAGGGGACTCAGACGAGGGCGCGCAGCTATGAGGAGCTGCGCGCTGAAGATTAAATGGTAGGCGGAGTAATGTGGCTACTGGGGCGTGGAGTAGCCGCGACTAGTAGCCTCATGTCCGGCTACTCCACGCCCCAGTAGCCGCATAAATAAATTTGCATATGCCCGCAATAAACTTTATAAAAAGATAGCCGGGACGTGAGGATTAGCCCAAAAAGGGCTATCCTCACGTCCCATTCATCCACCTACCACCCCTTCTACATTTATAGGTAGAATCGGGGTGGTAGGTTCCCTTTAAGTAGCCTACCGTGTGGTCTGCTCGCATGATTTCATCATGCGAGCAGTGGTAGGGCTAATCCTCACATCCCCACAATCTTTTGCTAACTTTTATTTGGCAAATGTGTAAATTTTCTAAAGCAGCTACTGGGGTGTGGAGTAGCCAGAGCTGAGGCTGCACTGCGGGTCTACTCCATGCCCTAGTAGCCTCCTTGTTCCTCCAACCAAAAATCTTCAGTGCACAGCTCCTCATAGCTGTGCGCCGTCGTCCAAGAATTCTGCGGTCTGCGTCTGCGCAGTGGCTCCGGTTTCGGAGAGGTAACTACGCAGCCGCGGGCCTGCTGTTCTGTTTTGGCTCTATAATCTGTCCCTGGCAGGGGGTGGGAGGGAGGAGGCTGAATAAGCATGGCAGGGAGGCATGAATAATTAGCAGCCGATGGAGTAAGAAGGGTTTCTGTGATGTACACAGGAGCCCCTGGGGCTCGTTTGCCTATCTTTTAAAATGCTTTTTCATGAAAAATAAGCTATTAACAGCTTAATGAAGAATGGATCCTGTTTCAGGGGGTACACGTCAGTGTGCAAGTATACTTTGGTTAAAACCACTAAATGCATTTGCTTCACAGCACCAATGGCATAAAACGTTTGCATATTACTGAAGGTTTGTCTAGAAGCTGTGTTCCTGGTAAATGGTAGGATGTGTTTTAAGTTCAAAATCTATGCAAAAGTGCTTCCTTTTTCATTAATTGTTTTAAAGGGAACCTGTCATCAAGTTTTCACAGTTAAACCCAATGATATGTTCCCACAGAACTGTGCTTAATTTTTTTTGTATAAAAATTCATAGCTCAGATCTAGCTCATCAAATCACTTTTGAAAAAGTTGCTTGCACCTTGTTAGGAGACTTTCTGAGTCACATGGGATGTGTTTATTCTTCACTGTGTGCCTCATTCTTGAGAGAGTGGGGAAGGAGGGAGTTGAGAGAGAAGTCGTCTGCATGTGACTTGCCGAAGAGAATTCCTGAGGAAAGAGGGAATAAGGAAGTGGAGGTAGACATTGGGGCAGATTTACTTACCCGGTCCATTCACGATCCAGCGGCACGTTCTCTGCGGTGGATTCGGGTCTTTCGGCGATTCACTAAGGTAGTTCCTCCGCCGTCCAACAGATGCCCTGAAATTCATCGGCCTATTCCTAGTGAAGGTAAGTGCAAGTTTCGCGACACAATTTTTTAAAAAAATGCGTAAATGGTTTTTCCGAATCCGTTGGGGTTTTGTTCGGCCACGCCCCCCATTTCCATCGCGTGCATGCCAGCGGCGATGCGCCAAAATCCGATCGTGTGCGCCAAAATCCCATGGCAATTCAGGGAAAATCGTCGCAAATCGGAAATATTCGGGTAACACGTTGGGAAAACGTAAATTGGGCCCTTAGTAAATGACTCCCATTGGCTGTGTGTGACTTACTGAAGGGAGGGGGGAATAAGGGAGCTGAAGAGAAAACCCACCCCATGTGACTCGGTGATTTTTGTGGCACGGTGCCAACAACTTTATTTATTATTTTAACAAAATCTGAGCTATGGATTTTTTTTTTTTTTTAATCATGGGGCACAGTATAAAGACTTCTGTGGGAAGCTGTCATTTGGTTTAATGGTGAAAACCCGATGACAGGTTCCCTTTAATTTTAAAAAAGAGTTGCAAATTTAAACCAATCATCTGAGAATCCCATCAGCAGAAATAAAGTGAATGACAAAGTAAATGAAAAGTGATAAAATCATATAATAGAGGTAAAATTCTGCCAGTTTTTAGACAAACCCCCGATAATTTATTTTTTGTTCTCGATGATCAAAACAATTTTTATCCCAAAGTGCAGCCCTGTAATTAGTGTATTTTTTATAATAGAATAGAAACAACATTTTCATACTTTCTACAGTATTTAGAACTTGTTTCATAGGCTGAATATCTCAGGTCAAAAGGTACAAAAAAAAAAAGCTATAAAAATTCTGTGTTTGAACTTCTGCCAGTGTAAATTGTATGCAACATTCACAGCCTTCAACATCCTGAATAAAGACAATTTACAGCACAATTAGAGGTTGTAGCAAAGTGCACAACACATGGAAAGACTCGTCATACCTAATCTGTAATCCGCTACCCCGCTCGCCTCTCTCGTTATATATCTAACACCTACTGCATTTAGATCCCACAAATAATGGGGCAAATTTACTTACCCGGTCCATTCGCGTTCCAGCGGCGGCTTCTCCGCTCTGGATTCGGGTCCGGCCGGGATTTAATAAGGTAGTTCTTCCGCCGTCCACCAGGTGGCGCTGCTGCGCTGAAAGTAAACTCATCGCGCCGGAATGCACCGAGCTGGACCAGGTGAAGGTAAGCGGTCCTTATGCGACACATTTTCGGTTTTTAAATGCGGCGGTTTTTCCGAATACGTCGGGTTTTCGTTCGGCCACGCCCCCCGATTTCCGTCGCGCGCATGCCAGCGCCGATGCGCCACAATCCGATCGCGTGCGCCAAAATCCCGGGGCAATTTAAGTACAAGCGGCGCAAAACGGAAATATTCGGGTAACACGTCGGGAAAACGCGAATCGGGCCCTTAATAAATGACCCCCAATATGTTATCAATTCAATAGTCAAAAAAAAAAGAAGACTCTTGTACCCAGTGTTATTCCTCTCTTCCATTATCTTGAGTTTTAGAAACCATCTCTATTATGGATATCACAATATATTGTAGAATTTATCATTCTTTTCACTACTAATATAAAAAAGATGTTAATACTTGGCGTGAATAGGAAAATAGTGTCTGCCGGTGTGTTTGCATTTCCATCCATCTACCAACACCTCAATTGTGTATCGACACTGACTCTGTGGATGACCTCTATCTGTGTTTGTAGATCTGCTAGAACAATGGGGGTCATTTTCCCGACGTGTTACCCGAATATTTCCGATTTGCGCCGATTTCCCCTGAATTGCCCCAGGATTTTGGCGCACGCGATCGGAATGTGGCGCATCGGCGCTGGCATGCACGCAACGGAAATCGGGGGGCATGGCCAAATGAAAACCCGATGGATTCGGAAAAACCGCCGCATTTAAAAAAAGAAAAGTGTCGCGGAGCTTGCACTTACCTTCACTAGGAATAGGCCGGTGAACTTGAGTGCGTTCCGATGCTCTTCAGCGCAGCAGCGCCACCTGGTGGACTGCCTTAATGAATCCCTAATCCACCGCGAATGGACCGGGTAAGTAAATCTGCCCCTATGACTTCCATGATCTTGAGATTCTACCTTGGGCTTCGCTTGCCTTGACCTCAGGCTTTTATTGACTATTCCCTACCATTCCTTGGGGGCATCAGACCAGCACCTTCTAACCCACTAGGGTCAGCTGTCTCCTTCCCCTGGGAATATTCTGACAGGCAGCGGCCTCGCTTTCTTGTCACAATGAAGTCTAGATTCCTGTATAGGGGTTAAAGGGTTAAAACCAGCAGCGACACATGTATATTGCCCATATGTTTAGCTGGTTATATCATTAATATTTATGAATGGTGAGTGTGAAAGAGATGGTCTTGTGTTCTCCATTGGAGGACCCATCATTTTCATTTATTGGATTATGAGTCTAGATAGACATATTGGGAGTTATTTATCATTAAGCGGCTCCTTGGGACAGTTCTATGCCTATTTTTGGAGCGCCGCTGCCTATAAGATTCATTAAAGTGGCTTTGGCCCTTTAACAAATGTTCTTATGATCTATTTTCTGTCTGGGATTTTTTTTCAAAATGCATAAAAAGCACATAGACCAGCAGAGGACTGGATTAACTATGTGACTTTTTATGAGACTTTTTGCAAAAGTCCCAAGTCATGAATGTGGCTTTGCATGGTGTTATACTAGTAGTAGTTCTATGTTGAGGCAAGATTAATGAAGATGTGTATGTAATCCTGTGAGACTTTTTAGCAGTGAAAAGTATCAAAAACCCTCAATGTGACTACTTTGAGACTTTTTTAGGCCAAAAAAGCCCTGGAAAACCAATAATAAATAACCCCCATTGTATTGCTTGACTTCACTATGTAACCCCACAATTTTTAGTTGGTCACTGGGTGGGGGATCATTGTCAAATAGAAATGTTTAAAATTCTTACTTTCCTCCTTCTCTAAGGAGATCAAATATTTTAGACTAAGTATCTTTAGCCCCACCTCAAATTACAATTTTAGACTAAGGATCTTTAGCCCCACCTCATATAAAGGGTTGGTCCACTTTCAGCAAATAATTGATATGGTCCGTATATACTCATGTATAAGCTGAGTTTTTCAGCGGCCGCTCCCGGTCCTCCGCGGCAGCTCCCGATCCTCGGCGGCGGCTCCGCTTCTCTTTGCTTTCTTCACTAGACGGCAGTCGCGTCCATGTGATCTGCCGGCGGGCGCACACTATGATGCGGTGGTGTCGCTGCTGATAGAAAAGAGAAGGCACCGCCGAGGTTCGGAAGCTGCCGCCGAGGACCGGAAGCTGCCGAGGACCGGTAGCCGCCCCCGAGGATCAGGAGCTGCAGCCGAGGACCGGGAGCCATGCCGAGTATCAAAGGTGAGTATCGTCGGAGGGCGAGTATTAAGTTTGGAGTACTCCACGCCCTAGTAGCCACGTTACTCCTCCTACCCTGTTGTGTGCGGCGCACAGCTCCTCGTAGCTACGCGCCCTCGCCAGACAAGCCCCAGTAGCCGCATAACAAAATTTACATATTAGGGGAATAAAGTTTACCAAAAGTAAGCGGAGACATGAGGATTACCTCTAAAAAGAGCTATCCTCACTTCCCTTACATCCACCTACCACCCGATCTACCTTTATAGGTAGAATCGTGGTGGTAGGTTCCCTTTAAACCCTTATGCTAAGCCTGGGCATTTCATTTGAATGCAAATTATTGGGGTTATTTAACATTGGTTTTCCTTGACTTTTTGGGGGTAAAAAAAGTCTCATTGAGGGTTTTTGAGACTTTTCACTGCTAAAAAGTTTCACAGGACTATATACACCTTTCCATTAATGTGGCCTAAACATAGAATTACTTCTAGTGCAACACCGTGCAAATCCTGATTCATGACTTGAGATTTTTGCAAAAAGTCTTATAGTCACTCCATTCCCCTGCTGGTCTATGTGCTGAGAATGTTTTGGGACTTTTTGGAAAAAAAATCCCAGACAGAAAATAGGCCATAAGAACATTTATTAAAGGGCTCAAGCCACTTTAATGAATCTGAATGGCGGTGGAGCTCCAAAAATAGGCATAGAACTGTCCCACGGAGCCGCCTAATGATAAATAACCCCCGATGTGTTGAAGTTTATTCTAATGATCAGTTAACTTCCCACCAAAGAGGCTTGGAAATTTTTTTTTATTGTATCAAGCACAGTACATCTAACCGAGTGTGAAAGCCATCAACAATCAGCGCCACGACTGACGCCGGATACATTAGTGTGCGATCTGAAGCAAAAACACAACGTACAATCCAAGTGAAGGATTGACTTCAGATAAACAATTGCAGCCATTGTAGTGTATGCGGCGGGCTCCTTACTAAGCCGGTAATTAAAACAAACTAAAAATATCACGCCTGAACAGCGCAATTTTCTGTATCAATTCCTTCGAAGACAAGACATAAAAACCCATCAGTCAAACAGTTGGAAGCTGAAGTCATTATCCATCACATTAAGATAATTATGGAGAAATGAATATTGATGAGCGTTCAGCCAGGAAAAAGGGCATCTAAACATTTTAAGAATTTTAAATAAATGTTAGGTGTGAATTCATTTTAATACGAGATGACATTTTCGGGAATTACACTTCACTTCCTCTTGTCCGCAGCGTTTAATTGAAGTTTCATGCAGGTTTTCCCATCATAGAAAGAAAAGCAAGAAAACTGTTTGGAAATTAAATTGTTGATGTAAAATTGTTAAAAACAAAAGTATCTCAGTCAATAAGAAATAGTCTCTAAAAAAAAGACCTATTTTGTGTCCATTTTTGAAGTTTTTTTTGGAAATATTAATTTTTTTTTTTTACATTTTTTGTCAATGTCAGTTTTAAATAAAATTATCTCCCTGTAGACGGTAGGATAAATAATAGACGGGCACTTCTATTTTTACAGTGGGAATTCAATGCAGCAATCACCTAATTTACATAGCAAATATGACACCTACATTTACAAGCACAATAAAAAACATATAACATCACTACTGACAATAGATGATGTCACAGGTTATCTCCTCCTCCTCCCTGTACAATGACCTCTATATAGATAACACTGACCCATCATTACATCACTACTGACAATAGATGATGTCACAGCTTATCTCCTCCCCCTCCCTATACAATGACCTCTATATAGATAACACTGACCCATCATTACATCACTACTGACAATAGATGATGTCACAGCTTATCTCCTCCCCCTCCCTTTACAATGACCTCTATATAGATAACACTGACCCATCATTACATCACTACTGACAATAGATGATGTCACAGCTTATCTCCTCCCCCTCCCTGTACAATAACCTCTATATAGATAACACTGACCCATCATTACATCACTACTGACAATAGATGATGTCACAGCTTATCTCCTCCCCCTCCTGTACAATGACCTCTATATAGATAACACTGACCCATCATTACATCACTACTGACAATAGATGATGTCACAGCTTATCTCCTCCCCCTCCCTGTACAATGACCTCTATATAGATAACACTGACCCATCATTACATCACTACTGACAATAGAAATTGTCACAGCTTATCTCCTCCTCCTCCCTGTACAATGACCTCTATATAGATAACACTGACCCATTATTACATCACTACTGACAATAGATGATGTCACAGCTTATCTCCTCCCCTCCCTGTACAATGACCTCTATATAGATAACACTGACCCATCATTACATCACTACTGACAATAGATTATGTCACAGCTTATCTCCTCCCCCTCCCTGTACAATGACCTCTATATAGATAACACTGACCCATCATTACATCACTACTGACAATAGATGATGTCACAGCTTATCTCCTCCCCCTCCCTGTACAATGACCTCTATATAGATAACACTGACCCATCATTACATCACTACTGACAATAGATGATGTCACAGCTTATCTCCTCCCCTCCCTGTACAATAACCTCTATATAGATAACACTGATCCATCATTACATCACTACTAACAATTGATGATGTCACAGCTTATCTCCTCCCCTTCCTGTACAATGACCTCTATATAGATAACACTGACCCATCATTACATCACTACTGACAATAGATGATGTCACAGCTTATCTCCTCCCCCTCCCTGTACAATGACCTCTATATAGATAACACTGACCCATCATTACAACACTACTGACCATAGATGATGTCACAGCTTATCTCCCCCTCCCTGTACAATGACCTCTATATAGATAACACTGACCCATCATTGCATCACTACTGACAATAGATGATATCACAGCTTATCTCCTCCCTCTCCCTGTACATTGACTTCTATATAGATAACACTGACCCATCATTACATCACTACTGACAATAGATGATGTCACAGCTTATCTCCTCCCCTCCCTGTACAATAACCTCTATATAGATAACACTGACCCATCATTACATCACTACTAACAATTGATGATGTCACAGCTTATCTCCTCCCCTTCCTGTACAATGACCTCTATATAGATAACACTGACCCATCATTACATCACTACTGACAATAGATGATGTCACAGCTTATCTCCTCCCCCTCCCTATACAATGACCTCTATATAGATAACACTCACCTATCATTACATCACTACTGACAATAAATGATGTCACAGCTTATCTCCTCCCCCTCCCTATACAATGTCCTCTATATAGATAACACTGACCCATTATTACATCACTACTGACAATAGATGATGTCACAGCTTATCTCCTCCCCCTCCCTGTACAATGACCTCTATATAGATAACACTGACCCATCATTACATCACTTCTGACCATAGATGATGTCACAGCTTATCTCCCCCTCCCTGTACAATGACCTCTATATAGATAACACTGACCCATCATTACATCACTACTGACAATAGATGATATCACAGCTTATCTCCTCCCTCTCCCTGTACATTGGCTTCTATATAGATAACACTGACCCATCATTACATCACTACTGACAATAGATGATGTCACAGCTTATCTCCTCCCCCTCCCTGTACAATGGCCTCTATATAGATAACACTGACACATCATTACATCACTACTGACAATAGATGATGTCACAGCTTATCTTCTCCCTCTCCCTGTACAATGACCTCTATATAGATAACACTGACCCATCATTACATCACTACTGACAATAGATGATGTCACAGCTTATCTCCTCCCCCTCCCTGTAAAATGACTTGTGTTGTGTTAAACTGTTTTCTGGTATCCTAGCCTTCTGCCTGTGTTTAGACTACCCTCTACTTTCTGATTTTGTACTGAATTTGCCCTCTTTGATGTGACTTAGCTCTGGAAACTGTTTTCCTGTGTTTTTTTTTGTTTGTCTTGTCTTTATCTCTTTGTTTTGCATGTTGGCACAGGGAGGAAATGTCTTCTAGTTGTCTGGCCACCGCTGATGATGGGTCCAGCAATAGAATGGGACAGCAGGGTTCTGTGTTAGGGTCCACTGTCTGTGTCACCTGTCGATTCCCAGGGCCTGGATTACTGCTATTTGCTTAAAAAAATCTCACAATGTGATATCTTATTTAGGGGTCTCCTTTTCAAAAAATCAAATAGAGTAAAAGGTGGTACTAACAAATTACAGCTGGTTCTGCAAAAAACAACCTTCTATTTTTGTCATTGTAAGCCCCAATGGCAATACAACCATAAACTGGCTTAATCCTATTGACCTAAAAAATGAATTCACCACGTAGAGATGAGCCATATAAATTGTTTCCCAAAATATACAGATTTCGGCAAATCCTAAAATTTTGGAATTCAAGGATCTGGACTAGTGATGAGCGAAACATTCAGGTTTTGATTAGGCCAAACCCTGCACAAAGGTTTGGTTACCTGAACATAAATACCCACTGTTAATACCTGCAGACACAGATTTCAGGGTCAAACACTTTAAATGCCACCAACAAGGCCTTTGGCAAGGCTGCGGACACTTACATGCCGTTCCTTACTAGTTTAGTCAATGGGGCACATTTCTAAGGGCCTGAATCGCGTTTTTCCGCCGGGTTTTCCGAATTTTACTGTTTTGCGCCGAATTGCCCTGGGTTTTTGGCGCACGCAATCAGATTGTGTCGCATTGGCTGGCATGCAACGGAAATCGGGGGGCGTGGCCATCAGAAAACCTGACGTGTTCAGAAAAATTGCGCTATTTAAAAAAAAAAAAAAAGTGTCGCTTGACACACACTTACATGCACCAGGAATAGGATGGTGAACTCCAGCGGACCTCGGTGGATCTCGGCACAGCAGCGACACCTGGTGGACATCGGGTGAACGACCTTAGTGAATTGCCAGAAGACCCGAATCCTTGTCGGAGAACGCGCCGCTGGATCGCGACAGGACCGGGTAAGTAAATGACCCCCAATGTGTGTGCTGCCATTTCCCTAGAATTTTGACTATTGTTATATCACCAGCAGCATTTGAAGGGATGACACCTGCGATCAGTGCCGGCATCAATCGCAGCTGTTACCGGTTAGAGTTCCGGAAGCCTTTGAAATGTTCTGCAGGATGACAGTGGGTATCTTACCCCTCCATTTTCACTGGTCATGGGCAGAGGGAGCAGATCCTGGTCTACCAATCAAGGATTCTTCACTTCAGACTCACCCAGCTCCTCTGACTTTTCTCAAACTTTTGATGTCATTTGCACATCCGTCTTAGCAACCTTAAAAAAAGTTTTTTTTTTCCATTGTCCCAAAAATATTATTTTGCAGATTTTCAATATAATTAAAGGGGTATTCTCATCTGGGCATCCACATTCAGTTTCATTAATCTGCCATATATAAACATTTCTTCAATTAGATGTTATTAAAAAAATGTTCTTGTGTGAAGATAATTTCCCATAAATGTAGTCATATGGTCCCTTAGAAACAAGACTGTGTCCTTGGATACAACCACCTCTGCAGGAGGTATTTCACAAATAAAAAATGAAATGTCTGAGGAGTTACTGCATGTCCCGCAGTGAATGATTGCTGAATCCAGGAGGTCAGGCAGGGCTCAATACTGCATGTCTGGCCACTGCTGCCAAAATGTGAGGTGGTCGTATCCAAGGAAGCTATCTCGTTTTTAAGGGACAACATGGCAACATTTATGAGAAATTATCTTCACACAGGAACATTTTTCTATTAACATCCAATTGAAGAAATGTTTACATATGGCAAATTAATTTAATTAAATGTGAATGCCCAGATGGGAAAACCCCTTTAATGGAGTATTAATGCTGCCAATGAAATATAACACTTGAATTTAATTTTTTTATGATTTTATCCTTTTTATATTCCTCTGTATCTCGTGTACATTTGAAGAAATACATACAATTATAATTACAGGCAAATAAAAAAATTTGTCAATTTTCACCTGCTGTGAAATTAATTATATTGTGACAGGAAGCTGAATGGAGGAGCGTTGGTTCACCAGGAGAAAAGTAATGGGCTACCACCGACATCACAATGCAGATATATTGAATGGTATATATATATACACATATATCATTTTCTTTGCATTTCTTTTACTTAGGTTACCTTTGACAAATACAGTTAAGAACCTAGAGGAGGCCGAATTAGTTTACCACTGCTTTTGTCTTGCCAGAATATGCTACATTTAACTTACCGTATTTTTCCTACGGCGCACAAAAAAATGCTTTTATTTTCTCAGAAATGAAAGGTGCGCCTTATAGTCCAGTGCACCTTATATATGAACCGTACTTACACACAACAGCTGCCTTGAACTGTGCACAGGTCTGCCACATGCTGGTCATTCATCCTTACAATCTGGTGCGCCTTATAATCCGGTGCGCCTTATATAAGAACCTAGACGTTTTAGCAATCATTTATTGATGGTGCACCTTATAGTCCGAAAAATACGGTAATAAGCTTTATGAAGTTATCTATTCGACCCATCATTCATGTGAGCAAATTACACTACTCACAAAAGGTTTAGTATATTTGGCTTGAAAAGGTTTAGTATATTTGGCTTGAAAAGGTTTAGTATATTTGGCTTGTTGGTAAAAATTTCTGGATAAGCTCTAACTTTTAACTCCTTAAGGACCAGGCCCTTTTTCGTTTTTGCATTTACATTTTTCACTCCCCACCTTCAAAAATCTATAACTTTTTTTATTTTTCCATGTTTGTGGGCTTGTTTTCTGTGTAACAAATTGCTCTTCATAGTGACAGTATTTAACCCCTTCCCGCCGCAGCCCTTTTTCGTTTTTGCGTTTTCATTTTTCACTCCCCTCATGCGACGGCTTATTTTCTGCGTAACAAATTACACTTCAAAATGGTGGTATTTAAAGGAAACCTACCACTTGTAGTGGCAGGTTTCTGATGGAAATACCGGGCACCAGCTCAGGGTAAGCTGGTGCCGGAGCTTATTTTCGTTAGTGTTTTAAACCGCGGTATTGCGGTATTGCGGTATACTGCCATACTACAGTAGCACATTGTAATGAATGGGTTAACCCGAAGTAGCCGGCGGCGATCAGCAGTAAAACACCCGCGATCGGTGTCCCTTATTACGCCTTGATTGAACTTCATCAAAACTGAACTATTTTTTCCCACCATAAATAAATCGAGAAATGAAATAAAATAAAAAACAGAACCTTGTAACAGTTACAACATTTGATAATTGCATGTACCCCTATTTTCTTTATGGCGTCCCCCTGCGGTCCACCTTCCTGCCTATTTGATTTTCTTTCCATTCATTTTAGAGAAATGTCTTTATTCTGTGCTTGGCTTGGTATTAGTGTTGTGTGACTGCTGTGTTCACAGTGGGTAAGTGTATTCGGAACCATGTGAAAGATACAGTTGTTGCAGGGATAATTGATCTCCTGCCTGTCCCTACAGCTAGACTTTCCAGTGCACACACTGCAGGGTGATGGCTTCCTGTCCGAGCGCGTGTCCGGACCCTCCGCTGCTTCTCGCTGATAATAAGGACAAACAAACTATCTGTACATGTCAACAAAGTGCTAAATATAAGAAATATATTCCCTCTAAATGACCAGGATAGCTGATTGATTTCCAGAAAAACAACATCCATTTTTTATAGATGATTTTAAAAATATTTTATTTGAGCAAGTAAAAAGTTACCGAATTTTGGTGGTTTTGAAAAATGAATATAAAACACATTGAAACGAGTATAGAATCACAGCGTAAGGATATAGGACTGGGTGTGGTTTTTCCTTATAGAGGTTTTCCAATAATAATAATAATTCTTTATTTATATAGCACCTACAGATTACGCAGCGTTGCACAGAGCTTGCCAAATCAGTCCGTGTCCCCATGGGGCTCACAATCTAATCAACAAACGAGTATGTTTTGGATTGTGGGAAAAAAACGGAGGACCCGGAGGAAACCCACACAAACACGTAAAG
Organism: Engystomops pustulosus; assembly: GCF_040894005.1. Taxonomy (NCBI): domain Eukaryota; kingdom Metazoa; phylum Chordata; class Amphibia; order Anura; family Leptodactylidae; genus Engystomops; species Engystomops pustulosus. Next base: position 206,560,948 of record NC_092413.1, on the reverse strand, counting down.
AACATACAAACTCTTCGCAGATGTTGACCTGGATGGGACTAATGAGTGTTACTGTTATCTTCACCCCCATATAATAATCAGATAGGTAAGTCTGACTGATGGGCCCCCCACTGATATCAAGAAGGGACCCCTGCAGTTCACGAGAATGGGGGTACTTTTTGACTACTTCACAAAAAATTTAAAAGCAATCTATCCATTATGATAAACCAGGGACACTTACTCATAGATACAGATATCTTATATTCATTATCCATGGCCTCATCTTTACTCTTGTGGCACTACATGGAGTCAACTATAGCCATGGTCCCCACCCTTTTTGCCTCACTAGAGTAGTAGAATACATGTTCATTTTTCGAAGGACCAGAGGGGTCCTGTGGCTGTGAAATGTTGGGAGAGTTACCTTACCAACTGCAGGAGTAGACCTTCTGCTCCTCACACGTCCTACTGCCCACAGCACGAGTAAAGTTGTGCTTGGACTGTGGGTAGGAGAACGTGTAAGGAGCAGAGGCACCATGTCCAGACACCACCAAGTCTTTAGTGAACAGTCCATCCTGCCACATTCTCCTCCTGTGGCCTATTCTATCTTACCCTTGCCCCGTCATTGGGCTACCATCCAGTGGGTGATCTATAGCAATGGCCTCCTTCTAGGTATGAGGAACATTTTTGGCTCTACAAGATCAACTAACATGGTTAAACCACAACTGCTCTTTAGTTACAACCTGGTTTGATGAAGAAGTAATCCAAGTCGTTTCTGCATAGTCAGCAGGATTTTAGCGAATACAATTTATTACAGAATTATAGTGTTTACTCCCTGTGGATTAGATTTATGCTCATATGAAGAAAAAAAATGCTTGCCTTTCCTATAAATTGCAGCTTTGATCTATTGAACCCATTTATGTGGCACTTAATAATGTGTACTGAACCCGCATGCTAATAATACTTCCCTCCCCTAGACGTCAGATAATGTTTATAATAGCAGATTATACAATTAGGTCTTTCTAGTTTGGCTATTACAGGTCATGGACATCCTACACCCGACTACTAATAATTCAACAATACACTGTAATCTGAATTAAATTACTTTGTACCAGTCGGCTATTATTACAGTGCAAATTACAAGGTTAGGTGAAATAATAGTATCGTTTATTTTATACTGGTTTAAGTAGTTGATGCAAAACATTATTTTGACAAATGTACAAGCAAGTAAATTGTAGAATTAGAAACATTGTGTAACTTCGGCACAGTTCTGGCGACATGAAACATTTACTGTATATAGCAGATGGTGCCCTCACACCTGAGTGAAGTTGCCCCCCCCACCTTGTTCAAATCAAACAAAATTGGTGTGAAACGTTTGTGCTACGTTTGTGCTGGTTTGTGCAGCAGAAATTTTTGTTTGTGCCGCTTTTGTTTTCAAGATATTAATGAAAGTTTCCAAAGGTCATCCGAGGTCAACCAACCCCCCCACATTGCCCAAATCAAACAAAACTGGTGGCAAACAATTCTGCTATGCTTGTGCTGGTTTGTGCTGCTCAAATATTTATTTGTGCTGCTTTTGTTTTGAATATGTGAACAAAAAATTAAAGGTCAAATGTTCAACCAGCCCCTCCCCACATTAACAGAATCAAACAAAACTGTATTTTGATCTGTATACCCCTACATGAACCTATACCTTATGTACCTTTAACTGTCCCAAAGAAGCCCTTCCAATCCTGACATAGGTTTCCCTTCATACATTGGTGTCTCTTGACCCATTAGGGCCAGTAGTCACAAAACTGAGACTATTCTGAAGGTTGCAAGTTATTGGTTATCTTCAGTACAGATGAGCAGACCCAAAGTTTTCGTTTGAGTACATCCTGGACATATTGCTGCATTGGGGGTTGGCCAATCAAAATCTGCCAATCTGGCAATATGTCCTGGTTGCGCTGGACACACCCCAACAGATTCTTCTCTAGTCTTCAGTAAAGACAAAATCTATTTATAATGGTTGAAGGATGAAAACCAATAGACCACTTATACAATGTCTTTGAAAGCCATAAACCGTAACATGTTTGTGGTCCAGTGGGTCAACACCTTCTGTGTTACCATCAATAAACAACCAGGTCCATTGGCAGCCAATCATTCCCATGCCATTGCAAAAATTGGACGTGGACCACACATCCAAACTTTATAAGAGGATCAATTAAATTAATAAAGTTTCTTTGTAACATAGTGTTCAAATTGCATAAGCCCACTTACCCCTTCATGGTGACCTTGTTTTAGTTTGACACTACGATAATAGGTGCAGCATCTTTAATGCCCTGGAGTTGGACCATTACAAAATTAACTGTTTATAGTCTTATCCCAAATTGGCTAGTGGGACTGATCGGCTCCAACTTAAGGTAAAGTCAGTTATCTAGGGGCTTATTCACACTCGGTATTGCCTTAAATGCACATTTTTTTTCGTGTTTAAGCTGCATCCTAGTACCACACTACCACTAAGTGGCTGAAATGGGTTACTAAATGTGCAATATTTGAATGAATTTTATACATCTAAAATCTGAAAGGGTTAATGTTTGTTTATGTTAAATGTATCCTCCTGAGGTTTTCACAGGCTGCTATTGGCTGGCACCATGAAAAGTCTATACATTTTTTCTCTGTTTGGGTCATTGTTTAAACACATGTTTTGGTGATCTGTCTCAGTTCTGAGACAAGTTTGCTATATTGCTGCTGATGTAGCAGAGCCCACCTGGCTCTATAGGAGATCTTTCCACTGAAATTGACCACTTATCCATACTGACATTCCTGCAAGCTAATAGTACTCATTGTCACCATTGACAGCCAAATCTACAGCATGCTAGCCTAATCAAGGAAGGAGTTATTGGGAGCCTGATGTTTGCTGCTGTCCGAAGCCTGCCATTAAAGCAACTATGAGTTGTTTAAAGATTTATACTTCACTTTGGGTTTCCGTGGCTTGCAGCTTACATCACCTAACAACTGCTGGGGGCATAGATGCCTACACCTGGAGTGACCCACAGGTACATCTCCTAAACACTCTGCCTCCCCCTCTAACTGCTTCTGACCTGCCAGCCCAGGCGGGTGCTAATGAGTCCTAATACAGAACCCAAGGCTCCTGTGACACCTGCGGCCTAGCCACCATCATAGACAGCAACTCCGGATTCAAGTTCATGCTGAACCTGCATGCTGTCATCCCAGGTAGGAAGATTTTACATCCCAGTACCGTCAAACTAAGCCCCCATGCCTATGGCCCTGGGACCCCACAATTCCTATCCCATGGCATTGCCTCCACCATGTTTGAAAGATGATGGAGAACAAAACTGTTCTCTTACCATCATTATAGTATAAGTGTCTCTTGGTTATTTACAGTATCTTGAAGAACCTTGTTCAAAAAATTGGTAGATTTAATTATTATGCATCTTTATTTTTTTTGGTCTTCTGTCATATCCATCTGTTTAACATATTTAATGGGACCTTTTCCACCACCTAGGTTCAGTCTGGAGGCAGGCAGCAGTGCTACAGTAGGGTGAAAAAAAAATTCCTTTAAAAATATATCAGAAAATCCAGAAAGTACCAGAAAGGGAAAGAAGTGGTAGATTTCAATTAAAAAAAAAAAAAAATCTAGGATAGAAGATTTTAAAGACCCTTAATGGGTTAATTCCATTTGCTTGTGTTTACTTCTCTACACTTCATTAAATAAATATTAACAGTAAACAATAAAAGCTGCAGTGTTATAATAGTTAGCGGTAGTCACTTCAGTAATTCCCGGCTGTTACTCAATGAGAGAGATAAGGTTGGTAAATATCAACAGGTTCAAGCAATTATCTGCTCGGCAGAGAGTGAAAAAGGTCAAACACTTCAGACTAAACATTATTTTACATGAAACTCAAAGTTAAATGTCAAGCAAAGTCGACCAGAACATATGTGTCCCAACTGCAATATAAATAAGGTAATCAGAAATACAAATAAGAGTAAAACAATATTGGAATTTACATCGATGTCATCAATAATTAAACTCTTAGATATAAGAATAAGAAAAAAACTTATATACAGGCAGTCCCCGGGTTACATACAAGATAGGGACTGTAGGTTTGTTCTTAAGTTGAATTTGTATGTAAGTCGAAACTGTATATTTTATAATTGTAGTTCCCGACATTTTTTTTTTTTTGTCCCAGTGACAATTGGAGTTTCAAATTTTTTTGCTGTAATAGGACCAAGAATTATCAATAAAGCTTCATTGCAGACAATTTTAAGCTGATTATTGCAATCTGGGACTATTTTAAAGCATCCAGAGAGCTTCACCAGAGGTCACAGTGGGCAGAGGGGTCCGTCTGTAACTATGGGTTGTCTGTAAATCGGGTGTCCTTAAGTAGGGGACCGCCTGTATCTGACTTCGCTCCTTTGCTGCCTGCCCTGACCTGTTGCTTCGTCTTCGACTTTGATCCTGTGCTGCCCATCCTGACCTCCTGCCTGTCCCCGACTACGAGATTGCCTGCCGATTGTGTACCTTGACCTTGGCTGCCACCTTGACCTTGTTCCACCTCCAATCCAGCACTATACACCCGAGCCCTGAACCTGAACAGAAAGTTTGGGTCCATTCATCTTTACTAAAGATCTGATAAATAAACTACTTCCTATAGAACTGCTAAATAAACAAACGAGAAAAAAATACTGGAAAATCCATAAACTTTATTAATTAATCATGGGCTGACAAAGCCAGTAATATGAAACATGTGTCGGGGAGGTGTTGTCCCCTTCTGTGGTGAGTATTCTGTCATCTCTTCCTCCTGGTGTGCTGGTGTGGGACCTTACCTTTTTGTTATGAGGCACTTTTTGCACTGGTTTCACGCTTTGTTTCCCTATCATAAGTGTATAATTGTTATATATCATATTTTTACATGTTGCGACTATTTTAGTATTTAAGGGCAGACTCACATCTTCCTACGGTTTTTATTGTTCTACCACATGTCTTATTAAATTAACGTAAATGTTTTATTGTAATTTTGATTGACTAATAAAGTTTATGTGATTTTTCTGTATTTTTTCCTCATTTAAGTATTGAATTATACTAGATGCTGTGAATTATACTAGATGCTGATGGAAATCTGTGTATTTGAGTTATCAATTGGCTTACTTAAAGGAAACAGAGGGTCCTCTGAGTTGAAGTTACTAGTGGGGACCACAATGGTCAGTATTTTTAATATTTACAAAGAAGAGTTTCAATATTTGTAGATGATACTAAGCTCTGTAAAGTAAAGAGGCAGTTCTACCATCACCATAGACAGGGAGCATCCTCTACACCTAGAGGAGAGGAGGGTCTACCATCACCATAGACAGGGGCATCCTCTACACCTAGAGGAAAGGAGGTTCTACCATCACCATAGCAGAGGGCATCCTCTACACCTAGAGGAGAGGAGGGTCTACCATCACCATAGACAGGGGCATCCTCTACACCTAGAGGAGAGGAGGTTCTACCATTACCATAGACAGGGGGCATCCTCTACACCTAGAGGAGAGGAGGTTCTACCATCACCATAGACAGGGGGCATCTTCTACACCTAGAGGAGAGGAGGTTCTACCATCACCATAGACAGGGGCATCCTCTACACCTACAGGAGAGGAGGTTCTACCATCACCATAGACAGGGGGCATCCTCTACACCTAGAGGAGAGGAGGATCTACCATCACCATAGACAGGGGGAATCCTCTACACCTAGAGGAGAGGAGGTTCTACCATCACCCTAGACAGGGGGCATCCTCTACACCTACAGGAATGTCGGTTCCACCATCACCATAGACAGGGGGCATCCTCTACACCTAGAGGAGAGGAGGATCTACCATCACCATAGACAGGGGGCATCCTCTACACCTAGAGGAGAGGAGGATCTACCATCACCATAGACAGGGGGCATCCTCTACACCTAGAGGAGAGGAGGATCTACCATCACCATAGACAGGGGGCATCCTCTACACCTAGAGGAGAGGAGGATCTACCATCACCATAGACAGGGGGCATCCTCTACACCTAGAGGAGAGGAGGATCTACCATCACCATAGACAGGGGGAATCCTCTACACCTAGAGGAGAGGAGGTTCTACCATCACCCTAGACAGGGGGCATCCTCTACACCTACAGGAATGTCGGTTCCACCATTGCCATAAACAGGGATTCTTAAATAAAATTGTAAAATCGAATAATTATAAGAAAGTTGAATACTATTATGTTTAATAAATACTACTGCTATTACAAGTAACAATTATTATAAATATTAATTATGCTAGTATTTATCTGTTTCCCTAAATGACTGCCATATCTGGTTCTATGGCATCTGTTCAAAAGCAGCTCATCAAAAGATGAAAGACATGGCTACTGCTGCTGTCAATACCAGAGGCACAGCCTAATGGAATGCCTTTTGGTCACGGACACGATACTAAATAAATAGTGCAGTGCACTGTCTCCTTGTGGGGAAAAAAGATTACAGAATATTTAAAAAATATTAAAAAAAAGTCTTTTGAAGAAAAAAAAAAATAATGCTTGATTGCTAGTGGCACTGGTCAAAAGCCAGTGACACATTGTAATAGATCATGTACAAAATCCCCATGTGCAGCCATACTGTAGTATGGCAGTATATGGCAGGACCGATGAGACAACCTAGGGTTAAAATACCCTGGGGGGGCGGTTCTAAAAAAATAGTTCAAAAAAAGGAAAAAAAGTTTAAACATGTTAGGTATTGCCACATCCCGAAATTTCCAATCTATCTAAATATTATAATGATATTACTGGCAATGAAACTTGTAATGGAAAGTAGTGCCCAAATGTCAGAAAAAACACTGTTGCCATTTTGCAACACATAAAAAAAAATTATGAAATGTGATCAAAAGGTCATACTGTCCCCAAAATGGTAGCAAACAACTGATTCGGACTGAGCGGGGAATTTAAGAATAAAATTGTGTGGTTACCAATGCACTCACATGCACCACGAAGAAGATGGTGAACTCTGGCGGACCTTGTATATAAGTCCAATTTGACATGTTAAATCCCGCGCGTTGTTCGAATCCGTCGGATCGTCCGACGACCCGCCCCCCGATTTGTGTCGAGTGAAAGGGTCGCCGATGCGCCAAAATCTGATTGCGTGCGACACAATCCCCAGCACGATCCCCAAAAATGTCGGACAAGCTGAAATATGGCCGCGGGACCTTAGTAAATGAGCCCTTTTATGTTATTTAGGTTGAACGATGAATGCAGAAATTTTATATTAGAAAAAACCTATATTTGCGTTCTTTTTTAAATATACTGTAAATAAAAGGTTAATAAAACATTAATCGGTAGGATATTTGAAACCCAAAATTGTGCTATAAAAAAACTTCAATCTGTCTCACAAAAGCAAGACCCCATACACCTATAGTGATAATAAAATGGAAAGGTTATAACTTATAGAAGGCATTGACAAAAACACAGACAAGTTACTTGGTCATTAAAGCGTAAAACTGATTTGGTACATAAATAAAGCTAACGTTAAACAATAATAAAAGTGAAAACATTGGAATGGAGTAACTGGAACACATTCACAATAATTAAAATATTGCATAATAAAATAAAAGAAGAAGAAACTATAAAATAAGAATAATTTTTTTTTTATAAAAAATAAAAATAAAATTACTGCTTGAAATAGTTTTAGAAATAATTAATTAATAATTAATAATACTTAATTAAAACTACAGATAAAACTACTTTTAATGTATTATAAATAATAACAACAATAAAGCAAACAATAAAAAATCAATATTGAAATAAAATACAAATATATTTCCAACAACTAAAATATAAAATTACCAAATATAATTAAAAAAAATAAATGTAAAATCCCTTAATATGTTTTATAAGTAATAATAACATTTTTGTATTATTGAACTATAGATCATGGGATTAATTGGGTTTCACTTTTTACTATAACGTCCTGGTGCTGCGGTGGGGGGGGGGGGAGGGGTATATGGAGAGAGCCCGCAGGCTGTGCTCTCTCCATATACGGCGGGTGTATAATACACCCGCCTGTTACTGCAGCGATTGGTGCTTTTTGTTACAAATGTCTCAAATTAACCTGGACACAAGCCATGAGAGGGTGATATATACAGGAGCGGACGATACTCTTTATTTTGGATTTGAGGCCATGCCCTGCATTTTTAAGCTCTGTAGCCACACCCCAGGTAGATGATTACATATGAGGGTGCATATTCAGTTTTACATGTTTTACATTTGGTTGGTTGAAAGCGTTTCTCTTCATTGTTGGAAGTGTAAGCATCTATGTTAACATTTCCACAGCTACTTACACTTCCAGCCATAAAGAAAAACATGCCACATGCATGGGAACATTTAAAAATGCAATGTAAATGCAATGGGGCACATTTTAGGCGTTTTGTCGCTTTGCGCTGCACTTTTTTAGGACTGTACCCTATCTTCAATGGGAAAATGGCACAGGTATTTAACCCCTTAAGGACCAGGCCCTTTTTCGTTTTTGCGTCTTTATTTTTCACACCCCACCTTCAAAAATCTATAACTTTTTTATTTTTCCATGTAGAGAGCTGTGTGATGGCTTGTTTTCTGCGTAACAAATTGCACTTCATAGTGATGGCATTTAATTGTCTATGCCATATACTGGGAAGCTGGAAAAAAATTCTGAATGCAGTGAAAATGGTGAAAAAACGCATTTGCGCCGTTTTCTTGCGGGCGTAGATGTTACGTCTTTCACTGTGCGCTCCAAATGACATGTCTAATTTATTCATTGGGTCAATACGATCACATGGATACCAAATTTGTATAGGTTGTATAATGTTTTCATACATTTACAAAAATTAAAACCTCCTGTGCAAAAAAAAAATTCTTCATTTTGCCGTCTTCTTGCGCTAATAACTTTTTCATACTTTGGTGTATGGAGCTGTGGGTGGTGTCATTTTTTGCGACTTTTGATGACGTTTTTAATGCTTTTATTTTTAGAATTGTACGACCTTTTGATCACTTTTTATTGATTTTTTTATATTTTTCAAAATGGCAAAAAAATTTCATTTCGACTTTGGGCACTATTTTCCGTTACGGGGTTAAACGCAGTAAAAAAACATTCTTATATTTTGATAGATCGGGCATTTTCGGACACGCTGATACCTAATGTGTTTATGATTTTTACTGTTTACTTATATTTATATCAGTTCTAGGGAAAGGGGGGTGATTTGAATTTTTAGGTTTTTTTAATATAATTTTTTATTTTTAATTTTTTTTTATAAAAATTTTTTACTATTTTTCAGACTCCCTAGGGTACTTTAACCCTAGGTTGTCTGATTGATCCTACCATATACTGCCATACTACAGTATGGCAGTATATAGGGATTTTGCACACCATCTATTACAATGTGCAGATCGCACATTGTAATAGATGGCCTAAAACATGATAGCCTCGGATCACTGTGTGATCCGAGGCTGTCATGGCAACGGATCGCCGCTCCCCGATGACGTCACGGGGAGCGGCGATCGGAGCCAAGATGGCGGCGCCCACGCGCCGCCGGCTCGTTAATGCCGCCGGCAGCTTTGCCGGCGGCAATGAAAGGGTTAACACCCGCGATCGGTACAAGCACCGATCGCGGGTGTTAGCGACGGGTGCTTGCTTCATTGTGAAGCAAGCACCCGGCGTGTATGAAGAGGGCTCAGCCCGTGAACCCTCTTCATACTACCCCATGCGCAATAAAACGTACAGGTACGTCTTATTGCGCTATGGGGTTAAGTAGTGTGTGTGTGTTGCAACTGTGTAGCAAAACTATTTGTATTTGGCGTAGCTGCCCTGGCTTCCATGCAACACAATTTAGGGGGCGTGGCCGCCGGACGATCTGACTGATTCGGACTGAGCGCAGGATTTAACTATCAAAATGTGTCGCAAGCCCAAGCACTTACATGCACCAGGAAGATGGTGAACTCTGTCGGACCTGACCGGGGAAGTGACATTTGCCAGGCACACGATCTTTGTGAATCGCGACACAGTGCATTGGAGTCGGACTGTGAACTCCGATGACGGGGTAAGTTAATGTGCCCCAATGTGTGACCGTACCCAACTAATTCCAATTTACATGCTAAAACAGGTCCGAGAAAAAAATAATCCTTCCTCTGCACCTGCTCTGGACCAGGTGCCGATTTGTGCCTAAAAGTCACAAAAGTAAACAAAATAAGTGATACGTAAGTAAAAGTTGCAGGGAACATCTGCGAAATAAAGATACACAAGGCACTGCACAAGGTGCAGATAAAGACAGCAAAAGTCGATGTGAAAAGTCGCAAAAATCACAAAAAGTTCAAAAATGAAAGACAAAAACAAGCAAAAATTAAGATTCACGTCCCCCAATGAATGGATGCATTTGAATGATTAAGACTTTATGAGAAGCTATGTAATAAAAATCTGAAAAAAAGGCCCAATATGCAGTTATGGGCCCTCTGGTAAAATGTATAATTTTTTTCTTCATTTATTCATTCTCAGGAATTTTTTTGGTTCTTACAGTATCTATAATGTCCTATTTGAACCTGCTGAAAGCTTCTAAGTAAGAGAGTAAGATATTTGTATCTCATCTACTTTCTGTGTGCAGTGTATGGGAGACATCATAGGATCTGGTCTCCAGTCACCAGCTCTCTGACAACTAAGAGATAGAACCTAAAGATGGAAAAACTGCTAAAAATGAAGAATCCAATCATCTAATGACCCTGAATCTTGTTACCTCTCATTTATACACATTCTTCCCCTAATTTATGCAACATTTGCTCAAAAGGGTGTCTTCGGTCTATCGTTAGATGTGAGACTACTTCAATAAAATTAAAAAAAAAAAAATCTCTATTCTAAAATTAATTACAGAAGCTCGTCCTGAAAACAAGCTGCTATTCAGAGGTGGATGTTCACTTTAGGTTTAATGTAAATTTACAATCGCTCCATTATTAACAGTGTAGAACATAATTGGTAGCGACCTTGAATAGGTCTGAATCATCTCCGAGAGTGGAATTACTGAAGCGGTAACTGTGTGAAATAAAGAGCGGAGAAGGAGCTCCTGAGATGTCACAGGCAGGTCGCCGTCTCCCAAATGTCAAGTGTTACCGAAATTAGAAGCATCCTTACCGAAATTGTCATGTTTAGTCACTGCATTTCTTGGAAAGATTTTTTCATCGGCCTTTGGAAGAAGCAGTTATTATTAAATCTTCATGATTTAGAAAATTATAATTATAGTTACAAAGTTTATACTGAAAAAAGACATATGTCCATCATGTTCAACCAAGGAAGGGTTGGAATAATATTCTATAATAAAATTTTGTTACAAGATTTTGCTCTTAAGGGGACAAAAACGACTATAAGGCGCACAAAAAATCAGTTAATTTTCTCAGATATCAAAGATGCGCCTTATATTCCAGTGCGCCCTATATATGAACCGTACTTACCGACAACAGCTGCCTTGAACTGTGCACAGGTCTGCCACCTGCTGGTCATTCATCCTTATAATCAGGTGCGCCTTATAATCGGGTGCGCCTTATTGTTCCGAAAAATATGGTATGATAAATGGGGTTGTTAAGAGGGTATTGTAGTTATGAGGTATGTCAAGTCGTATCTTAGTCACAGCATAATGGATAATTTGCCGATTGCTGGGTCTAATTTTTGGGGAATACCAGTACAAATCGGTTGTTGCGACCCAGAACTTAACAGCGTTATTAAAATATTATTTGACACAAGTTCTTAAAATGTAGCTGACACTAATTTCTTCCAATAGGTGTTTGCTTTTGAGCCCTGGGAACCCTGGCCTTCTGACCAGCTCTGACCAGCTTAGGTCCTTGTTGAGCCATAATATTACAGGCGGTCCCCGGGTTACATACAAGATAGGTTCCGTAGGTTTGTTCTTAAGTTGAATTTGTATGTAAGTCGAAACTGTATATGTTATAATTGTAGTTCCAGACAATTTTTTTTTTGCCCCAATGAAAATTTTTGCTTAATGGGTCTAAGGATTATCAATAAAGCTTCATTACAGACACCTTACAGCTGATCATTGCAGACTGGGACTATAGTAAAGTATCCAGAGAGCTTCACCAGACGTCACAGTGAGCAGAGGGGTCCATCTTTAACTGGGGGTCGTCTGTAAGTCAGGTGTTCTTAATTAGGGGACCGCCTGTATCAAAGTATGGTTATGATGTTGTATTCTGAATATCTGTATAAATAACAGTAAGTGTACTCTACCATTCACCTATCATGCAGCAACTAGGGACCCTCCTACCGGCTCACCCTCTAGCGGCCCACCGGGAGAGTCACCTGTGGGACAGTCTGAGCTTATTTGGTACCTTGACTGATCAGGAGAACAGAGGTTTATCTTTGCCTTGCATGCTTTTTCACTAATTTAAGACAAAAGAATTAGGGATTACCAAAGACATTACTCATTGTCCACCCCTTCGGGTCCTGACTAGGTATAATACAAAACGAATACTCAACAGTAGAGTTCCTTCGAAAGTCTTCCAGCTTTGTATATCAAATCAGTGAGGGTCTAAAACTGGAACAAAACTGGGTTAGGTGTGATGCTGTTGTTGGAAGATAGCAGCCATGTTTTCTAAGCCCAGGCCAACCCCTTTAAGGTTTACTGTAAGTAAAATTGACTTCTGAAGGAGGTCTAGAAAAAGGCTTTTTACTGGGAGGCTCTATATGTTTCCGATAGTAATAAGTAATCATCATGCTTGGACGACTTCAGAAGGCTCCACACGGAGGAGCCATTTGATTACTTTATTTCATAGATGCTGTGGTCTTCAGATGCTGTGGTCTTATTAGTTCATGGAATCTGAAGGGTTAATTATTTGTGATCTGAGTACTCACAAAGCTGGACTAAGAGGCTGTTTTTAGGGTTTTCTGTTCTTTGCACAATTTTGAAAACTTTTACAGCACCCTTTTAAGGCCCAAAATATATTTAATGAAAAAAGGTTCGTAAAATAATAATAAAAAAAAAATAAGGGGGGTAATAATCAGGTAATTGGCACATACTTGGTAGAGAAGGCTATAACCATTAAAGGGACCCCATAAAAATACAGAACTTGTTTCTTCTGAATATACAACCTTTTCCAATGACGCGGCGTCTCCGGGGTGTTGTTCCCTCCTAATGTTTATTGCCCATTTAATAATAATCACATTTTTTGTATATTATTTGAAATGTCATAAAGCAGATCTGGAGAGTGACCTTTGGTTGCTGTCGAGGTTCATGAAAAGAGCGACTCTAAATATGTCTTCATAAAATATTGTCCGATGTGTAATGACATTCATGTCTCTTATCTAACCCGAAACAGAGATCCCCCTCCCCCTGCTGACATCTGCTTCATACATTCACAATTTGTTTGGTTTTTTTTCTATGTAAGATTAATAATGATAAGTCACAATGTAACGTGCAAAACAAATATGTGCACAGAAAAACGGAACGGAAATTACCGCAAATATGTGACGTGACTTTAAATTATTGAGAATAAAAATATTTTTGACCTTCGTTTGACCAAAAATGGTGCATTCTGCCGGAGCAGTGCATTAAGAACCTGCACCAGTTTTTATGACTGTGGCGCCCCCTGCACACTACACACGAAAACTGCATATAGTATAGACTGCACTGGTTTTGATAAATGCAAGCCAGTGTGTATTTTATCACATAAAAAGTAAGATTCTATTGTTACCACTATACAGTACGGGGCACAGTACTAAGTACACCAGCGTTTGACGCAGCCCCTGCCCCGGGCATGTGACGGATCTATCAGGCAGCACCGGATTCATGATTAATCCCGGAGGGCGGTAGAGTGCTGGCGCGCTGCACTATTGCAGCACTTCTACGCCAGGTGTGACCTGCACAGGCGCAAGCTATAGCCCACTGCATGAACCAGCAACACCCACTGCCCCACTCAATGGGTGTAGAGCAGTGGTGGCGAACCTATGGCACGGGTGCCAGAGGTGGCACTCAGAGCTCTTTCTGTTGGCATTCAGGCCATTGTCCCAATTTCACCAAACAGGACCAAATCCACCAAATCTTCCTGCAGTCCCAAGCAACTTAAAAGATACTGCTCACAGAGCTATTTTAAAGCAACATTTCATTGGCTGTTTGAACTGCGGGAAAAGTAGGAAGGTCAGTGGACAGAATTGCATTGTCTTTGGAGGTCCTCCTGCTGGACCCACCATTCTTCCTCAAGAGAAGCTACGATGATGGTCTGAACTTATTTGCCCACCTTCTTTCAACTCTATTAGTGGCCTTAGAAGAGCCAATACCATTGAATGTTGGTGAAGAACAGGTAACAATAAGTTACTGCTTGAAATGTCATGTTGGCACTTCACGGTAAATAAGTGGATTTTGGTTGTAGTTTGGGCACTCGGTCTCTAAAAGGTTCGCCATCACTGGTGTAGAGGGTGGAGATGTTACAGTTCCCGGCTCTGCATTGGGAAAGGCAACTATATCCCAGCTTGTAGGCCTGTTTTCAGGCATGAAAGCCATGATAAATGTTGCTTATGGTGTATAGCTTATAGCTAGTACTTGCGATTATTTTTAACAATCCACCAATGGGGCATAGTGGGGTGCGAAGGGGGGCCTGACTGGCCAGGGGGAGGGGCCAGTGTTCCTGTCCCGCGCCTGCGCACTCATATGTTAAAATTTTCAGGCTGCGTTATTTCTAAACCAGATAAACGCTGCGCTGGACCCCGCCGGATACATCAAGAGGCCGGAGCAGTGCCGTATGATAAAAAAAAAAACCCATAGTATTGGGAGAGCTGGAGCAGAAACCCAAGAGGTTAAAAATTATGTGGATAAGTAAGAGCTGAAACCTTTGAACAAAAGCCTTTATATAACTTACAGGTAGGAGGTCAAAATGTTCTTCAACATCCGTCTAGCCAGGAAAGCTCTTGTGTGCATCCTCAGCTGTATCTTATGTTTTCTATTGTTATTTAGCCTTGTGTTTTGCCCTTTGCACTTTATGAATTTCGCTTATTTGTCACTTTTCTCCTTGATGTAAGTATTTTCTATAAGACTTTATATTGCCTATTTATCATATGAATTAAATGTGTATTTCCAGTCCTGATCCATGTTCTTATATTATCTCTTGTACAGTGGTGGTGGCTTTTGTGTCATTACATATGGATTTGTGTTTTTATGTACTATACTTAGTGAACAATAATAATAATAATAATTATAATAATTCCTTTTATTATATAGCGTACACAGATTACGCAGCGCTGCACAGAACTAGCCAGATCGGTCTAGTAGATTGATAAAATAAATGAATGTAAATTAATTATTATTAAATAGTAAAAAAATATATATTTTCCATATACTGTACATCCATAAAAAGGTTTGTCTGTAGAAGTAAGGATGATGACTGGTTCAATCAGCAGCATTTTTATTTATTAAATTATTTTTTTCGGTTCCCTTATAAAGAATAGCTGGACCATTATACAAGCTCTTATACCTCTTGTGAGTCCAAGTAGTGGTGATCTATGATCACACATTTAAACAGACCTGCTCCACTCCTGGTGCGTGAACCTCCAGGAACGCCTTTCTTCTCTCTCGAATACAATAAAATAGTAAGGATGAGGTTCACACTCTTGCTTGCTTGTATTAGAAAACTTGAACTTTATTCGTGCATGGAAACAGCGATTACAAAGAGGGCCTCTTGTGTCGACTCATCCTCATAGACTGTAAGTTCTTGTGTCACCCCCTCATCCTCATAGACTGTAAGCTCTTGTGTCCCCCTTTTCCTTATAGACTGCAAGCTCTTGTGTCACTCCCTTATCCTCATAGACTGTAAGCTCTTGTGTCCCTCTTTTCCTTATAGACTGTAAGCTCTTGTGTCACCTCTTCCTCATAGACTGTAAGCTCTTGTGTCACCCCCTCATCCTCATAGACTGTAAGCTCTTGTGTTAACCCTCATCCTCATATACTGTAAGTTCTTGTGTCACCCCCTCATCCTCATAAACTGTAAGCTCTTGTGTCACCCCCTCATCCTCATAGACTGTAAGCTCCTGTGTCCCCCTTTTTCTTATAGACTGCAAGCTCTTGTGTCACCCCCTCATCCTCATAGACTGTAAGCTCTTGTGTCACCCCTCGTCCTCATAGACTGTAAGCTCTTGTGTCACCCCCTCATCCTCATAGACTGTAAGCTCTTGTGTCACCCCCTCATCCTCATAGACTGTAAGCTCTTGTGTCACCCCTCATCCTCATAGACTGTAAGCTCTTGTGTCACCCCCTCATCCTCATAGACTGTAAGCTCTTGTGTCACCCCCTCATCCTCATAGACTGTAAGCTCTTGTGTCACCCCCTCATCCTCATAGACTGTAAAGCTCTTGTGTCACCCCCTCATCCTCATAGAATGTAAGCTCTTGTGTCCCCCTTTTCCTTATAGACTGTAAGCTCTTGTGTCCCCCTTTTCCTTATAGACAGCAAGCTCTTGTGTCACCCCTCATCCTCTTAGACTGTAAGCTCTTGTGTCACCCCCTCATCCTCATAGACTGTAAGCTCTTGTGTCACCCCCTCATCCTATAAGACTGTAAGCTCTTGTGTCACCCCCTCATCCTCATAGACTGTAAGCTCTTGTGTCACCCCCTCATCCTCATAGACTGTAAGCTCTTGTGTCACCCCCTCATCCTCATAGACTGTAAAGCTCTTGTGTCACCCCCTCATCCTCATAGAATGTAAGCTCTTGTGTCCCCCTTTTCCTTATAGACTGTAAGCTCTTGTGTCCCCCTTTTCCTTATAGACAGCAAGCTCTTGTGTCACCCCCCATCCTCTTAGACTGTAAGCTCTTGTGTCACCCCCTCATCCTCATAGACTGTAAGCTCTTGTGTCACCCCCTCATCCTATAAGACTGTAAGCTCTTGTGTCACCCCCTCATCCTCATAGACTGTAAGCTCTTGTGTCACCCCCTCATACTCATAGACTGTAAGCTCTTGTGTCACCCCCTCATCCTCATCGGTACATCTTATGGAAGATGTCCTTTAAAATGGTCCTATTGAAATGGTGCTTTTGTAGACGTTTACGTCGCACCCGTGAATGGAGTGGAAGAATGGGTGGGATCTTATGGAAAATGTTAGCAGTCATCGGTCATATGGAGATTTGCATAGGAGCTGCAAAAATACTGATACCATATAAATACAGTTGGCTGTGGAGTAATATGGCTAGGATTTTTCACAAGCTAACACTCTACAAATTCTCATTATCGCGCTATTATCTCCCTCTTCTGCTACTCACCGTCTTCATGAAATTGATGGCATAAGGAAATGTCCTTCTTCTGTGATCAACTGTCAAATCTTCACCATAAAACGGCTATTTACCTGAGCATCATCAATAATCCAACACCCGTAGGAACATCAGACAAGAAATAAAATACAATAAAAATAAAATAAAGAAAACCTTTTTAACATAAAATCATGATTTGGAAAGAGAAACATCTGGACCGCACACACCCATACGTTATACAATGACTTATTGCTACATTTACAAAACAAACTCAAGGGTCTTAGTTTGATCAAATTGTGTAAGCCACTATGCTCTTCCCTGTGACCTCATTAGAACGGGTTGCTACACTATAGGGTGTGACATCACATGTAGTCCACCACCTCCGCAACCGACCACCATTGGGAACTAAGTCCCAGCAATCTCCCGGTAATCATACTAGCAGGCTAAGCCCCCATGACTCTAGTCACTGGATACTTACCAAACTAATGGTGACAATCAGGACTAGCAGGTTATCGTTATGGTACCACATCAGTAAATTTAAGGTTTGGTAAGAAAGAATAAAGATAGTAATGAGATTTAATGTGAACTGAAGGCTCCTCATATAGGACCCTCTATGGTAGATCCATTAAAAAGCATAAAGATATACAGAAGTGCAGTGGGCTTCCTCTGCCCTACTTTTAAGAGCAGACATCTGTCTCTGCCTATTTGCAGGCCCTGCTCTAAACAGCAGGCAGTAATTGGACAACGGTCCCTACCCTGGATACTGCACAGTATAGAAAAACAGCCAAAATACAAATTGCGAATTCTAAAAAACCAAGATAGTTGCAAGGTACAAAATCATGAAGCTGGAGAGTAGTCAAGATTCAGACAAAAGGTCATTATCACAACAAAGTCACAGCAGAATATGTCAAACTATCGGAGGGGCCAAAAAGACAAAGGCAATAACTGGTATATATGGTACTAGGTATAAAAGAAGAGAACTGATCTGAGAACCAAACAAAAACCAAGGAACAAAGAATAAATTCAGAAAGTATTTTCTTATTTTTTTCCTCCAAGCATTTATAGAATAATCTTTAAAAAAAAATATTGAAGCAGACATTGTGAAGTCGTCATCATCCATAATTGATCATTAGTATAAAACAGTCTGAACTTCTATCACCTAATCATCAGATACAAATTTCTCATAGCCTTAAAGATCAGAACTCACCAGTCAGAGCCCGTAATGAAATGCCTCATGTTGGATTCTTTATAAAATGTCATAACAATAATTGGATGTAAATGTCACAAAGTAATAATATTATAAAGTTATCATTGTCATGGCACCATACAGTAAATTGTAGAACTCTTAACTTATGTGATCTTTAAAGGTAGTGAAAAATGACTGAATGGATGATGAAAATTAGGCGCACAAACAATGCATAATCTTACACAATGAAACTTTGCAGTGAAAATAGGAGATTTGGAAATGTAAACAGCCTTTAAATCCAGGTGACAATTTTTTACGTGCTCAGCGACTTAATTGTTTTGGTATTCGAGGTGTAACACATTCCCCACATTTACATATAGATATGTTATTGACAAAAGCTACACTAATTTTGATTTGTCAAGGTGCAATAAGTCAATATTGAAAAGTATAGCTTGTCCCACAAAAAACAAGTCCCCACGCGGCTCTGTCGAAAAGGAATGTTTTTAAAAAATCTTTTTGTGTATGCATTTGTCATGAATTGTAGTTGTTGGAAAGCTCTTTATAATTCCGAAAAGGTTGCAAAATTGCTGGGGTCTTGTCCCATTGTTCTCTGAAAGAGTTACTAAAAACTTACTAATAGGTTATTTAATGCAACTTACCTCTCTTAAAAATGCATCCCACAACACAAAAAAACAAGGTCTCACTACAGGTTGGGGCAAAAAAATAATAAATCAATGCATCGCAGAGGACCGAAGAGATGCTGTGGCACCCACCCACTGATGTTTTCTTTAAAATTCATATATGACTCCTGTAACATTTTTTTTAGTATTGGCTTTTAGTATTTAGTATTATCCTATTTTATCCACCGGAGAAGGAGTAACTTTCTAATTGCGAACTATCTGGCAACCATGGTGCTGTCCTTTCAGGGCCAGCGCCAGCACTGGGCATGCCTGGGCATGTGTCGGGGCCCAGAGCTGCTGGGGGGGCCACATAAGGTTGAACATATGGAATCCATGGGGGTGATGGGGGCTGTATTTAATTAATATATAGGGTGTGAGGGGGGCTTATGTAAAATAACCATGAGGGGGCTGTTTGGGATTATAAATTAGGGAATATTTTAGGGAACAGGAGACTGTTTTAGTTTCTGTATTTTGATGTTGCCACGTGAGTTCACTGCAAAGGGGCCCACTGAAGCTCTGTCACCCAGGGGCCTACTAACACCTGGAGCTGACCCTGTGTCCTATACAGTCTTGGACTTTTAAGAATGGCTCCTTCTGCAAACTTACCTAGAGGTCCAATAGAATTCAGTGTTGCACATGATAAAATTTGTCAAGCTCTTTGCTGATTTCTGTTGTTCCACTTGTTGACAGAAACCAGATGGAGCACATGTGTAGAACCTGGGAGCAGAGTGGATATGCACACAATGCGATCTCCCTCCGAGAAGACAGGAGAGAGACAGAACAGGGAAGAAAAGACAGGAGCGCTCTCCTGGTGTATTACCAAAGGTAATCAGATAAAAACAAAATGTTTGTCCATATGGACTCTAACCTATTCGGTGATAAATAACAGAATGTAATCCTTATGGTCCTGTGTATCCTGGCAGCTCGATTTTGGATTATAGCCCGTCCTCCGTGTTCCAGGGTCACCGGGGATGGTATTTCAATTGTAGAGAGCAACCTGATATTTCCACAATCACACGGATCCGAGCGCTCAAGGATAATCCGGACTCCCAATATATTTTACTATCATCGGATATTTATTGTTAAAATAATATACATAAAATGCTCTGGTGCAACGCGTTTCGGTCCGGTACCCGGACCTTCTTCAGGCAGTATATATATGAATTAACATGATCTTCTATTACATATATAGCAAGATACCGGAACTAAGGACTGTCGGTATCTGCATATACTTCCGGTTCAAAGTTTAACCGGGGCCGGTAAAAGACATAAATACGTACTTTACAATAAAAACTCATAATATGTTATATATATAATAAACGTTATGAACATTAGATCTCCATGTGTTGATAAAATAAGTTAATTAGGTTAAAATTTTAATTCAATGTGTGACGGATGGAATCATAATCCTATACAGCGCCCTACTCTTACTTAATAGTGGGCTGGTTGTTCGAAATGGGTATTAAGAAATAGTCTGATTTTCCTTAAGAGCCTGCTATTGGTATGTAGGTGACCTAAAAGAATGGTTTATTCAAGTTGATTCCGGCTTTGGAAGTATGGGCCATTCCTTAGCCTGTAGTCATGGTGATAGGCAACGCTCTGTGTCTATCCGTGAGTTCATATCAGCTACGGAAGCCTAGAGTGTCCAAAAAGCCACTCACGGCATCCGAGATGGTGCTATCATATTAAACTGGTGGACAGGTCGTAGAGGTTCCCCGGAACTCCGCGGATGGACAATAATACATTGAAGTAAGTATATTTTCTCTGTGATGGTGATGTAAACCATATTGAGTTATTAAACCGATTCGATCACCTCATTTAGACCCAGAGGATGAAGGGTGCTGAGCTTAAAAATCCAATAGGATTCTCTCCTATTTAGGGTTTTTACTCTATTCTTAACGTCGATCGAAATTTGTTCAATCGGGGTTACTGTAATGGTTCCGAAATTTTTCTCGTGTTCTAGGAGAAAATGTTTCGATAGGCTGTGTTTTAGGTACCCTGTTTTTGTTTTATGTCTATGGCCGTTCATCCGGACTCTGAGTGTCTGAACGGTACCCCCCACATACTGTAGACCACAATATGTATGTGTATGTGGTCTACAGTATGTGGGGCGTACCGTTCAGACACTCAGAGTCCGGATGAACGGCCATAGACATAAAACAAAAACAGGGTACCTAAAACACAGCCTATCGAAACATTTACTCCTAGAACACGAGAAAAATTTCGGAACCATTACAGTAACCCCGATTGAACAAATTTCGATCGACGTTAAGAATAGAGTAAAAACCCTAAATAGGAGAGAATCCTATTGGATTTTTAAGCTCAGCACCCTTCATCCTCTGGGTCTAAATGAGGTGATCGAATCGGTTTAATAACTCAATATGGGTTTACATCACCATCACAGAGAAAATATACTTACTTCGGTGTATTATTGTCCATCCGCGGAGTTCCTGGGAACCTCTACGACCTGTCCACCAGTTTAATATGATAGCACCATCTCGGATGCCGTGAGTGGCTTTTTGGCCACTCTAGGCTTCCGTAGCTGATATGAACTCACGGACAGACACAGTGCGTTGCCTATCACCATGACTACAGGCTAAGGAATGGCTCATACTTCCAAAGCCGGAATCAACTCGAATAAACCATTCTTTTAGGTCACATCCCTACCAATATCAGGCTCTTAAGGAAAATCAGACTATTTCTTAATACCCATTTCGAACAACCAGCCCACTATTAAGTAAGAGTAGGGCGCTGTATAGGATTATGATTCCATCCGTCACACATTGAATTAAAATTTTAACCTAATTAACTTATTTTATCAACACATGGAGATCTAATGTTCATAACATTTATTATATATATAACATATTATGAGTTTTTATTGTAAAGTACGTATTTATGTCTTTTACCGGCCCCGGTTAAACTTTGAACCGGAAGTATATGCAGATACCGACAGTCCTTAGTTCCGGTATCTTGCTATATATGTAATAGAAGATCATGTTAATTCATATATACTGCCTGAAGAAGGTTCGGGTACCGGACTGAAACGCGTCGCAACAGAGCATTTTATGTATATTATTTTAACAATAAATATCCGATGATAGTAAAATATATTGGGAGTCCCGATTATCCTTGAGCGCTTGGATCCGCGTGATTGTGGAAACATCAGGTTGCTCTCTACAATCCAGATGGACACAGAGTGTGAATCGGTTGTGGCCTCTTTGACTCCTGCACTCCCCTCCCTTCTCCCTACATCATTTGTAAGTTTTTTGGCCAATGAAATAGAAGAAGGCCAATTAAGTTTTTTTGTGTTTGCCACAATTTTTCTTGTCTGCCATTGAGCCGATCCCGTAAATAGCTAGTACTATAGATGAAAAGTATTCAGCTCCTGGTGATAAGTATTCGGCCCCCGGTGATAAGTATTCAGCCCCTTTGCTCAGTATTGAGTAGAAGCAGCTTTGGTGCAGCCAGGACTCTTCTTGGGAAGATGCCATAAGTTTTTTTTTACACCCAGATTTGGGGATCCTCTGCCTCTTCCTTGCAGATCCCAGAGCGCAGAGCCATTGTCTCATACCGGTCTGTCTCACTTGTGTTTGCCACAATTTTTCTTGTCTGCCATTGAGCCGATCCCGTAAATAGCTAGTACTATAGATGCCATTAGTGGCTCACTGTGCCGATAGCAGGGAGGTGTTTGCCTCTCTGTCCCCACATTAAACTTTTATTCCTTCACATTAGGCCAGTTGCAGACGGGCGAGTTTGCTCCAAGAAAAACTCTTCATGTACCAGCGGGATTAACCGGACAAAACCTTGTATTACGGGACTGAACTCTTCATGTCAGTTTAATCCAGTGATATGAGGTTTGAAAAACTGAAATATCACATAGTGATAACTATTCGGCCCCCGGTGATAAGTATTCGTCCCCCAATGATAAGTATTCGTCCCCCAATGATAAGTATTCGCCCCTGGTGATAAGTATTCTGCCCCTGGTGATAAGTATTCGGCCCCTGGTGATAAGTATTCAGCCCCCGGTGACAAGTATTCAGCCCCCGGTGATAAGTATTAGCCCCCGGTGATAAGTATTCAGCTCCTGGTGATAAGTATTCAGCCCCCGGTGATAAGTACTTGGCCCCTGGTGATAAGTATTTGGTCCCTGGGGATAAGTATTCAGCCCCTGGTCATAAGTATTTGGTCCCTGGGGATAAGTATTCAGCCCCCGGTGATAAGTATTCAGCCCCTGGTGATAAATATTCTGCCCCCAGTGATAAGTATTCAGCCCCCGGTGATAAGTTTTCAGCCCCTGGTGATAAGTTTTCAGCCCCTGGTGATAAGTATTCAGCCCCTGGTGATAAGTATTCAGCCCCCGGTGATAAGTATTCAGCCCCCGGTGATGAGTATTCAGCCCCTGGTGATAAGTATTCAGCCCCTGGTGATAAGTATTCAGCCCCTGGTGATAAGTATTCAGCCCCTGGTGATAAGTATTCTGCTACCGGTGAAAAGTATTCAGCTCCTGGTGATAAGTATTCGGCCCCCGGTGATAAGTATTCAGCCCCTTTGCTCAGTATTGAGTAGAAGCAGCTTTGGTGCAGCCAGGACTCTTCTTGGGAAGATGCCATAAGTTTTTTTTTACACCCAGATTTGGGGATCCTCTGCCTCTTCCTTGCAGATCCCAGTGCGCAGAGCCGTTGTCTCATACCGGTCTGTCTCACTTGCTTTGATATAATTATTATTCAGTGATTCATCTTAACTTTACTTTTGAACAATACAAGTTTGGTTTATTTTTCCCGATCCGTTGAGATATCATCTAACAAAGCGTCTAATGATGAGCACATTCATCTACAATGGGCCACACCGCAACATGATATCTGAACTATTCATTTGTGAAAAGACAGTATTTTCATTTCTACCTGGGAGACATATCTGTGTCTTCAAACAGCGCGGCCTTGGCAGCGCTGACAAATAATAAAACGCTGGGATACAGAGATATCTGATGGTAACATTTGTCATAATGAATCTGTGTTTGAATATAAGAACAGAGACAGAGGCGACAGAAATGTCATCCAATAACTTGCTAATTCATTCCTGGGGACCAGAAGGCATCCCCGGGATACTGGAGATGTGTCACTGGATTATTATTTGCTTATGGTACATAATATAGTAATGACCAAGGAGTGGAAAACTGAGAATGAACCTAAAATATTCAGATCAGGGATGGAGAAGAAGAGTAGATGCTCCTGCATAGAAACCAATGGTATAACATAACTCTATCAGTGATTTCTTAGACTCAATGGGGGTTATTTATCATTAGGCGGCTCCTTGGGACAGTTCTATGCCTATTTTTGCAGTGCCGCTGCCCATCAGATTCATTAAAGTGGCTTTGGCCCTTTAAAAAATGGTCTTATGGTCTTTGTTTTTCAAAAAGTCCCAAAAAAGTCTCAAAACACAGAAAAAGTCTCAGCACATGGACCCACAGGGGATTGTCGAGACTATGAGACTTTTTGCAAATGTCCATCT
This sequence comes from Engystomops pustulosus, assembly GCF_040894005.1. Taxonomy (NCBI): domain Eukaryota; kingdom Metazoa; phylum Chordata; class Amphibia; order Anura; family Leptodactylidae; genus Engystomops; species Engystomops pustulosus. Next base: position 206,536,334 of record NC_092413.1, on the reverse strand, counting down.
GGCTTTGCACAGCGTTGTACCAGCAGTAGTTCTTTGTCTACACCCGATTAATAAAGAGGTGGAAATAGTCCGGTGAGACTTTTTAGCAGTGAAAAGTCTCAAAAAAACCTTAATACGACTACTGAGTTGCATTAAGGAAAAACAATGATAAATAACCTCCCTAATCTCAATCTCATACCTGCAATCCAAGGGTTCATGAACATTTGTACAAGGGCAGTACAGCAGACCAGATTATATTATGACTACTTTGGGTGGCCGTCTGAGGCGGATGGTTCAAGGTTATCCAGTCATGCTATAATCAGCAAAGTAGAAAAATATACCTACGAGCCACTTACTGAAGATACTGAAGACGATAATATCTTTTCCATATATTTTACAAATATATGTAAACTTATAGCACTAGGAGAGTCTTTTCACACTGAATTCTATGCATTCAAAGAGCTCTTAAGCCCCTCCCTTCTGCTGTAATATCTAACCAGAAGCCTTAGGGTATTGGTAGTATTCTACAACATAGCCTTACACATATTAGATGGGGGTCCAACCATTGTGAACAACCCAAGGTCTCTGCAGGGTCTGCACACATTCTTCATTACCTGAAATACCCGATCAGGACTTTACAGAGCTTGGAGGAAGTACCATTGATAACCTGCTAATATGCCGAGTATGCTATAAATTCCTGCATGTAAATAGTTCAACTCCTGGGATAGCCAATAGTGCATATTAGCATATAAGTTTGACTGTGCAGCAACTTAATGATGAGACTGAATACAGGTCCTGCTACAATCCTGGGATAAGCTGAGATATTTAGAGAAGTAAAGGACTGTGTTGCAACTTATTGAAGAGTTTGAAGACAAGTCCTGCTGCAATCCTGAAATAAGCTGTGATATTTAGATAAGTGAAAGACTGTGTAGCAACTTAGTGAAGAGATTGAAGACAAGTCCTGCTACAATCCTGGAATATGAATGGGTTTTTTTACAGTTCTGCCTGCCAATAACAGCACACAGAAAGGTATGGTTACACAGATCTCCAGGGATAATATGTAACACTTGCTGGTAGTCTTCATTTAATGGGTCAGTTCTTTTATATACAGAACCAGTGCGTGGGGCTCATATCTAGAAATTGTTATCAGGACAGTCACATCTTTCAATAATAGTCCAGTATTTCCTATTGTGCGGTCTTATTCCAAAAGAAGGGACAAATGCGGGAATTGTTTTGGAGTTGGAGACAGTGGAGGGGGTGAGGTCCGGACATGAGGTTCTGGTTGCATTCATCTTATATTAAGGAAGACGGAAAACATGTTAAGATTGTGAGAAGTTGTTCAGAACTATAAGAGAATTTGTTAAAACGTTATGTACAAAATGTCATTATTGAATGACAAATTGTTAAAAAAGATAAGAAGACAAATAGAAGAATCTCCAGCTACAAGACACATGAAGTAAATCACCGCAGCGCAGTCTATTGACTGAGACGTGTGATTTTATTACAACCTTGAACATGAGGGATTTGTTACTCTCTAGTCTACATTGTTTCTGCATCATCTTGTGTTGTAAATGCGCCAGTAGCGAAAGGTTTATATCCAACCGGGCTCAGAAATCTTATAAAAACTATTTCACAATCTCACAAATATAACAAGTTACATATACAGGAAAAGGATGTGATGCTGATGCAGTCTGTCCCGGGAACCGAGCTCTGCAAGACGGACAACAGCAATGACAACCCTCACCACTACATGTGGTGTAGTTTTTGGGGCTATAAAAACATGCAAAGCTACAATAATGATGACCTACAGTAGTCTAACAAACAGTTCTATTGAACTAACAAAAATTGAACTAACATATTTTAGAAATGTGGTAAGAAAATGTGGTGAAGACACAAACGGATGTTGTCTTTAAAGGAAACCTACCACTTGTAGTGGCAGGTTTCCGATGGCAATACCGGGCACCTGCTCAGGGTGAGCTGGTGCCGGAGCTTATTTTAGTTAGTGTTTTAAACCGCGGTATCGCGGTTTAAAACACTTTTTAAACTTTATAGCCGGCGCAGGCAGGTAACGCGCTCGGCGCTTACCGTGCGCGCGGCTACATAGGAAGTGAATGAGAGCCGCGCGCATGGTAAGCGCCGAGCGCGTACCTGCCTGCGATACCGCGGTTTAAAACACTAACTAAAATAAGCTCCGGCACCAGCTCACCCTGAGCTGGTGCCCGGTATTTCTATCGGAAACCTGCCACTACAAGTGGTAGGTTTCCTTTAAGGAAATCTACCACCAGGATTGTAAACTAAGCGCACTTACATTCTTGTGTGGGGATTGTAAACCAAGTGCACTTACATGCTGTTGTGGGGATTGTAAACCAAGTACACTTACATGCTGGTGTGAGGGTTTTAAACTAAGCACACTTACATTCTAGTGTTAGGGTTGTAAACCAAGCACACTTACATGGAAGTGTGAGGATTGTAAACTAAGCACACTTACATGCTGGTGTTAGTATTGTAAACTAAGCACATATACATGCTAGTGTGAAGATTGTAAACCAAGCACACTTACATGCTAGTGAGAAGATTGTAAACCAAGTACACTTACATTCTAGTGTGAGGGTTGTAAACCAAGCAGACTTAAATGCAAGTGTGAGGATTGTAAACTAAGCACACTTACATGCTGGTGTTAGTATTGTCGCTTCTCCACACTGGTCCGACAGAGCTCACCATCTCCTTGGTGGTGCATCTTTAACATACAGCGTGCAAAACAATTTCAAAGTTAAATAGGAAGCTTGGTCCGAATCAGTCAGACCGACCACCGGCACGCCCCCTAATGTGTGTCGCATGGAAGTCAGAGCAGCTGCAACACAAAAGGGTCGCATGCGCCACAATTCCAGCGCAGACTCTTCTTAAATACCTGTGCAGGCCGTTTTAGCCATGGAGATCGTGAACAGTCCGACTAATCTATACATTTAGTTCTTTGTTTAGACCTAGATCATTTTTCAATTTACATTGACTATTGTAATTGTAATCAGTGGGGATCCTACTGTGTTTTTACAGCAATAATGTAAAAGCAAACATATTGTCCATGTAACAATAGATTTATTTTAATAATTTATGAATAAAAGTTAATTTTTATACATATTTTTGTCCGGATGTGGGTTTGACTTGTCTACCTATGGAAGTTTTGAGTATAACAGTGTAATACAAGGCACATGACGGGTGGGGGAATATTACACAGGGCCCATTAAAATGAAAGGGATTTCTTAGTAATGCCAAGAGGAGCTTGGAAGAACATGTGTAGGACACTGTGATATCCGTTGGGTCTACTTATATTGTCTTTTAAAAATTGAAATGGGAAGGGGCTTTGAAGGTCTGGAACTGCTAAGGAATCACATTATGGTCAGAGGTATTGACTTTACTCAAGTAAGCAAACTACATATACATAAGAAAGATATGGGTTATAAAAATAGATCCCTACATATTGTTTGGTTATTACTGATGCATGGCAGTGTATCACAGTTGTGCCTGGCCTTTCTTTCACCTATATCTCTATATATCAGTATCATTTTCCTTTAATACAGAACATTGCTATTGAGGCTTTAAGGCACGTTCCACACTTGCGAGTGTGATGCGATGAACTCGCCTCACACTCGCAACGCATGCTTCCGGGAACGCACGGCCCGAACGCTGCACCGCAGGAGTGAACTCAGCATGTCAGTTCACTCCCGGTGTGCAGCGTTCGGGCCGTGCGTTCCCGGCAGCATGCGTTGCGAGTGTGATGCGAGTTCATCGCATCACACTCGCAAGTGTGGAACGGGCCTAAGGCTTTGCTACTTCTGATACCAATGGTCCTGATTTTAATACCGTCTGAGACACAGTATAAAAATTGACTATTATTGTTCCCCTGGCTGGAAACCACACGTGGCTGTTATGTTCAGTGGTAGACTGATTGAGGGGTAGGTCAGCAGCCTCTCTGAGCAGACGGTATGATGTTCTGCAGAAGGTTGTTTGAGTGACAGGTCAGCAGCCTTTCTGAGCATAGGGTTTGTGTCCTCATTTCTATGGGAGTCAAACTTTTAAGGGATAGTAAGCACAATAAAAAGCGAATATTTTCCTCATATATTTTTTGCATTAGACAGTCAGGGGAAAATACATTAAGAACAAGACAGCTGAACAATATGGCATGTCAATTAAGGCAGCATCCGATGACTCCATACAACCATGCTTTCTATTGTTCTACAGGCTCACTTGAAATTTCTTGATGTATTCTGCAGTGATACTGACATTTTTGCCTGTACCTTAACTTCTCTTCTTCCTTATGATTTTGTACTTGTACTACCATCTTGGTTTTAAACTGGTTTGTTAGACTTTGCCTCATTGTATGTCTTATGACTGTCTGTCTTTCTATACGATGCACTTATCCATGATAGGAACTGCCACCGGTTGTTGCCTGTGATTTAGTGCAGGGTTGACCAGTAGGCAGGCACAGAGGTTGTTGAAGTGCATTGTTAAAGTTTTGAAAAACTTGTGAAAAATTGTTTATTTGACAGAAAAATACCATTTGCATTCATTTTTATTTCACTGGAAATCACCTTTAACAGAAATGGATTGACCTAAAACTCAGAAGCGCTGATTTTCACTCTTTCCCATATCCCATCCCTTGCTTGGACACGTGACAAATTTTAATAAACAAATGACGAGTGTTTACACCGCGCCTTTACTACTCTGCTGTCATCTCAATATAAAAATTACAATTTTAATAACAGCAATTGATTTCATCCGGCCCAGTAATGAAAATGAGTAAAAAGTAAATATGATAAAACCGGGAAAACAATATATTTTTTTACCTGTTTGTGTATTCTCAGCTCATAAAAGAATCATGATAATAAAACTTAGGAATATGTTATTTTTGTTTCTTTGCAGCTAAATTACACAAAACAGGAATCATAAAAGTCGAACTTTTAAGGAATAAGAAGCACAATAAAAATCTAATATTCTCCTCGTATATTTTATGCAGCCGACAAAATATATTGTTCTCCTGCTAGTCGGGGGAAAATACATTAAGAACAAGACGTCTCACAAAGCAAAAATATGGGATGTCACCTCCAGATGAAATAGGGATCTGTTTTCTTTCAGCTGTCTGCATGGGATTTCTTTAATTTTGCCCGATCATGTGTATTTTATTTCATCCACTGCTTTTGCTGACCTGCAGGTTGCAGTATGAGCAGAATAAGATATTCATCAGTACAATGCACATATAAACATTGCTGACGGATGACACATGATTAATTTATTATTTATTATTGCTATTATAAGGTAATGCGAGCTGGAAGAATGGTCAGTCTGTGAACCTGCAAATGTATTGACTTAAAGTGAACATGGCCCCACTAATGTCATTTTTAACTCAGTTACCAATAGTCTTTGCTATGCTGATTTTAAATATACCTTTTTTAGCATTTTGAATGATTTCAGTACTTTATATAAGTTTAATTCACATGACCTGGCTCCTTGCAAGCAGTGTGTAATAAGTCCTGTGGAAGGGCAGCTGCAGCCTTTGTCTCAGTCTCCTCATGCATTCTTCCTCTCCTCCACACTATCCCCATCCCTCCCCCTGCCTGCTGAGTGCTTATGAAAGGAAGTGGGGAGGGAGCTGGATGAGTGTTTGGAGAGGAAACTTACACACAAACACACACAGCTGCAGCTGCAGCTGTCCCACCCTGGGACTCCCCACGCGCTGCCTGGCAGGGAGCCAAGTAATGTGAATTAATCTTATATAAAGTACTGAAATCATTTAGAATGCTGACAAAACTATTTAAAAAATCAGTATAGCACAGGCTGCTGGAACCTATCAACATCAATCTCAATGCCCAGTCATAAGATAATGGTTGGAACATCCCCCCATTTGTGCATAGACCATCAACTCATCAATGGTAACTCAAAACGTAATCCATAAATTACAAAGCTTATTGTTCAGACACCTATTTAAGTGGTAAACGCCTTAAATGGGTTGTCCGTCTGTTTTTAGAATTCTGCAGACGGCCTGGGATGGATTTTTTAAAAAACAAAGCTGTTTTTGGCTCCTCTGTCGCTCCCGTTGTCCTGGGTCGTTATCTCGCCAGGCACCCGCTGAGGTTGGCAGCCACGCCCGCCTGTCTTTATTCCCGGCACTTATGAAGCATTGAGATATATGGACAGATGGGCGTGGCCAGCCAACTTGGCTGGCCGGAAGCTGAACTCAGCACAGCTTCCGTGCCCCAGCCAGTCTGTAGAATTTTAAAAACAGTCAGACAACCCCGGTAAACAACTTTGGTAACCAATAATCTTAGATAACAATGTGATCGGTGGATGGCCCACTGATGGGGCCTCAGATGATCACAAAAGCCATTCTCAATCATTGAATTAGTGGTCATGCTCTCCTCGAAGAAAGTTAAGCACTGTACCCAGCAATTTCCAATCCTATTTCTGTATTGAATGGAGAATAAGGACTCATGCTGGACCGATCACTCCATCAGTGAGCGATCAGGGGCGTAACTTTAGCGGGTACAGAGGTTGCTATCACACCTGGGCCCAAGAGGTTTAGGGGGCCCTTATGGTGTCACTTTCCAATATGAGACTATTACTATAAACCATAAATTATAGTCGGGGGCCTGGCACAGACTTTGCACATCAACTTCTAGTTACGCCACTGTGAGCGAGAATGGGCCCCCTGTTCTTGTGATCATGAGGATCTCAGCGGTTGGACTCCCACCAATCAAGATTTTCCCTTTTTATCCAGGGTATAACAATCAAACATGATACTACCCTGTTAAATGGAACCTGCTGGAACTAGTTCATAGGTATCATCTGCCAATATTCAACTACAAATATATAGAGCTCTGTTTACTTATTATTAAAGGCAGAAACTTGTTAGACAGTGTCTTGTTAGACCGTTGAGAGAGAGAGAGCTCTGTTACATCATTGAGCACTTCATGTCATGTGACTAGGGTGAAGTCATCTAAGATTGTTTATCCTGAATTTTCCAAAATCTACATGCATGTATCTGATCACATGAAATCAAAATTTTACTCCATGGGAAAGAGTAGACGTCCTATGGAGGCATGTGATTAGATACATGCATGAGCTACATTTTGATGTTACTGGGTAAAGGACTTTAGATGACATCACCTTGGTCACTTGACATGAAGGGCTGGGTGGTGAGGAGACATATGGCATGGGGAGGCAGGGGCATAACAACAGTTTTAGCAGCCATAGCAGCTTTTAAGGGTCCTGCATTCTCATAGGGACTTGGCATCTGTTCTGGCACATTGTTCTGCTGCACATTGTACATCATAATATGTATATTACAGTGAAATCTTATACAGTACACATCTGAACTGAGGAACTCAAATAAGAAATGCCATGGAAGGAGACAACAGGACTAGGAATCTCTCATCTCTAGCTTCCTGTTGTCTACTTCCCCCATGTTGTCTTTAGTTACTGAAACAGATATGTGCTTTTAACCCCACTAGGATAAGAAGACTGCCTGGGGAATGGGAAAGGGGGCCCAATTTAGACATCTGTTGCGGGGGGCCAGCCTCTCCTAGTTATACCCCCGTCTAGGTGGGAAGGGCTGGTCAGCCAGGACATGCTCCCTCTAATTCCAGCTAAGAAAACATAAAGTTGATTTTATGGGGATGTGGAAACACTTTTTAGCTAAAAGAAGGGTGGCATTAAGTTAATAGGGCTCTATGGGAACTGGACACAGGTTCACAGTCAGATAAGACAAGTTCAGGTCAATTATGTATAATATGGACAGAACTATGTCAAACACCTTTCAATATGGCCCTTTTTTCTCCGACATCATTGAATGGTGAAGGTGTCATCTAGAAGTATGACAGACAAGGTCAGACAAGGTCAAGGTCAAGTAGCACCCAATGTCCGATGTAGAAGACAAGTTGACAAGGTGTCGGATGTAGAAGTAGGATTTGACATAAGCCCCTGTCCCCTATCACAACCTCAATGACCTTTCTACAAATGTGTATTTTGCAGTTTCATCACGTAGACACGCCAAAGATAAATTTGACTTGGAGACTACGCAATCCAAATATTGGTGTGATAATAATAGTTTAATTGCCTTCGCTCCTACACGGGATTGCTGCACTGTGTAATGGGGGTTTGTGCTAACTGATTATGACTAGCTGTAAAAAAAACAAATAAAAATGAGACAAAAATGAGAAGCAAACTAAATGCAGTGGAAATTAAGAAGTTCCAAATGAATGAAAACCTGGTCACTTTCCAATTTTCTACAGCTGAGACCCATCAAACAACAGAAAACAATTTGTTCAAAGCTCCAAGTGTCATCGTCTATTACAGCGAAATATATGAAGCCGCCTTTCCTTTTCTCGGGCTCCGAGAAACAAAGTTCCTATTTTATTTGACAGTTGTGGACATTGGAATAATATAGGAGATAACCCAATCAATAGACTGTGAAAAATCTGAAAGCTGAAGACAGATGCTCAAAAGTGATCCTCAACCTTTGCTTGTAATTATGGTGACATGCGGCAAAGCAGCGACGAATCTGAAACTTCGCGGAGGAATCAACGTCATGTACACTTCTGAACAATGAGATTGATGAAGTAAAACATAATAAAAGCAGTGATGCACAACAGTTGTGTGATAAACTTGTTATTTTTGGGTTGAAGACGCTTCTAGATTTGATTTTCACAAATGAGCATAATGCCAGGCGGCTGCTCATAAAGCCACAACTGAAGGGGCTGTCCCACCATAGTAGCTCATCCCCTATCTGTAGTACAATGAACCACACTTAGATTAAACTTCTATAAAATGACAGCAGCCTAAGACCTCTTAACTATTGGCTAAAACATAAGAAGTTGGTATGGACCCACTTAATTGGTTTAACTTAGGGCTACTCCAAAGTGTGGCATGTGAGCGATCAACAGGTGAAACAGCTTGAAATACATGTAAACAGATTCAGGCGGAAAAATTACCGGTAGGAAAAAAAGATAATGCAGAATTTAGGGAACTTATTGTTAAGGCACCTATTAGGTTTGGTGCCTTAAACAGCTTGGAATAGTAAGACACTAACGGGCGGAATTGTGACACACACTGGACCTTTATAATAAAGATGAAGGAAATCTAACAACAGGATGAAGGACTGTAAACCAAGAACACTGGTGTGCCCCCATCTGGCAGGATCTGTTCTTCTTGTAGCTTCTGTTCTCCAAAATATGCTTTAAAATATGCAAATGAGCCTAAGGATCCCGAGCTCCATGGCTGTTAATAGAGCATGGAGCTCCTCAGACTCATTTGAATAACTTTCACAGTTTTTTTGTAAAGACAAGGGAATAAGAAGCTAGAAGAAGAGCAGATCCTGCCAGAGGGGGCACACACCGGTATGTCAGTGTGCTGGGTTTACAATCCTTCATCCTGGTGTTAGATTTTAAAAAGTGCCGACAGGGAAGGAAAAGAGGCTTTGGATAGTTTGTAGCACCTGCCACCAGGGGGATCAGTGCTGTGAAATACGAAAAGGGGGTTAAGGTAAATTTCATTTCATTCTTTACCTGAAAGCAGCCTGTGAATGTATTTTCAGGAGATTATGATTTGTAGAGTCATTTATTGATGAAACCGCAAAAGAGAGAGTGGCACAGAGGCGGTGCTGCCAAAAAATGTGATCTATAGCACGTTGATTTATGGAGATAAGTTATCAGAACTGTTCTGCAAGCTATGTAGTGTGGAGCGGAGATGGCTATGGTGAAGATGACATTAACTTATAAATATGCAAATGATCCTCATAAAACCCAATGCAATACATTTTTTGTTCTCACGACTAAACAAGCAATGTGGTCTCACTGCTGGCGTAGAAGACCTGAAATAATCTCAAATTCTAGCAGAGCGGGGTGGTGGGGGGTATGAAAAGGGACGCGGCTGGCGGGGGGGGGGGTATGAATAGTGACGCAGCTGACGGGAGCAGGGGGTTTGCAATGTGTGAACCTTTGCTAGTGAAAGTTTTCCCTGTGCGCAAATTTCTAAGCCAGATCCAAAAAAATAAAAGCTGTACAGGAGCCTCTTGATGTATCCAGTGGAGCCGTTGGGCCGAAGGTTTCATCCTACACATGAGCGCTGTTGTATGATAAATATTCCCAAAAATGTGTAGTCAATAGAAGTTGCCCTGGGGTCGTGTAATGGTTGGGCACGCTCATGCAGCTACGGCTTCCATTAAGGTAACATATTAATCACTTCTTTAGTTGCAGCTTCTGTTCACTACTGGGGCTCATCTGGTATCCCCATAATATAAAAGCAATTCCTTAAAAAAAAACCTTTTTCAGTAAGAGGTTCGAATATGGACATTCAAATGTCTGTACTATATCTTCTATGTCATGTTGGATAAACAATTATATCTTGAATATTTTAAACTAAGATTAGAAATATACAGTATCTTATAGAAGTTCTGTAGTTTATGTTCTATCTGATATTCTCTCTGTTGAGTGATAGAATATTCCTGACAAATGGTTAGGATCCGAGGGGGTGGTACATACTCCTCCCCCTAGCTACTCACATTAAGAAAACCTACCATCACGCATCTACCTTCAAAGGTAGATCTGGTGGCAGGTTACTTTATTTACTTGCATCTCGATGCTTTTTTTTTTTTAAACTTTTAGTGGCCCAGATTTGTATCATATAAATTTTGTTTGGTGGCTACTTTTGCGTGTAGTAACCACGCCGTGGAGCGAGAACTGCGGCTCCTCCCAGTAGCCTTTGTCAATACCTCCTACAGGTAGTCTTCAGCGCGCAGATCTCTTTAGCAGTGCACACTCCCCTGTGAAGCCGGCGTTCTGCGCATGCGCAATTGCTCCAGCTTTTGAGAAGAGGCTGTGTCACTGTAGCTGCTTGCACTTGTCTGTGAAGCTGGAGTTCTGTGCATACGCAGTAGCTCCAGCTTTGGAGAAGAGGCTGTGTCGTTGTAGCTGCTTGCACTTGTCTGTGAAGCTGGAGTTCTGTGCATACGCAGTAGCTCCGGCTTTAAAGAATAGGTGGGGGGGGGGCGCTGTAGCTGAGCGCATTCATCCGTGGGGCCGAAGCTGATGCACATGCGCATAACTCTGGCTCTGTAGATGAGTGCGTGCAGCTATAAAGAGCTGTGCACGGAAGATTACCTGTAGGAAGTATCGAAAGAGGCTACTGGGGCATGGAGTAGCTGTACCTGTAGTTTCAGGGCTTGGCTACTCCACCCAAAGAAAATGCATATATTTATCAGATAAACGTTTGATATAAATGTGGGCCACTAAAATTTTTTCACAAAAAGGATCGAGCTGCAAGTAAATAAAGGAACCTGCCACTGGATCTACCTTATTAGGTAGATCCAAGATGGTAGGTTTTCTTTAAATAAGAATCAGTTGGTGCTGGAGATTCTCTATTCATCTATCATAGGTTCCTGTACCGGATGCCGGAGTCACTGGCCTGATTTGTACTCTCGAAGTTCAGCAGAATATGTGGATTCAGGAGCCGGCTGAGCATGAAGCACATTGCCTACAACAATTTATCTGCTGCACAATTTATATAGAATTCATTGACTATATTCTCATGCAAAGTTCTAGTAAGTTCTAGCATATATCAAGCTTGACTTCTCATCCCCTAGAGCGGTGTATTTTCTTAACTTCCCTTGCCCAAGATGAAATTTAGTTCTTATCTAACTCTGATCCATGGATCCATCGCAGAGAAGAAATATTAGTGTTGAGCATTGAGCAGTATAGAGAAAGGAATCGGATTATTTAATAAACCATCTTCCGAGTAAATCTTCTCAGCTCCATAGACCGGTTCTTTATTTACGAAGTAAGACAAACAGAATCGCAGGTAGATTTCTTCAAAAATTATTGCCACCTATATAGAACGTGGAATTTATTCATGGGACATAGCAATAAGATGTGCAGAGACAGATTTCACATCTGCGGGCCACTGTCTGTAGGGCCATGGGGTCCATCTGACTTACTTGGTGAACCATAATACTTGATTTAGTAAAGCATAAATATAATTGGTATTCTGCATTCAACCTCTACCTAAAACTTTTAACTACTATAAGGACAGCTTGGATCTTCCACACAGCCACCAATTTCCTGCTTCTTCTCTCCTCACTATGGCCCACTCTGCTCACAGATGTCCTAATGCCCCAATCCTAAGGGACAATATCCAAAGAAATTGGGGGGATCAGTCCACCCATTGTAAAATTGATCCCAGCTAAACACTGCCCATTGTGGTTATAAAAAGAACCTTCAGGAGTGACAACACCTGACAACCTGACTCTGAAAGGTAGCTTCCTGCATCGGTTAACTTTCACCTGACCCTGAAATACTTCGAAAGGTAGCAACAGTAACATCCATATTCCTATACGTCGGATAAAGGGAGAAAACTTGGATAATCCAGGTGTGGTGGCACAGTGGAACCACAACTCCCAGTCCTTTACAGGTCATCTACTATAGACAAACTATTAACAGGACAAGACCTTTAGGAAGGGGTGAAAGTGGTGGACCAGTGACCCCCAAAGCAAATGAATTTGCATAAATATGCCATGTTCGGTGGCTCTTGTGTTGGTAGCAGCTCCAATGATTTCACGGGAAACCTAGATTACAAACTATTGTGCCAACGTTGTAGTTGTCGTGCTCTCTCTCTGAGATACAATGTCATCTATTTGAGAGCTGCGACCATTTCAATATGCTTACATTATAAGATCCTGGAGATGAGACAACAAAAATCTGAAATTAAAAGGACTTTCTGTATCTCTTGATGGTAAGACGTCCAAGTTTTTAACTTTAAATTTAGTATCAAATGTTTACATCATGGACTTAGATCTAATTTGAATATGTAATGAGTTGGTAATTTATCCATGATGCTTTGGATATACACTCACCGGCCACTTTATTAGGTACACCATGCTAGTAACGGGTTGGACCCCCTTTTGCCTTCAGAACTGCCTTAATTCTTCGTGGCATAGATTCAACAAGGTGCTGGAAGCTCCTCAGAGATTTTGGTCCATATTGACATGATGGCATCACACATTTGCTGCAGATTTGTCGGCTGCTCATCCATGATGCGAATCTCCCGTTCCACCACATCCCAAAGATGCTCTATTGGATTGAGATCTGGTGACTGTGGAGGTCATTTGAGTACAGTGAACTCATTGTCATGTTCAAGAAACCAGTCTGAGATGATTCCAGCTTTATGACATGGCGCATTATCCTGCTGAAAGTAGCCATCAGATGTTGGGTACATTATGGTCATAAAGGGATGGATATGGTCAGCAACAATACTCAGGTAGGCTGTGGCGTTGCAACGATGCTTAATTGGTACCAAGGGGCCCAAAGAGTGCCAAGAAAATATTCCCCACACCATGACACCACCACCACCAGCCTGAACCGTTGATACAAGGCAGGATGGATCCATGCTTTCATGTTGTTGACACCAAATTCTGACCCTACCATCCAAATGTCGCAGCAGAAATCGAGACTCATCAGACCAAGCAACGTTTTTCCAATCTTCTACTGTCCAATTTCGATGAGCTTGTGCAAATTGTAGCCTCAGTTTCCTGTTCTTAGCTGAAAGGAGTGGCACCCGGTGTGGTCTTCTGCTGCTGTAGCCCATCTGCCTCAAAGTTCGACGCACTGTGCATTCAGAGAAGCTCTTCTGCCTACCTTGGTTGTAATGGGTGGCGATTTGAGTCACTGTTGCCTTTCTATCAGCTCGAACCAGTCTGCCCATTCTCCTCTGACCTCTGGCATCAACAAGGCATTTCCGCCCACAGAACTGCCGCTCACTGGATGTTTTTTCTTTTTCGGACCATTCTCTGTAAACCCTAGAGATGGTTGTGCATGAAAATCCCAGTAGATCAGCAGTTTTTGAAATACTCAGACCAGCCCTTCTGGCACCAACAACCATGCCACGTTCAAAGGAACTCAAATCACTTTTCTTCCCCATACTGATGCTCGGTTTGAACTACAGGAGATTGTCTTGACCATGTCTACATGCCTAAATGCACTGAGTTGCCGCCATGTGATTGACTGATTAGAAATTAAGTTTTAACGAGCAGTTGGACAGGTGTACCTAATAAAGTGGCCGGTGAGCGTATATATATATATATGTGTGTGTAATCACTTGTTGTTTGCCTGAAGAAGGTCTGCTAAACCGAAACGTTACCATCAGGAAATCTGGAAGTGTTGCCTGTTTTTCCTATTTTTATATGAAGAGATTTATGCCTGAAAACCCATGGACCTGCATCCAGCCTCATTGGTTACACAGAGCTGCCTTGGACTTTCACACTTCTTTTGTATCTCCTGATGGTCAGTCAAGCAGTGATGTTTAACTTATCTCCTTTCCTTTGGATAAGATGAATTGGTGGGACAATCCCTTTTAAAGGATTGCCAAATGAAAAAATTGAAAAAGAAAAAGAATGAAAAAAGGAAAATAAGTAATACCCCATCCTCAACTTTGTAGAGGCCCAGTTGGTCAATATCTTAACACCACTGGGTTTCTAGTGGGGACAGGAAAGGACCAGCTAGGACTTGGGATGTGTAGAGCAAGAGTGGAAGGGTCATGTGAGATGATGAGAAAAGCTTTTGTTTTGAAGTTCACCAGTTGGTTGTCTGCATGGATTCTCTGTTGCACAGATCTTAAACGTGGACTGGAGTATAATGTAGAATACAAAACAAGGTTGCATTAAATACACAAGAATCAAGTTTCACAATTAAAATTTTCCTTCTTATGTTTTCCTAAAATCCCAACATGCTGTATTGATCAGCAAGTGGGCCATGCGTAACAGCAGTGTGTGAATACCTGAAACGCTTTAATCTGTTCTCTAGCTGATCAGTACAGTGGGGCACATTTACTTAGGGTCCGCGGACCTCATTTCTGCCGGGTTTCCTGACTACTTCCGATTTACGCCACATTTAAAAAGGTTTTTTTTTGCACACGCAATTGGATTTTGGCACAATCGCACCGACTTTCATGCGACACAAATCGGGGGCGTGGCCGTCAGAAAACCCAACTGATTCGGACTAAGCGCGGGATATAAAATTCTAATTGTGACGCAAGACAATGCACTCCCATACACCAGGAAGAAGAAGGTGAACTCCGGCGGATCTGAGCAGAGAAGTGACACATGCAGGATATCGGGCACACGATCTTGGTGAATCACGGCGGACTTCATCCTTGTCGGACCGTCCGGATCTGGAATTGCGACAGGACCGGGTGAGTAAATGTGCCCCAGTATGTTTCCAATGGTACTTTTCTAAATATAGTGACCGTTTTGAAGCTGCTGGATGACTGAATTGATGATTCCAGATCAAATTTTTTTGTTAAGGCTTATAATTTGCATATAAAACATCAATTAAAAAATGTTTCTAGGAACTACGCGTTACACACTCGTAGGAGCGCCCCTTTCTCCATTATATTTCATAGTTTATAGTTTATACGGTTGAAAAAAGACACTTGTCCATCAAGTTCAGCGTTTTGGGATTTTAAGAAAACATGAAAATAAAAGGAAAGTTTTAATCATGAAACTGGGTTATTGTGTGCTGGATCCAACCTTGTTTTGTTTTCTAATATAAGATGAACAAAATTGTATTTTTTTTTTAATTTGCAATTTTAACCTAGACAAACCCTTTAAAACAGTCATCCTAAAATTAACAGTAATAACTTGCTTTAAATATTATAGTACAAATATAAAATGATGCACAGGAAATTTGCATAAAATGAACCAAAATTGGGAAAATAAGATGTACTTATGGCTATAATAGAAACCCTTCAGCTCCCTATAGTTATATGTAGACAGACTATACATAACCTTCCCCTTCATGCAGCTGTGCACTGTATTTTTATCCAGGACACTGAACATAAGCATAGATGTATTTAAATCTTATTGAGTGGGATACCAAAATTAGTCAGCCATGGTAAAAATATTGAAATTGTTGTCTCGCAAATGGAGCATGAAACAGACCCATTATGCTTTATTATAACTAAAATACTCATAAAATAAGAGAGAGTATAAAAAATGTGGATTATGCTCAATGAACTGATTTTTCTTTCCGTAAAAAAAAAATCTTTTGGAAACTTCACAAGATTTTCTACACAGTATAAGGGCGTTACTCAATGTCATGGTGTTATGACATTGAGCAATAAAATACAATTTCTAAATTGTCTTAAAATGTGAAACGATTGTACCTGAAAGTGATTGGTTGTGATTATTGAGACAATGATAACCTCTGATTTGAAGTTAAAAAATGAAAATTAATTCAAAATATGAAAAACATTCCCAATTGTAATTTTTCTAACAATGTTTTTTTAGATAAGATATTTAAAGGGAACCTGTCACCAGGAGACCCATTTTTAGCACTCCCCCAGTCCCACAGAGCATAGTACATACACTGCCAAAGTGTTTTTGTATAAAAAATTGGTTTTACAGAAAAAAAGATATGTTATATTGTACCTTTCATTAGCATCTGCTGTGTGACTAGGCAGTTGCCAAATGGGAGGGGCTGGAAAGGAGCAGTTTCCCCCCACCCTTGGGAAACATGTGACCTTTTCAAATATATGAATAACTCCCCTCACTCGGGATTGGCTGTAGAGGAGCAGGGGTTTTCATATATTTGAAAAGGTCACATGGAGAAGCTGAATCACAAGGGTGGGGGGGAACTGCTCCTTTCCAGCTCCTCCCAAAAGGCAACTGCCTAGTCACACAGCAGATGCTAATGAAAGGTACAATATAACATATCTTTTTTTCTGTAAAACCAATTTTTTATACAAAAGCACTTTGGCAGTGTATGTACTGTGCTCTGTGGGGAATGGGTCTCCTGGTGACAGGTTCCCTTTAAATGAACAGGTTATTGTTGGGAAACTCCACTCTAGGTAAGATCTACAAATTAATAGGTGATAGGTGGGGGTGTAGGGGTTCTACACTAAGTTTTAAAGGGGCTGTCCAAATTTAGAAAATTGTTTGTGAATGGATCAATGTGAAGTTGTAGTCCACTCAATGATCTGCTGATGTTTTCACCCACGTCAACATGGATTAATATCAATTATTGTTAATATCAAATAAAATAGCAAGAAGGTCATGGGATAGACAACTCCTGCATGGGGTCACAGATGGACCACTAAAGCCAATGCCAGGTCGAAACAACAACCGGTTAATCTCTTGGAGCAGGATTTAACCTGTTTACCTGTTGTAAACCAACTGATATTGATCAAACTCCTAAAGCTGGACTCTCCTGTTATTATGAGCTATAATTCAGTACCTGTATCAACAAGTTGTTGAATGTTGTGCCCTCTTCACCCGGAGTGGTGCGGTTGTTCCTTGGGATGACTAATACTGACATAGATATAGAGGTTATCTCAGGTGCAAGGATGCAATCCACAGGAGAATGACAGCCAATCCAGAAACCATTATTATCCTACCAGAAACTGATTGGACGACCCGTCTTAAAGAAGGCCGGAAGATACCCGAGTAGAGGGTTGAATGGTGGGTGTCTGAGTATGTGATTGTGGTATTACGGTATTCTATACATATACAGGGCCAATACTAATGTTTAGTATGAATATTAAAGGAAGAGTGGAGTTATTATGTACTAGATTAAATATATTATCTATAGGCTAGCCAAGTATAGGACATTGAAGGAAGGTTTGGCAAGTTGTTGGGGCTTATTTACTGAGGGTCGCGGATCACACTTTTGTCAGACTGTTCTTCTTTTTTGGGGATTGCATTGCTTGTACAGCTATATCACTAGTGTCTGTGCTGGGATTGTGTCGCACGTGTTGGGTTTTTGGCACTGGCTTCCATGTGATACAAATTGGGGGGCGTGCCGTCGGACGATCCGTCTGATTCAAATTGTGTCGCAAGACAATACACTTACATGCACCAGTAAGAAAAAGGTGAACTCTGTCGGCCCTGAGCGGGGAAGCGACACATGCAGGATATCAGCGCACAAACTTAGTGAATCGTGGCACAGTTCATTTTCGTCGGGCAATGCACTTTTTGTGAACCCCGCGGACCGGGTAAGTAAATGTGCCCAATTATGTTTATTTCTTTTCCCAACTTTGATTTTCAATTATTAAATCAACACTTGATGCCTGTTATTATTAAACTAGTGCAGGATAGGATAGGAAGAAACGGAACCAACACACATCCCAGGTTCTCACTAGTTTTAATAAATGATTGTAACTACTATATATACTTGTGTATAAGCTGAGTTATTCAGCACAAAATACATACTCACCTTCCAGTGCTCCTGATGCTTTCCGCTGCTCCCTGATGCTTCATCCGGCTCCCCGCGGCTTCCCTTCTTTCTTCTTTCTGCTGCTCTCACGTCCATACTCTCTGCTGGCCGGCACACATTATGATGGGATGGTGTCGCCACTGATAAAGTTGCAGTGTGCCCCAGCTGGAAGAGCGCATGGACGGGCCTCTACTTGCTGTTGCAGCTGAGAGAAGAAAGAAGAGGAGCCGCGGAGACTGGAGCATTGGGGAGCTGTGCCGAGCATCGGAGACTGCCAGAAGGTGATTATGTAAGTTGATTTTTTTTTGTGCTGGGCAAATTGGGCCTGGCTGGCTATATACTACACTGGGGTGGCTATATACTACACTGGGCTGGCTATGTACTAAAGGGGACCGGCTGGCTGTATACTGAAGGGGGCAGGCTATATACTAAAGGGGGCTGGCTATATACTACACAGGACTGGCAGGCTATATACTACAGGGGGCTGACAGGTTCTATACTACTGGGGGCTGGCTAGCTACTTACTACTGGGGGCTGGCTAGCTACTTACTACTGGGGGCTGGCTGGCTATATACTACTACTGTCTCTACTGCCGGAAAACATAGTGGGGTGACTGAAGCAACGGGAGGAGTCGCGGGAGCCTGCTGCTGGGAGGCAATCATCCGAAGAATGGCAGCAAGTTTGTCCAAGAGTTCATTTTGGGCAGCAATCTCTTGGGACTGCTGGGCGATGGTGCTAGGGAGGTCACCCAGTAGCAGGTGTAGCTTTTGTAGGATACAAGACCTTGGCAGAGTCCATGTCCGGATCTTACTGTCACAGTCTTTGGGAATAATCCCTTGGGACTAAAGTCTGTGGAACACCGCGGGGGATAAAGATGCTAGCTGCAACCCGGGAGTAGAGTCCAAGTGGACTCCTGGTCTTTGCCAGAGCCCGCCGCAAAGTGGGATGGTCTTGCTGCGGAGGGGAGCCACCAGGTCGCTCCACGGGTGCGACTAAGCCCGCAGTGGCAGCCAAGGTAGGGACACAGGAAAGGCAGGACCACGGGAAGGCAGGACCACAGGCAGGCAGGACCACGGGATGGCAGGACCTCAGGAAGGCAGGACCACGGAAAGGCACGACCACAGGCAGGCAGCACCACGGGATGGCAGGACCTCAGGATGGCAGGACCTTGGATGGACGTCTGGCAGAACCTCGGATAGACGGCTGGCAGGACCATGGATGGATGGCTGGCAGGACCTCGGATGGACGTCTGGCAGGACCTCGGATGGATGGCTGGCAGGACCTCGGAAGACCACTAGGATACCGGACTGCCACAGGAGTACAGGACCGCCACAGGAGTACAGGACCGCCACAGGAGTACAGGAACACCACAGGAACACAGGAACACCACAGGAACACAGGAACACCACAGGAACACGGGAACACAGAGGCGTCTGGAAATGCTCAGGAAACTTGGAGGCGTCTGGAAATGCTCAGGAAGGCTTTCTCTTCAGCAGAATGACCTGAAGATCTGGCAGGGGATGCTGGGAGTCGCCAGGCTATATAGCTGAGCCAGCACCAATCGGGAGGACACTGGCCCTTTAAATCTTGAACATACAGTGCGCGTGCACCCTAGCATTGGGAGCGCGCGGCCAGACGAGACATGAGTGCGGCCTGGCCGAAGACCACAGCCTGGAGCCTGGAGAGGTAAGTAGCGGACCGGGGGAGCGCGGACAGACAGCGAAGCACGGATGCACCCGCGATTCGAGACATGGATCGTGGGGTCATCCGTGACAATGGGATCTGTGGGCAAGCTAACTGGCCTCAGCTTGAGGGCATAGACTGACAGATATTAGTCTCCACACTAAAAAATTATTTTTTTCAAATACTTTCAGAACAGAAAATTCCATAACTTTGGGAAGAAAAGGACGAGAAGCACAAAGTAGACATCATTCTGTTTGTTTTCAAAGGGGGAATCACATATAATAAATTGGTAAAATCATTATAATTTTAAAGTTACGCTTTAACATATTACCTATGCAGTCGGATGCCCCTTTAATGTAGACCCTACACTATGCGATGGAAATATGAGAATGTGAACCTAATTGAGGACAAGGACTGTTTCTGGTGAATATGGGCAATAAGTACCGTAGATAACTCAGTAGAAAACATAATGGTGGTCTCCACCTTGGGAGGTTTTGACTTCAAAAGTATAGCATTTCCTATCACATAAAATTTACATTTAAAGCAAATTGCTAAGGAATACAATCACTTATTCCTTTGATGCTAGACAGAGCTCTGCTCATTTCCTTTCTACCTTCTTCAACTGCTTCGAGAAAAATTGAGCTTCATGGTGAAAAGAACTGAAAATCTTTTCCTACCATAAATTATTTTAAAGCTATCATGATGTACAATTCCCAGAGCCTTGAATCACTCAGAAGCTCTCCTGAGATCCGAGACACACTCCCTACTGTTAGTCTATAAATAAAATAAGAACAGCTGACATTTGCAGTAAATGCTCTAAATATAATCTCTCCATACGTTTTCCCGAAGAGCTGTCCGTGAACGGCAGATTAATCAAATGTAAAAATTCCACCAATATAATGATAATCTGAAATCTAGGATGAAGACTATTTATAGGCAACTTCAGGAAGTGATGAAATGGTATAAATATTAGATAATCAGAATCGGCACAAATAAAATTATTTTTAAGGGTTACTAAATATTAAGGATCCTCTAAATATTTACTAAAAAGTTAAAAGTACAGATCGATAAAAAAAGAAGTTGTGGAATTTTATCATTTAGCCAGAACCATCACCATAGCCATGCACAGACAACCTGGGCCTCAAATCAGATAGACCGCCTACTGATGGGTCGGATTTAAAAATAAGGAAATTGTATCTTTTTGATTTCTCAGTTTACAAAACTATATGAGGGCTTGTTTTCAATGAGACACCTCTACTTTATTGCTTGGATCAGTATGATTGCAGAAATACCAAATTTATATAGTTTATTTTTGTCTCAAAAAAGGTTAAAAACCCTTGCATCGCCATTTTGAGACCCCTAACGCAATTTTTTACTTCATTGTACATAGGTGTGTATCGTGTAATTGTTTGCCGGATGGGATGGCATTTTCATTGCTGCCATTTTGACAATTGAACGTCATTTTGATCACTTTTTATTATTTTTTTTATTTAATGCTAAATGGCAAAAAAGTGCCATTGTTTATTTTTGTATGTGTTCTGGGGATTTTTTTTTCAATTTTTCAATTTTCTTACATTTTTTTTTTTAAATGTACATTTTTTCTTTACTTTTATTTCAGGCCCACCTGGGTACTAAAACCCTAGGGGGTCTGATCACTTATAAAAGATACTGCAATAAAACTGTATTGCAGTATATTGAGAATAAACTGCTCCTATATTACAGTCTGTCTGCATCAAACCTTCAAAAACGCTTACCCCCATCACTGTGTGAGATTCCAACAGGCAGTGAATTTAGTGCTGAGCGGGAGGAGGTGGAGGATGAGACAGTGTAACCGCGTGTGAAGCCAGAACACAGAGGGGCTCTGGTACCACTCCTCAGAGCCCTTCTGGCTCTTTAATAAAATTTTAAAAGTTGATTTTAAGTTTGGTAGGTTTCAGGGAAACCTGAGTATCAAGAGACTTTCTTAATGACCTGGAATGGTCTCCATTGCAGGTGACTGGAGACTTTTGAGATGGTTTCTTGCATTGACTTATAGTTACCTATTAATTGGGCAGCTCTGTGGCTCAGTGGTTAGCATTACAGCCTTTTTAAGTGCTGGGGTCCTGGGTTCAAGTCCTATCCAGGTCAACCCCTGCAAAAGAGTTTGTATGTTCTCTCTGTGTTTTCATGGGTTTCATCTCACACTCCAAAAACATGCTGGTAAGTTGATTAGATGGGGACAGGGACTGATTTGGCAAGCTCTGTGCAATACTGCAGAATCTGCAGATGCTATATAAATAAAGGAATTATTATTATTATTATTATAGAGGTAAAGATTTTTCTTTTGCATTATGGAAAAATTCCATTCACTGAATCCTTAATCAAGTGAGTATGGACTATTGTCTATTAGACAATGGTGGTCTCCTCAATGACACATATCCTGAATGTTTTCATTGTCGGTATCACATGGTCCAGCCACTTCCCAGCTCCCTGCTCTGCACTGAAGATGAACCAAAAGTCTGAAACTGGTTTGGCTCAATTCCAAGTCATGTCAAAAGGCTTATCGGAACTTATTTATAAGAGGTTAAATATACAAAAGTTGGCACTAAATGCACCATTTTCCTTTTTTCCATCCATGGAAAAACGAATGAGCCCAATCCTGCCGACTTCCATCTAAACAGCACATTTACCCTTTAGGACTTAGTACACCTGACTTACAGACGACCCCTAGTTACAGATGGACCTCTCTGCTCTCTATGACCTCTGGTGAAGCTCTATGGATGCTTTACTTTAGTCCCAGGCTGCAATGATCAGCCATGTGGTGTCTGTATTAAAGCTTTTTTGAAAAGTTTTGAAAATCCAATTGTCACAGCGTCAAAAAACATTTTTTTCTGGAGTTACAATTGCAAAATATATTCCGTTCCGACTTACATATAGATTCAACTTATAGAGGTTGTCCGAGAACATAAAAAGACCTATTGGTGGCCGGGAGGGGGCTGGTTAAAACGATGTAAAAGAACGTTTACTTACCTTGGTGGTCCCTCCCGACATCCCGCATCCACGGGGCCATCACTCCGGTCCGTGCTCAATGTAAGTAAACAGGGGCACGGAAGTCAACCTGCATTCAGGTTCCGCGGTGGCCAGCTACGCCCACCCTTTTCTATTCCCACCGTTGGATGTGGAATGGGTGGGCATGGCCGTCCACCTCTGCCTGCCAGAATCTAAAGGCAGTGCGACTTCCTTGCCCCTGTTTGTTTACATAGGGCAAGGACCAGAGTGGTGGCAGCCCGGATACCGGGAGGGACCACAAAGGTAAGTAAATGTTTATATATTCGAACCAGCTCCCTCCCGGCCACCAATAGATTTTTTTATGGACAACCCCATTAAGAACAAAGCTAAAAAATCTATCTATACGTAACCCAGATATTGACTATATATTTTTTTGGGTTTCTTCCCCTATTGGAGTCTGCAGTTATCATTTTATATAATTTTTTCATTTCGAAACCTTTCACTCGGAATATGGATTTTTATTTCATTTTCTGACTACCGGGGCCTAGTCCGTCTTAACACAGACTCCAGAACACATTACAACAGCCATAGCTCTTAGCAAGTCATGTCTTTCATTTCCATGTGGAGCAGTTATATACATTGTATTGCAGCTTCTCTTTATAATGACATTTACCTCCGATGTGATGGTGATCTGTTAGGGTTTAATTTATTTAAAAGACACTTATATCTAAAGCGTTTGTATTTTATGCCGACTATTTACAATAAAATTATACAGCGAATATATAGAAGGGAAATTGATGTGGATCGTTCCCACTTTATATTCTTGCATATGGAAACACAAGGTAATTTATACTGTGGGTATAAATATTTCAGCAATGTGTTATGTAACTGATATTTTATCATTCTGAGTCCCTGTCACTTTTAATATTACCTTTTTCGGAGTTTAGAGCACGGAAAGCAGATAAGACAAGCTCACAATTAACCATCTTTTTCCTAGGTAAAATCAAAATTGAAGCCCTGTGCATATATAGGACAAAATAATAAGCAGAATATGTGAATATCAGATTTATCGTCTCTATTGTGGGAGAACTTCAGCGACACATCAGGTGCCATGGGGACCGTAAATAGCAATTATTAGGGTTCAGACCGAGGCATTAGATTCTGTCACATTCGGTGTTAATTGAGGATAGTGGTGATGATATGATGCTTAGTAAGGCACATTTTCACAGTTCGCTATGAGAAAAGTCAAAAAAAGATCCTGAAGATCTCATAAGAATCTTATCAGGAAATTGTATGTGTCTCGCGGGGAAGGCATTCTTCCTAATTACCTATCAACTGATGTTAAAGTATATTTCTATATTTTTTCTCACAGTCTCTAGAGCAGATGCCTCTAGGGACAGAGATATTAGAAATTGTAATTAAATATGATATCTATATATTTTTATATAGTAGAAAAAGAATTCTTGTTAACCCCTACTTTAGTTAATATTTTGTCAACTAGGTGATCAGGTGGGGTTTCTACACCGGCACCTATGGCAATTATTCTTTGCCCGTTAGTTCTGGAAGAAGACAGTTCTGTCCATAGTTTAGAAGACAACATGGATCATTGCTACAAGAAGCCTCAAGAACACAGTTGCCCCACTTACATAATCATCTATTAATGACCAATACTGTGGCTTTAGGAAAGAGGCATGGTACGAAAAAAGACACCTGTAAGTCATATTGAGTGGTTTTAACATGACACTAGGGGCTACATTTACTTACCTGTCCCGATGCGATACCCGAAAGTGCATTGTCCTACCGGAATGCACTGTGCAGCGATTCACTAAGATCGTTCGCCCGATATCCTGCATGTGTCGCTTCCCTGCTCAGGTCCTGCCGGAGTTCACCTTCTTCTTCCCGGTGCATGTAAGTGCATTGTCTTGTGACACAATTGGAATCTTAAATCCCGCGCCCAGTCTGAATCGGTCAATCATCCCCCGATTTCTGTCGCATAAAGACCAGCGCAGCCTCGCCACAATCCGATCGCGTGCGACACAATCTCCAGTTAAATACCTTCCACAGTGGCGCAAATGCCGGAAACCTCAAAAATCCGACAGAGTCCTGTGGAGGGGAGATTAAAAGAGAGAGAGAAAGGGCACCTCTAACAGGACCCCTCAAACCCAGTCCATTGTCTCGAAAACAAGAAGGGAGTTGCCAGGGAGCTTAGAAAGTGGGAATGTTGTAAATGCCAAGGGGTCCCTGTGTGAGATCAGGAGGAATCCGTCCCTTGGCTGAAACCACCGTGCTGGCAAGAAGGACAGTATTCCACTATGATGTCAGATTACTAAGAAGTCTCTGGAGACAGAGTCACAGTTCCTAGATCTTCATCCACAACCACAAAGAAATTTGCACATTCATAGACAGAGCCTGCAAATGCAGAACTTCTATAAAATGAAGACTTTATGTCACATAATTAACAGAAACAGTGTCATTCTCATGTACACACTGGACCACTGGAAATCTACCATCAAAATCAATCATGATAAACCAGTGACACTTACTCATAGGTCCAGGACTGTGGTAATCTTCTTCGTGGCCTCCTTCCTTTTAAAATTAACTTTTCAAATTATGCTAATGAGCCAGAAGGGCTATGGGTGTGTTATAGAAGCCCTCTGTTCTCTGGCTTTACAAGCTGTTGTTACACTGTGCAGCAGCATGTTTCTGTCTCACCCTGCCCCCTGTACTTCCTGTAATTCTGAAAGCAGTTAGTAGTGAGCACACAGTGGAAGGGGGAAGTACTCCTCCCGAGTGTAACAGCCTGTGAATTTGCAGCACAGAGGGGCTCTGACAACATGCCCATAGGCTTTCTGATTCATTTGCATAATTTGGATAACACATATAAGAAGATATCACAGTCACGGTGCCTGGATCTTTGAGTAATGCCCCTGGTTTATCATATTGGGTTTTGATGGAAGATTCATGTCCTTACTCATGGTCCATGAGTAAGGACATGAATGTTTTTGTCCGAACCGCGCAGGTTGTCTAATTGTTTCTCTTTTTGTATTCTATGGATATACATTGGCATTATGCACCTTAACCTGGCATACTGATTTTTTAAAAATTTTGGATGAAATAAAGCAATCTATCTTTTTATATACCACAAGTGCTCTTACATTGTACACTCTTTACCATTGCCATACCGAAGTTGGCACGGCTACTCTCGGATCTTGGTTCACACTGAAGGAGGACATATGGAGTGAGAAAACCATTCCCATTATGGTGAGCTGTTTCAATTATTCTCTTTTTTTCTAAATTTTAATAGCCAGACCACCAACTTTATCTGACATTTCTTCAAACTTAGAAATATTCCACATATATTTGTAAATATATGATCTGTGAGAATTATCCAAACTTTTTCTAACCGCTCTGTAAGACGCTGCACAAAACACTGCCAAGTCTCCTGGCAGAAAGAAACCAGCAAAGATACCGTCCAACACAATGATGAATGTGAAGTCGCTGTATGTATTATTATTTTTATTATTACTGTTGTTATTATTTTTATTATTATTGCTTTATCTTCTTCCAGGAACAAATGTGTCAAGGTTAATATTTTCTATTTCTTAGTGGAACTTTTTGCGAGATAATGTAATGTCATTTCAGAAATGCCTATAAATCAAAACGTCTCGTAGATAAATGATGCCGCGAGCGGCTTATGAGCTTAGATGGCGCACTGTCAACACGGGCATTTGTCACGTCAAAAAGTGGAACTAAAGTCAGAAAATGGACGCCCTTTATCTAATTGTATACTATCAATTTTTCATCGCTGCTATCATCCAAGTATTCATTCACTTGTAACAGTTCTATTATATTACCAATAAAATAGAAGAGATCCAAATATAGATATTTTGCATAGTGTTTGCCCTTGGGGGATACTAATATAATATTTTTCTTCGCGCTTGAAAATCAGGAAAACAGGATGTAATTTTACCGACATAATAGAATTCCGTTGTTTTGTTTATTCAATCTTTTTTTATTTGTTTGAACTATGTGCCAGAAATTAACCCCATTATAAAAACTGGTGTTTATGAGACAGATAAGTCATGTAGAGCATATGGCATCATCCCTACTGGGTCTGAGGATCCATGCAGCTACCCAATAGTTTTTACTGTGTATGATGTGAATAAAGTCAGTGTGGGGAATATATCTTCTTGAGTAGACCATGATGTGTAGAAACCTATAGACTACGCTGACATTCCTAAGGATTTTTCCGAAAGGATATAAAGATAAATATTCAGGGATGGAAAAAGGAAACATTTTATCAGCTGTACCCCATGGTGGTCTCCCCTACCTGCTCTGCACTGACAAGGAGCAAAAAACTGGAAAAAATTACTCTTTGGCTCTAGGCTTCTTGAGAGTCAGGCACTGACTTTTAGGTTTTCCTTCTTCTACCCAAAAAAACGTATTGGCTAATCTTTTTTTTTTGCTGAGTAGGATAACATTTGTGGAAAAAAATTGTAAAAGAACATCATAAATGTTTGCAGTGGAACGGTATTGTGGTGGAAGAATGAATATGACTCGTGTAAGTGTAATTTGTAATATCTGTCCTTGCATCCTCCTTAGTCAGCAAGGTGCGCCAGAGGCTTTGCTGTTTGCATTGTTCTGTCTGAACACTGGTTTATTATTTCCTAGCAGTATTGAGTGATTTTGTACCACGCTCAGTAGTCTCCTTCCTGGTTCACATTTAACATTTAAAGGATATCTACCACCAAGATGAAGGACTGTAAACCAAGCACACTAATATACTGGTTTGTGTCCCCTCTGGCGGGATCCGCTCCTTTTTGAACTTCTTCTTCCAATAGTTATGCACCCTGCCCAGCTTTCATACTAATGTCCCCTGCATAACCCCCTTACTAATGTCCCCTGCACAGCCCCCATAGCAATGTTCCCATTGCAGCCCCCATAGTATTGTCCCCATTGCATCCCCCATAGTATTGTCCCATCGCAGCCCCTATGGTAATGTCTGCCGGGAAACTACAGGGCAAAGAAGAACCTGTAGCTGTAGAGAGAAGAGGAGCGTCCGAGGTGATTATACAGTTTTTTTTATTTTAAGTTCTTTTGGCCATAGCCCGGGACCTGGTATTCCATGGCCCGGTTTTGGGCCAAGGCTCGGTGGTTGGGGATCACCACTTTAACCTACTGTGATGGACAAAATCCTCATCTTATCAGTATCTGTACAAGATTTCTGGTTGAGAAAGGTCCTGGGATATAGCCCTCAGTATTTCATATAGTCCACATTTGACCAAACTTATGCTGATATCTGGTATCCTCTGACTCTTTGGCTAGTCTTTCTGGTTTTCCATATTTTCTGTCGATTTAGTACTTCATTGTATTCTAGGTTTTGACTCGGCTCTGGTGACTATTCTTAATTGTTTGTTTGTCTTGTCCTTATCTGTTGTATTACTTAGAGTTAAGTACGGATCGTTACCTGGTTATTGGCTACCACTTGGGGTGGTCTTCAGTAAATAGGTAGGAACCAGTTGGTGGGTTCATAATTAGGGCTCACAGTCTGTGTATAACCTTCTGTTCCAAATCAGCCATTTACAGAATTCTATTGAAAGTACAAGACAGTGAATTTTGACATAAAAGTGATGTATTTTTCCGGTTTGTAAGAACAAAAAAACCTTTAGTCGAACGTTGGCACAAATGTGTATTGACACTTGTTCCCCATCGCTCTCCTTACCAATAATGAACAATTATAAATAAACAATTGTACTACTGCTCATCATCTGAAGGTCATCTGTTCTTGATCTGAAGAATACCTCTTTCCAATGCTGAAGCTTGGTGTCTTCTATTAAATTTACTATGACACTTCATGTCGGAATCTGGAATGGTCTGGCAGCAGACAAAGAACCAACATCCTTCTAAACTCACAGATATCTAAGGAAGTTTTGTCTCAGCCCACACATCACTTTAGATAAGTCTCTGTTATGGTCCTTAACCCAAGGGTCAAAAATAAAAGAGATAGAGTTTTGAGATACCAATGAATGGAATAGAACTACGTGTAGAACCATGTGAAGACACCTAATGTATAGTATTCTTACAATGAGAACTATACTGAGTGCATAGTAATTGATCAGTTCTGAGTGTTGGATCCCCATCGATCTTTTGATGATGAAAATCCTTACGGAAAGAACCTTAATGAGGAAAAAAGAATTGATGCTCCTGGACACAGATAAGTGTTGCTATAAGATATAGGATTTCACTCTTCAGTCATGGATGGTCTACAGCAGATGACATTGATGAGGTTATCCTCGAATCGCCAAGTAGACTCTTTATACTCATGCAAAGGTGACCTCCACAGTAACCATCTAAGTTTGTATTGTATTTTAAGGTAAGCAATGAGAGAATAATGTTCTCAATTAGCCCCAAGCCCAAAACTTTGCTCTAAGAAAGGACATCTAAGAATTGCTGACGGTATGACAGGTTGCCAGTATGTATCTGGTTAACGTGTTCAGCAAAGTCAGTGGGGGAAAGAAATAGAGTTGGTTCATACGTTCTAAATTCGTAGAAGCACCACACAAAACATAACAGATCTTATAAATAATTGAAATGGTCAGAGAGAGATGTACTAAGCTCAGACAGCAAAGCTCTTTCCTTTAATTTGGTATGTAACCCTGCTGTGCTACTTCAGGCATATAGAGCTCGTTCAGCACTCCAGCATCTTCTTGATCTCTGGATTCTGCAAATAACATATTTTCTGTTATTCTAAAGCTCACAACATATTTTCATCTCTACAGCCATGAAATCCAATATGTCATTTTTTAAGAAAAATGTAATTCATGTTTTGTTTTGTTTTTTGTTCCATGTTACAGGAAAAAAAGTATTTGTCATTGACATTTTTATAGCAAAGATTTGATTTTGTATTGAGTAGTATTTATTGCTTTTGGAAAAATGCATTCAGTTGTGTCTTGTATGGCGAAG
This sequence comes from Engystomops pustulosus, assembly GCF_040894005.1. Lineage (NCBI taxonomy): Eukaryota > Metazoa > Chordata > Amphibia > Anura > Leptodactylidae > Engystomops > Engystomops pustulosus. The sequence continues at coordinate 206,506,473 of NC_092413.1, read as the reverse complement.
AGGCGGAGAGGTGGCTTCCTTAACAAATTGTTTTTTATTGAATTGCACTCTTTAATAGATCTACCGTGCATTTTTTATCCAGTCTACTGCCCAATGTTCAGTTGTGTCCTTCACTACCGCAATGTCATTGGTCTGTGTTACTGGCATCCTTCCTTTCCCTCCTCTGAGCACCACAACTTCTTGGCATTCACCAACAAGGCTAACAATGCCAGGTGGTCCATGTCATGTGTCCCAGATCATTCTCTTGTCATCACCGGTGATAAATGGCATCTAATCCCTTGTGAAGGTATCTAACTATTAGAAAGTTTCACCACCTTTACCAACTACAAATCAGACATAGCTGGAATTATTTCTTTGACCACCATTCCCAAGCAATCAATGTCAAGATGTTTGGCTCTCTACTGTCAGATGGGTCATGCAAGGCTGTCTGCTCCAATGCACGGCCACCAATCTTACAGTAAAAATCCCAAATGGTTTGGTTTTAGTACAAAGTATTCTAACTGTAACCTCTGTGGCAGTTCGGGCTTCAGCTCCATACTCTGCATGAAGAGTGCAGCAGATGATGCATTGCCGTCTGGGTGTTTCTGGGTGCATTCTGTCCTATACTATTCTGAACACTGCCTTATTTTACTCCTGTCTGTCTTTATTGCCACCCCACTTGTTTGTCTCCTGTTGACTTTGTTCTCAGTTGCAGGTGGTTAAGATAGCTATGATGGACAGATGCTTCCTACACCACATTATTTGCCTGATAATCTGATTTTTGTGGATGTCAGGGGACTGGTCAATCACTTTCTGTAACTGGTCTCTCACGTCTCATTATAGAATTGTCTGCCTACTTCCCAGTGCCTACTAAAATAGTTTTTTGGAGCTTTATATTGGGCTTCTGTATTATGTGTATTCTGGGCTTCTGTATTATTTTTTGTGTGACCAATCTTTTCTGTTTGTCCTGTTTTTGTCTACATGTTTTACTTTTATGCAGGAAGAGAAAATAAACCGGTTGTCTAAGGTAGGAGAGGCAAACAGATTGGTCCAACTGAGTTGGTCTAGCTTTAGGGCTCACTGTATGTGTTTGTCCTTTCATTTTCCATCTTATTGTCTGTTTCCAAAGAGCAGAATTACACTAACAAAGTTCTTTACTATCAGATTGAAGGTCCCTGGTGAAGCAGACGCCCTGGTCTTCCCGTTTGTCTGTAAAAATCCAAAATTAATGACATTCATAACCGGGAAAGGTTAATGTCTAGAGTCAAATTTCTATCTGTGAAATCAGTGGAACCTTTAAAAAATGGAAAGAGTTTTCGGTAATGAACCTATTAAGGTCCAATTATTATTTTGTCAAGATTTGTACTCATTTTTCACTTCCGTTTTTCTGATCCCAGTGTTGTATCCAATTTTCCTGAACTTCTGACATTGTCATTCTGCTGTAGGAACTCCTCTTGATGACCAGACTACGAATGTAGGTCACCACCAAGACCTACAGTAGGTCACCACTGACTTTCCATCTGCCTGTTCTGGACAGTTCCTATTTCTAGGACCACTCTGAGGACTCCTGTCCAGCATTATGTATGTTACAGGCAGCGTGTAAACTCTAACCTATCTGTAGAGAAGGGAATAAGAGATTGTGTGGCAATAGTCTCACCTCATGTACTTGAAGCTGGAGACAGTCTAGAGGTAAGTCGGCAACAACAGCAGATTGTACTGAGCTACGGGAATTTCAAGTTATTACTCAGAAACTCCTAATCTTCAAATTTCAGAATCACAGGGGAACATTGATGACTTAATAAAGTGGAAATGAAGAAATCTAAGAAAAGCTCGACTAATACGACATGTAGCATGGTTAATATTTAAACATTTTATGTGGTCAGGTCAAATGAAAGTCAGAAGAACTTTGAGAAAAAGCTGTTTAATTTTAATAGTAGTAGCTAATGTCAGATCTCAGTCTGATGATAGCTTTTACTGGGCCATGACAAATCTTTTTGGGATATAATTTTTGACAAGTTTTGGGGTAGACATTTTGTCTTTTTTTGTTACTTGTCTGTTAATGGAATATAATATTTTAGTCTAAAGAATGGCATTTCGGGGCATCAGGTGCTAATTCTCATCAATTTTACACAGCAAATGCCTGGTGATAGGGGTGGTGGATCATTGACCATTGACCCTCACAACTCTGTGATCTTCTCAGATCATGGCATTGCACGTTTAACTATCACCTTCATTACAAGAGAAAATAAGGGAAACGGCCCCATGTGGAGATCAGGATGAGCCTTTTAAAAATGGTCAAACTCTGAAATTCTTTCAATTCCTCTACATTTGGAATATTTTAGAACTTACCAGTTAGTACATTATATGGAATATTAAAAAAGTTCAGGCTTTTGGGAGTCTAGTAGTAAAAACAGAAACAAAAATGGTTAAGTTAACCCCGCCCCTTACTGGTTACCTCTGCCCCTGAACATAGACTTCCTAAATTATATTTAAAAGAAATCTACCTTTTGTTTTTATGCATTGTGAACCAAACATACCTTGAGAATGCTGTAGCGACACTGATGCAGAAACATATCTTGTTAAATCAATGAACTGAGTGGTTTTACTCAGAAAACAATTATAAAATTCAGGACCTTGGGAAAGTTGGGTTACATGCAGGCTACCTACATAAACACACATTACACTGAACTGTCCAGACACAAATCAACCTGAGCTGGATGACTTATTCACAGCAGATGGGGGATAGTGCAGCGATTGATTACTTCTGCCTGTCAGGGACAACACAGTGATGATGTATTCTAAACTTATGCTGGGCAGGACAAGGCTGGAGCAGGGCATAGTTAGGGTAAGAGGAGAAGCGCTGGGGCAGCCACAGGAGCGACAGAGCCTCATTATCATAATTTTATAATTGTTTTTTTCAGCAAAACCACTGGAGCCGTCCAGGAGCCAGAAGAGCCAGCTCTATTCAGTGACCGGTGTCTAGTGATCCAGCTTACTGAAAAGAGCCGGAATGCGCATTACTACTGCCTGTTTTCTACGGCTGTAGTGGTCCTGTGTGAATTACAGAATAAATAAGTTGATGATGGTGACGACAATATCACAGATCAGGCAGTGTAGGAATTTTTCAGTAATAGCAAAATGGACCTAAGTACCTACATACAACACCATTGGGTGAGGGTAGCAAATCACTGAACCAAAATTTTTTGCTAAAACATTATGGGTAGAGATGCGCGAATGGATTCTAACTGAGTGGAATTCGTTTAGAATTTTAGGAAAACTTCGGTTTGGCACGTATCCGAAGTTTACAGTGATTTTTGGGACAAATTTTTTCCCCTTTATTAGCAAAATGGTCACAAGAACATATGTTACATGGGGCAGAGAACTCTGGGAAGGAAGAAAGGAACACCCTCGATCACATGTGCAGACATGTAAGCCAATCAGTGACAAGCAGGCTTATGTGATGTCACAGCCCTATAAAAACAGATGCCCATTTCCAGCGTGTAGCTGCTTGTACATAGTAGCTGATGGAGTGATTTTTCCTCAAAGTCCACAGTGTTCATTTTGGGGTTCTATATACCCCAAATTTCAATTCTTTTGATAAAGTTGATATCAAGAAATCCGTGTCAAATCAACATAGTTGATGTAGTGATTTTTTCTCAAAGTCCGGGGTGTCAGCTTTTGGGGTTCTGTATTCCCCAAATTTCAATTTCCATCAGTAGCAGCTTAAGTCTGGAGTCCTTAATGAGCAGCTCCCTTCACCCGCCTAGTGAGGAGGGTAGCCGCCACCAGCAGCAGTAGCAGGACATGGAGCAGACCCTGCACCAGCAGGTGGTGGCCTACTTGGACAGCATTGGCCACAACTTGTGGAGTTCTCAGTAGAGAAGCTGTCCTGCCGGCCAGTAGTTTGGCATCGGAGCGGGTGTTGAGTGCAACGGGGGCCATCATTACCCCAAGGAGAACCCGTTATGTGGAGAGACTGGCCTTTGTCAAGATGAATGTTGCTGCCACTACCAGAATTTGTCATTGTGCCAGTCTCTGACCTCCTGCTGCTGCTGCCACCTCCACACTCTATCATTCTACCACTCTGTGGCCTACTCATGCGGCTGCCAACTAACCGCTGTCTCCCTGGAACACCCCGTGATTTCCGTAATGCTGTTTTCACTCTCCACCACGATTTGAATTTTGTCCGAAAACTCGGGGAATAAAATTTTTGAAAAATGTGCCCATCTCTAATTATGGGTTCGGGTCTGCTCATCACTATTTATAATCTTTATATTGCTTGTATGCATCTGAGCTGCACAATGTTTAATGTCTTATTGTGTTTTGCAGTTATTTCATGTGTCTATACAGATGTCTTGCAAAGAACCCTCTGTTATTTGTGTCTATCCTCGTACCCATAAATGAGTGTTATTCTCAACTTAACTACCTTCAGCTTTTGAGGTGGTTGGAGGTCGCTAAAATTGCTGACCATGGCTGTTCTACGCTCTTTTCATTACTCCCGTAGAGGTAAATTTGAATTATGGAAAAGGGATCAGGACAGTCGCCTTTGGCTGTTACTGCAACTCCAGACCTTGTGGACGAGAGAAGCAGCTCTGTATTATTTATTATCTTCCCTTTGAGAAAAATTGGAGAAAAGGCAACGGTACCTTTAGCTATTGAGTTATATATCTTAAAGTAGAAGCTCAATCTTGGCCAAATTTAGGCCTGAGTTATAAATACCCCTTTAAGACCGCTTAATCAATAGCAATAGGTTTGATTGCAGTTTCTTCATGAGTTTCCCATGAGCAGTTTTAATAAATGTCACCTTGTTTCCTTGATCCCCAGGCAGTTCTTACACTCCGATCCTTCGTGAATGTCCGGTGCTTTTTTAGCAGTTACATTTCTTCGCCCTATTGAGCAAGTCACATCGGAGAGCCATTTCCAGCACTAAAGCATACAAACTGATTAAATGTTAATACGGCTCTGATGTAACATTTGGAGTGTTATGCGTCGGAGAAAAAAAAAGTTACCGTAAGGTGACTACAAGTTGACAAGAGGAAGCAAAAAGCCTTTTCTTTCCTTCCCTTCGAGTTCAAAAGTTCATTTTGTCCTTTGCTTGAACTTGCTGAAGGAATCCTCATTTATAATTAATGCACAAATCTGTACAAAACATAAAAATTCAGACTTCAAGTCAACCTGATGTGTCTCCATGACAGCGCTAAATAAATAAAAGATGACAAAGTCCATGAAGATAATGTACAGATAAACAAGTCCCGACGGGGAGGGGGTCCCTAAATATAGCGCTCAATGCAAGGAGGATCAAAGAGAAATACGGAAGAGACGTGAAGGATGTGACCGAGGTCATGGTGGAATGGCAAACTCCATAAATATTTCATGTTGTAAATATTTTTGATGTTATGTATCCAATTCATCAGTTTTTGTTGATTGTTGATCAATAGGATTAATAGAAAGAGGAAGGTAATCACAAAGGAACATGAACAGGTGAATTGTGAATGTCAACCATTTAAAGGGAACCTGTCACCACATTTTCATAAATTCAGCCACTGATAGGTTCCCAGAGAGCCCTAAAAACTAAATGCCACCTTTAGCTAAAAATTGTTTCCCTTACATCCCTATAAATCAACTATATGTTGTATTTCCTGGCATGAGAGGGGGCTTGTCCTGCTTCCCATGACTCCTCTCAGCATGTCATGTGACCAGGGTGATGTCATCTAAGGTCATTTATTCAGTAAGATTTGCAATTTCTATCCCATGTATATATCTGATCACATGAAATCACAGCGGTCTCAATGGACTTCTACTCCTCCACATCCTCCATGAAGCTTCTGTGATTTCATGTGATCAGATACATACATGGAGTAGAGTAGAGTAGCAAATCTTACTGGGTAGAGGACCTTAGATGACATCACCCTGGACACAAGACCTGATCAATGATGTAACAGAGCTCTCTGCATACAGCAGCAGGTCCTAGCAGTGAGACCTGTTTATCAAGTAAAATTTCATATGCAGGGCTCACTTTGTGTTGCTGGACTTACATCAGGTGGGTTGCATATAATTTTAATATAATATTTAGGGTGGGTTAATTTAGATGGCAGGCTCTCTTTAACCCCATTTTTCAAAAACTGGGTCACACAGTGGTGTCAAAGTTCCAGGACCCCCAAGGACGTTACCCTTGCATTCAATAGGTTTAATAGAGGTTGAAACTGTAATTATAAACGTGTGGTTTTCTAATAAATCTTGTTTTCATTTTTATTACAATAAAAAAATTAGTTTTACTACATAATTGAGTTGTTGATTTTTTTTTAAATGGAGGCGACCAGCATCCACTCTACTCTAAAATGAATGTTACCTTTACATAAAAGGTAAACTTTTCCAAAAGGTAGAATAACTTATGTTTTGTGGGTCAGTTTGCTCCCGCAGTTTCTCTATGGCAAATTTACCCAATTCTCTGTTCTGGGCCCAACCCCAAGCAGAATTCTCTCATTACTTCCTTCTGCCCTGATATCAAACCGACAGATTGTACATGGTTTTCTATCTGCAGGCAGCATGCTATAGAGCAGGAGGAGCTGAGCAGATTGTACATAGTGTCCTATCTGCAGGCAGAATGTTATAGGGTAGGAGGAGCTGAGCAGATTGTACATAGTGTCCTATCTGCAGGCAGCATGTTATAGAGCAGGAGGAGCCGAGCAGATTGTACATAGTGTACTATCTGCAGGCAGCATGTTATAGAGCAGGAGACACTGAGCAGATTGTACATAGTGTCCTATCTGCAGGCAGAATGTTATAGGGCAGGAGGAGCTGAGCAGATTGTACATAGTGTCCTATCTGCAGACAGCATGTTGTAGAGCATATACTACTTTTCAAAGTGGCTGATTTTCTCTGCTCCCTCTATGCTGAGGAGCCATGTGGTGGTCCTATTAGTGACTGACAGCTATCTCAGTGTGTACACTCATGCAGAGAAAGCTGTCAGTCTTTTCCTCCAGCATTTTATACATCAATCTGCTCGGCTTCTCTGGCTTCAGACGCGTCATCGGCAATGCCAGTGTTTACTTTTTATATGTATTTCTATAAATACAATGGAAAAGTTGTTTGCTTTCAGAATATTTCTCAATATTTCACAATATATATATATTGTGGTATATACAAAAAAATATTAACTTAACACTTGTTTTGTTATATTTTTCTTAATAATCTGACCCTTGTTTGTTTTTGCATTACATTTTTCACTCCCCACCATTTGCCGTCCACTGATGCGCCTGTGCGTTACATGGTCTGGGGCAGAACAGGGAATCAAATTTTTAAATTTTGATTCTCTTAAAAGAAAAAAAAAATTGGTACCAGCACCATCATAAAGTTAAAGGGGTATTCTCATCTTAGCATTGACATTTAATTTAATTTACCTGCTATATAGATGCATTTCTTTGACTGGATGGTTTTTTTAAAAAATGGACTTGTTTTAACATAATTCCCCATAAATGTAGCCATGTTAACTCTTATAAATTAGATTGTTGTCCTTGGATACGACCGCCGCTACTGGAGTGATTCATATGCAAAAGATTGTTTTTGGATGTGAAATGGGCAGAAGTTAGTGCATGTCCCCCAACTGTCTCGTGGTAATGAACGCTTAATCCACATGGTCCGACTCCTCAAAAGTGGATGCGTCATATCCGGGATGGTCATATCCAAGGGCATAGGTAAAGCGCAGGCAGCACTCCAGACTTCCAAAAATTTCAAAGAAGTGAAGTTTTTTTTGAAGCAGTGGTGACGTTTTGGTGTGAACCAGCTTCATCACGCAAGTATAACAAGTGAACCCAATGGGTTTAAATAGGAAATACATGATACAATAAATACAAATGGGCATGTCATAAAGTGCAACGTGCATGATTTATATAAGTTATTCAGAAGTATATTCATAAATTACAATTTATAATCCATATAATATCAATTCACTATTCCTTCTGTATACATCATGAACGTTATATCATAAATATAGACAATGTGACATCGTTTATGTGAAAATAATGGGGGTCATTTACTAAGGGCCCGATTCACGTTTTCCCGACGTGTTACCCGAATATTTCCGATTTGCGCCGATTGTACCTGAATTGCCCCGGGATTTTGGCGCACGCGATTGGATTGTGGCGCATCGGCGCCGGCTTGCGCGCGACGGAAATTGAGGGGCGTGGCCGAACGAAAACCCGACGGATTCGGAAAAACCGCCGCATTTACAAAAACGAAAAAGTGTCGCTTGGGAAGCGCTTACCTTCACCTGGTCCGAGGTGGTGCATTCTGGCGCGTTGAGATGATTTTCAGCGCAGCAGCCACCTGGTGGACGGCGGAGGAACTACCTTCATAAATCCCGTCCGGACCCGCCACTGGATCGCGAATGGTCCGGGTAAGTAAATCTGCCCCAATATGTAAGTTCTCGATGCAATGTGAATATGTTTGTAGAATTACCTCTGTTGGTTGGGGACGCACCTCCATATGTTTACCTATCTTGTTCAGACATGTATCAGTGTCTCAAAAAATCAAGTGCACGTGCGCCAAAAAGTGGCATGTGTGCCATGTGAACCATGTCTCCAGGACCCCAATGCGCATGCGCCGGAAATTGGTGCAAGCGCTGTGGGAACAGAGGAGGATTCTAACACCATGGTAAAGGAAGACAAAGGCGAGCACTATCATGCGTGTTAAAAAGTATAGAAATAAATAACATGTGTGGCCACTGCTTGACAAAAAAGGATTGTAGGGTGTATTCATGACACCAACTGGGATAAATGGTATATTCATAGAATAGATCCGTTAATTCTATATATCCTTAAAGGCGAAGTTCATTAAAGTGCCAAGGATTAATGCCAGGACCGGCCTGGATGGTTATGAACACATTAGTGTTTGGACCATTTAAGGGGACTCATCCCCTCATCCTCCAGAAAAAAAGAGCCATAAAAGTTATATTAAGTTCTGTTTGCACAGTGTAAAAGCCTGTGAATCTGAGTCTTATAGCCATGGATTCTCCACTAGGGGAATTCTGGGAAAATATGCAAAGTTTTCCAGGATGGGATAAGGAAAACCATGCCTCTTATAGCACTTGCGATTATTTAGCCCAATCTGCCACCTTCACGGCAGTGGGGTGTGAAGAGGGGGCCAGTTCACATGTGATAAGTAACCGGCTGTTGTTACTTCTACTGCCTGGCGTAGTAATAAACGCTGCGCAGGGCCCTGCCTGATACATCAAGAGGCTGGAGCCTCTTGATGTATCGCACTGCGAAAATGCATCGGTTTGGCTATCATATGATAAATATCCCCCCTTGTCTTATCTGTAGCTTGCAAGGGGGAGAGCACTGCAGTGTGCAGACAGCAGAAGCTATTCATGAGAAGAATCTTGCCTGTCCGACCATAATCAGAAGATTTGTAGTCGGATCCCGAGCAACTTACATTGTATACACCAGGACTGATAGAGACAGGTTGGAATTATATCTGTGAAATGCTGTATTTTTGTTAATAACTGTGTATTAGAAAATGTTTTATTTTGTTATCCTGAGTATATTTAAGAATCTTGTCTCCGTGGGAATACCCCTTTAACCCTGTATAGAATCATCTGTTATGGAAAATTTATAAAGATTCATGTTAAATTTTTAATTTACCAAAATTCTCCTGAATCCAAAAATAAAATGTATTTTTAGAATTTTATTGAACTATCCTCTGTTCTCCTGTTGGCCATATGTAGGCTGTTGCCGCGTGAAGAAATTGAAGTTCCAGTTCTTTGATATGGCTTCCAAAACTCATCTGGGTTATCTGTTTTCCCCCAAATCCCGGTGGAACCTCAGACAGACTTCATCTTATTCTACATATTTATATATATTAACATTTAAGAAGTCAAAATGACTTTCATTATAGAAGGAGAAAGGATGGAGGACGGGAACACCTTCCCCGGGAGGAAGAATGGGAGGCTATTATTATGCAAATGGATCTGAAGAATAAATAAAGCGTCCTGCTAGCAATCACCACCATATAAACAGCTTAGCAGGTATTAAAACAATCACGGTGATGAGGGCTGGAGAGGGCTCCTTCTATGTGCCCACCACAATTGCCGAGCATTTTGTGAGATGAATGTACCGGATGAGAATGTAGAATAACATCTAGATGAGTCTCTTTATTTATTTATTATGTAACTCATTTCATATGCAGCTTCCTCATCAAGACCTCATCATAGTAAAATATGCATGCCGATGATTGAGCTCGCCAGAAAGTGAGAAGGTACCAGTCGTCAGCTGATCACGCACTACATATTGGAAATGGAAATTGTTTTCAGCTACATAATGAAAGATCTCTGCTAAGAATGAGGGAAACAGGAAATAATCAGAGGTCCTGCTAAGTTTACAGATCATATTCGTCACACGAAGACCAAGTTTTTCCATATCTATATCACACATATTCGGTATATTGGGCCTGCATGTGACTCAGTTGGACCATTGACGAAGACAATGGGGAACATTTACTAAGGGTCCGAATCGCGTTTTTCCACCAGGTTTCCCAAATTTTTCCAATTTGCGCCAAATTCCTCCGGGATTTTGGCGCATGCAATTGGACTGTGGCGCATCGGCACCGGCTTTCACGCAACAGAAATTGGGGGCGTGGCCGTCGGAAAACCTGATGGATTCGGAAAAACCACAGAATGTAAAAAAAAATTGTGTCACAAGAATAGCACTAACATACACCGAGACAGAGAAGGTGAACTCGGGCGGACTTCAGTGCAGCAGCGACACCTAGTGGACCTTAGTGAGTCCTGGCAGAACCCGAATCAGCAGCGGAGAATGCGCTGCTGGATCACGACTGGACCGGGTAAGTAAATCTTCCCCAATATGCTTTTACACCAGGTTTTTCTGCCCATTAGTTGCTCTTAATACTTAAAGGACATCTACCCCCAGGATGAAGGACATAAGGACATAAGTAGCTAAAAGAAGAGCAGATCCTGTCAGAGGGGGCACATACCAGCATGTAATTGTGCTTGGTTTATAAACCTTCATCCTGGTGGTAGATGTACATTAACTTTTATGGTTCGATTACTGTGTATCTATATACAGTGAACACGATTAAAGGCAGAGCTGCTATTTTCAACACTTGCCTCTCTATTGTGGGTGAGCAGATTCTGTGACGAACTGGACTATTTATTCTACAAAACTGTGGAAGCTGCTCTTGCTTGTTGGCAGGTAACACTTTTAAGTCTCATGCACCCGGGCCGGAATCCAGAGAAAACACACAGCGGGTGAAGAAGGGAAGGACGTGAGTGTTTCTCAATCCTCCCATTATGATAGGAAGCCGAGCAGCCGCATCACAAATCAGGTCAAAAATAGGACCTACTCTATTGACTGCATAGCTGCCCTGCTGTCATGGTGGGCTCACCGCACCGTAAGAGGGTTTAATACTCCTTCATGGAGGATGGGAGTTGGACGCAGTTTTTACAACCAGTTTATGGCCTCGACGCATGGTCTCAGCCTTGGGCTACATTCACACTGCCGTTGCCCGCCGTACCGTACCGTAGTGGGCAACAGCAGTGCACGGAGAGAGGAGGAGGAGGTGAGCGCAGCTCACCCCCGTCCCTCTCCATAGGAAGTTATGGCGCACGGCGGCGTACTACGGAGAAAGATAGGACATGTCCTATCTTTTTCCGGGGTACGGAGTGGTACGGTGCCGCACGTGTGCAGCACCGTACCGCTCCCGTTGGGCGCTGTGCGGCCATTGCCGTCTATGGGGGACATATATCGGCCGTATACACGTCAGCCGTATATACGTCCCCCATACGGCAGTGTGAATGTAGCCTTAGTCTGTTTGGTCTGTCCAAATCCTGTCTACCTTGTTTGCCTTCAAGTCAGCACTGCTCCCGATACCTCCCAATGACTTGTTGAGACCATTGATAATGGTGAGCACTTCATGAAGACAACCATTCTGACGATTTCAGTTCAATGATTGCCCTCTGTCAAGGTTTTTCAACTGGTACATTGTTGAGGCTTGTCCAGCAGTCAACGATCACTCACCTTATACCCAAGGAAACCACTGAAAGCCTTTTTATAGATCAGAAGGTCTATAGGTCTTTTGACAGGTTTACAACATTCCTTTAGGAAGCTTCAAACTTTCACTTTTTGCCAAGATCACAATCATTTATTCTATATACATCGCAGAAATATTCATTGACTGATGAATGTGATATTGCTGGGCAATAAAGGGGAAGCCATACTGCTTCCTACCCCTGATTGGTGGGTGTGTAAGGTTTGTACCCCTACAAATTTGATAGATTCCATATCTGAAAATAAGTAATTAATTAAAAAAAACTTCAAAGGGGTTTGCCACACATTTACATAAGTTGGCCATGTGCCTTTTCTGCCTTAATAATAATTGTTGAATGTCAAGTGATTCTGCATTCTTGCTACTTACTTTAGTGCTGTCTTCAGACTCTCCACAGATCTTTGTTTACAAGTGTGACCGAATTAATAGGAAGAGTTGCAGGAGGAGATTATTACTCATACTGTTCCCCCAACCCCCTCTATCTGAGGACAGACTGTGAGAGAAAGAGGCACAGTGGGTGATGCCAATAGAACGGACTAAAGGAGTGAGACACAGGAAGTTTTCTACATGTGCAGAGGGCAGAATGCTGAGAACAAGGAAAGGATGAAGCTCACAAAGGAGGCAAAAACACAGGTACATATACATGCAGAGACATGTCTAATGCAATCCCTTTAATTACATGAACTATATACCAGGAATAAACATTTTAGCCATGAACTATCCTGGGATTACAGGTTTTGCTCATGGATTTCAGCTCTGAGGTCTTGAGATTTTAGCAGAATATAGCAGGCAGTAGTGCAGGATTAGAGTAATATTAATAATGCAGGGTTTACTCAAGCAAATATGAGTTATTCTATATGTAAACCAGAAGACAATGTTAAAATGTTAAAATAATCCATCCATACATTATTTTACCTAATTGTTCTATACATGCAAGGAGATGTGCTTTGGCACTACACATGGAAAAGATTATTAAAATAAGAACAAAGCCCTGAAGATTAAATACACACATGTATAAAATATTAATACACCTTTAAAATATGCACCATTCTATTTTAAGAGCCTTCAAGTAGCATATTTCAGTCGCATTACACTGTAAGCGTAAAAATCCAAAACATGTAAAAATATACAGGTGCATCTCAATAAAGTAGAATATCAGCAAAAATGTGTTTTTTTAGTAATTCAATTTAAAAAGTGAAACTCATATATTATATAGAGTGCGTCAAGCCTGCGTCTGCCTCTTCCTCTATCCGTGCTAGTAGGTTTAGGAGTCGCTAAAGAAGACATGGCAGGTCTGTTTGGCACCCTAAACCCTGGGCCAGAAGAATCTGTAGTTGGTGTAGGGTCCCAAACCGACCTGCCATGTCTTCTTTAACATCTCCTAAACCTACAAACAGAGCGTCCCGCCTGTGCCTGCCTCCTCCTCTATCCGTGCTAGTAGGTTTAGAAGACGTTAAAGAAGACATGGCAGGTCTGTTTGGGACCCTAAACCCTGGGCCAGAAGAATCTGTAGTTGGTGTAGGGTCCCAAACCGACCTGCCATGTCTTCTTTAACATCTCCTAAACCTACAAACAGAGCGTCCCGCCTGTGCCTGCCTCCTCCTCTATCCGTGCTAGTAGGTTTAGGAGACGTTAAAGAAGACATGACAGGTCTGTTTGGGACCCTAAAACCTGGGCCAGAAGAATCTGTAGTTGGTGTAGGGTCCCAAACCGACCTGCCATGTCTTCTTTCACATCTCCTAAACCTACAAACAGAGCGTCCCGCCTGTGCCTGCCTCCTCTTCTATCCGTGCTAGTAGGTTTAGGAGACGTTAAAGAAGACATGGCAGGTCTGTTTGGGACCCTAAACTCTGGGCCAGAAGAATCTGTAGTTGGTGTAGGGTCCCAAACCGACCTGCCATGTCTTCTTTAACGTCTCCTAAACCTACAGAGTGTCACGTTAGTGCCTGCCTCCTCCTCTATCCATGCTAGTAGGTTTAGGAGACGTTATAGAAGACATGGCAGGTTGGTTTGAGACCCCAAACCCCTTGTCTGGAAGGACCTGTTGTTGGTGTAGGGTCCCAAACCCACCTGCCATGTCTTCTTTAAAGTCTCCTAAACCTACTAGCACGGATAGAGGAGGAGGCAGGCACAGGCGTGACACTCTGTTTATAAGTTTAGGAGATGTTAAAGAAGACATGGCAGGTCGGTTTAGGACCCTACACCAACTACAGGTCCTTCTGGGTCACAAATCGACCTCTTTGAAGTCATTATATGTAAAATAAATAAATAAAAAAGATAAGCTTAAATACTTACCTGGATGTGAGTTTAATGAGGCACATCGGGCTCATATCAGGTGCTACAACGCTGGTGCCTCTTCTCACAATGCGGGAAGTGAAGCTTGCACCACTGCGTATCTACTGTACCAACAACGCTTGCTCAGTGAAGATGGGGTGTAAAACATAAATCCCAAATCACCCTGACAGGTTCCCTTTAAGTTTTACTCTTATTGTCAGTCTGTCAGTCTGAACTGGACTCTAGTAGCTTACTGACCTGCTATCTGCCACATCCTTCACTCTGCACTCTGCCTTTCTGTTGTAGAAGTTACCTCTGAGTGCCTGTGATGACCTGCTCCTACCACCAGTCACAGGGCCTAGCTTTCCTATAAGTGTCCGGCACTTGCTAGTCAAACTGCTGTCAAGCCTTATTCACGATAGCTTTGCTCTCACATTTTCTAACCTCCCGGTATCTGCATTTCTGACTTCCATATTTGGATTGCGTTTTGGTCATTGTTTGCTCCTTCTGTTACTGACTTGGTTCGCCTACCTTGCCTTATTGTGTCTTTTGTTTGTCATGTTCCATGATTGAACTGAGACATAATAAGGGATCGTCTTCAAGTTGTCTTCCCCCTACCTAGGGGGCAGGGCAATAGGAGGGACAGTTAGGTACTAGGTTTAGCATCTGTGCTGACTGTTTGTGTCATTTGTCTATCCCCTAGCCCGGAATTATACAGAGTAAACTTTTTTGAGTGTTTACTTATGTTAATGTTGATGTTTAAGGCTACTGCCAAGGAAAACCTTGATAGGTCGACAAGATATGCCGGTAAAAGGATCAAAGAGACTACTGCGGTGTGGAGTAGCCTCACTATATAGCCTCAGCTACAGCTACTCCATGTCCCCTCACGTACAAGAGAGGTAGGTTTCCTTTAAACGTTCGACACACTTCTGTCGGATTTTGCATGATAAATTTGGTGGACGGTCCAACTAAGCACCGGAACGCCCTTTCAGTAACTAAATTTTTGTTACGTGAATAATAGTGCAGCCGTGGCGCAAAAGGGTCACGTGTGACATATATATGGCGCGGGCCCTTCTTAAATACCTGTGCAGGCTGTTTGCACATGAAAGAACGTACAAAGTCTGACAGAAAACGGGTGCACGGTCCTTAGTAAATGTGGCCTAATGACTTTTGAGTTTGCCTTGGCTGTTGTCATATTCATGAGCATTAACAGAAATAAACGCTTCAAAAAGTTCCCTCGGTTTGCAATGACTACAATATGAATATGTATAATATTTAACTTTCGCTTTTTGAATTGAATTATTGATAAAAATAACTTTTTGCCGTTATTCTAATTTATTAAGATGCACCTGCGTAAAATGCTGAGCCTGAAAAAAATCTTTGTTGTATTAGTAAAACAAAGAAATATTTAGATAAATGTAAAAAAAAAATGATTCAAATAAAATAATATCTAAATGGGGAAAAATAACGTAAATGAAAGGTAACAAGGAAGGACAGAAGAAACGTGTGTTGTACAGATGGCAACGCCCGGAGTGGAGGAAAAATGTCTGACCCGGCTGGTTACACTCACGAGTATCTCATGTGTCTTCGTTCCAGCTGCCACGAGAAACCATATTGTTAATATAAGCTTTGTCTGTTAAGACCCGCTGTGCGAGGACCAGAACAGCTTGTAATGTGTCTCACTTAATATTCAGTAGAAAAACAAATGGCGAAAATGTTCTGTCCGTGTTATCAGAGCAGAACAGTTTATAAAGCCGGAGAGCGAAAGTCGTATTCAATCTTTCTAAGTGGCTACTTACAGTTTCTTAAAGTTATAAATAATGAATCGTATCTTAATATTCTAACATATCTTTAGGACAGTAGTGCTGGTTTTAAGGACCCAGAATTTAATTTTAACCCCTAGGCGCACCAGGACGTTATAGTACGTCCCCGGGGCTAGATGCTTAGCGCACGGGGACGTTCTATAACGTCCTGCTTCTGGCACCGGCTCACGAACGGAGCCGGTACCAGAAGCAGCGGCTGTCAGCTGTCTAGTACAGCTGACAGCCTGCGCTAACACCCGCGATCGGAGCCGGCTCCGATCGCGGGTGTTAACCCCTTACACGCCGCGGTCAAACATGACCGCGGCGTGTAAGGGTGTTTGCGCTGTGGATCGGATCCCCCGTGCCGCTTACCGGGGGATCCGATCCACTTCTGGGCAGCTCCGAGGACTGGCATGTGCCCCGGAGCTGCCCGGTTTCCATGGCAGTCAGACCCCTTCCGGGTCTGACTGTAAACTGTCTGAGCATGCGCAAGCTTGCTCAGACAGTTTACACTGCTCTACAATAAAATAGTATTGTAGAGCAGTGTATTGGACTTAAACCAGTGATCAGAGCATCACTGGTTCAAGTTCAAGTATGTATAAGTAAAAATATGAAAAAACAGTTAACACTACACATTATAATTAATAAAAAATAAATACATAAAAATATAAGCCCCTAAAATGTCACTTTCCCATAAAAACACTTAATAAAGTATAAAAAACACAAAAACACAAAAAACCCCACATATTTGGTATTGTCGCGTCTGTAACAATCTGTATAATAAAACAGAATCGTTACTGGACGGTACACGCCGTAGAAAAAAAAACGCAAAAACGTTCCGAAAAAAAAAAATTTTTAATTAATACCCTATAAAAAAATGCTCTAAAAAGTAATTTAAAAAATGTTATGCACTCCAAAATAAGCCCACTAAAAAGAACAACTCTTCTCGCAAAAAATAAGTCCCTAACTAGATTTGTCAGCCGAAAAATAAAAAAGTTATGCATATGAAAAGATGATGATGCTAAAATGAACAAGATTTTCTCCAAATTGGTTTTTATTCAGTACAATTGAATAAAATACACAAAACCCCCACATATTTGGTATCCCTGCGTCCGTAACAATCTGCATAATAAAACAGAATCGTTATTAGATCCGCAAAGTTAACCCCGTAAAAAACAAAACAAAAAAAAGCTCCAGAAAAAAGATCATTTTCAATTAATACCCTATAAAAATGCTCTAAAAAGGGATTTAAAAAATGTTATGCACTCTAAAATAAGACCACTAAAAAGAACAATCCTTCTCGCAAAAAATAAGCCCTTAAACAGATTTGTGAGGCAAAAAATAAAAAAGTTATGCATATGAAAGACGGTGATGCTAAAAGTAACAACATTTTTGCCAAATTACTTTTTATGCACTAAAAATGGGGAAAAAATAAAAAATCTATATAAATGAGGTCTTTTTGTAATCGTGGCGACCCATAGAATAAAAATAATATACTATTTTTATGGTATGGTAAACAGCCAAAAAAAAAAAACCCCATAAAAATCTTCCTGAAAAGTGATGATTTTCATTTCCCCCCACCAACAAAGAGTTAATAAAATCTCACCAATTAGCCTATAGATTCCCCCAAATTACGTACCAGAAAAGTGCATCTCATGTGGCAAAAGAAATAAGCCCCTATAGGTCCACATTAAAAAAAGAAAAAAATTATAGCCTGTACCATGTGACATAGCAAATCTGATCTGCATGGCGCCTCCTTCCCTTCTATGCCCGGCCGTGCGCCCATACAGCAGGTCACCACCACATATGGGGTATCCGTGTACTCGGGAGAAATTGGGTAACAAACTTTGTGGAGCCTTTATTCATTTAATCCATTGTAAATGTTTAATTTTTCACCCAAAATGAGTGTATTGTGAAAAAATATTACAATTTGCAGACTGCACCTCCATTTTGTTTTAACCCCTATAAAACACGTAAAGCGTTAACAAACTTCTTAAAAGTGGTTTTTCATACGTTGAGGTGTGTAGTTTCCACAATGGGGTATTTTACGAGTCCCACTATTATTTAGGCCTCTCAGTGTCAATTAGAAGTTGAGCAGGTCCATCTAAATACAGGTTTTGGTGATTTTACAAAAAATTTGAAAAATGATACCTAAATTCTGAGCCTCATAACATTCTAGTAAAATATGTGGAATCTTAAAAAACCATGCCAACATAAAGCAGACATTTGGGAAATGTAAGTTATGAATTTATTTGGGAGCTATGACTATCTGCATCAAAAGTAGAGAATTTAGAACATTGAAAATAAAGAATTTTTC
Source organism: Engystomops pustulosus (assembly GCF_040894005.1). Classification (NCBI taxonomy): domain Eukaryota; kingdom Metazoa; phylum Chordata; class Amphibia; order Anura; family Leptodactylidae; genus Engystomops; species Engystomops pustulosus. Next base: position 206,488,041 of record NC_092413.1, on the reverse strand, counting down.
CAAATTTTTGCCAAATTTAGTTTTTTTTCATAACTAAACACAAAAGATATCATCCAAATTTTTAAACTAATTTGAAGTACAATGTGTGACGAGAAAACAATCTCAAAATCCCCTGGATATCTCATAGCGTTCCAAAACTATAACCACTTATAGTGACACAGGTCAGATTTGAAGAATGGGGCCGCGTCCTTAAGGCCAAAATAGGCTGTGTCCCCTAGGGGTTAATTACATTTTTAAAAAACACCCAAAACTTTTAACATTTTTATGCGGGTGTAAATTATTTACGTATATATAATTTTTGGTATTTTTGTATTTTTAATGGCACTATTTAACTAGTTTTAACTAGTTTACAAAATATATTTTTTAGAATTTGATTTACATTTTTTTCATCCTCACATTTTTATGTCAATATAGCATTATGAGGGCTTGTTTTAAATGGGTAATTTTGCAATTTTAAGGACACCATGTAAGTATATATATCATTTGTCTTTTGGCTTTTTTTTTTTATTTTTGCTTGGGAGCGGATTATTTGGAATCTCATAAATTATTATACTTTTTAATTCTATGGGATAGTCTGAATGAGAAGATTTTTATTTAAAGGAAACCTACCAATTCCGTTGGTGGTTATAAGCTGCAAACGCCGTGCACCAGCTCAGGGCGAGCTGGTGCCGGGGCTTATTTTCGTTATGTTTTTAAACCGAAGTAAAGCGTTTAAACGCTTTAGTTATCTTTATATACCAGACGAAGGCTCTTTTGGAGCCAAAACGCGTGTCGGGGCAGCAATGATCCCCGGACATTGGAGCCGCATACACTCTGCACTTGGTAAGGACTGGCTTATTCTAACACAACTGCCCCTTCCTCTTATTTGCACATGCCATTACTACATACCAGCAAACCGCTGTATATTAACTTAGGAAGCTGCAGTGGCTGTTGTGCTTTACTATTTAACCAGTCCATGTTTAATTTTCACTATATACCTCCATTGTATGTCCGGGCATGACTGCTTCTTTTCTGTGTACCATCTGTATGTACCATGCATCAATCTTTGTATTTTTACTATGCAATGTCCTTCAACCGATATTAATAAAGGTTGTATTAATTTTCATTTTGTACTTTAGCAGTTCTGCCCTGTTCTTCTCCTTTTTGGAGTACAGTATGTAAAATTCTGGCAGTAGATTCAGATATACAGATTTTATTACAAACCATATAGAATTTTTCCATTACTGTCTTTTTAAACCTAAATAACATTGATGGTTATGTTGTATAGAATTGTTTCCCCTAAATCCCTTCCTCATCCAATCCCTTCCCTTCCTTGGTTGAACTTGATGGACAAGTGTCTTTTTTCAACCGTATAAACTATGAAACTATGAAACATGACATGTTACATGCCATGCTCCATCAGATGCCATATCAATGAGGTTTGTTTTCAAATATGGTGCTGTGGAGAGGCAACAAAAAGTGGCCCTACATGGTAGCTGGAAGGACCACAAAAGCGAGAAACGGTTGTTAACTATTGGAACATCCTGCACACCATCCCCCAACCGGAGTCTGAATATGTCCAATAAAGCTGCTCTGTGAGTGATAACCACAGGTGAGTTCCGTTCCTTTCCTTCAACTTATATATGGAACAACTCATAACTAAGCCTCCCGAGTCCCATTGCCTCCAATGTCTCCAAATACCAGGACAGCCCTTTAAAGAAGAAAATCATTTTGCTCTCATCTCGACCCCCTAAATTTTCTCATACACTGTGGCAGTTAATATCAAACTCTTGCATGGGATTGAGCCACGAAAATGTAAGACATTGAGCTTTGGTAAACAAAGATCTCTTGCATCTTGAGGTATTTTGTAATCAATTTGCCCAGTTCGCTCCTCAGGGGACCCTCCTCTTATACCATGATGATTGGAGTGATAAATCCATCATTATGTTCAGTTCCGTGGAAACAGCTTTGAGCCTTGCCAATTGTGGCAAATCTCGTGTATGCCGGTCTGATCAGTCTAACTTGAGCTGACTGTGATTGATTCTGAACAAAATGTCATGAACAATCAAATACTGTGTTTCTTTCTGCAACAGAATAGAATTGTCACCCTTAATCTTTGCAGAACTTAAAATAGAGCACAAGTGATTGCTTGAAACATATGGTAATTATGAGGAGCTGTCAATCTCGCAGCCTCTGTTAGCTTGTCTCTATCGTATTTACCATCTACTGAGCTAATTGCACTTTCTCCAAAGATTTTATCTATTATTTAAAAATAAAATGTCATTTAAGGTAGAAAAGTGTAACTTTTCCCTACAAATATATTAGAAAATAAAGTGACAAAATGCTATCTTATAGAATGTCATAAAATATTTCCTAGATAACTGTTATATTTTATATCAGACAGTAATATTACTCGCAAACTCGTTAAAACCGCCCAAATCCGAATTAAAAACATTTTAAAAATCTGTTCAGGTCTGGGTACTGAATTCATGCCTGATCCCCCACCAGTAACACCCTTGATCAGTGCTGGCTCCGATTGTGGTCATTTTGTGGATGGCCATCGCTCCCGTTGAAGTCATCGCGGAGTGATGAACCTCCCCAAATTGGCAGAGCCCGGCTAATGCCGGCATGCCCGGTGGCAGGGATTTAAATGTCTACTATCAGTGCCAGTACCAATCGTAGGTAGTATTTCAAAAGTTTTATTCGTTATTACAATCCAAACTGTTTCATGTGACGTTTCAGTTTTAAATTGACCTTCATAAGATATGGATGGTGAGTGAAGCTTTGAAGTTGTGTAGTGGAAAGGACCCCTTGATAAATTGATCCCCCAGGTATTACAGTGAATTAGAGAATGTGTTATTTTGTTACCCTGAGTACATATAAGAAACTTGTCTTCGTGGGAATATACCTTTAAGTAGGGGGCCATCTGTGTTCCACTCACATAACAAAGTTAGCTGTGCCCTAACTTTTTAGTCTTGCATCTAGATGTGGATGCATGAAAGTGTTGCAATTTTGGCGCAAATCGTGGTAAAAAGACACAATGTTGGCACAAATAAACTCCACTCTAAATGGCCTTACTAAATATAAATGACTCCCTTTATGTTTTTTGATCCCTGTTGTGTAGTGTTTTTTATTTTAACCCTTCCATTATCAGGTGGCGGTGCTTTCCATCACATGATTTATTGGCAAGTATCTTAAACTCCACTGTATTATGATGAGAATTAACAAAAACGTAGTAATGTTGAAACGCGTGGGTTAGTACCTATCCTATGGAGTATAATGTTTAATACATCTGCTTTATACTTATTTAATAGAGATGAGTGAATCCGAAGTTTGTACTCACGTTTTACGGTTTTGATGTGTCCTGCTTGACCTAGACATGTTGCAGGATTGGCGGCCAAACAGCCAATCTGGCAAATTGACTCCCCTTGCTACAAGCCATAGCTGTGATTGGCCAGGAGGACAGCCCGGGCCAATCGTAGCTATGACTAGTTGCCAAGAGTGCCAATTTGCCGGATTGGCTAATCGGCTGCCAATTCGGCAATATGTCCGTGTTGCATGGGACACATCCAAACTCTGAACCAGAACGGAAACTCTAATCCTTAATAATGAACCTCCTTTGTTGTGTCGGAAACACAAGCCTTAGTGTACTGCGTCTATGCAGCTCCGGGTCTTGACTGTGCTCCGAGGAAGACACCAAGGATACATGAGAGAAGATTGGGGAGAGCTATACATTTTACATGAACTATTGCTTGTATCTCTTAACAAAAGTACCAATAAAAACTGCAGGACATCCTATAAAATCCCACCCTAATCAGCTTTATTGGCAAGAACCTTCTCAGTTTCCATCTCCTCTGCCCACCATATGCCTGATTTCTTAATAGATTATTAATATCACATGCCCCACATTTAAACAATATGTTAAATCATACGCAAACCACATGACTTTTTTTATTCAATATTTTTTGTACTACTAATAATATGAAAAATAAACTATGGGTTTTGAAATTTTCTTTATAGTTAGAAGTATCACTTTTAAATTATAGCACAGAACATTCAAAAAGTCATTTAAATGGAAATTTGTTAGATTTTCCTCTAAATGTCTGCTCTTTCTGCTGACACCGGCTATTTTAGCCGTGGTTACATTACGGCTTCAGACAATCATTTTTCTTCTGCGATACACTATCAGGCTCTGCATAACTAGTAGTTCCTTTCCTTTAATATTTTAATCTGTCAAAGATGAATTGGTATCATTATTTCTATTAAAACTAATGTAAAAACTGCCTGTTCATTTTTTAAGCTTATATGCAATGAATCGAAAACTTCCTCGAAACAAGTCGGATGATTTAGAATAGAAAATGCAAAGCAATATTCATACGACATGTGATACAAGGTACGGCACCGTCAGTGCACAAGGTAAATGGAAGGGTTTCCATGATAACTCTGCATGAAAAGTAGACCTCCCCCAAAAGAAGGAAAACAAACGTAGCCGTCCAGTCTTTTCTTTGTTAAAATTTACTCAAGACTAGTGATGAGCGTATGCAAACCACAACTTTAGCCAGAAGTTTGGGTACAGCGTTCATGCTCACACCTGTTGGTAACACCTGTGATCAGTGCTGGCACTGGTTTGGGGTGTTAAACCTTTAAATGCTGCAGACAAAAGGGATAACACCCACAATCGGGTGTTAGCAGATGGTTCAATTTTGGTTCAAGTAACCAGACCAACCTTTTATCAGGCTTTGGACAAACCCAAACCCAATAAGGTCCATTCATCCAATACAGTGTGTACTCGAAACAGCCCAAAAAGCCACAAAATAACATGAAGGTGTTTTCCTTGGGTATAAAAAAAACCTTGGGTAGCCGGGATGGGGCGGGTTAAAAAAAATGTACGTACCTCTGCAGTCCCTCCTGGCCTCCAGCACTGCGATCTCTCCAGGCCATGCCCCATGTAAACAAATTGGGGCACGGACGCCACGTTGCACTCATCTTCCGGCTGTCCGAGGTGGCCGGCATGCCCACCTGTCCCGCATGGCACAACCCTGGGAATAGGAATGGGTGGGTGAGACCAGCCATCTCGACAGGGGCACAGAACAGAGAGATCCCCCGCGCTGGACGCCGAGAGGGACCGCAGAGGGTCTCATCTCGGACACTCACTGTTTTTTTTATACCCTCGGACAACCCCTTTAAGCAACCCCACCCAACACCACACAATGAAGGAAAAAGTTGAAAAAAGATGGGTCTACAGTGGTTACGGATAGTATTCAGCCCCTTTGCTCAGTACTGAGTAGAGACACCTTTTGAGCTAGTACAGCCACCAATCTTCTTGGGAATGATGCAACAAGTTTTTTACAAGTTTTTGTTGCCCCAAACTTCTTACATTTAAGGAACCTTGAGAGAACAGACTGGAATCAAATGTGGTTTGTCAAAGTACACAGTAGAATAAAGCTACCCCTGGTGACAGTGGGACAGCCCCTCCATGTAGCAGTTGCACATGTTGTTACATTTCTTACCATTCTCCATCTATTCCAATTTTGTATATGGTGATAATATTTTTTTTAGACTCTATTGATCCAATGGGATAGGATTGGATTTAGGGAATACCCAAGGAACTGCTCAAGCCAATATTAAAAAAAAAACAACATTGTATCTGTTGTATTTTTTCCTTGAATCCTCATGATTTACCCATTTATCACATTATTATGGGTTGAAAACCTTACAAATTAATTTGAGCTTTATTCCATCTGTTTCCAGTCTTATCTTATGTACAGAATCACTTACGTTAATGTGCTACAAATCCGACTTTACACCTGAATTTTAAGTTCTACGCAAATTATTCTCCAAAGTCATGACAAAGTCATATGGTGATACACACATATTTAAGCAAGAGGTTCATTTAAATTCAACTTAAGTCAAATGAGACCGAAGAACCTGACTTAGGCTCACAATTAATTTTTGTAGTGGATTTTTTTTTTAAATGTCAAAAAAACGAAATTGTTTTTTACAGGTTTTGGAAGAACTTTTTTGCAGACACCTCCCATAGATTCAGCGGAGATCATCTGAAAGACATTTCACAATTCATATGTATTCAGAATGGAAAATACTACTGTGTACGGCTTCACCATCCAAATTATTCCTTGGGGCAAGTTCTTTTATCAGGAGTTTTGTGTTGTGGGAGCCATAGAATATCATGTATTCCGCATCACATTTTACTCTTAATTGATTGTTGTGAATATAATGGGATCGACATTGAAAAAGAAAAGTTGGATATTCACAGTCAATGAATCCCTAAATGCTGACCGTGCTACAATAGACAAAGGATAGGGGACGTGTGTCTAATTTGTGGGGGTACGGTCACTGAGATCCCCAGAATTCACAAGATTGTGGCCCCAAAAGTCACCTGAGCATGTAAGGACCACAGTTCATATACTTCAATGGGGTCTCAGAGGTCTCATAGTAATTGGAACCACACGTGAAACGTATTAGATGAAACCAACTTAGCCCCCCACTACACTGCTGCCCTGGTGCAGGCTATAGATACTGTGCAGGAACACTTTGCTGCCTGGTCCCCAACATGTCCTTCCAAGCCCACATGGTGAGGTACTCTGTCATATGAGATTTAGGAGAATTTGATAGGGAATGGATTATAGGCAGATAGATGATAGGTAGTTAGATGATGGGTAGGTAGATAATAGGTAGATTGATATTAGATAGGTTAGTGATAGGTAGGCAGGTCATTAAGTAAGACTTTAGCACTACTCCTTGTGGCCAAGGTTTATCACTGTTGAATTTGCCGCCAGATGTCTTCTATTACAAGCAGCACATCTCCACACTGCGCACGTAAAATTACCACAGTCACTTGTATAACGTCACATGGATAACACTGTGTTTACAGCCCCCTGCCATTTACATACAGAACTCCTCTAAGTACAGCCCTCTCCCCATCTACATACAGACCCCCCGGCTATACTCAATATATGTGCCGGCATATGATAGCCCCTCTGAGCATCCAGCCTCCTGATGTATCTGGCTGGGACCTGTGCAGTGTTTATTTCTATGCCAGGCCACATATAAAAATTGGCAGGCTGCAGAAAATGCGCAGTCATGGGGACGGGAACACCCGCACCAACCCACTCCCCTCCCTTCACACCCCTCCAAACCCCCTTGCATGGAGGTGGCGTATTGCGGGAAATAATTGCAAGCTGCAGCTATAACATAACATTTAAGATTACTTCAGGGCTTCTACGTCTTCTACTCCCTCTATGTATAATCTGCTTAGCTCCTCCTGCTCTATAACATGCTGTCTGCATACAGGACACAATTTATAACAAAAATGAAAACAGAAAATGTACAGGTTGACTATACAATTAATTATAAAAACTGTACAAGTTGTTGCACCAAAGAGTAGGTGCCCAGACGAAGGCTCAATACGAGCCGAAACGCGCGTCGGGGAAGCAGTCATCCCCGGACACTGTGCACTTCCACTTTTTACAACGGTAAGATCTGGTACTCAGATGCTTCATTTGGCTCTATACTGATTGTCACAAGGCACGAGCAATGCTGTGCCATTACAAATTGCATGAGGCAATGCCAATATGAGATCTACATTGTATGCATACCAGTCTATTTAGATGATGCAATTCTTTGTGCAACTTTTTGTGTCCGGGTATGACTGTATCTTTCTCTGCTGTATGTTCACCCCTTTACCCTGTCATACAATTTTTAACAAATGTTTAACTGTGGTTATGTGTTTTATTGTGCATATAATAAAATTTGTTATTTTTATAACCATTTTGATATTTCGTTTTTGCCTCATCTTCTTTCTCCTCTTTCCGAGGGGTACCATAGGCTGTATATAGGACACAATGTACAATCTGTCCAGCTCCTCCTGCTCTATAACATGCTGCTTGCAGATAGGACACTATGTACAATCTGCTCAGCCCCTCCTGCTCTATAACATGCTGCCTGCAGATAGGACACTATGTACAATCTGCTCAGCTCCTCCTGCTCTATAACATGCTGCCTGCAGATAGGACACTATGTACAATCTGCTCAGCTCCTCCTGCTCTATAACATGCTGCCTGCAGATAGGACACTATGTACAATCTGCTCAGCTCCTTCTGCTCTATAACATACTGCCTGTAGATAGGACACTATGTACAATCTGCTTAGCTCCTCCTACTCTATGCTGCCTGATGATTGGACTATATTTTCAGTACATTTCTTTTAAGCTCCTACATAAAATCTTCATTTGAAAATCCGAAATAGATTTGTACTTTATATCCAAATTGTATTCTAATGTAATAACAGTATGAAATACCAGGTACCATCACCTCCATCACCGCTTCTACATTAGTCATTCATTAGACTTTCTTCCTAGAATGTGCCGGCTCCTACTTCATAATATTACTGTAAATTGTAACCTTCAAGCCTCCCTGACATAACTCCCAGTTAATGCCCTTATTGTGTCATCCTTTATAACATTTGTTTGGGCTTTCTTTAATAATTTATGAACTACCTAATGTACCATCTGTCATGGGAGGGAAAAAAAATCACTTAGTCATAATCACTGCTCTCGTTTTCTACAATATCCCACAGCTTTTATTACCACCTCGATTTATACATTGAGTCGATGGATACATTGTATTTATTTACCTTCCTATAGAACATATAAAACAGATTTTTCAGAAAAAACAAAGCTTAGAAAATGTTAAAATTTGAAAAAACTGATTTTTCGGGGTCTCGTAGAACGGCATATGCTTCAAATGTCTCAACCTGAAAATACAACTCTAGTCGTCATTACGGTGCCATATGGTGCAAATTCATGAAGTCTGTTATATTACAAGGGAGGATGAGAGTTTTAAAGGCAGCCAATAGGTTCATGCTCCATCTGAATATGCATTTATGCAAATGAGAATCATAAATTTGTTCCATAACGAATGCAACATTTCGATAGCAGAAGCGGCCAGGTTACAGAAGTTTCGATAAATCATTCCCCCCCCCCCCCCCCCCCCCGGCGTGAAGCAGAACTCCTCATCACCAGCAAAACAAAAAATTCCTTCTTCTCCAACCTTGCAGTTAATTCTTCCTGACATGTTTTTGTTTTGTTACAGGGAAATTATCAAAAAGATTTTGGGGAATGTGATTTTCCTGGAAGAATTATAGTGGCATGGCACGCAACTTCATGAAGAATTCATGGTGGAGGAGCTAACTGTAAGAACAGCAGAGAGTGGCCCAGTGCAAGAACCCTAGAGGGATATTGCTGGAATTTAACTGTATATGATCTATTCTTGGGACCAGTTCATACATCAAAACTCTATGTTTATCCCTGTTTTAAAGAAAATCTACCATCAAAATGAAGCATGAGAAACAACCCAAATGGGTCAGTAACTGTCACCACTCCCTCCCTACGCCAAAGTGCAAAACACATAGACAAGGATAAAATAATACAGATTTGAAGGTTCGCCAAAGCTGTGTCACAACACAGAGAGCAAACAAAGTACAAAATCACAAAATGATAGAGTAGTCTAAACAAGAGCCCAGTATCAGGAAATCAGAAAAACGATGATCAGAGTAATGAGCACTTGAGACATCATGTCATCATTGTCTTCTGCCCACAGAAAACAACTTAGATGGCATTATATTTGCCCTGTATATTTTTGTGTGTGAACTGTGCTTAGGTTGTGGCTGTACTGGGACTGATTGAATCACACCTGGTGCCTCTGCAGCTCAGTTATGTCTAGCTAATGGTTAACTTGAGTTGGCCAGTCTAGTCAGCTGCGGGGGGAGATGCCCAGGAACGCCTTTATATATCTTTCCAGTTCCATTATACCTTTATGGTTATACTCTAACTTAGCTTTGTGTTAGCTGTGAGTTCATTATACTTCTATTTATTCTGGTTTCCTGATTGGCTCTTGTACCTTTGACTGTGACTTTTTGGAATCTGATTTTGTTCTATACATGTCATCTTCATTGTGACCCAGACCCCTGACCTTTGATGTTATCCTTATCCAATTGTCTATTGGAGCTCTGTCAGTATATTGCCGTCCTATTATATGTTCTACTCTGCCCGGTACACATGATTTGTATTGTCAAGCTTTTATAGCTTTTTTAGTGTTTTTAACATGTATATTATTCAATAAAGTATATTGTGTCCTATATACACATCTTCTTTCTTTTTTCGTTGCAAAGTATGCTTTTTTTGATGTGTGGACACACAATTATATACAAATTCAGTCCCCTAAAACTTGTAGGGGTGTCAGGATTCGGGATCAGTGGATCCTCTGGACCACCACGGGAGGTGGTACTAGCCGACACCTGGGACTGGAGTCTAAGTGGCACCTGGTCTTCACCAGAGCCCGCCACAAAGGATGGTCTTACTGCGGCAGGGGACCACCAGGTCGTTCCACAGGTGCGAATAGCCTGTGGTGGCAGCTAAGGTCGAGGTACCTTAGTGGAAGACAGTCTTGTGGTCAGGTCCAGGCACAGGGTCAGGGCAGGTGGCAGAGATGCAACGTCAAGCCCAAACTGGGGTCAGCAAAGGGAGGTCCAGGCAGATGGCTCTGGGAACACAGGCACACGGGACACAGGAACGCAGGACATGGGAACATACAGGAACGCTGGAGACACAGGAATGCTCGACACGGGAACTCAGGAGCAGGAACATATAGGAGCAGGAACGCAGGATACATGGGAACACACAGAAACGTTGGAGACAGGAATGCAGGAGACACAGGAACCCAGGAGACACAGGAACGCAGGAATATCGCTAGGGAGCTTTCTCTAAGGCATAGGCACATAGATCCCGCAGGGATTGCAGGAAGAGTAGATCATGTGTATTTTAAAAATTTAACAGGTTAAGAAAACACAATTTGTGTTCCATCCTGAATACTTTGTAATTTCTCTCTTTGTTTGAAAATTGTTTGTGCTATACATTTCTATATTTGGTCATATTATTCCCCCCTGTCAACCTCGTGTAAAATGTCTCTTTAAATGTCCCACAAACATATAACACCCTTTTTCCTGCCTCACCCTCACATGTAATGTCTCCCTATTCATTTTAGTGCCCATGAAAATACAGGCAGTCCCTTAATTACGTACAACAAACATAGACTCTGTAGGTTTGTCCTTAAAGTAAATTTTTGTGCAAATCAGATCTCGTATATTTTGAAAGTGTAACTCCAGGTAAAATTAACTTTTGTTTTTAGGACAATGGTAATTTCAAAATGTTTTGTTGTCATGGGAAAAAGAATTAACAATAAAGTTTCATAGAAGTTCAATGAGTTATCAGCATCTAGACCCCCATCTGTAACTATGATTCCGTAAGTCGGGTGTCCTTAAGTCGGGGAGTGCCTGTAATCTACTTTCTTTAGCTCCTCCCCCTCATAATCCTCTCATTTCTGTTGGCCCCTCACATTAAATACTCCCATTTATTTATCCCTCCTCTCCCAACTTAAACTGCCCTCCCATTGTGTACCCCCCTCTCCAACATTGTGGCCGGCAGCTCCCCCCCAGGGTCATGTGCTCTATTACGATGGGTAATTTCTCGACCATAGATACTCTTTATGGTATGAATATTGGTCGGTGATGTGATACTCTACACTATGTAGAACATTTTTAAGTTTTCAGTACAAAGTGATAAGTGATAAATACATCCCACTAGAATATATTTTAATCTCCTGTAAGCACATTGTCCGGGTTATAATTCTGGTTTAGAATTACCAGACATGAGCGTTAAGTGAATGCAAACAAGACCTCACAACACAGCATGGAAATTATTACCACATGGAAACCGCCAGAAGGGCAGAAGCTTCAAAATGTTGCGTTGAAGGTAGCAGCAGGCGGCTGAGCTGGACCCTGCTGTTTTCAAAAACCTTTTCAAGATTTTTTTTTTTACTATACAATAAAAAGCAATTGATTCTTTTGGCAATCAGACGAACTATAAAATAAATTATAGATATGAAAACTACAAAGATGGCAAAAAAAAAGAAGTTACTCTAAGATGTTTCTTTTTTTTTAAATTCCCTTTTAAATATATTTCTATTCATTACTGAAAAAATAATGAAAATTCAATATAATAAAGAGACAATATAAAACATATAAATCCTAATAATAGTCATAATAGTAATAATAATTATACTAATTCCTCTTCTTATTACATTTCCTTTTGATTCCGAGATGAGACTTTTGACCACCCCAATCCTTTTGGGAGTTGTTTGTACTTTTCCAAAGTCTACAGGTAACTGGCAAGACAATACCCCACCGACCTTAAAGGATTTTTTATATGGGCCGCAGGTGGTGTGAAAATAACAAACACCCTATACCTGACACTCCAGAGCATTGGTCAATTCAGTGCAGTGTCTCCTGTCCCCATTGGATTAAACAGTGATGCTGAGTCAGCAGCTTGCTCCGGCAGGGGTGGCCCGACATCACCACTAGGCCTTTGTATACAAACAGAAGCCAATAGTGATGGGATATGTCACTGGACTACAGAGCTAGAGATAGTTGAACACAGCCAGGGTTCTGTTTAGACTTCATGCCGCTCTAGAGTTTAACTGGCTTTAACCCAAGACAAAGCACACAGGTTTAAGCTACCTCAGCTGGAAGAACTTGTGCATGCTCCTCTTCTCATAGAAGCTTCTCTCCTCTTAGACTACCTACATCATCCTACCTCATGATTGAAGGGAAGAAACAAGCCATCAATCCCAAGCCGGGAGCCACTTACCTCTGTTGCTTATTGACTATTTTTTTTACATGCCCCGTCAGCCATCCCTCCTTCATTGGGCACCTTAGTCACCTTGTCCTTGGTGCCTAGTGGAAAATATACCTCTCAGAGCATAGGGTGTTTGTTATTTTACTTTCCATTCAACCCCTTTAAAAGCCACCACTGGGTAACCATCTGGCACCAGGTATCATGTCTGAATGGGAGCTACCCTTTGTTTACAATTGAGTCAGGCCAGAATAAAATGGTTAAAGCCGAAAAAATAGGCAGGTGAAAAATGAAGGAAATCAGAGAAGAGCTTTGAGAGCCAAGAGAATAGAAGTTAAGGAAAGGAACAGACAAACAACCAACCAACCAAGTACTAGACAACGACCAGCAACAAACAAAGTCATAATCAGATTAAAATATCTGACCGAGTTATAGGATTGGAAAGGATTCTGTTAGGCCAAGACTCCAAAGTTACTGACAAATTTAATAGGTAAGTCAACCAAAAAGTAACACTCCCTGTCAGGTACTTTATGCCGGAGATTTATCAGGTCTTGTGACCCACCAGGAATTGCAATTATTTCATACTCATGCCACCGCCAAGTCAAGTGGGCGTGGAGGGACGTGAAGGAGCTGGGAGGCTGAAGGGTCCGGTGAGTGGAGTTCCAGCCCCCTATGAGAAAATTAGCTTGCAGAAAGGTATGGATACAACTACATAAAGGCAGCATTTATTTTTGTGTTCTATACAAACAAAATTTATATCTGGCCTTTGTCCCAAAAATATGTATGAAGGAGAAGTAGCGGAAAGATTAAAGGTACAGTACAAACAAGATTGTTTTCTATAGGTGCAGAGGTGTTGTGCACACAAAACTATAGCATATTTTTAATTAGACAATTTGCTAAGATTCTTTAAAGGAAACAGCGGTGAAGTGTTACCTGTGGGCAGCATATTATATAGCAGGAGGAGCTCAGTAGATTGTACATTAATATCTTATAAAGAGGCTGCAGACTAATATTTAGTTTTGAAAGGAAAGATTGATATAACTTGTATTTTCATCACTTGAACCTCATCCATTCCTTCATGTTGGAGTCCATTGGGAAGCCCAAGTTGGTGATTGGGCCACCTATGGGAATCCTAAGCAAAGAAATATGTCTTAAAGGAATGTTTTATAAAATGTAAAGGGGTTTGTTGTACACCTTCAGTAGCTCAATATGAAGAGAGTAGCATGTCTCAGTGATGGGACCCCCACGGATCACCAGGATGGGGGTTTGTTGTACCCCTGTCATAGTCAGGTATGAAGAGAGCACCAGGTTGCGCATTCAGCAGCTACTCCATTCATCTCTATGGCACCTATGACTATAGCCGAGTGCCATTCTCGGTAGTATCCTCAGCGCGATACAGATGAATAGAGAAGTGGCACACGCATGACCGGCTGCTCTCTCTTCATATCTGACTATGACAGGGGTACAAAAGACCCCCTTCCTGGTGATCCGTAGGGGTTCCATCACTAAGACCCCCACTGATCAGCAAGTTAGCCCCTATCCTTTGTGTAGGGACTAACTTGTATGTCACTGGAGAACCCCATTAATGCAAGGTAACAGCCCACACTGTAATCCACCATTGGTGGTGGCCCCTGTAAAAGCAAATTGGTGGGGGCCCCGGGGCCTGCGCCCCAGGAGCCTCTCTCATGATCCGACCCAGCAAGGTATACTGAATATTTTCCAAATAATCAATTTGTATCAATCCACTCAGCGCCTCATGCTCTACATTATTCTTCCTACAGATCCGACAACATGAAAGGCAATTGAAAAACTGTTCATTTGCTTTAACATTTCTTCCTTCATGTTAAAAGTTATCCACATCCTAAAATCTAAGAACAAGTGGATTGTAACTGATTTCCAGATTACCAGGAATGCATTCTCTTTAAGCATCTGAGTTTAATTGTATTTCCAATGGTTTCATTAGAGCAGCGTAATCCTCCGAGCAGCCAAATACCTCTGCTTGCATCTCCGAGGTTGAAACAAAATTATGAAGTGTGAAATAGAAGTGACAAAATGAGAGATGCGCATTGCAAGGCATCACTTACCAACTCCAAATACTGTACACGGACAATGGAAAAGGCCCTGGAAAGTACAAGAGTCCTGAATTATGCCTTAAGTATATCATTATGTTGTCAGAAATAATGCATAACAAGAAGGCTCAATACATCAATATAAATGCGGAGAATCAATAGTAGATGAGGACCGGCGCTGCCAACAATTCTATTACTTTCACATGAAAAGTACAAAAGCCGCACAGATAATGTCACAGATCTGATTACCCGCGACTTACTCTATTTAAAAGGAAATTATCACCGACAATTGAATAGGAATTCCCAAAATATAATGAGACTCGAACTGCAAAGGTGTCAAAAATAAAAACCCATATTGACTTAAAGGTAACCAGTCACCATAAAACTGCAGTCTGTTCTATAGGCGGTATATTATAGAGCAGTGTGAGCTAAACAGATTTTACATAGTGTCCTATGTGTAGGCTGTATGTTATAGAGCAGGAGGAGCTGAGCAGATTGTACATAGAAACCCAATGTCCTGATGTGGGCCTCTTACGCATCCGTCCAGACTGGCAAGGTGAAGCAAGAAGAAGGGGAGGCTCATGCGTAGAAGATATTTGCCTGGGGCACTCCTGGTATAGAGGTCTATCTCCCAGCAGATGTTATATGGGAGACCCGTGATGGTAGTGGGAGGCCACAGACACACAGAGAGGAGATCCTTAATGCACAGTTCTTTTATTGACAGGATTCAAACAGGGTTGTAGATTGGCTGGTTGAGGCGATGAGTGCCGGTGGCTTGAAGGAATGGCAGCCTGCACCTTTGGTCAGCTAGTTGTAGAGGTTTTCCGATAAAGCCGTATTGGCTTTGCTGCATCAATAGCACGACAGTAGAAATGTGCAATCTCTCACACTGGGGCTCATTTACTAAGGTTCCCGCGGACCGCACTTTCGTCGGACATCCCGACAATTTCTGTTTTGCACTGCTGAGACAGGTATTTAAAAGGGGATTGTGGCGCATGGAAGCTGGCGCGATTGCGCCAAAATGTGATCGTGTGCGACACAATCGGGGGGCGTGCCGTCAGACAATCCGATGGATTCGGAACTTTAAAATTGTGTCACAAGCCATGCACTTACATGCACCAGGAAGGGGAAGAAAAAGGTGAACTCCGTCGGACCTGAGAGGGGAAGCGACACTTGCAGGATATCGGGCGCACGATGTTAGTGAATCGCGGCAGAGTTCATCCTCGTTGGACAGTCCGGAACGGGGATCGTGCGGGGACTGGGTAAGTAAATGTGCCCCCGTATCTCAGGAGAGAGACCGACATTCTTAGAAATGAGAAACACACTAATCTCTAGAGTGAGAAAAATCCAAAAAGGAGCCCAAAAATTCAAGACAGAAAACAAATTTATAATCTCCCTGTTCTGGAATGTTCTGGGATGCCAGCAAATCATAAGCATGGTAACTCACAGGAAGATACATGATTACATAAATAAAACATTAACTCTTACAAGTTGCAAACAGTTCAACACATTAATAATACAGTACAATTACTTTGCTATTTCAGCCACTTAATGGTAGTGTGGTAGCCATACATAGCTTACCCAGGGGATTGACATAGAGTAATTAAAAGGTTGAGCTGAATAACTGGGTTGAGTTGAGTCCCACTATCTACCTTGGGGTGAGGCAGCTAGGAAATTTACGCTGGGACTTTTCAGTTTCAAGAAATTGTGTATAGATCCTTGCAACATGGAGCTGTGTATAATCATGCTGCAACATCAGGGGATGGTCATGGATGAACGGCACAACTATTGGCCTTAGGATCTCATATCGGTATCTCTGTGCATTCAAAGTGCCATCAATAAAATGCATTTGTGCACACCTGCCCATACCATAACCCCGCTGCCCTAATGGGCCACTCCATTCACAACGCTGATATCAGCAAACCGCCTACCCACGCACCATACACTCAGCCTGCCATCTGGCCTGTACGGTGCAAACCGGGATTCATCCATGAAATCTGTATGCGTGAAGAGGAGCTTCCCTGAAATGGTTTCTGACAATTTTTTGCAGAAATTCTTTGACTTTGCCAACTGTTGCAGAAGCTGTCCGGGTGGTTGGTCTTAGACGATCTTGGAGACAAAGATACTGGATCATGTACTCGAGATCAAGAATGTACTTGAGGTAACTGATCTACGCGTTTCCAACCAGTTGTAGGTTATTATTCATGGTATTATGAAGATGCTTCATGTGGAGGTCCGGGGCTGGTGGTCTGCAGTTGTTGCACCAGTTAGATGTGTCTGGTGGACATCCTTGCAGTCTGCACGACCATGGTACACTTCCGCAAAACTAGCAGCATCTGTAGCATTGTTCTGTGTGATAAATAAATTTTAATTCCCTAGTGATGTTTATACAATAAAATCATTTTTAACCCCTTACTTTGCAATATTACTCAGGTTTTCAGCTCTTTTAGCTTCTATAACTCAGTGATGGTCGGTGTAAGATTCCAGAGTGTGAGCAGGGACTCTCTAAGCAGACACTTCATGATTCATCTGTGCTATGAGATGCTGTGTGCTGACAATGTGCTTAGATTATCAGGGCAAAAGGCTTAGCTACTCTTCATTTAACTTATGAAAATTTGTATTTGACATATAGAAAAAGAGAGAAGAGACACAACAGAGTTATGAGGTGCATGAGATATACTAAGGATATAAGACACAATGACACACTCAGCTCACCTATAAAACATACTCCTTGGATCCAAAGCTTATCTTGTCTGTAGAGCTGCTGATGTTTCCTCTGCTGCTGAATAGGAAGTGCCGATGTCTGTAGTGCTGTCTACCTCCTGTCCCTCCCCCTGCTCCTGCAGTACAGGAGAAGCTAGAGGAATTTGGCTGACCATAGTCAGGAGTTTATGGTCGTATCCAGGGACAACCAAAATGTAAACACCAGAACTGAGACGGGTTAGCTGTGAAATCCTATATTTTTGTTAATAACAGTGAATTAGAGAACGTGTTATTTTGTTATCGTGAGTACATTTAAGAATATTGTCTCTGTGGGAATACCCCTTTAAAGTTCTACAAATTGTAGAAACAAATGATTTTATAGACACTTTACTTTTTTTTTTTTAGTTTAGTTGTAGCAACATTCTTTCTCATTGTCTAAAAAACTCCAGACATCCTCCATAATATCAATGTCATGAACCTTATTACCCCTCGGTTAATTTTATTTTTGGGATGTAGGAGTAAACTGTGTGACAGGAACCTATCTTATAACTATAAGTAGCCATTATACGTCGTTGGAGATTCTATCATCATATAGCAAGCTCTGATATAGCTTTCCATAGGTTCAAATACAGGAAGTAATTGAATTTAGCTTTGTACTTAAGTTGAATTTGCATGTAAGTCAAAAAGTTTTTTTTTTTTTTAATTGTAGCTCCAGACAAATTTTTTGTGTCTTTTGACAATTTAATTTTCCAAATTTTGTGCTGTCAAGGGGACAAGGTTTATCAATAAAGCTTTATTACAGACACCTTACAGCTGGTCATGTCAGCCTTGGACTGAAATCACATTCAGAGGTCAGAGGGGACAGAAAGGTCCGTCTGTAACTAGGAGTCGCAACCATCATCATGTGATATATAGAGATAGAGACAGCACAGGTGAGAAATTTTTTTATTGGCCGCCAAATCTTAATTTTTGTATCTTATTTTGTTTTTGCCATAACTGATGACATCAGATGATTGGTGAGGGTGTTGGGTGTCAGATCTTCACCGATCCCATACCAATGACTAGAGATAAGCAAATTATTCAAGAGAGAGATTCAATTTGGGTTACAAATTATTTGGTCTGAACCATTTTTGCTTTAATTGTCTTGGAAATTGGTATATAACTGCCAGTGGTGGATTATAATATAGGCGGTTTGGGCAGTAGCCTGCGGCCGAAGCCTTCAAGGAGGCCTATGCACACAAGAGCCATTTCTAAAATCGGCCACCAAATTTTATACTGAGAAGGACCTTCACTCATGAAATCCTGGTACATCTAATCCTGCTCCCACATTTAAACAAGAGCCATTTCAGGACCTTTGAAGGTCCTTCAATGGTCCTGAAACCTCAGATTGAAACAGTAGAAGGGACACATCCTCCATTCCCCAAGAAGCTGATTCTAGTACCAGATGTAGGAAGTGATTCCAGACTTGTAGGGGCTATAATATTCATACAGCCCAGGGCCCATGGCAGTCACAATCCATCCTTGATAACCTCTCTTGTCCTGGAAAACACAGATTTTTAATAAAAAGTTCCAATCCCGTTTTTCTTTTATACATTTTTGAGTGTTCAGTTCTCACTAAAACAATAATAACTGACGGACAATAAAAGAAACATCAAAAGTCAGTTGAGTCAACTCAGTGGACAAGTAGTGGATCAGTTAGACTCATACAAGATCCATCTGAAGTGAATTAGAAAAAACTTCGGATCAGGGTCTGAAAACAGATTTTTTTAATGTTTTTTTTTTTTTTTTTTTAAATCTGCCTTTGAAACATCTATCAAACTCCCTCTCATAATAAGATGTAGTTTGTGGCCTTTGTCCTACCTGCATCTTCTCGCTTTCTCGGATGGTAATTACAAGTCTTAGCTTCAGACTGAATGTTGTTCTCCGTTGACTGAACACAACTTTATTACTCCTTTTCTGGTGGATCCCCGGCTGACAGCTCGTGTGATGAATTACCGTGCTCATGCACTCGCCGCTGTTGACCCAGTAACCTACCGAAGCAGTAAAACTCACATTTCTTTGGTCTATCGTTGGATAAGAAGTTAAACATTTTATGTGACAGTCTTAAGAAACAATTGCCAAGGGCCAATGAAAACCAAACACATATTATATACAGCGGGTCCTGAATGATTGAAGAACACATTGGATTTGGATTGTCTTTTCTATTTTCAATGTTACTTTTCTCGACAGATATAGAGAGTTTTAGATGTAGGACAGAACGGTGACTCACTGGTTAGCACTACAGACTTGCATCGCTGGGATCCTGGGTTCAAGTCCCATCCAGGTCAACATCTGCAAAGAGTTTGTATGTTCTCTCTGTGTTTGTGTGGGTTTCCTCCGTTTTCCTCCCACACTCCAAAACATACTGTTAGGTTGATTAGATTGTGAGCCCCATTGGGGACAGGGACTGATTTGCAAGCTCTGTGCAGCGCTGCATAATCTGTGTGCGCTATATAAATAAAGAATTATTATTATAGGACTAGAATTTCAGGAACACCCTTTAAAATTAATATGATATGGCTATGTTAGACAGTGGGGCAGATTTACTTACCACTTCCTGCGCAATCCCCGAGGTGCGTTCCCCGATGATAATGCACTGTGCCGCGATTCACAAAGATTGTGCACCCGATATCCTGCATGTGTCGCTTAGGTTCGACAGAGTTCAGCTTCTTCCCGGTGCATGTAAGTGCTTGGCTTACGACACAATATAAATGTTAAATCCCGCGATTTGTCTGAATCCGTCGGATCATCCAATGGCCCGCCCCCCGATTTGTGTCGCCGGATAGACGGTGCGATGGGCAACAATCCGATCTCAATCCCCTTCTAAATCCATGTCCCGGCGCCAGAATCCCCGAAAAGTCGGAAAACCCGATGGAAATGCGGCCGCAAGACCCTTAGTAATTAAGCCACATTGAGTTTCTTAAAACAATTAGACCTTTCTTAGTAGCAGCAGAACTGTGAAAATGCATTAATATTACAGGATTGTATCTGGACATTGTGAACTGGGGGAGTGCCCTCACACCGCTGTGTTCCTTGATCTCAGCAAGCCCTTCCCCTCTGCTGTAAAATACAACCAGAAGCCTTCTATTGCTCTTACTCAATGTATATAAAGAAAAGTTTTAAAAAGTAGAGATTCAAATCGAGCTAAAAATGCCAAAATTGTGACAGTTGGTGTGGGAACGTTGGTACCTGGCAGCATCAAAAACCCCAAGTTGGGAGGGTCCAGTCACAGTATAGACAATTGTGACAAGAAAAAAGAGGAGTTTGATTAGTAGACCCGCCACACCTTAGAATGTAATTACAGAAGTTTTATTTGGGTTACGCCTTTTATCACCATATTGAGGTCTTCATCAGACCAGAAAAACAAAAACAGTATCTATCCTATCTATCTATCTATCTATCTATCTATCTATCTATCTATCTATCTACTTTTACTGGTTGATGGCTTGTTTTTTTGAGGGACATGTTGTACTTTACACCAGTATCATTATGGAGTACATATGTTTTTTTGATCACTTTTTATTGCATTTTTTTTGTGGGATTGAATAGGTAAAACTCATAATTTTTGGAGGGTTTATAACAGATTTTTTTTATCGCCGTGCAGGTTCAATAATGATTTACTGTTATTCTACGGGTTGTTACGGACGCGGTGATACTATATATGTGGGGTTTGTGTTATGATTTAGACTTTTTTTGTATTACACGTCTCTTTATATGTTTTGGGGCTTATGGGCATTTTTTATTGATTTATTGCTTTATTTTTTAATGAATAACACTATTTTTTTTTTTACTTTTTTACAGTTTCCATCGTGGGACATGAACAAGCAATCATCTGATTGCTTGTTCATGATAATACTCTGCAATACTCATGTATTGCAGGGTATTAGCAGTGTCAGCCTATGCATATGCATGGGCTGACACTCTGCCTGTAAGATGACGTCACTGACTCCATCTTACAGGCAGTTTTTACAGGGAACTCTGGGGTCATAGTTTCTATAGCAACAATCGGCACCCCCCAAAAACGGTTTGGGGTGGCGATCGTGGGGAAAAGACCCCCCAAAACCAAGTTAAATGCAGCGGTCGCACTGACCGCAGCATTTAACGGGTTAAACACCCGCGATGAGAGCCCACTCCAACCGCGGGTGTTACAGTGGAGTGTCGGCTGTTAGTTATAGCCAGCACCCTGTGTTTCCCGATGCCGGTTCGGCTCAGATCTTGAGCTGAACCGGCATTGGCTCTGCATCCGATATATTGGATGCTGAGCGGTAAGTCACTGTACTCAGCGTCCGATATGTCGGACTCAGAGTGGGAAGAGGTTAAAGGGGTTGGCCACTCTTTTACATAAGTTTCCTATTTAGCATTACTAATGTAATAATAATCCATTAAAGGATATCTACCACCAGGATGAAGGGCTGGATGCAAATGAGCCTGAGGGACTCCAGGCTCCATTAACACCTATGGAGACTGGAACCCCTGAGGCTTATTTGCATCCAGTCATTCATCCTGCCCTTTAATGTTCATCAAATGATTCAGAATTTTTCAGAAATTTTTCTTTGGGATATTTTTTGTTACAAGACCTGGTAAATTGTACCCACAGGAAGGATGTGTTATGATGGACCGTATCTAGTTCTGCATCTAGTCTCCATTGTTCTTTTGATCAAAAATGTCAAGGCTGTAGAGGCATAAATCCTCTCTCTATAACAATATGCTATTGCAGAGATCAACTCTGTAAAAGAACAAGGAACAATAGAGAGAGTGTTGTTTTCTTTCCATTCATTGTTGAGCAGTTCTTCATCGATGGAGTCTACATAATGAGAACTTCACTTTCTTGTTTGACCTCACCCGACTTTTGGTCATCTGTGCTGCAGAAATGGATGTGTCTACAATAGGAAGGTGACCAGGGTGTAGAGTAATCTACAACTAAAATATTAGTAAATGTTACCTGTTGTTTAAGTAGTCAGGGACAGTCCTTTAACGCCCATTAAATCCAATTTGTAAACATCTAAAAATGTGACCCTTTGTAACTTTTTGTGTAGTGTACAAAGGGTCTGATCTAAGTGATGCCTCGATAATGCTACATACAAGGACAGAAGATAGTCAATAGTAATAACATAGTTATGTGACCAGCAAGGGGAAGGGGGATGGGAAGCACTTTCATGGCTTTTATTGATAAGTATCTATCTATCTATCCATCTATCTATCTATCTATCTCATATCTATCTATCTATCTATCTATCTATCTATCTATCGATCTATCTTCTATCTATCTATCTATCTATCTATCTATCTATCTATCTCATTTCTATCTATCTTTCTCATATCTATCTATCTATTTGCTGAGGACCTCTGGTACTTTGGCTATTCTTACACTGGTAAGGGCTAATCCTAAGGGCTGTGTACACTCACCGGCCACTTTATTAGGTACACCATGCTAGTAACGGGTTGGACCCCCTTTTGCCTTCAGAACTGCCTCAATTCTTCGTGGCATAGATACAACAAGGTGCTGGAAGCTCCTCAGAGATTTTGGTCCATATTGACATGATGGCATCACACAGTTGCCGCAGATTTGTCGGCTGCACATCCATGATGCGAATCTCCCGTTCCACCACATCCCAAAGATGCTCTATTGGATTGAGATCTGGTGACTGTGGAGATCTGGTGACAGTGAGTTCAGTGAACTCATTGTCATGTTCAAGAAACCAGTCTGAGATGATTCCAGCTTTATGACATGGCGCATTATCCTGCTGAAAGTAGCCATCAGATGTTACAGGGTACATTGTGGCCATAAAGGGATGGACATGGTCAGCAACAATACTCAGGTAGGCGGTGGCGTTGCAACGATGCTCAATTGGTACCAAGGGGCCCAAAGAGTGCCAAGAAAATATTCCCCACACCATGACACCACCACCACCAGCCTGAACCATTGATACAAGGAAGGATGGATCCATGCTTTCATGTTGTTGACGCCAAATTCTGACCCTACCATCCGAATGTCGCAGCAGAAATTGAGACTCATCAGACCAGGCAACGTTTTTCCAATCTTCTACTGTCCAATTTCGATGAGCTTGTGCAAATTGTAGCCTCAGTTTCCTGTTCTTAGCTGAAAGGAGTGGCACCCGGTGTCGTCTTCTGCTGCTGTAGCCCATCTGCCTCAAAGTTCAATGTACTGTGCATTCAGAGATGCTCTCCTGCCTACCTTGGTTGTAACGGGTGGCGATTTGAGTCACTGTTGCCTTTCTATCAGCTCGAAACAGTCTGCCCATTCTCCTCTGACCTCTGGCATCAACAAGGCATTTCCGCCCACAGAACTGCCGCTCACTGGATGTCTTTTCTTTTTCGGACCATTCTCTGTAAACCCTAGAGATGGTTGTGCGTGAAAATCCCAGTAGATCAGCAGTTTCTGAAATACTCAGACCAGCCCTTCTGGCACCAACAACCATGGCACGTTCAAAGGCACTCAAATCACTTTTCTTCCCCATACTGATGCTCGGTTTGAACTGCAGGAGATTGTCTTGACCATGTCTACATGCCTAAATGCACTGAGTTACCGCCATGTGATTGGCTGATTAGAAATTAAGTGTTAACGAGCAGTTGGACAGGTGTACCTAATAAAGTGGCCGGTGAGTGTGTATATATGTATATATATATATATAGTACAGACTAAAGTAATGGACATACCTTCTTCTTCAAAGAGTTTTCTGTTTTTTCGTGACCATAAAAATGGTAGATTTGCACGACATCAAAACTATGAATTTACACATGTGGAATTATATACTTGACAAAAAGGTGTGAAACAACTGAAAATATGTCTTATATTCTAGTTCCTTTTGCTTTGATTACTGCTTTACACACTCTTGGTATTCTCTTGATGAGCTTCTAGAGGTAGTCACCTAAAATGGTCTTCCAACAGTCTTGAAGGAGTTCCCAGTGATGCTTAGCACTTGTTGGCTCTTTTGCCTTCACTCTGCGGTCCAGCTCACCCCACACCATCTCGATTGGGTTCAGGTCTGGTGAATATGGAGGCAAAGTCATCTGGTGTAGCACCTCTTTACTCTCCTTCTTGGTCAAATAGCCCTTTCACAGCCTGGAAGTGTGTTTGGGGTCATTGGCCTGTTGAAAAATAAATGATGGTCCATCTAAATGCAAACCGGATGGAACAGTAGCCGCTGCAAGATGCTGTGGTAACCATGCTAGTTCAGTATACCATCAATTGTGATTAAATCCCCAACAGTGCCAGTGTGAGAGACAAAGACAATCCTAGTGTATACAATTGTATTTGCCCCTGGATCTGACTGGATCTTCTTGGATACTTCTCATGAATAGCTTCTCTTGTCTGCACACTGCTGTGCTCTCTGCCTCCTACCTCCCCTCCCCGCCTTTTAAGACCAGCTCAGCTACAAGCAAGATAAGGTCTTTATTGCAGAGCTGAGATTGTCATCACGTCTTATATTCATCTCATGGAACTGTCATCTCTCATCTCTGATCTGTCTCATCTCTTTTTCTATGTGTCAGGTACTAGCAGAATGTCCAGAAGCTAAATAAAAGTGTAGATAAACCCTGTACCCTGATAATCTAAGCACATTGGCAGCTTACAGCATATCATAGCAAAGAGGAATCATGAATTGTCTGCTTAGAGAGTCCCCGACCACACTCTGAATCACACACTGACCATCACTGAGGGATAGGAGCCAAAACAGAAATAACAGAAGTAGATCTGATGGTAGATTCCTCCTGCCTGTCTCTGCCTTAATCTGTAATTTAATAATCCTGGAACCTAACCTAACTTTATTTTAGTAATATGTAAATTAACTGCACATGGTTTAGTACCCTAAGCTCCCAGTGCCCGACCATGCTAGGATACGCCCAAGTAGCCTCTTCAGTTTATTTACATATTACTAAAATAAAGTTTATAACAACTTAGGTTAGGTTCCAGGATTATTACCGTATATACTCGAGTATGAGCCGTCCCAAGTATAAGCCCAGACCCTTAATTTCAAACAAAAAACTGGAAAAACCTATTGACTTGAGTATAAGCCGAGGGTAGGAGATACATTGGTCACATCCCCTGTAGTAAAGATCCTACCAGTCCCCTCTAGCATATACCCAGCCAGCCCCATGTAGTATATAGCCAGCCAGCCCCCTGTAGTATATAGTCAGCCTCCTCTACTATATAGCCTGATACCCCCTCTAGTATATAGCCTGCCAGCCCCTCTAGTTTATAGCCTGCCAGCCACTGCCCCCAATATAATGCCTGTTAGAAAAAAAGCAAACAGTGTACTCACCTTCCGACACCCCCCCGGCAGGTCCTCTTCTATGCTCCGGCATTGGCTCCGTTTCCCTGCACGGTCTGTCGCAGGCACCATGACGCCAGCCACTCGCTGACATTCGAGCACACGCATGTCAGTGAGCGGCTGACGTCATGGTGCCTGCGATGGACCGAGCAGGGAAACGGAGCTGATGCCATGGTCGCGATGCATAGAAGAGGACCTATCTGGGGGCGTCGGAAGGTGTTTATTTCTTGACTCGGGTATAAGCCGTGTTAGGGTTTTTCAGTACATTTTTTTGTGCTGAAAAACTCGGCTTATACTCGAGTATATACTGTAAATTACAGATTAGAGCAGAGACAGGCAAGAGAAATCTACCATCAGACCTACTTCTGATGGTAGATTCGGCATGGTAGGTTCCTTCAAAGGTTAGATCTATTATACGGTGATCTTCTCACTCGTTTCTCATTGTAGTTTTCTGACATCACAATATTCTTCTTGTCTTAGTATCTCGGAAAACTTTTAAAAAAATGTCATCATATTTTTGTAATAAAAAAGTCATCTACGACGTATATGTTGTTTTCTGCTAATGTGAATCATTTATAACTTGTGTTTAGTATCTGGTATAATTTGATTTCATGCTGGGGATATATTGATCTGCTTTGCCGTAATGTGTTTTGAATGTCTTTGTTTCGTGCCGCCTTTCGCTACAAATTAAAAAATGAGAAAAAAAAAAAACATGTTCCATCCTTAATAACAATTATAATGAAATGTAATCTCTCCCAGATATAATTCTGCAATTTATAATAAATGATTTTCTTTTATTCTTAATATATTTGCCAACTCATCAGGAGTGGGATTAAATAGTCTAGATCTAATGAAAATATCGTAATGCTTTGTTACCCGTTTCGCTTCTGCAGAAGAGGCCGGAATCATATTTCCCGATGTAGCAGGAAAATCGTGTCAATTTCATAAATCAGATTTTAATTTGAGTTTTCTTCTCTGTGATTGGACTGCGAAAATAAGTTACATGAGTTTCATTATCGAGTCTTCCATCCCGGGGCTGACGTATAATTAGAAAGTGGAGGGGAATAAATAAGAAGGCGATATAAATTACAACTTTTATCGAGATTATACTTATTTATGTGTGTAAGTAATGAGCCTTATACATAAGGATTATGCCAATCTGTCATTGCGCTAGACGGCACAAGTGAATAACTTGGAATATCTGGTGACAATTTCTCCTGTCAAGTGGTGCGATTTAGAGGTGTAAAACGAAATAGTGTGATGTTCTCCCGGGTTCAATGACTGGAGCGTGAATTGTAGTTACTCCCCAAGTGGGGAAAGACCCCACATTATGGGCCTTACAGGCCTATCTCCCTGGAACAGGTGGATGTTAGGTTGACGTAGAAGTTCCATAGTCTCTTTTTAAACTTGCAGGAAGTCCAGGACAATGTTGGGTCAAAGGTCTTGGTCTTACTGGATACAGTCAAGGTATTCGACTGTGGAACCTGTGGGTGTCCGAGGACTGGCGTTGAGGGGTTGGGGGGGGTGTTGAGCGTTTATGCTTTTGACACACTACTTTTCCTATAAGCCATTCCCTGAGTGCTGTATTGAGGGTAATTAAGGAATTCAGCCTCCACTCAAGGCTCTAGATCAATTGGTCCCTGTCCAATATCCTCCCTATTGATTATTTCACACCGACAGCTGGACATATACAACATTGTAACATATCTCTAGAGAGTGGGGGCTCCTTCGGAAAGATTCTCTGCCTGTAGTGAGGGGACCAGATACAGGAACATGAACAAGACGGTGAGCCCTAAATCTGAACTTACCATACTCACCATTCCTACTTATTTGAAGCCACCCTAATGGGTCGGTATCTGGTTGGCAATTCCTTCCTATGCCAAAGTGCAAAACATGTAGACAAGGACTAAACAGTACAGATTGGTATAGTTGCTGGATCACACAAGAGAGAGTAATTGAAGTACAAAATCACAAAAACAGTAGAGTAGTCTGAACAAGAGCCAATGATAAGGAAACCGGGACAATAATGAGCAAGGATAGATGCTAACTAGGATAAACTCTATAGTCAGTAGCCTAGGAAGAGTGGACAGGACTCTTATATACGATGAGAGCCCCATCCTCAATGGGCCAGAAGTAAGAGATCTGGACAACACAAGGAGGAGGTGACTAGTGTGAGGAGCTGTCAATCACATTAGCCAGAGCTAATGCTGCAGGAAAGAGTGAGTATAGTACATTATGTCTGTGTATATTAACTCCCTATGCTGTGACATCACTGTGTGTGTATTAACCCCCTGTGCTGTGACATCACTGTGTGTGTATTAACCCCCTGTGTTGTGACATCACTGTGTGTTTGTATTAACCCCCTGTGCTGTAACACTACTGTATATATTAACTCCCTGTAATGTGACATCACTGTGTGTGTATTAACACTCTGTACAGTGACATCATTGTGTGTGTGTTAACCCCTTGTGCGGTGACATCACTGTTTTTGTATTAAGCAGGTGTGACGAATATACAACCATGTCTGTTTTATGAACCCATAGAGACGAGTCGTGGCTGGAAGAAGTCGCCTGGAAGTTCAGACTGAAGGGAAGAGACTGTAAGTCATTTTTTGCACTGCGGCCTCTGTGCAGGACTGGTAACTACTACTATATGGTCACTATATGGTGGTACATACTGGTCTGTTTGTAAAGGTTATCCTTTAGCATTGCAGTATTATTCAGTCATTATACAGTATAGTGGTAATAAGTATGATGTAATGCTATTATTTGGACATTGTACAGAGGAGTCATTAGTGATATTGTCCTGTGCACAGTGGTGTTTGTATAATAACAATATGGTTTTAAAGATCATCAGTAAATGGAGTTTATATTGGGTAAATTATTGATAATACTGGTCTGTGTATAGATTCTTGTGCTCATTATCAGGATGTTGGTATTTTCTTCCTGTTGTAGCGCTATTGTTTGGAATATTGGTCTTATGCTAGTTTTATTTGGTAGCGGTATGGTGGTATTATTATTTGGTATCAGTATGGTGGTATTATTATTTGGTAGCGGTATGGTGGTATTATTATTTGTTATCAGTATGGTGGTATTATTATTTGTTATCAGTATGGTGGTATTATTATTTGGTATCAGTATGGTGCTATTATTATTTGTTATCAGTATGGTGGTATAATTATTTGTTATCCGTGTGGTGGTATTATTATTTGGTATCAGTATGGTGGTATTATTATTTGTTATCAGTATGGTGGTATTATTATTTGGTATCAGTATGGTGCTATTATTATTTGTTATCAGTATGGTGCTATTATTATTTGTTATCAGTATGGTGGTATAATTATTTAGTATCAGTATGGTGCTATTATTATTTGTTATCAGTATGGTGGTATAATTATTTGGTAGCAGTATGGTGCTATTATTATTTGTTATCAGTATGGTGGTATTATTATTTGGTATCAGTATGGTGGTATTATTATTTGGTATCAGTATGGTGGTATTATGATTTGGTATCAGTATGGTGCTATTATTATTTGGTATCAGTATGGTGGTATAATTATTTGGTAGCAGTATGGTGCTATTATTATTTGGTATCAGTATGGTGGTATAATTATTTGGTAGCAGTATGGTGCTATTATTATTTGTTATCAGTATGGTGGTATTATTATTTGGTATCAGTATGGTGGTATTATTATTTGTTATCAGTATGGTGCTATTATTATTTGTTATCAGTATGGTGGTATTATTATTTGTTATCAGTATGGTGGTATTATTATTTGTTATCAGTATGGTGGTAATATTATTTGGTATCAGTATGGTGGTATTATTATTTGGTAGCACTATGGTACTATTATTATTTGGTAGCAGTATGGTGGTAATATTATTTGGTAGCAGTATGGTGCTATTATTATTTGTTATCAGTATGGTGGTATTATTATTTGGTATCAGTATGGTGGTATTATTATTTGGTATCAGTATGGTGCTATTATTATTTGTTATCAGTATGGTGGTATTATTATTTGGTAGCAGTATGGTGCTATTATTATTTGGTATCAGTATGGTGCTATTATTATTTGTTATCAGTATGGTGGTATTATTATTTGTTATCAGTATGGTGGTATTATTATTTGTTATCAGTATGGTGGTAATATTATTAGGTATCAGTATGGTGGTATTATTATTTGGTATCAGTATGGTGGTATTATTATTTGTTATCAGTATGGTGGTAATATTATTTGGTATCAGTATGGTGGTATTATTATTTGGTAGCACTATGGTACTATTATTATTTGGTAGCAGTATGGTGGTAATATTATTTGGTAGCAGTATGGTGGTATTATTTTTTGGTATCAGTATGATGGTATTATTATTTGATATCAGCATGGTGGTATTATTATTTGGCAACAGTATTGGGGTATTATTATTTGGTAGCAGTATGGTGGTATTATGTTTTGGTATCAGTATGGTGCTATTATTAATTGGTATCAGTATGGTGGTAATATTATTTGGTAGCAGTATTGCGGTATTATTATATAGTAGCAGTACGGTGGTTTTATTATTTGATTTGTCATGGACCGAAATTGGAATTGGTTTAATAAAGGTAGGAATTGATGAACCGATGCAGTAATGTCTCCATCCAGCAGGACATAGGGTGTCAAAGGAAGTCCACATGGTCATGTGAACTGCAGCTCCCAATGGCTCCTGGTAATTTCTAATAGGGTTAGTATAAAGTATTGGTTCTCTTGTTGGAGGATCTAAGAAATGTAATGTTCCATTTTTCCTGCAGGGGTGCTGCAGACATATTAAATTATCATGATATTTTTGTCTGGTGACCCTGTTAACATGAGCTAACTTCTGTGTGGAATAACATATCAGATTATTTTTGAACAATTGTCTAACACAAATTGTAAAAAAAAATTGACAGGAAATGTATAAATTTATGAATTGTGAATTGTTGCTTATAATCCGACATCTTCTATCCAATTTTATTTCTGTTCCTTTAACAGAACGTATTGTGCTACGTTATTCTCTCATCTTAAAG
Source organism: Engystomops pustulosus (assembly GCF_040894005.1). Taxonomy (NCBI): domain Eukaryota; kingdom Metazoa; phylum Chordata; class Amphibia; order Anura; family Leptodactylidae; genus Engystomops; species Engystomops pustulosus. The sequence continues at coordinate 206,457,214 of NC_092413.1, read as the reverse complement.
ATCATCTAATTGATATAATTTACACTTCAGTTATGTGTTATTGTAAAAATCACTTAATTGATTTATATAATCCTCCTATGGCACTCGGAGGTAAAAAAAGGGGGGGGGGAGTAAGTGTTTTTTTTTCGCAACCATGGCATTTTAAAATAATTAATACAATCAAGTGTATCTCTTTCCTGAGAACTTCTCGTACCATGTTTCAATCTTGTAAATCAATGGAGTGGATTAAAAAGAACAGACGGCATGCAGCAAGAGACACAATGAATGTCAATAGGATTTGTAATAAGCACAATTATAACTTTCCTTGTGTGTGATACTCAATTAGGTAAAGAATAATAAAGTTAGAGACTGATTTGCATTGGAACAATGCTGCGGCAATGCATGGTCTACTATAGTTCTAAAAAGCTCAGGTGACTGATACTTGTGTACTATATACATATATATGTGTCACGGGTGCCCCTGCTACCCATATCCCAGGTCGCAGGCGCACCCCTGTACTTCCATGTGCCCCAGCCAGCTTGCACGGAAACTCACCTTTCCCAACGCTGATAGCTGGCGCTGGCCAGCCACCTACCCTGATAGATTCCAGCTCCTTCCTGTGTCACCTGCCGGATCTTTGTGCCTCATATCCTAAGAGAAAGCTTGTTTCTGATGCGCGACTATCCTGATTTCCCGTTGTGACCTTGATTCCGTTCCTGACCTCGCTCCTGTGCTGACCGTCCTTCCTCTACATCCCTGACTCTGATCCCGTGCTGCCTGTCCTGACCTCCTGCCTATCCCCGACTATGACCTTGCCTTACGATTCTGTACTTCGTCTTGGCCACCACCACGGACAAAGTCGATCTTGTGGAATGACCTGGTGGTACCACGCCGCAACAAATCCAACCTGCTCCATCCTGGTAAAAACCGGGTGCCACTTAGACTCTGGTCCCAGGTGTCAGCTTACGTCATTGTCTGCGGGGGTACAGAGGATTCACTACTACTGATCCTGACACTAAGTAATCTTCTACCAATGCATTATCTCAGGACAGCCCTGGGGGTCCTTTGGAAGGCCCAGACCTTTCCTTATTACACCATCATTCCCTGCAATCACTATGGCACTGATGACCAACCTGTTATCGACCAAGTGCCCAAACTACAACCAAAACCCTCATTTTTGTTAAAAAGTGTCAAAATAGCAGTGTCAACAAGAAGAAGGTTGGAAGCTGTCTGATACGGTGCACACTCAAGTTCAGAGTGATCTTGGAACACAACGCGTTTTGGAGTATCGAAGACTCCTTTCTCAAGTGAAGTGAGACTAGTATATATATAAAAGTTAACTCTGCTGTAGCGTGGGAGAAGCAAGTTTTATCCCAGTGACTAACCACTGTCAATCGTATCAGCGTCCTGAGGACATCCTTAGAAAGAAGGAGGAAAATTTTAGAATCAAGGGACTCCTCCAGGGTTCCTTGAACAAGGAAGAATTGTTTGTCCCGTAGCATGGAATCCATCTCTGTCCACATCGCCAGGGAGCCCTGGATGTGTCCCTTTAAAACAGTACTAAACTAGGTGCATTCTGGGATGCCTGGGACTGCAGAAATATCCTCTGTCTGACAAACTTTTTGCTGGTCTGATTTATTTTCATAGACTGTAACTTCATAATATGGCATATGGCACAACCAGGTTAATGGAGCTGTCTTGTTATGGGATACTTTGTCCGGATGTCATGGGATAGGGCCTAACTTTCTGATTTGTGGGTGTCTCAGTGATGAGACACAAAAATGGGGAGCAATAAGGGGTCCAACGGGGGTATATCTAACCCCCCATTTTCGTGATCACTGCAACCTCCACCGATCAGCAAGTTAGGCCCTATCCTATGGACACCTGTCGTTACAAGGGAAAAACCCTTGAAACCCTTTAAGTAATATGTTGCTTAATGGATGCCTGCAATATTGGTTAAGCTCTTCGGAGGTCAAATAGCTCTTCCGGTTTTTATATTTGAAAATTCCAAGGAAAGAGAAAAGATCTTTATTTCATAAGTGACTTGAAGTTAAACCGGTCCATGACCTGTGAGTAATAAAGTAATAAAGAGCCGCCCCGGCACATCATTTTTAGGTGCCCCCTGTTTTGCCTTCTAAAATTTCCGAATAAACTCTATGTAAGAAATAGTTCCAACACATCCCTGAAATGAAACACAATATCAACTTTTTTTTTCCATTTGGATAGTTTTCACCTACTTTGTTTTATTATACATTTTATTATAGTTTTTATTATAGATCTTTTCTTCGATGTGTGTTTTTCTCCAAAGGGAAATGCCAGACGGACCTTTTCCAACTCAACCCCTTCAGGTCAAGTTAAAATGAAAGTTAACTGGAACGTTTCCCTTGTCGCTGTGGAAACTATATTGTGTGGAGCACCGAAAAATTTTATATCAAACTATTTTGGCTGAGTTTAGAAATCAGCAGCTCTCTGACTGGAAAAAAATTGTATTTTAGATGACATTCTTATTCTGTTCTCACCACAGGTACAATAACCTAAAGCAGCTGGGACCAAATCCAAAAGTACATTTTCACTCAATAACTCATCATTTAATGGTTATGAAGATATTCACATGCTGCAGACTTTCAAAATCGCTGCAAGAAAATTCTCTGTAACGGGATTGGTTAGGGTAATTGACCTTTGGGCAGCACGGAGGCTCAGTGGTTAGCGTTACAGCCGTGCAGTGCTGGGCTCCTTGGTATAAGTCCCATCCAGGTCAACATGAGCAAAGAGTTTGTATGTTCTCTCCGTGTCCTTTGGTTTCCTCCCACACTCCAAAACATACTGGTAGGTTGTTTAGATTGTGAGCCCCATTGGGGACAGGGACTGATTTGGCAAATTTTGTGTAGGTGCGAAATATGTGTGCACTACAGTTTATAAATAAAGAGTTATTATTATTAACTGTTAACCACTGATCTCCAACCAATGAAATAAGTTGTTCAAATAGTATGTTGGATCTTCTAACCATAAAGAGGGACTTTAACCTTTCTTATCCACCAAGTTCTGTATCCGTAATATTCTCTGGAACGGCCAATTCTTTTACCAACTGAATCTATAAACATAAATCTTTGGACCTACTGATGGGTAAAAAAAAGCAATTGTTGTGTGATACCTTTATAGCTGTGATCTCCTCATATAAGTCAGAAATAAGTCTAAGGCTCCATGCACACAACCTTATTTTCTGGCCGTGTGCGAGCCCCACAGCCACAGCCGGTCATGTGCTATGCCCTGACCCCATTGAGCCCGGTATATACATATAGACTAAGTCTAAATAAGAAATAAGTTTTGTAGAATGACCCCTTTATAGAGGTTGCCCAGAAATTAACATTAATGTAGCAATCTGCAGAGTTGAATTCAGCAGTAGATTCTGAGCCCCAAGCACTGGAGCAGGATGAAGTGGCGTTCAACGCGGAATCAATATCCAAGGACAGTGTTGCTGGTCCAATGCTGGTTTATTTAAACTGTCCTTGGATATTGATTCCGCGTTGAACGCCATTTCATCCTGCTCCAGTGCTTGGGGCTCATAATCTACTGCTGAATTCATACCACTACCGATCAGTCTACCCCTGGGCGGATCCAGGTAGAAAGGAGAACGGCGCCAGGAATCCTTTATTTTATTCTACATACACATGTGTTTGTGCTACAAGATGACCACTTTTAAACTGTTCTTTTAGACCTTTTGCAATCAGCTTTTACAATATCACACGAGTAGAGCGCTCCTGTCTTTTTTTGTCTCCCTTCCCCCAACTGGAAATCTGGGGTCGGTATATCTACTGATCAACTAACCCCCGGTCCCCCTCTCAGGTATCAATCTGCAGAGTTGGTCATCTATATCTGATTTATGAGGAAGAACAATATATGAGAGTGGAAAGAGCCGACCACTTCTGTCTCTTTGCTCTGTAAACGGCTGATCGGCATGGAGTCTGTGGGGGGAAATTTTCAAGAAGAGGCTCATTGTGCACCAGTCTTCATATTCCCCTCATTGGCTCATGTTGCACCACATATGCGTCAGGCTCAGTGCATAATTATATGCCAAGATGAATTCTATGTTAGGTATTTGCACTATAACCCCACCCTGGTTCAGACCCATGCCCCATTGTGCCTAATTGGATTGAGGGGGGAATAGGGGATAGAGATGAGCTGCACGGCCACCAATCCGGCAATATGTCCAGGTCATGTGGGACACAACCGAACCCCGGTCCCGAACTTCAAAAGCAATCCTGCTCATCCCTGCTCATAGGGGAGAAGAAGCTGCAATTCATAGCACACAAGGCATGATAAATGCTCCCCTAAATTTTACATCAACTTCCCATCCATGCTAATTACTGGAAAAAGTAATTTATAGAAAAATAACTATGTGTTCATTTTGTGGTTCTTCATAAAAATAAAAAACTGAAAAAATAAATAAAAATAACAAAATCTATGTGAAATAATACAACAAAAAGGGAATTATGGTAGTAATATTATTATGATTATATATGAAAAATATAATATTTATAATACAGGTGGTCCGCTACTCAAGGACACCCGACTTACAGACAACCCATAGTTAAAGACAGACCTCTGTGTCCCTTGTGACCTCTGGTGAGGTTTCTCGAAGTTACTTTAGTCCCAGACTGCAATGATCAGCTGTAAGGTGTCTGTAATGGAGATTTCTTGATAATCCTTGGTCCCATTATAACAAAAAATTTGGAAACTCCAATTGTCAATGGGGGAAAAAAAAATTTGGCTGGAATTTCAATTGTAAAATTTACAGTTTTAACTTACAAACAAATTCAACTTAAGAACAAATCTATGGAACCTATCCTGTACGTAACCCGGTACTGCCTGTACTATAATGTTGTACAATGTGGTTATAACAATAAATGATGTGTTTTACGGTAAAGAGGTCATTTTTAAAGTTTGGATAAAATATCTTTCACTTTTCCATAGCAACAGTAAAATATTTACAACACTACATCCTCTGATTTTCTTTTTTTTTAAACCTTTTTATTATTATTGGATAATGTGAATGCAGTCTCTCCGTCTATGTACACAGGAAGCCACTTCATGTTATAGCGCATGTATATTTTTAGAGTTCCTTTCATGATACAATCCCATGCCAGCACCATCTGTTTGTTCGCAGATTATAGTGTTCCAGGTGAGCTTTGTGCTAAATGAACCATAAATTGCAAATTTACATATTGTTTTTTAATTCAGGGCGATTATTTGCCTGCACAACAGAACTTTCCATATTAGTCGCTTCACTAACCACAGATGTCAAACCCTTGGAAACTTTACTTTGCTCCACTACTTTTAATGTATGTATCCACCACCTCTTCTACATTCTGCACTGTGTTATATACTCAGGTGATCCTACAAAACATATAGGGGCAGATTTACTTACCCGGTCCGTTCGCGATCCAGCGGCGCGTTCTCTGCGGTGGATTCGGGTCCGGCCGGGATTCACTAAGGTAGTTCCTCCGCCGTCCAGCAGGTGTCACTGCTGCGCTGAAGTTCCCCGGAGGCGCACTGGAATGCCCTGAAATTCACTGGCCTATTCCTGGTGAAGGTAAGTGTAATTTTCGCAACACATTTTTTTTCTTAAATGCGGTTTTTCCGAATCCATCGGGTTTTCGTTCGGCCACGCCCCCCGATTTCCGTCGCGTGCATGCCAGTGCCGATGCGCCACAATCCGATCGCGTGCGCCAAAATCCCGGGGCAATTCAGGTACAATCGGCGCAAATCGGAAATATTCGGGTAACACGTTGGGAAAACGCGAATCGGGCCCTTAGTAAATGACCCCCATAGTGGGGACATGTCACCGTTTCAGGTGTACAACCCATTGGTTGTGCAAACTGCACTCTGTATTATGCAGGGTACGACTGATTCTGGATTTCTGGTGCCTGTTCTTCATGAATCTGGTGCCCCCTGCACTGCTCCAACAGAGTGCACCAACTTTTTTTGGTGCACCTTTGACATGGGGCTTGCGACACAATTCTGCCAGACTCTAAATGTTAAATGTAGTGCAGGGTCCTATTGAGCACTGGAACACCCCCTTCAGTGCAGAAATTTGTGCTGCGTCGCTACACAAATGAGTCAAATGAAATACTTATGAAAGTTTGCACATAGAAGAACGTGCAAAGTCCGACAAAAATACTGTCTCAAGGGCCTTAGTAATTGCGCCCCATTATTTAGTCACAATTCCTGGCACAGAGGAGGGAATTGTGGTTTCTACAACCTTCACGCCAGTTGGGTGAGGCGGGGACAGTGCCGGGTCATGCAGTATTCAGGGGCAGGCTATGACGGAATTATATGCCAGGTTACACAAAAGAGATATAACTGTAAACAATAACAAAAAAATTGAAAATAAAAAAGTTTCCTTTAAAGGGAACCTGTCATCACCTATGAAAGGGTGCCATAGAATCCTTATACCACAAGGGCGCTGTTGTTTCAGCTAAAAAAATCAGTTCTCCAAAATCGATGAAATGTACTTTACCTGGATACCAGGTAAGGAATCTAGTGAGTCGAACTGGGCGTGTCCTCTAGGGGAAGTCAAGCCACTGTTCTCTTCCTCATCTCCTCATTATTGCCACTCCCCCTCCAAGTCATCCAGCCTGGAGACTGAAGCCCCTTAGGCTTAAACGCCATTTTGGTTCAAAAACAAAGCTATAAGATGCTTAAAGAAGAGCACATCTTGCCAGTATGCCAGTGTGCTTGGTTTACAATCCTTCATTCTGGTGGTAGATGTCCTTTAAAATCAACAGTATTGGAAAGATATCACCCCAATGTGGGGAGAATAATCCCCTAACACAGGAATACCCAAATGTCTGCATGCTAGTAGGAGGCACTGGTGCACAGTGAAAGCAGCAAACAACAGATACAGGAAGACAGGTGGGATATACACAGGTCAGGTCAAGATCAAACAGTTTAAATACAGGTCAGGTCAAGATCAAGCAGATTATATACAGGTCAGGTACCAAACCGGGTCAAAACCAAGATGACTGTAAAGGTACAGTATCAGATACAAAACACAGAATACCAAACAAGATAGCAAGAGCACTAGATAACAGGTAAGGGAGGACTAAAAATAACCAGCAAGGTCTGATGGGAATGGGCAGGTATATAAGGCAGTTCCCGGACACACCTCTAGCAGCACACTGGGGAACTGTCCATCAGGCTAGGGCTAGGGCAGGGCTGAAATGCAAGGAGCAGGGTGTGGCTCAGTTAATCCAAACACAAACACTAAGCCACAGTTCACACACAAATACACACCATCTATTCTGCCAACTGCAGATAGAGCGACGTTTAGGCACGGTTACACTTATGTTCCAGACATTGGAAACTTATTCTTGGACATCTTCTGTCACCTTCTGACATCATCATTATCTCTGGATTAGGGGTTTTTGTACATTGTCATAAATATTAGGCATTTTTTCTTTCAATTTTTATTGAAAAGTTCAACCGAATGAAAGACATTTTACAGCAAAAAATTAGCACATATATCGCTAGGATAAATTAGAAACAAGATTCGGTAACGTGGTAAAATAAATCCCCTGTTTTGGGATGAAGGATAGGTTATAATAGTTTTTTTTTTTTTTTAAATTGGAGTTAAATATTCTCTGAGTTTCTTTTTTTGTATTTAATTCTCTTGATGTGTCCACTATGAGATTGAGGTATATTACAGCTGTGCCTATCCCATTCTTCCAGTGTAATTTGAAATTAAAATATACAAAAATACAAAGAAAAAAAGCACAATAGATGACACCGGAGGAGGCCTGCACTAGACGTGGTACAGACACGGAAATAAACACTGAAAAACTTTCCTTTTTCAAAGTCTAAAAAAGATGAAATGGTTGTATGAAATCAGCCTGAGGCTCTATTCACATGACCAACATGTATGGAAGTGTATCATGGTAAATAAGGTTGAAAAAAAGATGAAGGTCCGTGAAGTTCAACCAGTCTACATAGTAGAGATATGTGGGCTCATTTACTAAGGGTCCCGCGGACTGCACTTTCATCGAACATCCTGACGATTTCCATTTTGCGCTGCTGTGACAGGGATTTAAAAGGGGTTTTTGGAGCACGTGATCGGATTATGGCACAGCTGTGCTGCTTTCATGCGACAGAAATAGGGGGACTGGCCGTCGGACGATCCGACTGATTCGGACAAACTGCAGAATTTAACTTCAAAATTGTGTCGCAAGCCAAGCACTTACATGCACTGGGAAGAAGAAGGTAAACTCCGGTGGACCTCAGCGGAGAAGCGACACATGCATGATATCGGGCGCACGATCTTAGTGGATCCAAAATCCTCCTCAACCCAAGATATTGCAGTCAGAATACCACCCAGGATAAACATCAGATTAAAAAAATGTAGTTGGACACCATCAAAGAACTGACAGAGCCTTGTACCAGTCTTCAGAGTTCATATATACAGTCTGGAGGTGAAGGACAATTTCCACTGGTCATCTTGGATTTGGATAATGGGTTAGAAGGTCATCAAATAGTAAGGACAATGTCAGTAACACCTCATAGGGTTTGATTTTGCATTATGGTTTTAGAATTAGATGAAGATGCTCCCCACCCCATGGCTTTCAATTTGTATAATTGCAAATGCTCATAACTTGACTTTATAGCTATAGAAAACGTCATGAGGAGCCACATGGGAAAGGTCATTACATGATGTAGTTCATACTGTATAAAGTGGAAAAACCACCCATGCTGGTGCTGATCCTGATCACAACGTCCTACATGTCATGGTCAAAGATTTTTTCATGTAAGCCATTGGAGTTCACGGCTTCAAACTCTGCCCCGAGAGTACAAGCATTGGGAAGTGATTGAATGATATGAAACTTGGAAGCCAATCAAAGACTCCAAGACCTGTAACCATACAATGTCCATTACACCCTGTTAGAGGACGTTTGTACTAGAAGTGCAGGATGTATACAATGTACTTAATAAGTAAAAAATTACATTTTTAAAATGATTTTTTATTTAGATCACATAAAAAGAACAACAAAAACAAATTTGGTTCCCTGTCTGTAATGCAATACAATTGAAAATACATAAAAATGTTATATAAAAAAAAATGTAAATATATAATGCAAATGTGATTTTTTTTTTTCCATGTTCCCAGTACATTGGGTCAGATGTAACAATAGGAAGTACAATTTGTCCTGTAAAAAACCAGCCCTCATACAAAAATGAAAAAAGTTATGCATTTCGGAATCCAGATGTAACATCTAGGTGGCATCATCCTCTGTCCATGGTATGTGGCACATATTGCATCTTTGTGCCCTCCTGGAACAACTATACAATGAACATGGGTTTAAGTTTTCTTTGCTGTTTGGATTGATTAGCACCTCAACTGTCTCTTTCCTGCTAGTTAGTTCTGGTTCATTGTTAGTTAAACTGTGGTGATTGATAGCTTGCCACACTATTCACTTTCTCTCTCTGCCTACCTACCCTTCCTAGGTGCTGGCTGTAGGTTCTTTTTAGATAGCTCCAAACCTTTCTTGTGATCATTGTTTTCTTTTTATTCTAAATTTTGTCTTGCGCTCAGACTATTCTTCTGTCTTTTAAGTTTATACTGCATTAGCTCTTTTTGTTGTGAACTGTTTCTGGTGGCTATTCTTATCTGTTTGTACTGCCTTGTCCTTGTCTCTGTGATTTTCACTATGACACTGAGAGCAATTGTTACCCAGTTACTGGCCACCACCTAGGGTGGTTTGAGTAAGTAGGTAGTAGGTAGGGTTAGTCTAATTGGTTAAGAAGTAGGGCTCACTCTCTCTGTTCATTTTTCTGCTCCTAGTCTTCACACCAGCATTTAAAAAAAACTACTATAAAATTTAGTTGTAGGCACCAAAAATGAATGGACTTTAGTTCTGCTCTATTTTAAAGGCTCCAATATACAAGCTACCGTACCATAAATAATGTATTTACAGTACACGAATGCCTATTTTAGGAAAAATTATTTCTTACTTTGTCCTCTGGGATTTCTGGAATAAATTGAACTAGTTTAAGACGCCATTTATTATTTAGACATATAAACAAACACTTCTGAAAATCATCATAATTAAATTCCTGTTCCGTAACCTTCGTAGCGAGATATTTTTTTGGGGGAGAATTTAAATAATTGGTTTGAGACAAACAAATAAACAATCAGAAATAAGCATTCAGAAGTGTAATAAAAGCGATACCGCAATTAATCTGCCGTTCCTTCACCAGGCGCAGGTATTGTTAAGAACCGGCAGCATTCTCCAGCGCGTTTGATCAAATGTTACACAATCATCAATGTGTCCACCCCTCTCCCATTAAATTCTGCAATTTCTTTTTTTTTTTTAACAAAACACTTGCCTTAGAAATTAATATTGCCGGAAAACAGACTTCTTAGTAATTGTTCCCTGTGCTCTGTTTTGCAAAAGATTTCCAAGGTCATTTCTTTTGATTAGCTGGAAATGGGAAGTTTTGTGTTTATACAGTATCTGAAAACCGTTCTCTATTATTTCCACGAAACGCGATTAAAGGAGATGCTTGCCTACTCAAACCGCCACTTTAACTAGATTGCATCCTTTCATTTTACAAGATCAGTGTAATTATAAAGCACTTGAGCAAATCTACTAACCTTGTGTTCATTTGTTAAAAAGCTGCGGAGAGTTGTTACTTAGTGGAGAACCTATTATTAGCGGAACATTCGGGGACTTTGTGTCTTCATTAGAGCTGAAGGCCTAAAGTTCAAAATAAAGTTACTTGGAAGAAACTAAAGAATGGAGGTCATCCATCAAGTCGCGAGCCACAATCGATACTTCATCAATAGGCGCTCAATAGGAAAGTAGGCTTTGACTAAGTTTACTTTCTCGCGGTATATCATTTGGGTAAATGTTTTTTGGGCTTTCAATTCCCATCAAGAGGCAATCAATAAACTAAATAAGAATTTTGTTTTAAGCCAAAAACTTGTTAAGATATTTTGGTTATTGAAAATGTTGTTCTTTTAGTCTCTTTTTAAGTCAAGCCTACATAAAAGAATTGGGAGACCACTTCTTGAGATGTGAAATGGAATGGTAGAGGTAAGTTGTTACTTATATGTGTTGCTTGGGAGTTATAATTGATGGTTTTTCATAGACTAGCGTATCAGTTTCTGGCCAACACACGGTTAGCGTACAGATTAGGTCTTCAAAGAGCAAAGAGCCAAACATACGTAGCTAGATACACAGTGTAGTAGAACCTATAGTTCTTCCCTCCAAAAAGAGGGGTGGAAGACCCAACAAAAATACACAAAAAATGTAATGACGGAATTAAATACTTTATTGTAACAAAATAACACACTGGTTTAAAAATGATCTTGCCCCAGAGAGGACACAAGAGAAAGTTGTATGCCAAACAACAGATCAGATCAATGCAGATATGTTTACAAAATGTAGGTATATATAGGCACCAATGACCATATGCAAATACATTATGCTTATGGGAAACGCTAGAAATAAAGTAATTATACAGAAAAAGTTATAAGAGGTAGAACAAATGGCTTACCCATATTTAGCTGATCGTTGCCTGGAATGACAACAATCCCTACGTGTGTTTCGGCTGGTTTACAGCCCCAAGACGAAGGCTGTAAACCAGACGAAACGCGTGTTGGGGTTGTTGTGCGGTGCTCGGCAATTTCCGTCAGCTCCATGGAGATTAATGGAGAAGAACAGTCATACGCAGCGGTCTGCTCCATTAGTCTGAGGAGTGGCGAGGGGTTGGTCCCTTGTGGGAAAACCTGTTTAAGGTTCCCTGGTGACAGTGCGTGTTCCTGTGTTGTCACTCTAGCTAGGTTGTTTGATTTCAGTTCTACACTTCTGATTTCATTCATCTGATTCTACTCTCTGCTTTGTTCATGACCTATGGCCTGATTCTTAGTGTATGTTTTGTCTGTTTGCGGTTTGTTGGGCTATACTTTGCCTGACCCGCAGAGCTTTATACCCGCTTACTCTGACCTGTCTGAGCCAGTTGTTATTTACAACAGGACTACTCTAAGAGAAAGCAGCATTATGCCCTAATCATAGTAAAGTACAGATCTCTGTATAGGACAGAAATAGGAAAAATCTAAGGTGGCACTTGGATAATGTCCAAGAATAATAAAAATAAGTGAGGTCGCCAAGGGGGGGGGGGGTTGTTATTTCGCATTAAAAAAATAAACATGTATTTACCTCCTCAGTCTCTCCAAGTATTTTCAAACGCCATGGTCCCTCTGTGCCATGCTCCTCTTTGTTTACAGGGGCACCGAAGCTCCGCTCTCGCATCTTCCGGCCGGCCAGGCATGCCCACGCATCACCATGCTCCAGCACCTGATACAGCTCTGTGAGTGGTGCTGGGTGGGTTGCCTTGATGGCTGGATGCTACAATAATGGAGCTCCCGTGCCCCTGTAAACAAACAGAGGCAGAAGAGAAGAAGAAGAGACTGTGGTGCAGGACATTGGAAGCGACTGAGGCGGTAAATACAAGTTTACCTAATTTTTTTTATTCTTGGACAACACCTTTAAGGACATTATCAAAGTGTCCTCTTACATTTTTTCTTTTTCTGTCCTATACAGAGATCTGTATTTTACTATGATTAGGACATAATGCAGCTACCTCTTGGCATAGTCCTGTGGAGGTCCTCAGGGATGGAGGAGGTAAGTACATGTTTATTTTTTTATGCATTTTCCTCGGCCACCTCACTATTTTCTGTTACTCTCGAACAACCCCTTTAAGAGTAGCACAAAGCCAAGTCAAATAGGTTACACAGTGGGTGTTCAACCTCCTGTTTATTAGAACTTCCATTATGCCAAGAAAATGGCCAAGCAAGTTAGATAAATTTTGGATAAACGCAGCCATTCCATATAACCTCCTGATGTCGAGGGAAGTAAGGATCAAGATGTTGGATTCCAAAAACCTTGATTCTTTTGTCCTTGGCGAGATCACCTGCCACCATTGGGCAAAACTACGAGTTCATATTTACGAGCATGTTGGGTTTGATGTATTGCAGTTTGATACTTGTCAATCATTCAGTGCTGGAGGAGTACATTTTTGATAAAGGTTATGATCTAGATAATCCTCCTTGAAATGAATCAGCGGTACTTCAGAGATGAATTATTAAATTTTCAGCCAAAACATCACTGAAAACATACCAAGATAAGTAGACAAACAAAAATCAAACCAACTGTTCCTTTCTCACTTCAGTCAAAAGAAGAAGACGCTATCCAGGAACTGTCTCCTGAGTCTAAATTAAAATGACATCCTACAACATCTCAGTCCATCTTCTTGAACACAACTGTGGAGGGCACATCTGAGGCATTACTAAGAAATGAAGTGTGAGCTGCGGGTTACAAACACCATTTCAAGCTCTAGAGAAACAGTTTGAAGATTCATTTATGTCGAAGCCAGGCCAAATGTTTGCAAAAATCAATCAAAGCGCCAAGCAATTCAAAGAACTGACATGATGGAGAAATGTGTTTAGATCTTTGAAGGCTCTTAATTGCTGACTTAAAGATCCGGACCCTGACATTGAAAGTAGTGAGTTTGCCAAATATACCTTGTCAAGAGGTTAAAAATAAGGCACTTTTATCTCTTCATGCCCAGAGCTACTGATTTTTTTTCAAACATCATTGACGTTGACACTAAACTGGAAGTTGCAGAAGAGTAGACAAGAGTAAAATAAGAAAATTCTACTTTTATTGGCTTTTAAGACATTCTAGTAATGGAGGAGATAAAGAAATTTACAAAATATTAGAATTTTTTTTTCCTATGAGAAAAATATAGTCGCCTTCTCTGGAAAGAACTTTAAATACAGATTAAAATAATTTTACAAAAATTCTAGAAAACCCAATGTGGGCCAAAACAGGCCCCTGTTTTTTATTCCCTGATAACAGCATTCCTTTTACTAGTGACAATAGGGACAGGGGCGTAACTATAGGGGGTGCAGAGGTTGCGATCGCACCTGGGCCCAAGAGGTTTAGGAGGCCCTTATGGTGTCACTTTCCCATATGAGAAGACTAGTACTATAAACCATACATTATAGTCGGTGGCCTGGCACAAACTTTGCACTGGGGCCCATCAGCTTCTAGTTACGCCACTGAATAGGGATGAAGTGTTCACCAGAAGATTTGAGGTGACATAGAACACGTGACACCACAGGGGCCTACTGAAGACAGTCATAGTCCACAGTGGGTTCCCCATCACTTCCAGCTGTGGAATGGTTGCAGAAACAATGTTGGAACCATGGTGCTGGGGGGCCACCTACTGCTACACGGAAATATTACTTGAATATTCTTAGGCCACGTTTACAAAATGCTTTATCATTAAAACCACCTTTACAGACATTACAACTCGTAACCCCTTTGAGGGCCTTTGTTTAAACTCTGCTGAAGCTACTCATATACTATCTATTATATATTCTTTCATTACTGACAACCCTCAGAAATTAGGATACATTCTAACATGGGAAACTATGGTGGTCCCTGTACGTATACTGTAGCTCAAGCTATAAATTTTCCCCATTATGCTTTAGAGGCTGGGGAAGTAGGGGCACACATTTGCAGGTATGGTGGGAGTGCCTCAAGATCCATAGATATTGGAGAAGAGTTTATCACATGCTTTATTCAATCACATGATAAAACTACGCCTCAATAAGCCAAGCCTCCCCAATGTAATGCAAGAGTCCCCAATATATATACGTCCCCTTGAGATGATTTGTGTCCTTCTTCTTTCTAGCAGCTAAGATAGCTAAAGCTACATCCCAGAAGAAATCTATAGCGCCACTTGACCTCATTAAAAATAAGTTAATGGGGATCATGGTGAATGATAAGCCGCATTGTTTGGTCAGCGATAAAATTACTTTATTTAAAGACACTGTGCAGCCTTTGCTCACATACCAATCTAGAGCCTAGAACCCTATACTAGAATTTCTCTTGTCACTTTAGGGTCCTCCTTCCGTCCCACCTTCCCAACACTTTACTCCCCCCTCTTATTTTGTATCTGGCTTACTTTCATGAACGTGTTTTATTAGCTTAAATACGCTTGGATGTGGATGAGTCAGTCCTAAAAATCTCCTCCATGAAAGAATATCACTACATTCACACAATGTGGGGCATACATCGGTGTAATGGAGAGGAGGAGCAGCGCTTACCCCCACCCCTCTCCATAGCAATATATATTGCATGACACCGTATTGCGGCGAAAGATAGGACATGTCCTATCTTTCTCCCAGCTACGGAATGGTATTGACCCACAGATGCGCTGCACCAAAACACTCCCGTAGGGCGCCGTTGGCCCATTGCCATGTATGGGTTGATGTTTACACGCCGTATATATACGTCAGCCGTATATACATCCCCCCTTACGTTCGTGTGAAGAAAGTAGATTGACTGGTGCAGTATTTAAAACTGTGCTGGAATGATATTGTTACAAATTTTTTTTGGGAAAAACCCAATAAAAATATTGTGAAGCAAAAGGTAGATCAGGCCACTGATTCAGAACTAGATTTTTGTTTACAGGTTTTTATATGCAAGGAAGAATTTTTTTACCTACTTTGATTCACCTGGTATTTATATCCTGTTTTTTCCGCTTTCTACCAGGTCAACAAGGTTATAAGGTGGAACGTGATGGACTTGTGTCACTCTTCTACGACGCTATGCTTGAGAGCTTTTTAGTATATCAACTCAGCTTGAATATAGAGTTGCAAGTGGCTGTCAAGCAGAGCGCTAGCGATGTGCACTCACTTTAATTAAACCTTGTCAGCTCGTATGAAGATGCAAATGCTGTAATTTGTTCAATTTGTTTTGCTGTATAATCATTTTTTTTAACTACAAAGGAAAACTTGTGACAAGTTTGCCTGTTTTTTGTCACTGGCAATAAATCTTGCTCTTCGTCCTGTAAAAATAATTTAGCGATGAGGATAAATAGATGATGTGGGTTTCAGTGGAAATGTTTATTGACCTTTAAGAGATTTTAATTTAGTTCAAGCAATGACAAATTAGTAGTTCTGCCTGTTCTGCATCCCTAAAAAGCACTATATATCAATGTGATGCCTTACTAAGAGGGGTCTGCCGAGCTCCGAAGAAGTGGATGTGCACATTTACTTTGCAAATTAGTAGTCTTGTTACATTTTGTTGTAGAAGAGGGTCCGAAATTCAGACCAGACTCCTATCATATTGGTGGATTATGTCATATGACCCCCCCCCCAGGCAGATTTGCCCAAAATGCATTCCACACAACCATCAGGGATCAGGGGGACCCCACAGATTTTGAGGAGGTTTAATTTAACAAAAACATTTGTAAATGGCCAAAAACTGATAGAGCAATTTTTAATAATTTCATTCTTCGACAAACGAATGTTTATGTAAAAAGATATAACACCATATTTAAGTGCCCAAATCCACATCTTTTACAATTTTACTAAACAATTTACCCATACATCAAATTTATGAAAAGTTGTTCCCATATGGGATCAATGGACACTTCAGCTGGTCCTGCAAAAAACCTTTTCACGAAAATATGTAAAAGTTGTAGGTGTCACAACTATGAATTTGATTTTCTCCTAAAGCGTAACTGTAAAGTTATAGTGATTTCACCAAATTATTATTTGTGATTCCCCCTTCGAAAACAAACAGAACGATGCCTACTTTGTGCTGCTTGTCCTTTTCTTTCAAAAGTTATGGCATAGGTGAAGTGGGCGGAGACTAGTATCTGTCAGTCTATGCCCTCAGGCTGAGGCCAGTTAGCTTGCCCACAGATCAAATGATGCCTTGTGTTCTCTTTCAAAGTAATTAAGATTTGAGGCCAGTTAGCTTGCCCACAGATCCCATGATGGCTTGTATTTTCTCTCAAAGTAATTTAGCATTAAATCCATTTAGTTTCCCACAAGTAAATCCAGTGGACCCTGAACAGTGCACATACAGGATGTATATGGTGACCAGCCTGGCAACTTCTATCCCATGGAGAAGCAGGGAACATGTAATAAGTGGTAGTGGGGGAGCAGCATGTGGTGCAGAGTGAGACAGAGAAAGTTCTGTAGAATCCCAGACAGGGATGGAGGGACTGATAGGGAACAGGGGAGATTTTTTTAAAGCTTATAAGCTTAAAGGTTGAATTTTTTTAAAGCTTATAAAACAAAAATAAAATCTTGGTATTGTTTTCATTTTTTCACCTAAAATAAAAGGAGATGTGTCATTTAGAGTACACATGGAACACTATAAAAAACTAAGTGTGTCAGAAAATGACGCCTCCACATTTTCTCTTTCAATTTTACCATATTTGAACATTTTTTCATCTTTACAGCACATTGCATGGGATATTAAAACCCTCATACATCTGTGTAAACTGAAATATAAAAACATCATAGGGGACATTTTGGGACATGTGTAGAAAACCCAACTTCAAACATTTTTTGTCTGTTAGTACCACTTTGACTATTAACAGGCTCTCTGGATTAACTATAACCTCCGGTGAGACTATGGCTGAAATCCTTCCAAGTCTGATCTGCTTTCCGGCACTTTTACTCACTGCAAGATCTACTAAGAGCCCGACGCCTCTTAGTTAATTTGGTGCACAGTGTGCAGGATGGTGAAAGTGTGGAATATAAAGATTAGCTCACTAAGTGGCAGTCTTAATATATTCCCCCCAAAATTTAAAAAAAGTGGCAGTGTTAAAAGCAGTTTTTATTTTGGAGGCCATTTTGAACTAGTCAAGTTCCCTTTACTTTCTATTTATTTCATTAGAGTCTATGAGAAATCAGCCATAATTTCGGCTTCAGTGATTAGAATGCTTATGTTTTATGGTACATCTAAGGGGTTTGGAACAATCAACCTTTTTAGACTACACTTTAATCCACTATACCTAGGAAAATAGCTGCATCCCTTTCAGTCTAGAAGAAAGGGAAAGCTTCTTTCTACCTGACCTAGATAATAAATTGAACGCTCCGCGGCACTAATATTCTGCATCTGTATTTATCAGATGAATACAATATTACCGGCTAATTTCCCCGCAGTATGATCACTTTTCTGATAATGATTGCATCATCTGGATGGTGTCAAATTGATACCTTTTGGATTTAAGGGAAAAAAATAGCTTTTTCAATCTCGGCAGCTCATTACTGCTTCACCCAAACATAATGAGAAATCTTTAATGCCTCTGTGATACAGTCCATTACGACCTGCATAGGGAATCATGTAGGGAGAAATCATTTGGTGAAACAGTCACACGTCGCCGGAACCTATTCTTCAGTGAGACCAGTGTAAAACTCTAGTGTTAAATAATTTTTGGGGGGAATACATGGCGGGTGATAATTACATAGTATTTTTACATTACATTGAAGCTGATAATTAGCACCTTTATACACTGTGAATAGAGGGAAAGTGGTTACATTTAAGAAGAAAGATCTTGATGGCGCCGTGCTCCGCTTTGTAAATTCTACAGGAACTTATTACAGTATATATTTAGAACTTAAAGAGCTTGACAGATTTCTTTATGTGCTTGTACCTCTTGAAAATTACCACTAAACTCATTAAAATAATTACGTGTAATCAATGAGCTTGATGTATGGAGGAATTGAAGGGATTTACCTGAGTTTTTACTAATCATGTAGTATTGAAGTTAAGCCGAAATTCGGTCCTTTATCCGTTTACTGTAAAGGGGAAATTAGGTTTTTGCACACACTGTACATTTGCCATATCAAGCTAGAAATGCCCTGACTGAGGACCATAGAGGAAGCCCATGTGACAGCTACATTAGGCCACCTAGGAGATGAGTGTGGCTGAGTAGGCCCGTTAGGCTCGGTCACAGAGGCAGTTACTTAAGCCATGTGATTAGGGCAATGTCAAACAGGGTTGCCAAAGCCCACCAGAAAAAGAACATTTTCTTGGGCCCAACACTGTACAGCTCCATACAACACCCATTCTTAAATCCCAGGAACTAATTTATTTCATTATTAGCTATTTTTGGGGGCCATGGCAGTCCTGTCAGTGACCTAATGACTAACTCTGGCCTTAAAATTTGAGACCCCTTTAGTCATTTGGGCCATATTATTATAAAATTCATAGGATGCATTCTTGCATTGCAAGAGAAGGGGGAGTGGTTGGAGACAGCACATTAACAGTCATCAGGAGCCCCTTTTCTGGCTCCCCCATACCCTATAGAGAATAGTGTGCCAAAGAGTTTTTATAATTTTCCAAAAAAAAGATAAGTTAGATGGAAGTTTAACTTTCTGCATACAGAGCTGTGTCCCTAGTCCTATGGGAGTGGCCAGTGAGGAGGGTTGCAGACATGTATGACCTCCTTATGGGGAAGCAGCAGGGGGGGGGAATATGAGGGGCATGGGAGCTTTCTTTTTATTTTGAAATTGATGCATAATGGAGTGGCTTACCGGTTTATCTGAATACGGAATGGTAAAAGGACAGTTTTATTATGAAAACTCTTTGGCGGTGTGTACAGTACTCTCTATAGGACATGGGGGAGCCAGAAAAAGGACTCCTGATGACAGTTTTCCTTGAAAGACAGAGCCATTTCATGGTTCAGCAGCAGAGTGATTCTACATTATTCTCAGCAGTGTGGAAAGGACACAGTAGCAGCAGCTCCATAGAATAGATAAGCTCTGGATCCGAGGGGAGGGGGACGCATAGCAGTGCTGACTGTATTTTATTGATTAGGTGAAGCAGCTAAGCTGAAAGTGTCATTGTGTCTAATATCCATCTCACGACTCTGCCTCATCTCACTTTTTCCAGGTTTCAGATACTAGTACAATGTTCAGGAGCTAAATGTAAGTGTATATAAACCTGAACCCTGTTGATCTAAGCACATTGTCAGATCACAGCATCTCATAGCACTAGAGGGATCATGAAGTGTCTGCTTAGAGAGTCCTTGCCCACACTGCTGAATCTTACACCGACCTTCATTAATATTACCAAAAACAGCAATAAAACTGAGTAAAATTGCAAAGTAAGGGGTAAAAAATTATATTTATTGTGTAAACATGGCTAGGGGAATGAAATTTGAGAGCTTTCTATCATTAGCAAAGCCATTTAAAGGGAATCAGTCTAGACCATGTAAAGCTGCAGGCAACATGCACACCTTCATGTAAGTTATAGGCAGCAGCAGGACTTCCATGTTAGTTTCTATATATGCACTGGAGCTGTGTCATCATACTGCTGTACTGTGAGATGCCTGTATTGAATTGCACCACAGGCCTACCCCTCTGCTCTGAGTCTAAGCTTCTGGTTGCCTACTTACCAGCTTACATTAGCCCCTCTGAACAGAGGGGAGGGCAATGCATTGTCACAGTTCAGCTGCTACTAACAACACAATTATGCTTAAACAGATCTTGAGGGCCAGGGCTGGCATCAGCGCTGGGCATACCTGGGCAAGTACCAGGGTCCAGAGCTACTGGGGGGGCCCACATAAGGCTGCACATAAGAAATCCATGGGGGCAATGGGGGCTGTATCTAATGAATCCATAGGGGGTGAGAGGCACTTTATATAAAATAACCATGAGGGGGACTGTTTGGTATTATACACTAGGGAATATTTAAGGGAACAGGAGACTGTTTTAGTTTCAGAATTTTTAATTTAGTTTACAGCAAAGGGGCCCAATGAGGCTCTGTCGCCCAGGGGCCTACTGACAGCTGGAGCCGACCCTGTCCAGGGCCAATACCTAACACTGTCTGGAGTCCCTTTAAGAAAAAAAACAACAAAATCTTTGTAAATCAATCAAATATACTAACCAAACCATTCCACATACCAACATATGGAATATCTTAACTTTAAAGTCATTTTTGAGCTGTGAACCCAGGCATAATTTTGTCAGGCTGTTGCATCCTGATTGGTTACTTGTCATTGAGTATTGTTGTGTTTTGTTTATTACCACTCACATAGCATTTTATTCCCAAATTTAACACAGCAATAAGCAGTAGAAATACTGAATTGTTTTCTAGTAAACACAACCACCATCCCTTCCAGAATTACAGTATGTCCTCATTTGCCATCGACTTATTATACGAGGCAATCTGTCCACCCATTGCCGTTCCTGTGAAGGGATCTTTATTTTTTTTTTTTAAATAAAGCTTTGGGAAAAAAATGAAATAAATGACAGAAAACTTCTGTTTGTCAAGACATCTGCTGATAGATAAATAGGAGTCAAGAGGAACATTTTTCATAAGAATATTTTCTGTTCTGCATTTTACCATCAGGAAACAATTCCGCCATCAATGTAGTCAAACAAAGCAAAGTTTGTTCTACATCTCCGGTTACGGTTCACAGATGGCGTCAGAACAGCCGGGCCATGTGTAATTTGGAATATATTTATTTTTCTATAAATTTGTCTTAAAACATCAAGACTTTGAAACTGCTGTATCTCCCTGCATCCAATGGGATGGGAGTGATGAAACTTAGGCTGGCTCGCTCTGTCCTCTGTGATCGGGAGCCATCTGCTAATCTTACTCCACAGCCGAAAATTAAAAGATCCCATGCTGTGCCTAACCATTTATGATCAGTTGTTTGGCTCGGTGAACTCATCACAGTGGTAAGTGCCGAGGAATACGGAATGCTTATAATTCTACAATTTCTTGTGTTTTACCTTGAAAAGGACATGGAATATATTCAATAAATGTGACATTTACATGGATAGCCACAAATTGGCAGAAAGTTTTTAAAGAGGCTCCGGACTTGTCTAGATTAGTAAATACTTGTGTTCTACTTACAAATACTTATTTCTTGTGCCATCAGCCTTCGATCTATGAGAATAGGTTGCTGCAGGTCACTAGATCAGAACACAAAGTCAAGTATGGATACAAACGGGTTCATTCAAAACGAAGGACACCTGACTTGCAGACAACCCCTAGACCTCTCTGTCCCCTGTGACCTCTGGTGAAGTCTCTGGATGTTACTATAATCCCAGGCTGAAATGATCAGCTGTAAGGTGTCTGTAATGAAGCTTTACTGATAATCCTTGGTCACATTCCAGCCAAAAATTTGGAAAATCCAATTGTCAATGGGAGAAAAAAAATTTGTCTTTAGTTACAATTATAAAATATACCAGTTCCGACTTACATACAAATTTAACTTGATAACAAACATAAAGAACCAATCTTGTATGTAACCTGGAGATTGGCTTTATTGAAAATGGTCCAGTCTACATAGAATTCAAGGTATTTAAAGGAGTTGTCCAATTTATTGGGGGCTATTTATCATACACCGGCGCTTGTGCATCTGTCGCAGCCAGAAACATCAAGAGGCTCCTGCCTATTGATGTACCTGAAGGTGTCCTGTGCAACGTTCCCATATGAAAAGCTAGCTATATACCTACATAAGCAAGCACTCGCGATTATTTCAGTGCTATAAAATGTAGCCTATTGATGTAGCCAATGGGGGGCTGCGCAGGGTCTATTTCTATGCCAGGTCCTAAATGGGGAAATAACCTCAAAGATCTCCAAATCACAGGCTGAGCCCTCTCCATATACTTCATACACCTGTCGTATACTGTAGTGATCAGTGCTAGGATTTTGAACTCTGCACTTTAACAGTGGCAGTGCAGGGGCCAGTCTTGCTCCATAATCAAGGGGCACCATTCAGTCTCTATGACTGAAAGACTGTCAGTAGCTCGCATTGGCTGCCATTGGGAACCTTCTATTACAGCCTGCCCCAGATTAAAAAAATAATAAAACAATATATTAAAAGTAAAAATTCCCACCTTTCACAAAGAACACATATATAAATAAACACATTAGCATATTAGGCACCAATGTGTTTCCAAACGGCAAATCTATCAATATTTTAAAATGAAAAATGATTCTCCAGACAAATTTGAATAAAAAGTGATGTAGAGAGAGAGAAGTAGAGATGAGAAGACCTGAACTGTGCATTCGTGTTCTGGATTCCGGTGTACCGGGGCACACCCGGGGGCATACCTGAACCCTGAATCTGAACAGGAAGTTCAGGTCAACTCATCTCATCTCATCATAAGTATGTACAGCTGTTAAAAATACAGCTGGTTCAATAAAATGACAACATACATAACTCCATACTCCATCTCAGAAAATGTTGATGTAAAGGCAATATTTACAAAGTATTAAAGGTATTAAAGGGATACACGGGCACGGAAACTCTGCCAGAGTGGCAGGGTGGCTTGCCATGCCCACCATTTCCATATCTCAGCACATGATACAGTGCTGGGAATAGGGACAGGTAGACACCTCAGCCCACTGGAATCTGAACTCAGCGGAACGGCACCGAGAGACGGCAGCACGGGACACCAGGAGGGATGGAGGAGGTAAGTAAATGTTTTTATGCAGCCCCCTTCCGGCCAAATATATATTTTTTTTACATCTTGGACAACCCCCTTAGTTAGGGATGGGTGGACCGGAACAGTATTGTACACGTCTGCGCTTAACATTACAGATTCGGGTCCACAGAACCCGGACTTCAGACAGAGGTTTGGGTTTTTCTCGCCCCTGGTTGTAACTCCTTTTGATTGTGATTGGGCAGACTGTGCTGCTGGTATTCAGAGTTGCCAGCACCGGTCTCGGATGTTACCAGTGGCTGTTCAGGTTTGGGAACCCAACTAAACTTTTCTCCTTTTTTTCAGCCTCCCAATAATTAGCATGGGATAATAAATACTGCTAATAGGTAATAAAATGTGGCCATTTTGGAATATGGAAAGTGAAAAATGCAAACACAAAAAGTGAAAATGATGCAGCCTGGAAGGAGTGAATGTATGAAGTAATAAAAAAATATAAGCAATACATCCCCATGGAGGACCCTCGTGAGTGCTTGCAATCATAGATCCATTGTGAGACATTTAGCTAAATATTTACAAGGGAGCACTATGATCACTACTTGAATTATACATATTTTATATAACGTATCAACACCCTTGAATCCGCGGCACGGAGAACTCCCGCTGTCGATGTAAGACACGGCCATTTTAAAGGCATTTCTAATCAAAACAAGATTGTAATTATTACTTACATCTTGTAATTTCCTACATCAATGGTCTGGTGCATTCAGCAATTAATCATTATATCAGGGTATTGTGCTAGTAAGGTCAGTCTGTCAGAGATGAACATTATGGTAAATGCTGTTTATTACCGCCGCCTAATGTAAAACTTTAAAGGAAATGTTTGGCATAAGGCGTCGGGAATTGTATGGGTAATAATAGGCTATTTGTACAATCATTGGAGGTTTTTGTGTATGCAGAATCATAAGTTCATTTTATGTAATTGAATTTTAAACTTTAGGGTTTTTTCTGCGACTTGTAGGAAATCATCATTATAACACATGTTTAATAATTATTATTCCTAATCATTGTTCTCTCTGGGCAGAACGGTTCCCATCTGTCTCCGATAATCATAACGCTATTATCCGAGTTGCGGGATTTGTTTAAATATGAGGAAAATGACTTTAGAACCAGTGAAAGTAAAACTAATTAAAGTGAAGTGAATACACCAATATTCTGTAGAAATGTTGGGTATTTACAGTAACTATTAATACAATATACATTATACATCATCCACGTAGAATAAGTTTAGGTCGTGCCGAACTGAGGTTTCTTGGGTCCAGCACATATTGTAAAGTGATTCTTGGGGCCCTCGCTTCATCTGCTAGATTATTGACCCACTAAACTTAGGTTATTGACCCACTAAACTTAGGTTATTGACCTACCAAACTTAGGTTATTGACCTACCAAACTTAGGTTATTGACCTACCAAACTTAGGTTATTGACCTACCAAACTTAGGTTATTGACCTACCAAACTTAGGTTATTGACCCACTAAACTTAGCTTATTGACCTACCAAACTTAGGTTATTGACCTACCAAACTTAGGTTATTGACCCACTAAACTTAGCTTATTGACCTAACAAACTTAGGTTATTGACCTACCAAACTTAGGTTATTGACCCACTAAACTTAGGTTATTGACCTACCAAACTTAGGTTATTGAGCTCTTAAACTTAGGTTATTGGCCTATCAAACTTAGGATATTGTCTCGGAATCCTCTAGTACTCACTGGGGGAGATGAACACTTCTAAGAAGGCCCTCAACCCTAGTGTACAAATATTACCACCATACACTGACCATATGTTCATAGATACCAGTTCTAAGCAGGTGCTCTGCAAACCATATAAGTGTATACAATATTGTAAAGATTTTGTAATATTTTTGAGAGCAGTTTTTTTGAATTTCTTGGTGCAAATGTATCTTGATGTTGGCTCAGCCCATCGGCCCACACTCTAGGCCCCAGACTCTTGACTCCTTCAATGAGGACACACTAGCCTGGAAGCATGGTGTGCTCAGCTCAGTTCTACACCAGCTATGGCCTGCCCCACCCTACGCCATGGCTCGGCACCGCCCCCTCCCACCCAATGAGCATCGAGGGCAGAGTAGTCACTCTGCTCTGGCAATTGGACCTAAATTACGGCTTGTACACCAGTACAAGCCATGATAAATCCCACCCAGCCCAGAAAGTATATTGTAACCCACACTAGAAAAATACTTATTGTGCGCGAATAAAAATAATTGTGCTCCTGTGAACATAGGTATTGTTGAAAGTTCATCATAGCTGTCAGCACCTGTCCAGCAAACAGCTTGGCGCTGGCTGTCAGACTAGGTAAGTGGTGGCGAACTCACCCTGTGACGTCTCTGCGGGCTAAGGCCCTTCCTAAAGCAGAAAAAAACGCCCTGATAAGGGCCAACCCACTATCAGGAACCTAACTGATGGTCCCTGAGCGACCCTACAACATGACAGGGGAAACTTACTTCGTCTGGCAGCTGCTGGATGGTGAAGCGGACAGGTAAGGGGAATACAGGAATAGACCAGTGTTCACACTGGCGCACAGAAACCAACACAAGACTGAACAGGTAACCGGAATGCAGGAATAGACCAGTGTTCACACTGGTGCACAGAATACAAACACAGGACCGAGACAGGGAAAAAACAACAGATATATACAGGTTTTCAGGCCGATAATCACAGGTTAGATCCAGATACAGGTGCAGGCGGGATATACACAGGTCAGGTCAAGATGAAATGGGTTATATACAGGTCAGGTCAAGATCAAGGTCAAGCTGGTAATATACAGATCAGGTACAGATACAGGCAGACAAACGGAGACAGGTAAAACTGAACTAGAAACACAAGGAAGACAAGATTCAAAATAACCAGCAAGGTATGATGGGAATAGGCAGGTATATAAGGCAGTTCCCGGACACGCCTCCAGCAGCACACTGGGGGAACTGTTCATCAGGCTAGTAACCCTTGCTGGGCAGGACAGAAATGCAAGGAGCAGGGTGTGGCTCAGTTAATCCAAACACAAGAATTAAGCCACAGTTCACACACAAATAAACGCCATGTATTTCGCAAACTGCGGATAGAGCGACGTTAAGGCACAGACGTTACAATAGCCTTGTGGTGACCCCCACCATGTAATTCTTCCACTCCCAAGACTAAATAGCCATTTAATCTTTTCTTGTACAATATATACATTTCAGACCAACTTTCCTCGCTCACACCCATTACCCTATAGGATTTTAATTAAAAATGATGTTCCATAACTTTGTGCAAATTGACTGCCCTACAGAGGGAAGAAAACAGCCTTACCTTGCTGTCAATACAGAGCTATACTGCAGGTTCATTTCCATTAAAAGAGTCTTAAAAAGTCTTAAAAAATACTAAATACTACTTTATTTTAGTATTTCTGTGTCCCAAAATGCCCCATCTATCAAACTGTTCAATAATTCTCCCATATGGTAAAAACAGACAAAAAGACCACATTTCCAAATCGCTGCTCTTTTTGTCGTTTTGCCACTTGTAAAAATTTTTTTATTAATTCTTTGACATTTTCACAGCTATCACAATCACATCAACGAAAAAAAAACAACAGCTTGTCCTGCACAAAATTATGACTCCGTGTGACAAAGTATAAAGTCGGAATATGGATAAACAGATAATACGTTGCGTGAAATGTTTCCCTTATAGCAGTGATGGCGAACCTTTTAGAGGCCGAGTGCCCAAACTGCAACCCAAAACCCTGCTTATTTATCGCGAGGTGCCAATCAAAAATTAAAACAGTAACTTATTGCTCCCTGCTCAACAACTTTCAATCATATTGGCCTCCTGAGGACAGCAACACAGTAGAAAGATGGAAAATTTTCATCATTTTATCTTCTTTCCAGTGTCCCTCTGTACACGGAGAATCTTGGGGCCAGCAGGAGATCCTCCAAAAATAATTCGAGTCTGTCTACTCATTCTCCCTCTTCCTGCAGTCCCAAGTAGCGAAGTAACTATCAAAATACAACTGAAAGCAGCATCTTTTAAGTTGCTTGGAACTGCAGGAAGATTCTTTGAGTCCTGTCTGGTGTGCTGGGGCAATGGCCCGGGTGCCCACAGAAAGGGCTCTGAGTGCCGCCTCTGGCACCAGTGCCATAGGTTCGCCACCACTGCCTTATAGGGTTCTGTAAATGGAACAAAAAGTTTGGGCTATTGAAAGGTTTGCAGCAAGATAGTAAAGTAAATTTTCTTCTTTGTGGAACAGATTTTCTTTCATGGCAACTTTTTTATTTAAAAAAAAAAAGCAAGGAACTATCTATTTTGTATTCCTTCACAACATTTCCATTAAAAAAAATCTAATAAATTGTGTAGGGGGCTTTGCGTTAGCATGTGCCAGCTCTTCTCACCTGTGAACCCAGATGTAATTATGAGAGGCCACCATGTTAATGAGTTCCAGCTCTTCGGGGATCTCCGTGTTTTGTTGGCCTCCTTTAGTCAATTCATGTCATTTGTTTAACATAGTTAATGAGTGCAACACAGATCTGCTGATCGCACTATTGCTGATATTTTTAGATATTTGACAGTGCAGGTGATTTATGTGTACAAGATAGAATTATGTGTTACAATAATGGTGACCTTAAAGGACATCTACCACCAGGATGAAAGAATGTATGCACATGATACTGAGGGGATCCTGCCTCGATTAACACCTATGGAGTCTGGAACCCCTTAGGCTCATTTGCATACAGCCTTTCGTTCTGGTGGTAGATGCTCTTTAAGGATCATCTAGAATTCAGACAAAAGATATTTAAACGAAATTTACCATCAAAATCCATCTAATATCATAAAGGGCACTGGGGGGCATTATCAGAGCCCCTCCGAGCTGCAGCTCCACAGGCCCAAAACTTTGGGTGTTAGACCAGTGTCTGAGGGGAAGAGGTAGGTGAAGGGTGGATGTTTTATTTTGGTTTATATTACTTATGTATGGTTTGGTGTATTTATTTGTGTTTTTAAAAAAGTGTACTTATGGGTGTGGGATATGTTATTATTAGAGAGGGTGTGGTTTATGTTGTTTTCTGTTATTGGTTTTTTATGTGATCATTGGCTGGTTGTGGTATAATTATTTTGGTGTATGTTTTATTATTAATATTATTATCAATTATTCTATTATTTATTTAATGTGTAGTACAGGGGTCCCCGAACTTTTTACATAGGGGGCCGTTCATTGTCTCTCTCAGACCGTTGGAGGGCCGGATAAAAAGCGGTACATGTGACCGCATCTGTAATACACTGCCCCCCCCAATTAATTATTTAATATGCTCCACCCCCTTGTGAACTATTTTATATATTGGCCCAATGAATTAATTAATTGGGTCAATAAATTATTAAATATGCTGCCCCCACCCTATTACTTACTGGACTGTCCCTTAAAATTAATTATTTCCTATGCTGCCCCTCCACCATTAGTTATTTTATGTGACCCCCCACCCACCATTAGTTATTTTATGTGCCCCCCCCTGCCCACCATTAATTATTTTATGTTTCCCCCCACCCACCATGAATTGTTTCATTATAAGGGCCCCCAGCCGGCACAATGTTTTCACTTCTATTAAAAAATGCTATACTCACCTCTGGCTCCCGCGTCCTCTTTCTTCGTGCGGCTGTCGGACAGGAAAAGGTGCGCGGCCGCGTGATGACGCATGCAGGTTGTCTTCCGGCCACATCGCTCCACCTGCAGTAATAGTGCTCGAGCGGCCGATTCTGACCACATC
Organism: Engystomops pustulosus; assembly: GCF_040894005.1. Lineage (NCBI taxonomy): Eukaryota > Metazoa > Chordata > Amphibia > Anura > Leptodactylidae > Engystomops > Engystomops pustulosus. Next base: position 206,428,167 of record NC_092413.1, on the reverse strand, counting down.
GAGCACTATATTGTGGCTGGCAGGAGCTTCCTGTCCGGAAGGACGGAGGCCCCTGCCCGACTGCCGAAATCTGCGGTCCGATGCGATGGGGGCCGCATAGAAACGGTCAGCGGGCCGCATGTGGCCCGCGGGCCGTAGTTTGGGGACCCCTGGTGTAGTATGTGTGAAAGGGGCTGGACCAGCAGGTGAGTTGTAAATACTTTGTAAATACTGTATAATAAGGGAAGGGATTAGCAATATTTGGTTTTGTGTTTATGTTGTGTTTGTTATGTTTTCTACTTTAAATTTTAGTGAAAGCGTGCAGGAGCACTTCCCCTTCCACTGTGCACTAAAACTTCCTCTACTGCAGATTACATCAAGGAAAGTAGTTGGGAAGTGCTGAGAGAGCAAGGGGAGATGGAGACAATGGGGCAGATTTACTTACCCGCAATCCAGCGGCGCGTTCTCTGCGCTGGACTCGGGTCCGGCCGGGATTTATTAAGGTAGTTCCCCCGCCATCCACCAGGTGGCGCTGCTGCGCTGAAAAGCATCGGAACGCTGGAGTTCACCGAGCCGGGCTGAGTAAAGGTAAGTGGAAGCTCCGTGACTGATTTTTTGTTTTAAATGCGGCGGTTTTTCCGAATCCGTCGGGTTTTCGTACGGCCACGCCCCCCGATTTCCGTCGCGTGCATGCCAGCACCGATGCACCACAATCCGATCGCGTGCACCAAAATCCCGGGGCAATTCAGGGGAAATCGGCGCAAATCGGAAATATTCGGGTATCACGTCGGGAAAACGCGAATCGGCCCTTAGTAAATGACCCCCAATGTTTCAGCCTGTGAAGCTCTGGTAATGCCCCCATTAGAACAAGTTCAAATGTTGATTTTAGAAAAAAAGGAGGCAATGGATAACAAAGGTAAGAAGATTCCTACAGTCACGGTGCCTGGATCTAAGAGTACATTTTTGGTGGTGGATTTCCTTTAACGATCAACCCTCAATTTTCATTTCTTGAAATTTACCGTGTAGTAATTATGAATATTTTTTTGGAAGACTTGTATTTTGTTAATATGAAATAATAGAGGTTTTCTAGAAGGCATTGAAATTTGTTTCCTTGCACTGTTGGCTGGTCCTGAACTGTTGGAAATCACAGGAACTGCATCCCTGGGCCTCAGTGACATCATTAGGATCAGCTCCATGGGGCTTCCAAAAATCCTTGAGACACTATAACTGCCGATTGTAGGCTATGCTTGGCATACTGGCATTGGGCAATCAGAAGCCTCCGTGGGGATCACTGAAATGATTATTTTCCTGTGACCCCTTACACTTTTGACCCATGCGGCAATGCCTATGAAGCTCGAAGATCGATGTTCTGCAAGAATCCATGTGGTTTCAGGGATTCCTCGAAAACACCTTTAAGACCTCAACAGAAGACAAGTCTTCAAAACCAGTACTAGAAGTTACTTCACACTGTGACGCTGGAACCTGGAGGCAGAGTAGGGCCAATAAATCAAAATTTCTCCTCAGTCACTTGACACTAAATTTTGGTTCGTAATTTATCTTCAAACCCGGCCCAGATGTTAAGAACAGATTCGGTACAAGGGGCGACTATTTCCTTTTTTTTAGTATTTAAATGAATATTTAAATGAAAATTGATTTTCTTTAGGATCATAAGGGAATTTACAAGCTTTTTTTTCATATCACTAAGTGGTCCAAATAGTTTTTTTTTTTAATTTTAATACTTAAAAAAAACCTAAACCTTTCAAAAAAAAAGCGCCACACTCTTACACCCCTTACTTTTTAGTCTTCAGTGTTCTTTGCTCTGCAGCTTTTTAGGGACTAGCTAGAATTGTAACATTTTAGCAAATGTAACACATTTTTATTCAAATTTTGTCAGGTGGCAAAATGGTAGAGTAGCTTTTTTTTTTATATAGTTTGATTTTTAATACTACCGTATTGTAGTACATTTTACTGGTTTGACAGAGTGTAATAGAGACTATTGAATTGCTGATCCCTGATGACAACTAGGAGGAGTCACCAATAAAGTTTGACAAAAGATTGAGCATCAAGCAGGTTGAAAGCACCTGAGCCCTATCTATGCACTTGTACAAAATGGTGCCGTACAACTACAACACAAGTTGGTATGGTTGTACTTTAAATCTTACGAAAAAGTGCCAGAATCTTGTAGTCTGAAGGTAAAAGAGGATCCAGCTCTTTCAGTACCTTCTGATCGCTGTCCAGGAGATTGGATAAAGCAGTGACAAATATTATTTCAGCACCAAAAGTGATGTCAGAAGCATGTGATCACATGCTTCATCACTGCAAGGTCCTCAAACCATGTCATGCTGCCAGGAGATGGGGCCAGAAAATATACATTTTGGCTTTGACTGGGTATGAATTAAAAACTGTGTGTGTGTTTGTGTGTGTGTGTGTGTGTGAGTGAATGGATGCAGCAGTCTTGTATTCATGTGAGTGAGTAAATGTAGCAGCTGAATGGATGTAGAAGAGTTTGTGAGTGAATGGATGTAGCAGAATTTGTGAGTGAATGGATGTAGCATCCAATGGATGTTATATTCATGTGAGTGAGTAAATGTAGCAGCTGAATGGATGTAGAAGAGTTTGTGAGTGAATGGATGGATGTAGCAGAATTTGTGAGTGAATGGATGTAGCATCCAATGGATGTTGTATTCATGTGAGTGAGTAAATGTAGCAGCTGAATGGATGTAGCAGAGTTTGTGAGTAAATGGATGTAGCAGAGTTTGTGAGTGAATTGATGTAGCAGTGTTGTATTCATGTGAGTGAGTAAATGTAGCAGCTGAATGGATGTAACAGAGTTTGTGACTGAATGGATGTAGCAGGGTTTGTGAGTGAATGTATGTAGCAGAAATGTTTGTGAGGGAATGGATGTTGAAGAGATGTGTGTGTTGTGCCTGTGTGTGACCTAAAATTTTTAATTAATGTCAAATATATATTTTACCTTTTTTTGGATGACTAAAACTGGGGTGCATCTTATAATCTTATAGTACGTTGTATCTTGTGGTCCAAAAAATGTGATATATCCCAGATGATCACAATTTCAATCTAACACCAGATTCTACATCTCCACCAGATGTGAAACAGTTCTGTAACAATTATTTTACTCTTCGTTATGAAATGGCCAAGTTACTCTATGACATAGACATTACATTGGGTAATTTGGGATGTAGCTCGTAGAATATGTGAGAATTGATGTCTGTTCATCTTGGGTAATAATTTACAAAATGATGCTTTCGATAACCATCCGTTTTAAACTCATTACTTATTGGAGAGAGCGACAGCTTCAAAAAAGTAAATGAGGGCTGTAACAATGAAGGCTTGTACAAGAAACTTATAGCTCTTTTATGAAAATAAATGTCTCCATCTGTCTTCTCGGTTTTCAGACTTGGGCAGATGCCCAACAAATTTCGTACGAGATGTAATTTGTAAAGAAGCAAGGAACAGATTTTTCAATTTCGCAGACTTTTTTTCGAGTTTTTTTTTTTAACGACTGTTGAATTATTCCAATCAATAAGCTCCCACTAAATCATTAGAGTTTATCCGCCTGCAGAATAAACCCATTAGAGAGCATCTTTTTTGCCTCGCAATTAAAAAAAAAATCCAATCGTGTGTTACCTAATAGAAAGTGAAAAAAAAAAAAATTGTCTATTCGGTTTGGCAGAATCCTTAAGGAAAAAATAACACCGGATTTATATTGACAGATAAAGATGTTCTTGTTTTTTTTTTGTCTCGGAGAATAACTGATCGTATTCTTCTTAGTAATAGATGGAGATACACAGTAAATATCTGATATATTTGTTAAATTTTGGGGGGGAATGCTAGTTTTTGGATATTATGCAATATGATATGTTTGAGCTTTACTTAAATTTTTTTTCTGCAGGTGTCTTTCTTTACCATTCCTTTTGGCAAGACATTTTCTGAAATAAGTGTTATGAGGTAGGTATGGCCACCACTGTCCTGCTGTCACTGATGTTGTTTTGATCCAGCCTGGCTTCTGTGTTCTCCAACATTGTCACTCCATGATTCCTGCTGTGGCATGGGAATGACGTTGGGGTCCTTGAAGTGTTGTGGATCTAGTAGTCCAAGGGAAGGTGTGCTTTGCCTTCTATATTATGATCTACCTGGGCAAGTTATTACCTTTATGGAAAGTACTCCAAGAGTTAGCAGTCTTACATCCTCCTCTAGGTAATGTCCATATCCTTGCACAAGGGTTAAAGATATAACAATGAAGATATTTAGGTAATACTCTTACCCATTTGCATTGGCCTCTCAACTCTTCTTCAGAATACTCTTCTGTATCTGCTATCTCTGTTGTAACCCAGCTCGTTCACTATTCTTTCCTGTTTGTGTTGTTTGGCTTGTTACTTGCTTGCACTTTGGCTTTGGACGATAAATTCTTCATGTTGTCCCGTCATTTAGTGACAATGTATTGAATGTGTATCGCCATGTCATGATAGTAGGTTGAATGTGTATCTCCATTTTATGATAATAATGTATAGAATGTGTATCACAAGTAATTCTTGAAAAACTGAAACTTAAATATACAGTGCTTATATAAACATTTGAACTAGTTTTAATTTCAGAAATGAATAGTGCAGTTAATAATAAACTTTACATTTAAATATGTAAATGTACAAATATTTTGCATTACAAAAAATTATTCTACATTCTATGTTTAGCTCCTTTCTTCTCCTGCATGGAGGCTTCTCAAGATTCTAAACAGCAAATATATAAAGAGAGGAGGCTAAAGATAAACTTCTTACATACCTAGAAAATATTTTAGTTGATTATCCAGCTAAGTATCCAGTGTCTGCATAAAGGTAAGTCATTAGAGACTTTATCAGCTTTTCTTTATCACCTGTTAATGTTAGTGCAGGAGGGCAAACTCATTTATAGAAACTGCTAAAAGCTGTGATTGGCCAAATGGACACACCTGGCAAATCACAGCCATAGCTAGTTTCTCGGGGCTTTAATTTGCAATTGTGGCTGTTTGCCAATGAATCCGCCAAATATGTCCCTGAACAAACCCAGACCTCGAACCCGAAAGGAAACTTCTGGTCTTCTCATCTCTAATGGTGAGTGGACAAGATTTTTAAAGAAAATGTGATCCCATTTCTCATCTGTTGTTGTCATAAACTCCCTATTACACCCTACATAAATAAAGAACCCCTAAACTCAAAGACTTGATCTCATTACGAAATACAGATCCCAGGCTAGACGTTAAAATTATATAGCAAAAAGCTCCTTTAATGATAGAGATCCCAGATACCTGAGTCCTGACACCTCAGAACTCCCAGAACATCTCAGAACTCCCAGAACTCTGAGAACATCTCAGAACACTGAGAACATCTCAGAGCTCCCAGAACATCTGAGAGGTCCCAGTACATCTCAGTGCTCCCAGAATTCCCAGAACATCTCAGAACTCCGAGAACATCTCAGAACTCCGAGAACATCTCAGAACTCCGAGAACATCTCAGAGCTCCCAGAACTCCGAGAACATCTCAGAACTCCGAGAACATCTCAGAGCTCCCAAAACATCTCAGAGCTCCTAGAACATTTCAGAGCTCCCAGAACATCTCAGAACTCCCAGAACATCTAAGAACTCCCAGAACATCTCAGAGCTCCCAGAACTCCCAGAACATCTCAGAACTCCGAGAACATCTCAGAGCTCCCAGAACATCTCAGAGCTCCTAAAACATTTCAGAGCTCCCAGAACATCTCAGAACTCCCAGAACATCTAAGAACTCCCAGAACATCTCAGAGCTCCCAGAACTCCCAGAACATCTCAGAACTCCCAGAACCCCCAGAACATCTCAGAACTCCCAGAACATCTCAGAGCTCCCAGAACATTTCAGAGCTCCCAGAACATCTCAGAACTCCCAGAACATCTAAGAACTCCCAGAACATCTCAGAGCTCCCAGAACTCCCAGAACATCTCAGAACTCCGAGAACATCTCAGAGCTCCCAGAACATCTCAGAGCTCCTAGAACATTTCAGAGCTCCCAGAACATCTCAGAACTCCCAGAACATCTAAGAACTCCCAGAACATCTCAGAGCTCCCAGAACTCCCAGAACATCTCAGAGCTCCCAGAACCCCCAGAACATCTCAGAACTCCCAGAACATCTCAGAGCTCCCAGAACATTTCAGAGCTCCCACAACATCTCAGAGCTCCCAGAACATCTCAGAACTCCCAGAACATCTTAGAACTCCCAGAACATCTCAGAGCTCCCAGAACTCCAAGAACATATCAGATCTCCCAGAACATTTCAGAGCTCCCAGAACATCTCATAACTCCCAGAACATCTCAGAGCTCCCAGAACATCTCATAACTCCCAGAACATCTCAGAACTCCCAGAACATCTCAGAGCTCCCAGAACTCCAAGAACATCTCAGATCTCCCAGAACATTTTAGAGCTCCCAGAACATCTCATAACTCTCAGAACATCTCAGAGCTCCCAGAACATCTCAGAACATCTCAGAACTCCCAGAACATCTCAGAGCTCCCAGAACATCTCAGAGCTCCCAGATCATAAACTTTTCATATTGTCAAAGCCCAACAAACAATTGAACAGTGCTCCCACCCATGACGTGTTATTTATCATCTTAAATGTATCTTCTTGAATGGCATCCACCCGCTTGGGATACAACCAGTAACTCTACACCTCCTTATGTTATGGAGCTGGTAGATGGTATTAGTCAGACTCTATGAGATGATGTATAAAACCTTAATATGGCGTCCTAGGGCTGCCACTGTGATTTACGGTATTATTTATTTATTTTATCTTAATTATAAATGATTTCATTCTCCCATTGTAATTTATTACCATTTCTATGGAGATTCCATTTGCCTCGTAGCGTTTATATATCACCTTAAGGTGCTCATTAAAAGTTTATAAATGCAAACGACTTGACACAGATACGAGTCAGCATTTTCTCCGTCACTGTATGTTTCTAATGACTCAAATGGATTACATCTGGCGTGTGCTGAGAATCCATCTTACTTAGGATAAAATCCTGCCCTCCGAACTTTCCGAGCAGAATCTTGTGTCGCAGGGATTTTATGGTCTTTGCCGCTTGTGCATTTTAGGAAATGAGCATGTAAAATACTGGGACCCTCTGACAGCATTACCCACCGGTCATCGCGGTGCTGGCTACATGGCTCTAAGCAATTTATCAAAAACCACGAATAGCTGAATAAGCAGTATTCACACCACAGCTTTCCCTCTGATCAGACTGGTTACATTGGGATGGTCTAAAAATTAGATGGTACATAGTGTCCTATCTGCAGAGAGCATGTTATAGAACAGGAGGAGCTGAGCAGATTGTACATAGTGTCCTATCTGAAGGGAGCATGTTATAGAGCAGGAGGAGCTGAGTAGGTTGTACATAGTGTCCTATCTGCAGGCAGCATGTTATAGAGCAGGAGGAGCTGAGCAGATTGTACATAGTGTCCTATCTGCAGGCAGCATGTTATAGAGCAGGAGGGGCTGAGCAGATTGTAGCTAGAATCCTATCTGCAGGCAGCATGTTATAGAGCAGGAGAAGCTGAGCAGATTGTACATAGTGTCCTATCTGCAGACAGCGTGTTATAGAGCAGGATGAGCTGAGCAGATTGTACATAGTGTCCTATCTGCAGACAGCGTGTTATAGAGCAGGATGAGCTGAGCAGATTGTACATAGTGTCCTATCTACATACAGGATGTTATAAAGCAGAAGGAGCTGAGCAGAGTGTACAGAATATCCTAAATAAATGTAGAAGCCTAAAACAAAAGACCAACAATAAAGAATTATAGTTTTGCAACCACATTATGGATCCCACACTCCATAAGAAAAAAATCAATCTGGTAAATGAATATAAATCAATAAAAATCTAATAATAAACAATAAGAAGAATATGAGGTGCATTCTATGTAATGATACAGCTATAGAATTATCTCTTTGTGCCACAATTTCCTGCATCCATCTTCTTGATGTTGTAGTCTCTTCACACTCTAGTGGAAGCATCTTGGAAACCACCAAAAATCTGAGACTTGAGGGACTTAAATGTTACAGATTCTTGATTTCCCGCCATCCTTAGTATTTTTTATGGGATCAATTTTTTAGATCATCGATTTTTTGCTTCCGATGTCTTTCGTTTTGTTTTCCAGTTAATGAAACTTTGCGAAATACATAAATTACATCATGTAACGCGGATCACCTCTGTGCAGGTCCCTCCAGGTATAACATGTGCTACCAAACTGCAATATATACTGGTGGAGCCAATGTACAGAAATATCAGGGGTACAAATGTTTTACATTTGGGGATATCCAATAAGGAGCCAAGGCTCATACATGAAAATACAATATTGTATTATAGCTATTCCTTTAAAGGGGTATTCTGGGAATAGGAACGTCTGATACCAAAACTCATGATGCTATAAATAAATGTCATTAGTCACAAAATGCAGCTTGAATGATTTGATTTTATGATACCCAAAATGTTATGGGCTTTCTAAATTTGGCAGAGTTATCCCAAAGATGGCCACCACTGGAAACTACAAATCCCATGATCTTTCAGTTCTCAGTAGCTCCTCCTCCCTCCTATGCTCTGCTCCCATTGATGATGTAACAGACTGTCTGTTACCATAGTAATAATGTGTGACTGCCATCACTGCACAAGATGTCGTCTCACCACAACACCGGCCATACTGGATGCACTGCAACCAACCGACTACAGCCAAACCTAGTGCTGATCACATGACCTGCCCAGGCAGGTGCAGGACATGTCATGTGGACATGTGACCAGCGGCCATCTTCTGTCCTGTGTCTGCTCCGTGCGGATGAAATCAGCGGACTGATTAAAGGGCCAGTAGCATTTTAATTCTTCATTACATTGTATGTCACCAGCATTTTCTGCTAAGGGGAGTAAACTAATTACAAATTATCTTATATTTTAATGACCCATTTGTATATGAATTATGCTTATTTCTGGAATACCCCTTTAAATATTTAAATGAATAGGCCACTTTTGGTATTTTTGATATTCACACTCAAATAACACTGTAGAAGGGCTTGGTTCTTGCACTGCTTTTTAACAGCACTGCTTTTGGGGCATATATTTCACTGATTATCTTTTATTAACTCTTTCCAGGAAAAAAATAATTTAAAAAAACCCTATAATTTTATTTATTTTTTACTAAATAAGTCTACAACAATTTACAGTGTAAAATAAATAAAAGTGTTTCATCTGAGTTGAGAATATTACAGAAAAATCAAATTAATACTGAAAAAAACCTTCTACTTCTTCTATATGATGAATATATTTTTGTGTGGATTAATACCTTTTACCACCTCTAGTAAAACTTAATCTTTTTTTCTTTTATTAGTCATAGATCGACTGTTTCTCTTGCATAAGGAATTTTCTCTAGAACTCCCACCCGTTCCTGAGTAATCCGTGTCAATATTTTTTGATGGGCAGAGTAAGGTTGTCTGCTTCAGTCCAGAATGTAGTTTGTATGTAGTTTATGGGTAGTTTTAGTACCCGGTATGAACAACTGGGCCGATTCAGACAGCTTGGCCCTGCCCCCATGTCTGAAAAAGTCTGAAAACAATGACATTGATTGGCCAGGAATGGTGGGAGCTAGAGTGAACATTCCAACAGGATGGAAACAGCATAGGAGCACCTGTTGAGGGATGTAAATTGTTTAGTGAAAAGTCCACTTTAATGTCCAGGTTATTTTTGACCTGAATCTAAATATTTTTTTGTTATTGTGTTTTAATTTTTTATAGTTTTGCTTACAAAAGAAGCATAATAAACATATCTATAATGAGGGGACAAGGTACAGCAACACAGACAAGACAGTGAGCCCTAAACTGAATTCCCCCTAAAGCTTTACCACACGTAATCTAGGTGGTATGTGAATCCTTCCTTATGCCAAAGTACAAAACACCTAGACAAGGACTAAACAATACAAACAGGTAATGGTCACCAAGCCTGGTCACAACAGAGAGAGAGATAAAGAACAAATTAACAGAAGGGGATGTCTGAACAGGAGTTGAGATCAGGATACCAGGAAAGCAATGAACAAGGTGTGTAGTCAGCCAAGACTAACTATAATCAGGACCTTAAGAAGGATGGGCAGGAATCTTATGTGATCACAGAGCCTAGTCACAACACAGAGGCAGGTCATTTATTTGGGAGGCTGTCAATCACAGTAGTTAGCTAGCTATGCATCAGAGCTAATGTTGTAGGGAGGAGTATTGTGTGGTACTAAGTCAATCCCAAAACAACATAACCAGCTAAACCTGTGTTCACACTGGTATCAAACACACAACACAAACAGAGAATGACGCCCAGTCAGGTGTTACAGTGACCTTTTAAGTTTTTTTCTACATATATGTAGGATTGTTTTTTTTTACAGGATGGTTTGTATTATTTAATGACCTAAAATACATAAAATATTTGTAGGGAAAATGGATAAAACTGAGGGTGGGGGATGAAATTGCCAACATTTTTACATTATTCAACATACAAAGCAAATAGTGGACAAACTTCTAAATGTGGGTCAATACAATTATGATACATATAATATATAATATAATATAATACATATATTTTGCTTTGCTGCCAATTTTTAAAAAACATTTTTTCCAAATATCAACATTTCAACAATTTTACTTAACCCTTTCATCCATCAGTGGCCATTCATTGTCTGCTGAAGTGATGATGTTATGTACATTGAACATTTGATTTCTGTGTCAAACCTGGCTGTGCAGTAATGCACAGGAAACTCTACTCCTGAAGCTCCACTCCTCCCCAATCATGACATCATTAAAGGTCCTTTACCAATCATATGTGTTCTATGCTCTGCATTCATACACTACATAGATGATTTTCCGTCTAGATAGATATATTCATCTATCTCTCTATCTCCATTAAAATGTTACAGAATTGCCCAAAAAAGGGAAAAATAAAAAATGCCCTTATTCTAAAATTAACAGACAATAATTAACATTAAAGGGGTTGTCCAAAGAAATAAAATAACCCTTGGGTGGTCGGGATGGGGCGGGTTGAAAAAAATAAACATGCACTTACCTCCGCAGTCCCTCTCGGCGTCCAGTGCTGCAATCTCTCCGGTACATGCTCCATGTAAACAAACAGGGGCACGGAATCCACGCTGCACTCTGCTTCTGGGCGTCCGAGGTGGCCACGCTAACCTGTCCCCATTCCCAACACTGTATCATGCGGGATGGTTGGGTGTGGCCGGCCATCTCGGTCAGCTAGTAGTTGCACGCAGCGCGGCTTCCATGCCCCTGCTTGTTCACATGGGGCACGGACCAGAGCGATTGCAGTGCTAGAAGCCAGGAAGGGGCTGCGGAGGAAAATACTTGTTCTTTTTTTTTTATCCCGCCACATCTAAGGTTTTTTTGACACACTCGGACAACCCCTTTAATAATTTTTTGATTTTTATTTTGGTGACACAGTCCATTTAAGTGCTCAAAATGGAATTTTTTATTATGTATACATAAAAACTTAAAACTTTTACTTCTTTTGTGTGTATCAACGTTATAGTTTGGCTGGATAAATGCATCAACTATATCCATGCTTGAATTGGGCCTGAATTTCTGTTCTCATAAAATCCTATACGGTATAAAAATTGACAATGACTAGTGAAATATGCTAGAAAAATTATCTCTTGATCATTTGATCTTTACCCTTACAGTAGGTTATGCTTAAAATGGAACATTTTATAAAATTTACCAAAAAATAAAGAGATATTTCTATAGAGTTCAGCTGTGGGTTCACTTACATCTCTTCACAGTGGTGGAATTTATGTATATAGTTTTTACTTTACTTTGTATTTTGATGTCGATATATTTTCAGATATCATTTCCCAGTGTAAATCTTTTCTTTCATAGGATATGACCTTGTCATTTTACAGCCTTTTTATAGTGTTTCAGTTACATTTTTAGTCAAGACATTTATACCCTTATGGATTTTTATTTGGATCATTTATTTGTACACATTATTACACATATTTTCCATCCAATTCTCCCAAAAACCTTTTTTAAAGGCAGAATTTGTTCCATTGTTCCATGGAAAATCTACATTTGTTGGGGCCACTGATTGGCTACATAGGGGGGTCTTACTGCTAAGACACCCACCCATTGTGTGAATGGAGGTCAGTCTTTCTCCTGGAGAGGAAGTTGGAGGATGCTTCCTGCCACTCCACTCAATGGGGCAGATTTACTTACCCGGTCCATTTGCGATCCAGCGGCGCGTTCTGTGCGGTGGATTCGAGATACACTAAGGTAGTTCCTCCGACGTCCACCAGGTGGCGCTGCTGCGCTGAAGTTCCCCGGAATGCACTGATCTTCACCAAGCCTGACCGAGTGAAGATAAGCGCAAGTCCCGCGACACTTTTTTTAAAAAAATGCGGGGGTTTTTCCGAATTCAATTTTTCATATCGCGTGCATGCCAGCGCCGATGCGCCACAATCCGATCGCGTGCGCCAAAATCCCGGTACTGAAACTGCTTCTTCATCGACCTTTAGTTATGATTGGCAGAAAACCTTGTTGCCGGTCCAACACAGATAAAACTGGGGGGGGGGGGCAAGAGTTAAATACTGGACAACCACTTGATATGCCTTTGATAAGGAGAGCTTCTTCCCTGATTGTCTACTACCACCTTACATTACCCTTACTTATAGTCTTGTGGGAAATTTTAAAAAAGTCTTATCTCTTCATATTTGTTAGTTGCTTCATAATTAAGGTCATCTAAACCCAATAAAACTGGGAATTTATTTATCTAGGGTTATTCCAACTTTTAGCTCATGTACGGCGACAGATTTATCAATCTCTTTGAGTTAGAATCCAGTCGTAATTTACTACAAAAACTTTAATGCCTTGTAGAACATTATGTAAATTTTCTAATTTACCAATACAAGGCAGTCCCCGGGTTACGGACAAGATAGGTTCCATAGGTTTGTTCTTCAGTTGAATTTGTATTTAAGTCAGAACTGTATATTTTATAATTGTAGTTCCAGAAAAATTTTCTTTTTGCCCCAGTGACAATTGGAGTTTTACATTATTTAGTTGTAATGGGACCAAGGATTATCAATAAAGCTTCATTACAGACACCTTACAGCTGATCATTGCAGTCTGGGACTATAGTAAAGCATCCAAAGAGCTTCTCCAGAGGTCACAGTTGGCAGCTGGGTTCGTCTTTAACTAGGGGTCGCCTGTAAGTCGGGTGTCCTTAAGTAGGGGACCACCTGTATTATGACAAAAGGGGCATGGCCTTGGTAAAAGGGACATGGCTTTGTTTTAAAACGCTTTGTGCACAAGAATTTTACCATCATTGTATATCTTCAGGCATGTTTTATTTTCACTTCCTCTGTTTTATGTAGAATATACTATATTGTGATCTTCCACCACAGTTGCCCAACTTTTGTTTACTTTGGGACCCCATTCCACAGTTTGCAACATATAAAAAAATTCAATAAAACCTTACAAAAGGCCTTACAGTCCCCAAAATGGCCCAATTGAAGACTTCATCTCATCTCGCAAAAAATGACACCACCCACAGCTCTGTACACTGTAGTATGAAACGTTATTAGCGCCGGAAGATAGAAAAATGTTGAATTTCTTTTTGTACAGGAGGTTTTAATTTTTGTAAGAAAACATGATATCATGTATAAATTTTGTATCACTGTGGTCGCACTAACCCAAAGAACAAGGAGACGTAATTTAGGGTGTACTGTGAGAGCCGTAAAAACCAACCCCGCAAGAAAATGGCGCAAATGTGTTTTTTATCACCAATTTCAATACATTTGGAATTTTTTTCCCGCTTCCCAGTACAGGACATGGGATATTAAACCCCTTCACTATGACGTGCAATTTCTTACACAGAAAACAAGCCCTCACGCAGAACTTTACTTGGGGAAATAAAAAAGTTATAGATTTTTGAAGGTGAAGAGTGAAAAATGGAAATGCAAAAACAGAAAAAGGCCAGGTCGTTAAGGGGTTAATCTTCTTCCCTGAGTGCATACTCCACTGTGCAAGTCCTTAGGGGAGTTGGTTGTGATAGGACATTCAGCTGCCCACTATAGGAGGTACATGGTCACTTTTAAAATGAATGTTAAAATTATGTTGAGGCACATATAAAGTGCCCGGAAACGAATCGGCGCTGAATAATTACGGCGCAGCATGGGGATGAGCATCGCCTCCTAATCCTCTTTGTGCGGTGACTATTCTGTGTCAGTTTCTGTTCTATTTTGTTGTTTTGCACCTGCGGTGACAGAATCTTCCGCAGAGTCACCGTGGGATTTTTGGACACTTCATAATCATCACTAGACTAAACAGGCAACATTTTATCATCGCACGAACTGGACACCAACCAGGCAAAGATGTTGATGGTGGAGCCTCGAGAGATAATTAACTAGTACAACCGGGAATCTTAATTGCATTCCTAGCGTGGGATTGTTTTCAAGCACTGGCCTATTTATATCATCAGCGTCTTCAAGGAGCCGAGTAACTATTGTACAGTATTCATATTTTACAGATAGCCCCCAACAAATCCGCTCTTTTATGTACCGGCTTATATGACATTAAAAGAAAATTAAATCAATAACCTGGTTTAGTACGTCATTAAACAGAGCCCCCCACTGAGCCCTGCCATAGGACGGCTTGTCGGAAGAATAGTAATGTCCTTGTTCATTAAATCTGAAGTACAAGGATTGAATAAACAATATAACTTTGGAAACTGGGCCAGTTTTAACCATTTAATACCATGAAAAGTAATAAAAAACATTCTTGGGCTTTTTTTCTAGGCCATGGCTGACATTGAAGTTCTGTCTCACCCTGGTTTATTGTGTGAATTTCTTGTCTATATTCTGTGACTGACCTAATGCTGTTACGGTCAGCTTTGTCATGATTCTCCCCATAAACACTGTCATTATCATCCATTCTTCGGCGTATCCTGTAAGATAACTGGCCGCAGCAGGAGAATGCTCCTCCCCCTTTGCCCTGTCTGCTGTAGGACAAAAACATTCAGCTAGGACACTCAACTTCTCTTTTTTTATTCCTAGAAGATCCTGTAGACCAACAAGTATCAAAGGAAATCTACTGGTATGGGTTTTTTGTATGTTAAAGGACATCTACCACCAGTTTACTGCAGGTAGAGTGTCTTAATTAGGCTGCTCATTCAGTCTAGGGGAAGGGGGGGGCCTTTTTAACACGTTTTCTGGCATCTTTATTAAAGAAATAATATCTTTGTAAAACAGTCGGAGGTGTTCAGGAGGAGGAGGCTTGCAGCAGGGGACGTGCATAAATTAAAAGCCGGGAAAGCCGAGAGGCTCTTGGGTGCCGTCAGTCTGAGCGTCTCCGGCTGTTTTACAAAGTTATTATTTCATTAATAATAAAGAGGTCAGAAAATGTCTTAAAAACAGTCCCCCCATCCCCTAGACCAGTGATGGCAAACCTTTTTGACGCTGAGTGACCAAACTGCAACCTAAACCCACATATTTTTCGCAAAGTTCCAATGCTACAATTTAAGCAGTAACTTATTACTTCCTGCTCTGTCACATGCTTAAATTGTATAGGCACCTGAGGACACCAATACAATAGAAGGAAGGAGAAGAAGTTTGAATTATCATTGTAGCTTCCTTCTAGGGTACTGGGCTGCCTGGGACTGCAAGTGGCCTTGAGTCCTGCCTGGCGAACTCTGCGCTGGGGTGATGGCACAGATGCCCACAGAGAGGGCTCTGAGTGCCACCTCTGGCACCCGTGCCATAGGTTTGCCACCACTGCCTTAGACTGAACGAGCAGCCTAATTAGGACACTCTGCCACCAATAATCTGGTGGTAGATGTCCTTTAAGTATTTTTTTAAATGTGTTTAGATGTATAATCAAATACAGACTATAGATAGGAGTGACAATGTTTCCAGGAAGATATCAGTCGTTTTTAAGTCTCAATCATTAGCCATTGTCTGTAAGACAACTGGCTACAGCAGGAGCCCTTCTCCACTGCTCTATCTGCTACAGAAGACTCACTTATCTTCATCAATTTGTTTGTCTGGCCTTGTTTTTCTACAAAATATGTTCAGAATTGACAATATTTTATTTATTTGTTCCATAATTTTTTTGTTTGTTATAATGAGAACCCCCTCACATATAATGGGGCTCATTTACTTACCCGGTCCTGTCACGATCCCGATCTGGACTGTCCCATGAGGATGAAGTCCGGCGCGATTCACCAAGATCGCGTGCCCGATATCCTGCATGTGTCGCTTCCCCGCTGAGATCAGCCGGAGTTCACCTTCTTCTTTCCGGTGTATGTGAGTGCATTGTCTTGTGACACAATTAGAATTTTAAATCCTGCGCTTAGTCCGAAACAGTCGGGTTGTCTGACGACCACGCCCCCGATTTGTGTCGCATGAAAGTCAGCGCGATTGCACCAAAATCCGATCGCATGCCCCAAAATCCCCTGTTAAATGCGGCGCAATAGTCGGGAAACCCGAAGGAAATGTGGTCCGCGGACCCTTATTATATATGCCCTAATGTCTCTTGGATTCAGAAAAAAGCATTTTCTATAACATTACTGTGTGTACAATATCAGTACCATCCAATTTTGAGTCCTTCTTTAAATAGTATTTCTACCTAAAACCTAAAATTGTCTGGATATTAGTTGAACAAAAAGTTAGAGCCATGTTCACATAATGGTATTGAGAAATTGTCATTTTTTTTTGTTTTGTTGTGCCACCCAATTTGTCAAAAGTGACAACAGGAAGTAGAGGTGGTCTTTAATTGGCAACTCAGGAAGTGATGAAAGAGCGGCCATATTGCCAGTAGGTGTAATCAAAACCATCATTTAAAAATACCAAAATACTGGTATATGAATATATCTGAATATTAAGAATATTCAAATATCCAATTTAGCAAAAATATATACATTTCAATTTAGTTTTTTTTCCCTAAAAATAAATTTAGGGAAACAAAATCTTTTTTTGTATCTCTGCATTCCTTAACATTTAGTTTTAATAACATCTTGATTTAGGGAGAAAAGTTTTAAATCAAAGATTAAAAGATTTTGATTAGAGATGAGCGAGCACTAAAATGCTCGGGTACTCGTTATTCGAGACGAACTTTTCCCGATGCTCGAGTGCTCGTTTCGAGTAACGAGCCCCATTGAAGTCAATGGGAGACTCGAGCATTTTTCAAGGGGACCAAGGCTCTGCACAGGGAAGCTTGGCCAAACACCTGGGAACCTCAGAAAAGGATGGAAACACCACGGAAATGGACAGGAAACAGCAGGGGCAGCATGCATGGATGCCTCTGAGGCTGCTTAATCGCACCATTATGCCAAAATTATGGGCAACAGCATGGCCATGACAGAGTGACCGAATGAGGCTAGATAGCATCTAAAACATCAAATAATTGACCCTGACACTATAGGGGACGGCATGCAGAGGCAGCGGCAGCGGCAGCAGCGGCAGGCTAGAGAGTGTCATGGCAACATACCCTAAATGGACTCAGGCTTCAAACCAATGGGTGGCAGAGAGGAACCAAAGGAGGTGAGCAAGAAGTGCTCAAATAATATCGGTACATGATAAAAGTTTGCCAGTATATTTTGTGGATTACACAGCAGGGTGGCGACAAAGTTAACATGGAAGCCATGAAAACAATCCAAAATTCTGCCTGACACAGCTCGTTTGATAAGGGGACCATGTATGGAGGCAGTGAACTAGTAGTAGATTAAAGGTGCTGCAGTTAAAACTATGTTAGTTGGATCTTGGCATGGAGCTGGCGCTCCGCTGCCAGACGAGCTTTCGCCAATCCAAGCCCCTGTCTCTAGGCTACTCCCCAAACAGCACTTCTAAGAACCTTTTGTATAAGATCAAGTGTAGTAGCGTTCTTATTAGTTTGGGATATGGCGGGTGAGGGGAATGTAAACATCTGCGCAAGAAGCGCTGAAATAATATCCATAAATGAAAAAAGTTTTCCAGTATATTTTGTGGCTTACACAGCACGGTGGCGACAAAGTTAACAAGTTTGATGTGGAATGCCCTGTAATAGCTCTTGGGCGGTGTGCCTTTTATCACCTAGGCTCAGCAGTTTGAGCACCGCCTGCTGTCGCTTAGCGACGGCACTGCTGCTGTGCCTAGAGCTACCGACTGATGGCGCCATGCCCACGGATGGTAATTCGGAGGAGGAGGAGGTGGAGGAGGGGTGGGAGGAGGAGGAGGCATAGTAGGCCTGAAACACCTGGACCGAGGTAGGCCCCGCAATCCTCTGCGTCGGCAGTATATGACCAGCCCCAGGGTCAGACTCGGTCCCAGCCTGCACCAAGTTAAGTGTAGTAGCGTTCTTATAAGTTTGGAATATGGCGGGTGAGGGGAATGTAAACAGATGCGCAAGAAGCGCTGAAATAATATCCGTAAATGGTAAAAGTTTGCCAGTATATTTTGAGGATTACACAGCAGGGTGGCGACAAAGTTAACAAGTTTGTTGTGGAAGCCATGAAAACAACCCAAAATTCTGCCTGACACAGCACGTTTGATAAGGCGGCCATGTAAGGAGGCAGTGAACTAGTAGTAGATTAAAGGTGCTGCAGTTAAAACTATGTTAGTTGGTTCTTGGCATGGAGCTGGCGCTCCGCTGCCAGGCGAGCTTTCGCCAATCCAAGCCCCTGTCTCTAGGCTACTCCCCAAACAGCACTTCTAAGAACCTTTTGTATAAGATCAAGTGTAGTAGCGTTCTTATAAGTTTAGGATATGGCGGGTGAGGGGAATGTAAACAGATGCGCAAGAAGCGCTGAAATAATATCCGTAAATGGTAAAAGTTTGCCAGTGTATTTTGTGGATAACACAGCAGAGTGGCGACAAAGTTAACAACCTTGATGTGGAATCCATGAAAACAACCCAAATTTCTGCCTGACACATCTCATTTGATAAAGGGACGATGTATGGAGGCAGCTATATGGACGACTTTTGGAGGTAGCAATGGAGACAACGTGTGGAGGCTGCTATGGAGACAATTCAATTTGGATAGTGCCTGTATGTGGCAGTCCAAAAAAGTTTTCAAACCAGAGGAGCAGGTAGGTGGCCCTCCAGAAAAATTTAATAGATTGAGTGCCTGTATGTGCCAATCCAAAAAAGTTTTCAAACCAGAGGAGCAGGTAGGTGGCCCTCCAGAAAAATGGAATAGATTGAGTGCCTGTATGTGGCAGTCCAAAAAAGTTTTCAAACCATAGGAGCAGGTAGGTGGCCCTCCAGAAAAATTGAATAGATTGAGTGCCTGTATGTGGCAGTCCAAAAAAGTTTTCAAACCAGAGGAGCAGGTAGGTGGCCCTCCAGAAAAATTGAATAGATTGAGTGCCTGTATGTGGCAGTCCAAAAAAGTTTTCAAACCAGAGGAGCAGGTAGGTGGCCCTCCAGAAAAATTGAATAGATTGAGTGCCTGTATGTGGCACTCCCAAAAATTGTTTAAAACAGAGGACCGGGTCGGTGGCCCTCCTGAAAAATTAAATGCATAAAGTACTATAGCTAGAGCCAGTGGGCCCTGTCAAAAAATAGCCAGTTTCCTCTGCTTTACTGTACAAAGAGGAGGAGAAGGAGGAAAATGAGGAGGAGGAGGAGTGGATAAATTATTTAGGTTGAGCTTCCTTCACCTGGTGGAGATTGGAAATTAGGAGAAATCCAGGCTTTATTCATCTTGATAAGCGTCAGCCTGTCAGCGCTGTCAGTCGACAGGCGTGTACGCTTATCGGTGATGATGCCACCAGCTGCACTGAAAACCCGCTCGGACAAGACGCTAGCAGCAGGGCAGGCAAGAACCTCCAAGGCGTACAGCGCCAGTTCGTGCCACATGTCCAGCTTTGAAACCCAGTAGTTGTAGGGAGCTGTGTGATCATTTAGGACGATGGTATGGTCAGCCACGTACTCCCTCACCATCTTTCTGTAAAGATCAGCCCTACTCTGCCGAGACTGGGGACAGGTGACAGTGTCTTGCTGGGGTGACATAAAGCTGGCAAAAGCCTTGTAAAGCATACCCTTGCCAGTGCTGGACAAGCTGCCTGCTCGCCTACTCTCCCTCGCTACTTGTCCCGCAGAACTACGCACTCTGCCGCTAGCGCTGTCAGAAGGGAAATACTGTTTCAGCTTGTGCACCAGGGCCTGCTGGTATTCATGCATTCTCACACTCCTTTCCTCTCCAGGGATGAGAGTGGAAAGATTTTGCTTGTACCGTGGGTCCAGGAGAGTGAACACCCAGTAATCGGTGCTGGAATAAATTCTTTGAACGCGAGGGTCACGGGATAGGCAGCCTAGCATGAAATCTGCCATATGCGCCAGAGTACCAACGCGTAAGAATTCACTCCCCTCACTGGCCTGACTGTCCATTTCCTCCTCCTCCAACTCCTCCAACTCCTCTTCTTCTGCCCATACACGCTCAACAGTGAAGGACTCAACAATGGTCCCCTCTTGTGTCTCGCCAACATTCTCCTCCTCTTCCTCCTCATCCTCCTCCACCTCCTCAGGCATAGTAGGCCTGAAACACCTGGACCGAGGTAGGCCCCGCAATCCTCGGCGTCGGCAGTATATGACCAGCCGCAGGGTCAGACTCGGTCCCAGCCTCCACCAAGTTAACCCAATGTGCCGTCAGCGATATATAGTGGCCCTGCCCGGCAGCACTCGTCCACGTGTCCGTGGTCAGGTGGACCTTGTCAGAAACGGCGTTGGTCAGGGCACGGATTATGTTGTCTGACACGTGCTGGTGCAGGGCTGGGACGGCACATCGGGAAAAGTAGTGGCGGCTGGGGATCGAATACCGAGGGGCGGCCGCCGCCATGAGGCTGCGAAAGGCCTCGGTCTCTACTAGCCTATAGGGCAGCATCTCCAGGCTTTGCAATCTGGAGATGTGCACATTAAGGGCTTGGGCGTGCAGGTGGGTTGCACTATATTTGCGTTTCCGCTCCAGCGTCTGGGGTATGGAGAGCTGAACGCTGGTGGATGCTGTGGAGGATCGTGGAGGCGACGATGGGGTTTTTGTGGCAGGGTCCTGGGCAGGGGGCTGACTATCAGCTGACACAGGGGAAGGAGCAGTGGTGTGCACGGCCGGAGGTGAACGCGCTTGTTGCCACTGAGTGGGGTGTTTAGCATTCATATGCCTGCGCATACTGGTGGTAGTTAAGCTATTAGTGGTGGAACCCCTGCTGATCCTGGTTTGGCAAATGTGGCACACCACAGTCCGTCGGTCATCCGGTGTTTCCTTAAAGAACCTCCAGACTTCTGAAAATCTAGCCCTCGCCGCAGGAGCCCTCGCCACGGGAGCTTCACTAGTTGACACATTTGGCGCTGATGCACCAGCTCTGGCCCTGCCTCTCCGTCTGGCCCCACCACTGCCTCTTCCAACCTGTTCTGGTCGAGGACTCTCCTCCGTCTCAGAAGCACTGTGTTCACCCGGCCTCTCAACCCAGCTTGGGTCTGTCACCTCATCATCCTCCGATCCCTCAGTCTGCTCCCCCCTCGGACTTCCTGCCCTGACAACAACTTCCCCACTGTCTGACAACCGTGTCTCCTCATCGTCGGACACCTCTTTACACACTTCTTCCAGTACGTCAACAAGTTCATCATCACCCACAGACTGCGACTGGTGGAAAACCTGGGCATCGGAAAATTGCTCATCAGCAACCGGACAAGTGGTTTGTGACTGTGGGAAGGGTCCAGAAAACAGTTCCTCAGAGTATGCCGGTTCAAATGGCAAATTTTGCTGGGAGGGGGCAGACTGGGGGGGAGGAGGCTGAGGTGCAGGAGCTGGAGGAGTGCCGATTTCGGTGACATGGGTGGACTGCGTGGAAGACTGACTGGTGGACAAATTGCTCGAAGCATTGTCGGCAATCCACGACATCACCTGTTCGCACTGTTCTGGCCTCAACAGTGCTCTACCACGAGTCCCAGTAACTTCAGACATGAACCTAGGGAGTGTAGCTCTGCGGCGTTCCCCTGCTCCCTCATAAGCAGGTGGTGTCTCACCCCGCCCAGGACCACGGCCTCTGACCCCTGCAGTAGTTGGACGCCCACGTCCCCGCCCTCGTCCTCTACCCCTAGCCCTCGGGTTAAACATTCTGAAAATGAGAGTTATAACTTTAATTTTTTTTTTAACTTTTTTTTGTGTTTTTTTTTTTGTGTGTTTTTTAGTTTTTAAAACCAAACGATGCTATCCTATTGCTATGGCTATTTTCTAGCCAAGTATTAAAGCACACTACTATGCCAGATGAGATGACGCTGAGTTATGAAAAAAATAAACGTAAAATAAAAAAGGAAATGGCAGACTGTGCCTAATTGAAATACAACCCCGGGCCCTAATAAATTTTCCCACTTCGGTCTTTGCGATGGATATGTGCGTCACTAAGCGCAAAACACAGTGGTCGCAAGTCTCACTCCAAATTGCTCACAATTTGCTAGTAGTTGCACTGCAGCAACTACAGCCACCAGCAGATCAACCAGAAATCAAATATATATAACGCTACTGTAGGCGTAAGTAAGCCGTTTGGATTCTCCTATGGCTATTTTCTAGCCAAGTATTAAAGCACACTACTATGCCAGATGAGATGACGCTGAGTTATGAAAAAAATAAACGTAAAATAAAAAAGGAAATGGCAGACTGTGCCTAATTGAAATACAACCCCGGGCCCTAATAAATTTTCCCACTTCGGTCTTTGCGATGGATATGTGCGTCACTAAGCGCAAAACACAGTGGTCGCAAGTCTCACTCCAAATTGCTCACAATTTGCTAGTAGATGCACTGCAGCAAGGACAGCCACCAGCAGATCAACCAGAAATCAAATATATATAACGCTACTGTAGGCGTAAGTAAGCCGTTTGGATTCTCCTATGGCTATTTTCTAGCCAAGTATTAAAGCACACTACTATGCCAGATGAGATGACGCTGAGTTATTAAAAAAATAAACGTAAAATAAAAAGAAACTGGCAGACTGTGCCTAATTGAAATCAAACCCCTAATAAATTTTCCCACTTTGGTGTTTGAGGTGGATATGTGTGTCACTAAGAGCTAAACACAACGGTAGCAAGTCCCCCTGCTAATTCCTCACAATATGGTACTAGCTGCACTACTAGTGCCAGCAAGCCCAGCCACAAGCAAATAAAAAAAAAAAGTATAACGTTATTGTAGCCCTAAGAAGGGCTGTTGGGTTGTTGTAGAATCACTCCTGCCTAACAGTAAGCTAATAGAACACCCTAACGCTTTCCCTGACCAGCAGCAGCTCTCTCCCTAGCGGCATCCAGACAGAGAATGATCCGAGCAGCGCGGGCAGCGGCTAGTCTATCCCAGGGTCACCTGATCTGGCCAGCCAACCACTGCTATCGACGTGTAAGGGTACCACGTCATGCTGGGTGGAGTGCAGAGTCTCCTGGCTTGTGATTGGCTCTGTTTCTGGCCGCCAAAAAGCAAAACGGCGGGAGCTGCCATTTTCTCGAGCGGGCGAAATACTCGTCCGAGCAACGAGCAGTTACGAGTACGCTAATGCTCGATCGAGCATCAAGCTCGGACGAGTATGTTCGCTCATCTCTAATTTTGATCAATGCAACTTCCTTTAATGTTACCATCATAAGAGGATTGTTTTTTGTGGGATGAATTTCAGTTTTCAATTGCATAATTCTAACCAGTAATTTATGGAAACAAAAGCTTTTTTTGCATTTCTGCATTTTTAAACTCTTTATTTTAATAGAATCTTGATTTAGGGAGAAAAGTTTTTAAAATCAATGCAACTTGCTTCATTTTTTCCAAAGAGGATTGTTTTTTGTGGAATGAATTTCGGTTTTCCGTTGCATAATTCTACTATTTATAATTTATTAAAATACTTTTATATATTAAATTAGGTAGAATATAGAAAAACATATAGTTTTCGCTTCTTGGCCATTAAGACAGTTGCTGCAGGGCTGGACTATATATCGTTGTCACCATTTCATTGGTCCACTGGGCAGCACCCACAGAAACATAATGAGATATATCTATTATGATGCAGAAAGCTAACAGATATCCCCAAATTAGTAAATTATTCAAATACAAAGGCAGGAATTAGTGGCAACCCAAGTCTTCCTGCTGTGGCAGATACACTTAGAAGCTTAGAGCTGGAGGTGTAGTTTTGCCAAGCGGAAAACGTGAACCCTTTATACATCCTGCGTGCCTTCTTAGCTTGGTGGCATGAAGGGGGAAATAATCGCAATTACTGGTTCTCTAGTAATTGTGATTATTTTTTGGCCTGTACGCCAAAATTCTGCCATAAAATAAAAATCCTAATATTTCTCCTTTATTCTTATGCACAACCGGGAAGTTTTTTTTTTTTTTTTAACTAAATAAAAATCCTAATATTTCTCCTTTACTCTACCTTCGCAGATAAATCCATGGAAAAAATCCAATAGATGGTGGCAGTATAAATATCCTGTAGTTATTTAGTTGATATATGCCCTACAAAAGGATACACATTGATTCTTTGTAGCAATAATTACATAAATATGAATGACACTAGAGTGAATTTCTCTACTTTATGTCTTTGATTGTCTGTCATTTCTGAATTGGTCTCATCAATCTGCCTTTTGATATCATGTGAATGAATTAGGGAACGTTCGCCTGGAGCTTGACTGGAGATAAAGCCATCTGTGCCCAAGTCTCCTTCTGCCGCGTGCTTCATGTAATGCAAGAATTTTATTTTTATTGTATAATTTACACCTGTATCTAGATGGAAAACCACAGATATCGCATTCTAGTTCTTGATAATGAAGAGTTCTTTGAAATGACAAAGTCAACTTTGCTATAACCATATACCATATATACTCAAGTATAAGCCTATTTTTTCAGCACAAAAAATGTGCTGAAACCCCAAACTCGGCTTATACTTGAGTAAAAAAATATAGGTTTTACCGGGTTTTTGTGGTAAAATTAAGGGCTTCGGCTTATACTTGGGTCGGCTTATACTCAAGTATATACGGTATTTTATAATGACCACTTACCTGTGATGTCTTGTAGTGAGAAATTGCTTTAATTAAAGAAAAACTTGATTGATTTCCCCCTCTGTTCATTATGTTCCTAGCCCCCCATTATGTACTGTACAAGTCAGTGAGTATTTCCTAATCTATTTTTTTTTAACTTCCAGATTTCTCTCTCTCTCACTATCTGATAGGACTGTACCACAGAGGGAAGAACACTCTCCGCTCAGCATAAAGAAGATTCTTTATAATGATGGAAATGAGATCATCACTGGCTGTACAGTTATAATCTCTAATATTTTGTAGGAAAATATAAAAAAATTTAATAACAAACATTATTACTCTGTCCTTCCAGCAGGCAGAGATAGTACAGTCTCTAGCTACACATGTGATGCTTTACTGATGAATCATTTACATAGAAGACAGCATAGAAATGGATACATATAGCCATCATGATGATTGATAAATACATTTTTCTGTACTTATTGTATGTACAGGCGGTCCCCTACTTAAGAACGCCCGACTTACAGACGACCCTTAGGTATAAACGGACCTCTGGATGTTGGTAATTTACTGTACTTTAGCCCTAGGCTACAATAATCAGCTATCAAGGGTGTCTGCAATTAAGCTTTATTGTTAATCTAGGGTATCTCGGGAATTTTAACCCCCTAAAGCACAGTGATAGAAGAGAGGACTGTGCAATGTGGGGGGCAACTAATGAACAAGAGTGAAAGGGTGGAGTGGAAAGGTGCCTATCTTCATGTGTAACGATTTCATTGTACAAACCAGGATCGGTAGGAGGACAGTTTAATAATTTTTTCATTAAAGGACTGTTTCTCTCTGGAATGAATGCCCTGGCTACAAATAATCCTCCAATCGAAGTGTATAAAAAGGTCAAAGTCATCAGATTTCATCATTATATCTCTCTGCACAGTCTCTGCACTGGGTTGATGCCAATCTCAAAGGTTATTTCCTATCAACTAGAACTTTCTACGGCAAACAATCATCCGATTCCAGACATTTGTTTTCCTGTTGAATACAAGTGAGGCGTTATGTAAATCTTATCTTCCCGGCATATTTTCATTTTGATTTGGCATGTTAATAAACACCGATGTCTAAACCCGTTAACTTGTTCTGAATACTTGTATCCAATTACCCCAATAATTATGTCCCATCACAGCGTTTAATGCAGTTATGTTCTTAGTGATCTAATTTGCTGGTGGCAGGCGATGAATCACAAATGTTATCTCGGAAATGTTGTTCTTGCCTTTGAAGCCGCTAAAATAATTCACTTTAAAGTTTGAACACCATTCGCATTGATTTGTACGACAATTGTGGTTAGCCATGTGTAGCCTCTGTGATATCTTCATGTTGTACTTGTTCCTTTCAACCATTTTGGAGAAGATCTTTAAGGGGATGTAACATCAAAATATGATGTTTTATTAAAATGTTATTTAAATTTTAAGCAAATATTCATATATTTTTAAATATTATTGTGGGTTTTAATTCCTTTTAAAAAATGGTGCCATCTTCACAGTTACGTTTTTGTTACAGCTGAGCGATTCGGCAATCTGTTCGGCAATTTGTAGAACTGAAGCGAATTTAAATATTTTTTTGAATCACTTTGGTCGAATTTTATATATATGATAATAAAGCAGGTCTTATTACCATATATACTCAAGTATAAGCCTAGTTTTTCAGCACAAAAAAATGTGCTGAAACCCAAACTCGGCTTATACTCGAGTAAAAAAAAATATAGGTTTTACCAGGTTTTTGTGGTTAAATTAGGGGCCTCGGCGTATACTTGTGTCGGCTTATACTCAAGTAAATACGGTATTTATTATCAGATCCATTGAAATACCTTTAAATTTTATTAGACTTTTGATGCTTTTTGCTATTATAACATCTGTCTCAGTGTCTTTCTCTGTTTGTGATATGCGGCTAAGGAGGCGCTGATTGTAACTTTGTGTCTTTCAGAACTACTGCAGTGTGAACACAGGTTTAGCTGGCTATGCTATTTGAATTTATTAATACTTTCCGTCTCTCTCCTGCAGCCTCAGCTCTGGTGTATAGTTAGTTAACCCCCTGTGATTGACAGCTTCTCACAATAGTCTCTCCTCTGCAAACTATTCTTAAGGCAGCAGCTAGACTTGTCTATCAGACCAAACGCTACACGGATGCCTCCAGTCTGTGCCAGTCACCTCAGCGGTTGCTCATCTCCTTCCAAATACATAGCCATCTCCTTCTGAGGACATATACTACCGGGATAAAGGATTGTAAGACAAGCACACAAACATATCCTGCCGCCTCTGGCAGGATCTGCTATAAAAAGGCCTTTAAATTTATGCAAATGAGTCTGCGGGGCTGCGGACAATAGGTGGGCATAGGTGTTAATCGCCCAACCTGTACTCCTTGATCTGCCAGTGATTTTTGCCAGTGCTCTTCTTTGATTCAAACCTCCCACTTGTGCACGGGTCACAATACACCAACCTATCAGACTAATACCCAACCTCCAAAGCTTCAAAAGTGCTCTTAAACCCCATCTCTTTAGCAAAGCCTATCACATAAAAGTTCAACTCCCTCTTTACTAACCCATCTTTTGTTCTCCTTCCGTCTGTGATCTGGAAACACCGGATATCAAGGTCCAGGATTCTCTGCAGTCCCATTCACCTTGGACTTTGTATATATGATGATGGCTGATGACTCCCGCCCTCCCCCTTTTTCTATTATATACAGCCCCCCTTTTCTAATAAATATAGCCCCCCCATTTCTATTGTATACAGCCTCCTTTTTATAAAAATAATAAAGCAATTACCTCGACTCCAGTCACACTCCCCAGCCGCCGCTTGGGTCCTCCGTGTGCCTGTTCTGCTGCCTTGTGCTCTGTGCCGGGACACAGGCAGCATGACGTCATACTATGTTGCCTGACTCCTCCAGAGCAACAGAGCGGCACAGACAGAAAGATCTGTGCCGCTCTGTACATCATTCACGTCTGTATCTTAAAGATACAGGCGTGATTATTTTTTCATGCAGGTGATTTGGGCTGCATTGGCCACCCGAATCGCCCACATTATGGCGCCAAATTTTGCCGCCTCCCTCAGGACTCAGGCATCTACCAACTGAGGGGAGATTTTCATCTTGCCTCATGGCAGATGCGGCTCTGCCTCTTCCCACATATTTCAGATCTCTATAGTTTTGTATTTGCATTTGTTGTCATCTTAATATCATGTATGTGAACCCCTGATTGGTTGTACAGCGTCATGGAATTAAAGATGCTCTATAAATAATAATGATAATGACTTATGCAGGGAGCAGCATTTATTTATTACATTATTTTTATTCTGTTGTCTTATAAAAAATGTCTGGGCCATTACACAAGCTCTTATACTTCTTGTGTCACCCCCTCATCCTCATAGACTATAAACTCTTGTATCACCCCCTCATACACTGTAAGCTCTTGTGTCATCCCCTCATCCTCATAGACTGTAAGCTCTTGTGTCACCCCCTCATCCTCATAGACTATAAA
This sequence comes from Engystomops pustulosus, assembly GCF_040894005.1. Classification (NCBI taxonomy): domain Eukaryota; kingdom Metazoa; phylum Chordata; class Amphibia; order Anura; family Leptodactylidae; genus Engystomops; species Engystomops pustulosus. The sequence goes on along the minus strand of NC_092413.1, from coordinate 206,399,645 downwards.
CTCTTGTATCACCCCCTCATAGACTGTAAGCTCTTGTGTCACCCCCTTATCCTCATAGACTATAAGCTCTTGTGTCACCCCCTTATCCTCATAGACTATAAGCTCTTGTGTCACCTCCTCATCCTCATAGACTGTAAGCTCTTGTGTCACCCCCTCATCCTCATAGACTATAAGCTCTTGTGTCACCTCCTCATCCTCATAGACTGTAAGCTCTTGTGTCACCCCCTCATCCTCATAAACTATAAGCTCTTGTGTCACCCCCTCATCTTCATATACTGTAAGCTCTGGTGTCACCCCCTCATCCTCATAGTCTGTAAGCTTTTGTGTCACCCCCTCATCCTCATAGACTGTAAGCTCTTGTTTCACCCCCTCATCCTCATAGACCGTAAGCTCTTGTGTCACCCACTCATTCTAGTAGACTGTAAGCTCTTGTGTCACCCCCTCATCCTCATAGACAGTAAGCTCCTGTGTCACCCCTCATCCTCATAAACTGTAAGCTCTTGTGTCACCCCCTCATCCTCATAGACTGTAAGCTCTTGTGTCACCCCCTCATCCTCATAGACTGTAAGATCTTGTGTCACCCCCTCATCCTCATAGACTGTAATCTCTTGTGTCACCCCCTCATCCTCATAGACTGTAAGCTCTTGTGTCATCCCCTCATCCTCATAGACTGTAAGCTCTTGTGTCACCCCCTCATCCTCATAGACTGTAAGCTCTTGTGTCACCCCCTCATCCGCCTAGACTGTAAGCTCTTGTGCCTCCCCCTCATCTTCATAGACTGTAAGCTCTTGTGTATCCCCCTCATCCTCATAGACTGTAAGCTCTTGTGTCACCCCCTCATCCTCATAGACTGTAAGCTCTTGTGTCACCCCCTCATCCTCATAGACTTATGCACATCTACCATGATCTATAAAGCACTGTGGAATATGATGGGGCTATATAAATAAAGATTATTGTTATTATTATTATTATTATTATTATTATTATTATATTTATTACAATTAGTACCTCCCCAGCTCTTTTGCCAGGAAACATTTTTGCAGTAGCCCAGGTAACTTATTGCTCAGGCCCCTTCCACAGAGAGTAGTTGCCTTAAACAACCAAATATTATGAGGGATTGGTTTGGAACCAAATAAAGGGGTGGAGCCAAGAATGATGACAGTCACACCCACCCTTGAGTGAAAGCAGTGTAGTAGGCACAGCTTTGTGGCCAATGACAAACACTAGTAGGATCTAGATCTATACATCTTGACAAAGGCTTAACTTCTAGATTATATTCTTTAAGTTTCAGAGGTTTTTAAGAGGTTTTCAGGTTGACCATCAGAGTGTAATTAGCGGATATTTCTAGCTCTGCTTATTGCCTTATCCATCAGTATTAGGAGCCGAATTCCGGAAGTTTTGGCAGCTCACTGGAAAATGACAGTCCTTGTATATTACGAATTTTACACCCAGGATGATCTCGGCATGACGCTTTTGTAGGGTTATTGTATCCGTTAAACATGAATCTCAATTTCGTGGCTTTCATTCTGTCCTGGAACAAATAAAAACAAAAATGATCGAAACAATTCTGAGAATGACTCGGGGCTATTCAGTCTTAAATATGTCAGTGGGACTGAAGAAGCCGCTCAAGAGGAAAGGGATTACGATCAATAACAGAAAAAATAAATGCAATGAAAGCTATAGCAGGAGAGAAGGAAGCCGCCATGCTCGGGAGAAGAATGAATCACAGAAATCAACTTTTTTGCTAACTTTTTAATTTTTAAAATTTTTTTTTTTTTTCATAAATCATTATTTATTCATTGTTTGCTTGTGGGGTGGGGAATCCATATCTAATATGTGTACATGATCTTTCTAGGGGTGTTCACATGAGTATACAGTATAGTGAGTATACAGTATAGTGAGTATACAGCATATATAAATGTAGCAAGTATTAAAGCGAATACATTCAAAAATACATGGTGTAGGTCTGAAGGGAGGGGCAGGACTCATTTTCAAGGAATTCCTAAAACGTAGACTCTTGGCAAGGTATAATTCATTGAATCAGCTGGGCCTGGAGCTTTGGGTTGGTTCTTGGGTTGGTTTTTGTACTGTAGGTGAAGTGTGCTGACGTTTTGACCAGTTGATTCATTGACCTTGTTATTTTTCTGTAGGTGACCCGTAGCATTTGCCACCAAGACAATGGTAATGGATCTTCCAAAGGACACCTGAGATTTGCAACACTAAGCAACTCACAGATCCTCATAGACCGATGGTTTAGTGTCCCAAATCACCCTTTAGGTAGTCCGACTGTGCCCACAATTTAACAAAAAACCTTTATACATACCTAGATCCCGAGCTCACGGCGTACTGCAGCATGGCTTGATGGCGCATGAACTGATAGTACAGCGCTTGCGCAATGAAGCCAAGGTTCTACTGCTCCGTCTTTATGGAGTTACTGCGCAGGCACCGGGATCACCAGAGATCATAAGGTAAGTATAAATGTTTTATTTTGTTTAATAGTGGACACAGAGTGACTAGCTAAAGGGCTATTTGGGACACTAAGGACTTAGGACCATAAGGACTTGTGAGTGGTTTGGTTTCACTAATCACTTTGATGGGTTCTCTTTAAGTCCTATAAATTGTGAAGTGTGCCATAAAGAGATTACTAGTACCAGGCAGTCCCCGGGTTACGTACAAGATAGGTTCTGTAGGTTTGTTCTTAAGTTGAATTTGTATGTAAGTCGGAACTGTATACTTTATCATTGTAACCCCAAACAATGTCTCTGTGACAATTGGATTTTAAAAATGTTGGGTTATCATAAGAACCAGGATTAACAATAAAGCTTCATTACAGACACCTGTGATAACTGTTATAGCTGTTTATAGTAGCCTAAGGCTAAAGTTAAGTAAATTACCAAAATCCAGAGGTCCGTTTGTAACTAGGGGTCGTCTGTAAGTCGGCTGTTCTTAAGTAGGGGACCGCCTGTACTTTACAATTAGTAGGTATGAGATAAGTGTCAGTGTAACATCCACATGATGATAGGACACAAAACTTTCCAGACGAACATTGTCCCACTTACATCTTCTAATAATGTAATCTAGTGCCAACTCTTCCACTGTTAAAGGCCGATAACAGTTTTGTACTCAGAACCTGAAATGGGAACAGTGAAAAAAACGGAGATAAGGGCACTTTATGATTAGTTAAGAAAATGGGTGCTCACCGTAAATCAAGGTGCGGATCATACAAACATTCCATTGCAACTGAAGAAGAATCCGTTCTGGATTCGAAATGTGCATTGAATTTTTTATTTTATGTTTTTTATGTCCACCCTTATATGGATTTTTAGCGAAATAAATGGAAAACGTGCTAAAGAACTGTGTAACCCTGCACCTGAATTTTGTCCGAAAGGGGACAGCAACACTGAGCCCACTCACTGAAAGCCTAAAATTGTTAAAGGACACCCATGTGCCCAGCAGTCTGCATGATAAAATGTAACAATTATACCAGGCCTACATCTCCTATAGCTCCATGATCTGGTGCTCCCTTCTTGGTGCTATCAGTGGTAGACATGGGGCAGCATGAGCACCATGACTCACCTACCATATGTATGCAGCTATATACATAAAGCCGTGGTTTCTGGTCAGCAGAAATCTTTTTAGCAATTTTTTAAAACAGAAGTTTTGGTAGAATCAGACCAGGCAGGTTAGATTTCACTTCCTATGAACATGAATCAGACATTAACGCTTCTTACACTAATGAATACATACTGGTAGCCTCAACAAGACCTGATGGTTCAGAGATGTTGCATCATACTTTGGTCCTTGTCATGATACAGAAATAGCTAGGAGATGGATACAAGGGCATCCCAAATAACTACTTCAGAACCAGCCGCACTCCAAGATGATGTAGTAATTCAGTAGTTCTCTACCAAGACTTCATAAAGACCTTGTTGGTCGAAACATTGCATCATACCTCTGATGAATAAAGACAACTACTGATTTACTACATCATCTTGGAGTGCGGCTGGTATCTTTCATTATTGTATCTGCATTGGATTCTGGTAACGGGGATCTACACACAACGTCAGGGTCGGCTCCAGGTTTCAGAAGACCCCTGGGCGACAGTGCCCCTTTGCAGTGAACTCCCATGGCGGCATTAAAAATTCTGAAATTAAAACAGTCCCTTATTCCTTATACTATCCCCTAGTTTATCATCCCAAACAGATCCATCATGGTTATTTTATATACAGCCCCTTATAGGTTATATTATATACAGCCCCCTCATGGGTTATATTATAAACAACCCCCCTACCCAGCACCAGGCTTCTGGCGACTGAGATTCGGCCGTGTGGGCCCCCCCTCCCAGCAGCTGGGCCACGGAACTTGCCCAGGTATGCCGGATGCTGGCTCCGGCCCTGCACGGCGTGCACCCATCTACATGTGAGTTCACCAACATACTAGCTCTATTGGATGTTGTCCTACACAACTATTTTGGAGAATCTAGAGACCAGAGTCTAGGGTGAACCAGGGAGGAGCGGATAAACTGTGATGGGCAATGCCACCTTACATTAAGGGGTAGAGTTAGAATAGAAAAAGGGTGGGGCAAGACTTTACTTTGCTTGGTGGTACCCAAAATCCACCCCTGGATGGATAGATAGATGTGTTTGAGAGAGATTCAAACTTCATTTCTTCTTTGTTATTACCAAGCAGAATAACCTTGATTGATTTCATTCACTTGTGCGGCTTTCCATTGCTTTGTGCTACGCTTTTTATTATTTTGTTTTAAAAAAAGACATAAAAATTGCAGCGGAGACATAATAGCCGCACTAATTATAATGCCCCCAGTAATAATACGCTTCTGAATCTCAGATTGATCTCTCAGATGTTGGAAGGAACATGCATTGCAGTGAATAGTGGTCAGACCTGTAATTAGCTGTCACTTGTGGCAGGAGACATCTGCAGGTAATATAAATGCCACTTCACAGAAAGCGGAGATGGAATCAGGATCCTATTATATCAGCATGTGGGGACAGTACATGAATACAATGGAGCTTGGTTACAGGACTGATGGTTTTTATTTTTTTCTGGGATCCTTACAATGTTGGGATTCATTAGATAATTGCACCGAGAACTAGTGATTTTAGAAACAGCAATGACAAGTTTATTGTGACAAAATAGAGAAAACTTACCCCACGGGGAGCAGTCCCTGGGGGAGGAGACAATGCAAAGGAAATTTGATCCAAAGAAAACTCCAATTAATAGTCACAGGACATCAAGTGTTCCTCAGCGGTGGTCCCCTCCATAGTAACTTCCCTCTGAGACCAATGAACTGTCTTTCTCATCTGACATCAAGTGTTCCTCAGGGGTGGTCCCATCCGTAGTAACTTCCCTCTGAGACCAATGAACTGTCTTTCTCATCTGACATCAAGTGTTCCTCAGGGGTGGTGCCCTCAGTAGTAACTTCCCTCTGAGACCAATTAACTGTCTTTCTGATCTGCTCTTTAGCTTATGGATGCTGCATATCTATTAGGCAACATCTCATCTACATCTGATGAATTGTAGTTTTGTGACCTTACAATTGTGTGGTTTGCCCACTGTCAATCGTTGGTGCACAGATCTTCTGGGGTTCTTCCTACCAATCTTAGGTTGACCACATTTTCTCTACATTAACTTTTGATTTATCTTTTCAATACATTTATCTTTTGGTACTGCCAAGCTGTGTACTTTCACCGTAGCTAGGTACCTGGAACTGTCCAACCCCTTTGAAGACAGGTGGAGTTTTTATAATATATGGACCCAAAGAACAACTTCAAAGAAATTCCCTTTCTCTTGAGGTGTCAGCATGTCTACCCCTTGTAGGTACAATTCAGTGATATTAATTGGGTGCCCCCATCTAAAAAATAGTAGCCAAATGAGAAGATAGAACATAATATACATCCACAATAAAGGTCAAATTAGAGGCTTCTTAATCAAGTAGTTGTGCACAAATTAATATACTGTCCTTCATCTAGCACCAGGATGAAGGTTTTTAAACCAAGCTCACTAAAATACTGGTGTGTGTCCCCTCTGGCAGGATCCACTCTTCTTTTAGCTTCTAATTATATGCTTTTTTTAAGGCTTCATTATATGCAAATCATGTTAATGGAGCCAGGATAATTTGCATAATTCATAAAGTTATTTTTCTTAAAAACAAGGGCATAAGAAGCTCAAAGAAGAGCAGATTATGCGATTATCAGATTATCAGATGGAACATACACCAGTATGTCAGTGTGCTTGGTTTAAAATCCTGGTGGTAGATGTCCTTTAACGGGGAGGAAAAAAAAAAATAATAGCCTAGCATAAAAAAATACTGGTAGACTCGGTAAAATAACAGACAGGCTACAGCCCTTATGGAATAGATTGTGACCCCTGCCCACTCTGTGAGGTCAATGGGGGCAACAATCCATTCCCATTATAGCTGGGAGTCTCTCTGAAACTCCCAGGCATGGTTTGTAATAGTCTGCCATTATAGATCATGTATAGATCAGTAGGAAAAACAAAACAGTAGTAATGCAGTATATGGTAGGAGAGATCAGAATAAATATATTAAAAAGGTTAAATAAAAATGGAATAAAAAACTAAAGTTCCAATCACTCCCTTTTCCTAGAACAGAAATAAAAGTAAATAGACAAATACAAATGATAAAAAGGTATCCTGGAATACCAAATTCCTCAGATATCAAAATCTAAAAAAAAAATTTGGCCTAAATTTCGGCCTGTTCTAGACATTGAGGCATCTGAAGACATGGGGGCAGATTTACTTACCCATTGCGATCCGTTCCTGTCGCGATCCTGAGGTGCGTTGTCCGACGAGGATTCGGGGTGCGATTCACTAAGATCGTACGCCCGATATCCAGCAGGTGTTGCTGCTGCGCCGAGGTCCGCCGGAGTTCACCTGCATGTGAGTGCTTGATCTTGCCACACAATCGTTTTTTTACAAATCCGTCGGGTTGTCCGACAGCCACGCCCCCTGATTTCTGTTGCGTGCATGCCGACGCCAATGTGTCACAAAAAAATATTTGGGAAACCCGACGAAAGTGCGGCCTTCTGACCCTTAGTAAATGAGCCCCATGGTCTTGAAGGAGTTACTAATAAAATATCACAAAAATCCCTTTTTGGTTCAGATTTGAGTTAAGCCAATGGTTTAATGGAGAAAAATTAAAGCGGAAGAATGAGAATCTGATTTAAAAACTTAATTTCTTGGTTAATCTGCTGTCCCAGAAGAGTGTCCGGGAAACTGACTTCCACGTTTATGAAGTAAGAGAGACAGCTGCTTCCCATCGCAGCCTCATAAAACATGAGAAGAATTGCATCCGATGATATTATGTCTTCAGTTTTTCCTTTATGAGATCCAGGGGTAAACATTAGATCAAAATGATTTTTAGCAAATTTATTGACTCCCTCGGAAAATAAAGCATTTAAGTTGGGCTGTAAGACATCTCCTGTACGGCGAGACATGGAAATGTCCTCATTACAGTATGATAGAACAACAGCAACATAAAGACAAACCTCGTAATCGCCCCATCAATCTGTCCTGCCCGGGAATGAGAGTGTAATTACTAAGGAAGGCTCCCGCTCGTCTAGTATTAAACATTACAGAGACGAGACTTCATGCAGATTGTGAAACTTTTTACTTTTTAATTATCGAATGCAGTGATTTTTTTTCAAAGTTGTTTTTACCTGATTTATATCACCATGGAAGGTGAATCTATGATTGTGTAGATTTGGCTTAAATTGGTTAGTGCAATTTTTGTCAGTAATCTCTATCCACAAAATTAGGGAGATTATGTGCGGCGACATGGGTCTTATCCTTTCAAATGCCGCCGGCACTTCTGCCGGCAAAATTTAAGTGGCTAACACCCACAATCGGTGCCATCACAGATTGCGGGTATCAGCTGTGAGTGTGAAAGCCAAACACTGAACCACAACATCTGGCATTTCGGTTTGGGTTCGCTCATCACTTGTGATTATGGGACTTCTGTTGATGCCAAAAATTTGAATCTTGTCCCGTGGTTGAATGGTCAAGCCCATGTCGATAAACAGGGGTGAATTGTATCAGATTTTTCACCTTGGCCCCTGAGCTTTAGGTTGCACCTCTAGCTATAAAATTACAGTTACGGTGGTTACAACATCGAGCTCCAGGCTTTGGTAGTTTTTCACAATAGGATGGCAGAACACATGGGGGCACATTTACTTACACGGTCCTGTCGTGATCCAGCTGTGCGTTCTACGTTGAGGATTTGGGTCTTCCGGCGTTTAACTAAGGTCGTGCGCCCGATGTCCACCAGGTGTTGCTGCTGTGCCGAGGAATAGGTTCACCTATTCCTGGTGCATGTAAGCGCGTGTCAAGCGACAAATTTTTTTAAAAAAAAAATACTGCGTTTTTTCCAAATCCGTCGGGTTTTCCGACGGCCACGTCCCCCGATTTCCGTCCCATGCATGCCGGCGGTGATGTGCCATGATCTGATCACCAGAAACCAGAGGAAAAAGAGCGATTCGGACCCTTAGTAAATGTGCCCCATGGTGTTAAGTTCCTGAAAACAAATCTTAATTCTATAATATAATATTGATTATCGAGCTTAAAGTGTAACTGTAAAGCTTATATTTTTTTATATACCACATTTTTTGGACTATAAGATGCACTTTTTAGCAAGAAAAAATCTTGCTAAAAAGTGCCTGCGTCTTATAGAGCGAAGGTCGGAGGATCCAGCACTGCCAGACCCTCCTGACCACTGTAATGGAGATTGGGTGATGCCCTGATATAGAGCTTCACCCGATCTCCAAGAGAGGAGAGCCTCCGCACTGCTCTCCCCTCTCCCGGGTGTCCTACAGGACCTATGGTGATCACATGCTTCTTACATCACCACCTGCTGGCGAGAATGGGGACATGCTGCGCTGGGACAGGGTATGAAGAAGAGGGGAAGAGGTGAAGGAGTTCTGTGTGTGTATAGTAGAGCTGTGTGTGTCTTCATGTGTATAGTAGAGCTGAGTGTGTCTTCATGTGTATAGTAGAGCTGAGTGTGTCTTCATGTGTATAGTAGAGCTGAGTGCGTCTTCATGTGTATAGTACAGTTGTGTGTGTAACTGTATGGATGAAGCAGAGCTGTGTGTATAACTGTATGGATGAAGCAGAGCTGTGTGCGTAAATGTATGGATGTAGCAGAGCTGTGTGTGTAAATGTATGGATGTAGCAGAGCTGTATGTGCTGTGCTTTAGTGCGACCAACAGGGATATTTTAATTGGTGTAAAATATATTTCTCCTTTTTTGGAAGCCTAAATCTGGCGTGCGTCCTATATAGTAAGAAGCGTCTTGTAGTCCGAAAAATACGGTAGCTATAATAGCTGAAAACAAACATATTTCTTATATACATCCCTTATCTTATTGTAGCTGTTTTCCTTCTAATCCTCTCCTTACTGCCTGCCTCATCCCCTCTCCTTTTTGCCCTGTACTCTGATTGTTATGAGGAAACCATTTTACGCAAAAAGGGATGAAGGTTACGGTCTCCAGGTTGGTGAAAGGTCAGGGCTATGCACTGTGCTCACTTTAGAGCCTTTGCTGAGTAATAACAGAAAGCCAGAAGATGAGGTGCACATCTGCTCTCTCCGGTCTACAGTCTGCGCTCATGTTCCCACACACAGTCCACCTCCTCCCCCGCAGCTGCTAAGTTTAATAAAGAATGTACAAAGTACCATCCACAATCTGCTCCGCACATCGTCTTTCTAGGTTTTGACAAGGCAACAGTTAGGTCAAGTGAGGAGAAGGGGAAGGGTCAGCACAGCAGTAGGATGAAAATGGTCTACTTCTCAGTTCGAGCTGTGTCTTCTCTGTCCTCCTGCATGTCTGCAGCTGCTTTCTTATGGTTCTCTGTACTCCCCCTCCCCCATTGTCCTGGGAGGAGGAGAAAGTGATGCATCTGCTGAACAGTAAGGCTGACACATCCATGATAGCAGGTTGTGTGCACAATATACAATCTCTGGATTTAAATACAATCTCTTTCTGTGTATAGGTCACTATAACTGTAATGCCTGGTAGTACATATGTATGTATGTAAAGTGAATTTATCTGTCAGGTAAGGGTCACATCTGTGAAGAGGCGTCAGCATGCGATTATATATTCTTATTCGCTGGGTTGCTTGTGCTGGTGCATGTGAGCAGAGCTCAGCATTATGGGAAGTGAGGGAAGCTGCTCCGGCTTCAGTTCCCTTAGCTGATATCACAACCAGGAAGTGCTGATCCATTTCAGCAGAAGTTGGAGATAGATAGATAGATAGATAGATACTTGTAGAAACTTGTAGAAACAGCACACTTTGGATATAAAAAAGAGGAGAAGAAGGTGGGTGCAGGCTCACTGAGATCGGGCTACGGATCCTCCAGATACAAATGATGCAAAAAAATGTAAGCAGCACTCCAGGACGTTAGGTGTCAAAGGTGAACTAGATGAAGTTTATTCCATGTTTAAAGGTACAGCATAGTACAGCAGCGACGTTTCGGCTCAGAAGAGCCTTTATCAAGCTGGTAAAGGCTCTTCTGAGCGGAAACGTCGCTGCTGTGCTATGCTGTACCTTTAAACATGGAATAAACTTCATCTACTTCACATTTGATACCTGACGTCCTGGAGTGCTGCTTACATTTTTTTGCATAATTTGTATATAGATAGATAGATAGATAGATAGATAGATAGATAGATAGATAGACTAGGGCTGATAGATACACCAGGATGTATCTCAGGCTAGGAAGAAGCCAGCTGCATGATATAGGCATCATTGGAATTATATTCAAAGGCTCTCTCCATCAGTGCTTAAACTATTATTGGCCAAGTAACTTTGGAGTAATGTTTTAAAATATGACATATTTGTGTACAACTTGGAAAAGTATCTCAGTCCCACTCTGCACATAACAGCATCATCATGGGTCTTTACAGAGATTTACAACAACTTCCTTCCATCATACCACTGAATCTCCTTGTTTCTATGTTTTGTCCAAAATTAAGTATACAGCAGGTGGCTCTTGAGATCTCACTGTAGTTTTCAGTTAAGGAGGAATATTACAGCACAATCCACCTATCTTGCCATCATAAATATTCCATCTGTCACGGCAAGTAGCAGGAATAGCATATTAGACTACAAATTATTCGGAAAATGTAGAGGTGAGAATATCCATTCTACCCCACATCCCCGAGGAAGACAGAATGTATAGAATTCCTCTATCTCATATCTATCTTTTTCAATCTCTACTGCTTTCCATGTGATTTCAGAAAAAAAAGGAGTTGGGGGCTACCGGATGAGCACCCCTGGAACATAGTTGGTCCCACAAACACATCTGCTTTCTGTAACTACCTGTTTTGAGTAAGCTAAGTGACCATAAAGTCCCTGTTACACAAATACAGAGTCTACTGAATAGCATTGGCAGTGGATTACCTATTAGCTGTACAGTAGGTATTACAGCTGCCGGCAATTTCCTTATAACTATAATCAAACTGTAACATGTAAAAAAGGACACAATGCACTATAATCAGAAATAATCACCTGTAATAATATAGTATAATACGCAGTAATACTAGGTGTGCTCAGCAGCCTGCTATGATCATTATGTGGCCACTTTATTCAAATACGTTCCACCAGACCTGCAGATGGATACATGAAATTGTCCCTGTGCTCGCCATAGTATCATATTAGCAGTGGTTAAGCCTCGCTTGTTTATGTCATTCTACAAAGAATTGTATATACCGCCATGTAGTATAATTAAACAAAGTAACTGATGTATAGTTAACTGATGTACTGTGAGGGTCACTTTGTGCAGTATGAATCTACTATGTCATCATAGCCCATTGCCTTTGTCAATTCCCAGTGGTGTTTTCTTAGTTACCATATCCACTCCTTTAAATAAACATGGCAGTGTACTAGACCAGCTGGGACATGACCCACTAGGTCTATAAGTAAAACCGTAGGCAGCATACCATGGAGTGCAAGTAACCTGGTAGCTAGGCCTACTGGAAATAGGAGAGTAAGTATAGGAGGTTTTTCACATCTTCACTCCATTATGTGTTGTATACTGTACTGACTATATTATTCTGCACTTAAACATATTAAGGGTTTTTCTTGCTTACACACACAGGAGAAGTGACTGTCTGAGGGGTACTCTTTTGATGGGAGCACTATGTTCACTAGAATGGGGGTTCGGAGCCATCCCGTTGACTCTCTATTGCATTGATGTATATAGCTGAGTACTGAAGCCAGTCACATTTACTATGTATTCCAACTTCTCATCGAGCTTTTGTCTTAGAACTTAGAACCAGAACTTAGAAGCTGAAGGAGGATAATAAGAGCCAAAGTAGGTGGAGAAAGAATCACTTTCCTCTGATAAAATATATTACAAAGTTTCTAATTGAAGTTTTTTTCCATTCTAGAGAATTTGTATAATGGTTCATGATGGAGAGTAGAAGCTGCAAACACATGAATCTATCTGGTTTTTCTACAGAGGCTATGTAGGAATCCTCTCCAAAGAGCAAAAACATTTTTAGCAAACACACAATGCGAAAAGGAATCATTGATACATAAGTAATATCCTGTAGTTAAGGGGTCTAGTGGGACTGAACAGCCATCACGTTCTACAACTTAGGTAATTCAGGTAATGACGCCCCTTTTCCCTTTATGTACAGCCTTGTATTATTGTGTTTACCTTCTTACTAGAGATAAGTGAGCAATTAAATGCTCGAGTGCTCGTTACTCGAGTCGAACTTTTCCCGATGCTCGATTGCTCGTATCGAATAACGAACCCCATTGAAGTCAATAGGAGACTCAAGCATTTTTCACTGAAAGAACACATTGAAAGAACACTGAAGAACACATTGCAGATGTTTGCAGATGTTTTCACTGAAAGAACACATTGAAAGAACACTGAAGAACGCATTGCAGATGTTTGCAGATGTTTTCACTAAAAGAACACATTGAAAGAACACTGAAGAACACATTGCAGATGTTTCCGTACATCTGCTAACTTATCTGAAGACACGTGCACCGCACGGTGTTCTTCACAATAGTATGTGAAGAACAATATGTGTGAAGAAAACATTGCAGATGTTTCCATACATCTGCAATGTGTTCTTCACACATATTGTTCTTCACATACTATTGTGAAGAACACAGTTCGGCACGCGTGTCTTCGGATAAGTAGCAGATGTACGGAAACATCTGCAATGTGTTCTTCACTGTGTTCTTTACTTAAATGATCCTGTGTTCACTGTGTTTACTGTGTTCACTGCTTTCATCGTATTCTTCACTGTTCTTCACTGTGTTTTCTTAAGTAAATGCTTGATCTCGAGCAGGCGAAATACTCATCCGAGCAACAAGCCGTTTCGAGTACGCTAATACTCGAACGAGCATCAAGCTCTGACGAGTATACTCGCTCATCTCTACTCCTTACCTATCTTCCACTAATGCTGCTGCTTCTATTTTGTGACATTTTTGTCACCTCTTTGCACCTTTTTTATAAAAATATATAAAAAAAAATACAAAAAGACAATACATAATGGGGCACATTCTTGCCCGAACGCGCACTTTCGTCTGGTTTCCTGAATATTACCATTTTGCGGCAAATTGCAGCGGGTTATTGTTGCACACAATCGGATGGTGGCGCATTGGCGACGGCTTTCATGCGACAGAAATCGGGGGCGTGGCCATTGGACAACCCGACAGATTCGGACAAACCACAAAATTTAAAAAAGGATTTGTGTCGCAAAGATCAAGCACTCACATGCACCAGGAAGAAGCAGGTGAACTCCGGCGGACCTCGGGGCAGAATCGTGCCAGACCCGAATCCTCGTCGGACAGCGCACCGTGGCATCGCGACAGGATCGAGTAAGTAAATGTGCCTCAATGTGTTACTAACAGCAAGACACTATTTTGGCTTTTCATGACTTTATGAGGCAAGTATACATTACTTACTCTAAAAGAAACCCTCATTAGCATTGTAACGATTGCCAGTATTAGTGACCTGGCAATATGGTCGGAAAGCCAGCACGGTCACAGACAACACTATGTTCTGAAATATTGTACACTATTCAGGAGAGAATTCCTCGCCAGCACCATCTGTTGAACTTGAAGGTTTTTTAGTATCTAAAACTAAATTAACTATAAATAAATTAGCTATGCCTTATACATTCTCATTTCACAACTTATTAAATAATAAAATTCAATTGGTGCTTAAAGTTTTTTTTTTAAAAAGGCGCATTTGTACTAACAAAAATGATACTTGATAATACAAAATTTTTCTAGGGTAACACAACCGTATGAAGTGTGTGAAATGGGAATAGTTTTGACTTTCTGGGGTAGCGTATTTCAAAAGACTGGTGCAGAACAAGCAAAGGTGTGATTTGGCGTCTTAAATGTTTTTTTTTTGAATGACAGGTGAGGTGCAGGTGGTATGTGATTGTCAGGATCTGAGGTAGGGATCTGGGAGCGGAGTCTAAGTGGCACCTGGTTTTCACCAGAGCCCGCCTAAAAAGTGGGATGGACTTGCTGCAGCAGGTCGCTCCACAGATACAACTTTGCCTGCGTTGGTAGCAAAGGCGTGGTACAAAACCATGAGGCAGAATTTTGGCCGGGGACAGGCAGGAGGTCGAGACAGGCAGCACAGGATTAACGTCCGGAACAAAGCAGGAGGTCAGGACAGGCAGCACGGAGTCAAAGTCAGCAATGGAACCTGGGTCACAACGGGAAATCAGCAGACAGGCACTAGGCAATGAAACAAACTTTCTCTGCGGCATATAGCACAAAGATCTGGCGGGGAATGCAGGAAGAGGCCGGCTTGTATTGAATTCCTGAAAATGGGCAGCACCAATTAGCGGTGCGCTGGCCCTTTAAATCTTTAAATGCCGGCGCGGCTGGATCTGTAGCAGGACGTGGAAAGGTAAGATAGCAAGACGAGAAGCTGGGGACTGGAGCGAGGTACGGGTGTGCCCGCGACCCAGGACTTTGGTTGTGGGGACACTCATGATAGTATACATTCTCCTACCCTTTTTATAGGGCTAAAACAAACACTTATCGAATGGTATTGTGGGAGTTGAGACACATCGCCTCACTATTTCAGAGTACAAGTTGGAGGTCTATCAATCAATTATATCAGGTCTAGAAAAGCTGTGTGTTTATAGATCTGGTGTCTCGGTGTGAAAGGACAATCCGAACACAATTAGATGGATTTGATTAAAAGTAAGAGATTTTAACACCAGAATGATATCTTCTTCAGGTAGATATCTTTAGATGATGAGCATAATGGGGACACTGGACTTGCCTGCTTGCCTCAATGAACCCTAGGCAATATGGGATAACCATGAAGAAAATCCCTCCCTACGGCGAAGTGTGGGCATAAAACAAGACAAGAAAAACAAACAAATAACACAAAATGAAGGTCTGAAGTCTAGGTCACAAGAGAGATCCAAAGCACAAAAAGGCAAATACAAGGAATAGTCAAGGAACTAGAGCCAGAAACCAGAAGTACAAAAATAGCAATTGAGTTGGCGTAGAAGACTTTAACTGGCAATGAGTATAGCACACACAGAAAATTTACATGAGAAATAACTTTGCTCCAGGTTAAAGGAGCAGAGCTCTGAGAGTCAGTGCATGTTAACCATTGTCGGTCCAGAATAGTAGCCACTAAAGCACTGTTCTGTCTGCGAACTGAAGTGAACCAGTCTGATGCTGTTATAATGAGTCACTGTAATAAATCATGGAAAATACTTCATCATAAAAATAGGAATAGGGCACAAAATGAGAGTAAGTGTCCATTATTTTTGCTATTTAAACTCCGCCCCCATGGATTTTCTGATAACCCCTTTATGGGCAGCCAGTGAAAAGTGGAAAACTCAAAATAGAAATATAGCAAAGCTTTGGGTCTGGGGAATGGTATAAACCAACCTGTAAAGCCTTATAGCCCTTATGCTCTGAAACTACTGCATGTAACAGATGTTCCTGTTCATTGAACTCTTTTAGATTATGTTTAGAACTCGCATCTCCTGTATGATGTCACTTTTCTTGTACACATGTCTTTTAATAGTTAGACATCATTTTTGTGATGAATCTATTATATGACTGACCCGAGGCCACAGAACATCAAATCATTCTGGAGAATGAATGAAGATCTCTGAAACATAACAGGTGGCAAAACTTTCCCAGAGCCTAAGAAATAACTCCATAGTAACCGATACATAATTGCAGTGTTTGTAATGTTTGCAATTTTAATACTACTCATCTCACATTATGAGATTTCTGTAACAGTCGCAACAGCTATACAACCAGAATGCAATACCTAACACCCCTCCCCACAGACTGTAGGCTCTCAACTATATGCTGCTATGTGGTGGATGAGTCCTAGCCTTAAAGGAAATCTTTATTTGATTTGATGCATTATGAAGCAAACATACCTTGAGAATGCTGTAGCTACACTGATGCAGAAACATATCTTGTTTAATCTCTGAGCTGAGTGGTGTTGCTGAAAAAATTATTAAAATATTCAGGACAGGGGCGTGGCCTAGCCAAGTATGTTGTGAGACGTGCAGAGCAGAGCTCCCGCCAAGGATCCTGTCTATTATCCGCCTGCAGCCCAATAATCCCGGTAATCGACGCTCATACTGAGAGGTAACCCACCTGGCAACTCACCTAGCCGCTTTGCCGAGCAAAAACAAAGGAAGCGGTAAAACTAACCGCGCGTTAGAATTCCAAGATGGCGCTGAAGCGTCTGTCCCAGCTACTCCAGCCAGCACGAGACGCCAGTGGGAAATAGCCGACAAGCTGGAGCGCTTTGCTCACTCGACTGCTGGGGGAAAAAGAACAAAGTCGGCAGAGGCGAACTGGCTGATACCCACGGAGCTAGACACCCAAGCATCGGATGGAGATGACTCGGATGGCCAGGAGTCTGCTTCATTATCTAAGCAGCAGAGGCCTAAGCACAGATCTCCTGCCACAGCTGAGGAACCCACTATTGGTGATGTGATGCGTGCTGTAGCAAAAGGTAACGCGACCATGGCTTCCCTGGTGCAGCAAGTAGGAGGTATGAGGGAAGAACTTACAGTGCTCAGACATGATGTTCATAAAATATCTGAAAGAACCACGGAAGTGGAGCAGCGCACCTCGGATTTGGAGGATGATATGGGGAAATGCAAAAAGGCCTCCAGACGCGCTCAGCAAGAGATTATAGCCCTCTGGTCAAAAACGGATGACCTGGAGAATAGGGCCAGACGAAACAATGTACGCTTGGTGGGCTTTCCAGAGAAGGTAGAAGGCCAAAACACAACGGCCTTTATTGAGGACTGGCTGCTACAGAAATTTGGCGCTGACGTACTATCTCCACTGTATGCCATAGAAAGGGCGCATCGGGTTCCCACAAGACCTCTACAACCAGGTCGCGGGCCAAGACCTATTCTAGCTAAGGTCCTACATTTCAAGGATAGGGATACTATCCTACGCCTCGCCCGAGAACATTCTGATCTGTCTATTAATGGTTCCAAAATATCAATATTCCCGGACTATTCTATCGAAGTTCAGAAACGCAGGGCCAAGTTTATCAATATAAAGAGACGGCTTCGGGATCTGAAAGTGATATACTCTATGATATTTCCAGCTAAACTGCGAGTAGTGGCCTTGGGGAAGACGCAATTTTTTGAAGATCCGGGAGCTGCTGGAGTGGCTTGATCAACATCAAACCCAAATAAAGGCCTCGGAGGCGAAGACCCAGGATCAGGACTGAGAATAATGTCCTGATGTAATGCGTTGTAGGAGTGTACCGAGATACAGACTTACAGCTGAGTTATAATATAAGTTTTGATATGTTGGGCTGTGGGGAACGTTAGATTTTGTAATCTTTCCATACACTGCTGGTCAGTGGTGGGAGGATTACGAAATGGCGGGCACTGTATTGCACTGTTTATGTTATAATTCTTGATGGTAAAGTTACACTGCAATGTTATTCCCTCAATGAAACTTAAAAAAAAGACGGAGGGTGAGAGAAAGGCACTTGGCGGGTATAGGATTACGATTTCGCCCATTATAAATGGGAAGTTTTTCACTGTAAAGGGAAGGGTACAAGGGGGGAGGGGAAGGTTTAAGGGTATTAGTTTGAAAGTTTATAGCCAGGGCTGTAATTTGTTTAAAACAATTATATGGCAATATGAGAAAGGTAGAACGCTATTGGTCATGTCTATGATACCTGCATTGTCACATGGCTACATATATTCCTGTAGTTAGCTGGAATGTCAGGGGCCTTTCAGACCCCACAAAGAGAATGGGAGTGTTCCAGTATCTATTAAGACAGCAGCCGGGAATTTATTGCATTCAGGAAACTCACATGATTACAGATCGGCTGTCTCAGTTACATAAGGTGTGGGTGGGGTTTAAGTGTCATGCAACATATTCATCATATGCAAGAGGGGTTAGTGTTCTAGTGCATAAAAACGTACCCTTTCAGTGTACGGATAAAACTGTGGATGCTGAAGGGAGATATATATGCCTATATTGCACAGTAGGCTCGCGTATTATGGTGCTCGTGGCTGTGTATGTCCCTCCCCCATACTCCGGGGTAGTACTCCAGCGTATACTGGAATATGTTACGAAATACCCGGGGATACCGTGCTTGATTGTTGGGGACTTCAACAATATCCCTCAGTATGACCTAGATAGATGTAGAATTGCTCAAGGTCAGCCGGAGCAAGGAAGGTCACCTGTTACAGGAAGTTGATCTCCAAGACGTATGGAGACGTCAGCATCCACAAGAGAGACAGTATTCCTGCTGCTCTTCTACCTTTGCCTCGTTATCCGGCATAGATCTTGTTCTGGGGAATTCGTTGGCAATGCCCATATTGGGTGAGGTACAATACCTTCCTCGCTCCTTGTCTGACCATTCTCCGGTATTGACCCCGCTATCCATATATGACGCCCCCAGGGTTGTGAATAGATTGTGGCGCCTTAACCCCTTTTGGTTATCTATTCCCAGTGTGACTAGTGGCCTAGAAACTGAGATAAGCAGATTTATAGAAGAGAATGAGGGATCGGAATCTTTGTCCAATGTGTGGGAAGCGCTTAAAGGGCACATAAGAGGTATGTTAATGAAGAATGTTAGTGTCACAAAAACGCGGTCCCGAGCTCTAGATAAGGCAATACATAAGGAGATGGAGAGTTTATTGGGAATCCAAGCACAGATACTCAGAATAGATTAAGGAATGTGCAGTCATCTTTGATAGAAGTAGCAAATAGGAAGCGTATGTTTGCCAAGCAGCGCTTCTTCGAAGAAAGTGTAGGACACCTGCTGTCAGTGATCACTAGGGCACAACAGGGGACTTCTCATATATCAGCTATGAAAGACACTAACGGGCAAATACATTGTGATACGACAGGAATAATGAAGGTTCTAGTAGATTTCTACTCCACCCTCTACCAGTCGCAGAGTCAGTCATTGGAAGGGGATATAGTAGAGTTTCTTGATAGGCTGGCTCTTCCAAAGTTATCTATAGAAGACAGGGATATGTTGGAGCAGCCCCTCGGCCTGGAGGAGTTAGAAGATGCAGTGAGAGGGATGGCAAATGATAAGGCCCCTGGGGTAGACGGCCTACCGGCTGAAATGTATAAGCAATATGGGGAGGCGCTTCTTCCTCAACTGCTTGAAGTATTTCAAGATGCTTTTGTAAAAGGTTCACTTCCACCATCTATGCAGGAAGCTATTATAGTAGTGCTGCCCAAAGAAGGCAAAGATCCCTTGATGCCAGATTCGTACAGACCCATTTCGTTGCTAACATCAGACGTAAAGCTACTTGCTAAGGCTATGGCCAATCGTTTAATCAAAGTTATTACAACCATAATAAATGAAGACCAAACTGGGTTTATGCCTCAGAAATTCACCTCTATCAATATTAGGAGACTTTTTCTCAGCCTACAAGTCCCATCGGATAATGTAGGTAGAAGAGCTATTTTAACGCTGGACGCTGCCAAAGCGTTTGATAGTGTAGAGTGGGTATTTCTGTGGCATACTATGGTGGCCATGGGGGTCGGGCCTAAATTTATAGCATGGGTCAAAGTGTTGTATTCGGCACCAAGGGCTCGGATTAGGGCAAATGGTGCATTATCTGAGCCATTTCCGCTGTTCCGTGGCACGAGACAGGGTTGCCCCCTGTCTCCGTTGCTTTTTGCTATAGCTATTGAGCCTTTGGCAGCTGCGATACGGAATTCGCCAGAGATTAAGGGTTTTCGATATGGCCAAATACAAAATAAAGTTGCGTTATATGCCGACGATGCATTATTGTTTTTGGGGGATACAGAGACCTCTCTGACGGCTGCCATGGGTTTTTTAGATCAATTTGGAGCTATGTCTGGCCTTTTGATAAATTGGCATAAATCAGCCATAATGGCGGTGGATGCGATAAATGAGGACTTGGAGCAGAGAGCATCCACTATTCCTGTCGTGAACTCATTTAAGTATTTAGGTGTCCGAGTGACCACACAGATTTTGAGGAGCTTAACCTTTCCCCACGATTGGAGTCGATTAAAATCAAGATTAAAGCGTGGTGCAAATTACCGTTATCTGTCATTGGACGTCTGAACCTTATCAAAATGGTATTAATGCCCAGGCCCGGCGCCAGCACCCAGCCAACCCGGGCAAGTGCCAGGGCCCCGGGGTATTGGAAGGGCCCACTCGGGCCCCCGGATCAATTGTACCAGTGTCGCTATAAGACACTGGTACAATTGATCACCATCCGGATGGATCACTATTCTGCATCTATGCTGCGCTGGTCGGGAGCGCAGCATAGAGGCAGAATCTAAAACTCACCTGTCCCGGTTCCAACGATCCAGCGCTCCGCAGGGTATACGACGGCTTTGAAGCCGGTGCACATGATGACGTCATCGGATCACGTGTGCCGGCTTCAGAGGCCCAGGCCGAAGACTGCTGCAGGCGCTGCTCCGGGGGAACCAGGACAGGTAAATTCTTTCTTTTTTCTTTTCCGAGGGGAATCAGGGTGTCTGTGGGGGCAGGGGGTCAGTGTGTATACAGGGGGAGAGGGAGGGGGGGGGGGTTAGTGTATTAGTGTATCAGCAGGGGGGGTCATTGTGTCCACAGGGGGAGGGGGGTAGGTTCAATGTGTCTGGAGGGGGTCATTGTGTCAGCAGGGGGGTTTAGTGTGTCCGGGTTCAGTGTGTCCGCAGGGGAGCGGGGGGTTCAGTGTGTATACAGGGGGAGAGGGAGGGGGGGGTGTTAGTGTGTCAGCAGGGGGGGTCATTGTGTCCACAGGGGGAGGGGGGGTTCAATGTGTCTGGAGGGGGTCATTGTGTCAGCAGGGGGGTTCAGTGTGTCCGCAGGGGAGCGGGGTGTTCAGTGTGTCCGCAGGGGAGGGGGGGGGTGTTCAGTGTGTCCGCAGGGGAGGGGGGGGGGTTCAGTGTGTCCGCAGGGGAGGGGGGGGGGGTTCAGTGTGTCCCTGGGGGGGGGAATCAGTGTGTCCCCAGAGTCAGTGTGCCCGCAGGGGAAGGGGGCGCAGTGTGGCCACTGGAGGGCGGTCCACGGAGGGGCCCACTAAGGCTCTGTCGCCCAGGGGCCCACTAAAACCTGGAGCCGGCCCTGTTAATGCCTCAGCTACTATATCTTCTACATAATGCTCCGATATGGTTGCCCCTTTCTAGGTTCCATAAAATAAATGCTTTGTTCAGAGAACTAATTTGGAATAAAGGCCACCCTAGAATACGGCTTGAAACGCTGCAGCGACCTAAAATAGAGGGAGGATAAGCATTGCCCAATCCTTGGTTATATTATTTAGCGGCACAGACACAGCATCTTAAAGGATGGGGAGTAACTGGGACAGTCGACATGAATTCTCGGATAATTATGCATCACCTAAGAGTTAAGAATCTACTACAGGCACTGGAAGCGGGGAAATTTAAACCCGGTAGAATGGAACTAAACACCTTGCTTATGATCCATAAAGTGTGGGGTAAAGTTAAACAGATTAGGGGAGTGAATGGTTACACTGAGTACACACCTTTGTTGGACAATCCTGGACTGGCTGAATTCCAATCGTTGGAGTGCGCATCTTTTTGGGAAGGCATGGGGTTGCTTACAATTGCACAATTGGTAGGTGACTCACATATTAAGACATTTCAGCAGCTACAGGAAACTATTCCAGCTCATAGCCATGACTTTTTTAGGTATCTAAAATTGAAACATGCCTTTGAAGCCCAGACTAAAGTGGAGCCCCTGGTATACAAGGGAGACCCCTTACTTCAGAATAATGCTAAGGAGGGGCATTCTTCAGGGCTCATTTCTCTTTTGTATCAGCTGTTATTGTGTAAATTTCTAGATGGTTTTCACAGCCCGGCCCGGGCCAAATGGGAGAGGGATGTAGGTCCTGTGACGGATGACCAATGGAGTAACATCTTAGAGGTTATACCAGCAATCTTATTGGGAGAAGCAAATAGACTCTCACAATTGTATATAGTCCACAGGGTATACAGAACGCCAAAATTCTTGTATGATATCGGGGTGCAATCAAACGCCTCATGCCCAAAGTGCTCTGAAGAAATAGCAGATATGGCACATATGCTATGGAACTGTCCTGTTATACGACCCTTTTGGGTGGAAGTGCTGGAACTAATAGATAGGGCGTATTTGACCTCAGTCCCCAGGAATGTCCTGACATGTGTGTTAGGCTGTGATGAGGAAATCGCTCTTGAACACTTAGGCAAGACTGCGGTAGGGAGGTTACTATATATGGCCAGAAAATCAATTGCAGCGAGGTGGATTCAACCGATCCCCCCTACAAAGGAGGAATTCCTTCAGAAGATAGAAGGGATGTTAATAAATGAGAGGGCTATATACAAAAAAAGGAAGATGGAAGGCAAATATGAGAAGTTATGGGGCCCATGGTTGGATACACCGGGAGTAGTATCAGCCGAGTTATTAAGGGAAAGGCTGTTACAAATTAATATAGGACAATAGGTGAGAAAAGGTGATGTTTTAAGTGTTTATTGAGCATGTGTATTATTGAACAGTATACAGCTTACAGCTACGAGCTAGACCGTTTATTGCCCTGCGTGGCGACCTAAGAATGTAATGGTTATATGCTAAATGTGCCATAAATTTTGTATAGCCCTGGATTGGATGGGATGGGAGGGGGGGGGAATGCTTTTCTTCCTTTTAATGTTTGTACGTTCCTTAAAATGAAAAAAATAAATAAAGAAAGAAATTTATGATTTAAAAAAAATATTCAGGACCTTGAGTAAGCTGGGTCAGGCTGGCTGCCTTACATAAAGACATTAGACACAAAGCTTGGCATTAGACATGGAGGTTAGTCAAGCATGAGTAATCAACCTGAGCTGGATCACTCATACACAGCAGCTGGGGGATGGTGCAACAATTGATTATTCTGCCTTCAGGCACAACCCAGGGATCACATCATCCTCTCCTGCAGAGAATAACAAATGTGCTAAGAGAACCAGCCAAGTGACAGAGCTTCATTATCATAATTTTATAATTGTTTTATCAGCAAAACCACTAAGCACGGGGATTAACCAAGATATGATCCTGCATCAGTGTAGCTACAGCATTCTCAAGGTATGTTTGCTTCATAATGCATCAAATCAAATGGTAGGTTTCCTTTAATGGACTTTGGTTTTCTTGCCCCGACATTAAATCAGCTAATACCAAATAATGATAAGTAAAATTATTCTTGCTTTCTTGCATAGGTGTATATTAACTTCTTTGTTTATCCATTTCCCTGATTTTAGCCTATTTAAATCAGCTGTTAAAGGAAAAAAAAAATATTTTCTCTGTGTTCAGACACATCACAAAATCTCTTCCCCACACATGGTCACAATATCTGCACCCAGGGTTACTCTCCAGTAAGCATTAACACCACTTCTAAAATCCCCAAAAATATTACAGACAGGTTTTAAAATATGCCTCAAGTAAATGTGATATTTAAGGAAATGGTTCTGGTCCTATATGTTTCACTGTACACCCTCCTCTTATTCTGTTGTAATCGTCCCCCATGGAACATTAGTATTCTCTGACTATTAGCTTAACATTAAGGTGGACAGAGTTCATGATCTACTAACTGTATGTTTGGCCCATCTCCTTACTTTTTCTCGAGCCAATGGGGTTCCCACACGTCCAATCGTTTGCCAGGTAGTGCACTCTCTGGAATTCTGCACCTAACCAATCCCAACTTACTCCTTTCCATTAGAAGGACTGTCCAAGGTGTTTTTTAATAGCAACATAATAAAACTTCCCAGTATTGTATCTCCCGTAGTGTCCCGAAGGCACAGAACTTCGACTGCCAATCAGTGGTTGAGTGGTTAAGTTCTGGTCTTATGATTCACGTGGAATCTTGGAATGGCCGGTAGCATTGGGTCATGACATCCATGTACTTATTGACCGATGCTCTTTAAATTTCGAGATTCCCTAGTGGGACATCAAGTGCTTATAGTATATTTAAATGTATTATTACACTCCATGGAATCTTTACTTCGCTTTTTTATGCTGTTTATTGTTGTAAATAAAATGCTACAGCCAAAAGGCAGAGAATTCTCTCTGTAACGTCAAGTACTCCGATGCTCCACTGGATAGAGCCCTCTACCTTCTGCAATCATTCCCGAGCTTCATCCTTCATAATTAATTCGACTTTGCAGTAGACCACAAGGTCTTCTGGGTCAAATACTAAAGTCTTTCAGGTCATATGAGTCACATGTTTTAAAAATAATTTCTCTATAATGAGTGTCTGTGTTTCCAGGAATCCCATTAATGAAATCTCATAGAACATTAAACTTATAAATAGACTCCATTCATACTAAGTGGAGAACAGGCAAAGGCTTTTCTAATTGCTTGCTGCATTGATAACTTAAATTTACCTTTAATTGAGATATTTTTACATTTTTAACACTTTCTCGGCTAGTCTTGCAAATATACTAGGTTTAATTTAGGGTTGAACCGCAAAGCAATTCCACCAAATGTTATAGGAGTTTATTTTTAAATAAAAACTGCATTGTTTACCCAAAATTAAATAGGTGAAAAATTATACCCAATTCTAAACAATCTATCCTCTAATAAATCAGGACCAATGGAAGGCATGGCTGCAAGTGGTACTGGGTCCCTAGTGTGATGGCTGGGGCAGGCATGGCTGCCAGTGGTACTGGGTCACTAGTGTGATGGCTGGGGCAGGCATGGCTGCTAGTTGTACTGGGTCACTAGTGTGATGGCTGGGGCAGGCATGGCTGCCAGTAGTACTGGGTCACTAGTGTTATGGCTGCGGCAGGCATGGCTGCCAGTGGTACTGGGTCACTAGTGTGATGGCTGCGGCAGGCATGACTGCCAGTGGTACTGGGTCACTAGTGTGATGGCTGGGGCAGGCATGGCTGCCAGTGGTACTGGGTCACAATTGTGATGGCTGAGGCAGGCATGGCTGCCAGTGGTACTGGGTCACTAGTGTGATGGCTGGGGCAGGCATGGCTGTCAGTGGTACTGGGTCACTAGTGTGATGGCTGAGGCAGGCATGGCTGCCAGTGGTACTGGGTAACTAGTGTGATGGCTGGGGCCGGCATGGCTGCCAGTGGTACTGGGTCACTAGTGTGAAGGCTGGGGCAGGCATGGCTGCCAGTGGTATTGGGTCACTAGGTTGATGGCTGGGGCCGGCATGGCTGCCATGGTACTGGGTTACTAGTGTGATGCCTGGGGCAGGCATGGCTGCCAGTGGTACTGGGTCACCAGTGTGATGGCTGCGGCAGGCATGGCTGTTAGCAGTACTGGGTCACTGGTGTGATGTCTGGGGCAGACATGGCTGCCAGTGGTACTGGGTCACTGGTGTGTTGTCTGGGGCACGCATGGCATCCAGTGGAACTGGGTCACTATTGTGAGGGCTGGGGCAGGCATGGCATCCAGTGGAACCGGGTCACTATTGTGAGGGCTGGGGCAGGCATGGCTCCCAGTTGTACTGGGTCACTAATGAGCTGGCTGTGGCAGGCATGGCTGCCAGTGGTACTGGGTCACTCGTGTGATGGCTGGGGCAGGCATTGCTGCCAGTGGTACTGGGTCACTAGTGTGAGGGCTGGGGCAGGCATGGCTGCCAGTGGTACTGGGTCACTAGTGTGATGGCTGGGGCAGGCATGGCTGCCAGTGGTACTGGGTCACTAGTGTGATGGCTGGGGCAGCCATGGCTGCCAGTTGTACTGGGACACTAGTGTGAAGGCTGGTGCAGGCATGGCTGCCAGTGGTACTAGGTCACTAGTGTAAGGGCTAAGGCAGGCATGGCTGCCAGTTGTACTGGGTCACTATTGTGATGGCTGGGGCAGGCATGGCTGCCAGTGGTACTGGGTCACTAGTGTGATGGCTGGGGCAGGCATGGCTGCCAGTGGTACTGGGACACTAGTGTGAGGGCTGGGGCAGGCATGGCTGCCAGTGGTACTGGGTCACTAGTGTGAGGGCTGGGGCA
The DNA here is from genome assembly GCF_040894005.1 of Engystomops pustulosus. Classification (NCBI taxonomy): domain Eukaryota; kingdom Metazoa; phylum Chordata; class Amphibia; order Anura; family Leptodactylidae; genus Engystomops; species Engystomops pustulosus. The sequence goes on along the minus strand of NC_092413.1, from coordinate 206,373,176 downwards.
GGCATGGCTACCAGTGGTACTGGGTCACTAGTGTGATGGCTGGGGCAGGCATGGCTGCCAGTGGTAACTGGTCAGTAGTGTTTATTGATGATGTGACATAGGACAGAAGCAGCTGGATGAATTATATGGTATTCAGAGACATAGGGGGAGGGATTTTTCAGTGCTTCTATGCCAGTTTCTGTTGTAGAAGCAATGAAATAATCTTTATTTCTTGCTCCGTGCCTGCATTCTTTTTAAAAACATGCAAACATCCACACCAGGTTGGCGTTGCTGCCTGACTGATGCATGTAAATACACAGACAAATGAATTGGTCAGAGTTTCATAAAACAGATGGGCAATGACCCAAAAGCATAAAGCTAAAGCAACCCAGGAGTTTATTAAAGCAAAGAAGTGGAATATTCCTGAATAGACATGTCAGTCACATGATCTCAATGCAATTGAGCTGTATTTCATTACTTAAAGTACTAAAGGTCAGACAGAAAGGTCACAAACAGCAACCGAAAACCTACAGTAAAGGCCAAAGGAGGAAACACAGTGATGTCTGGTGATGTCCATGATTATGAGGCCAAGACTTCAGGTAGTCACTGCCAACAAACGGTTTGCCGCAAAGTATTAGAAATTAACATTTAACTTACAATTATTCCCGAATTTCCCAAAATTTCCCAAATTACTTTTGAGCTCCTGAATTGAAGTAATACTTTGCATTTTGCAACCACTGAATTAGAGCAGAAAGTCTAAACTTCAACTGCATCTGAAGTGTTTTGTTCACAATTCCTTGTGGTAATCTACAGAACCAGAATCAAAAAATGTTCTCTCTGTCCAAATATTTATGGACCTATATGTAATTTACATCGGACAGTGTACACCATCGAAATCATTCAACACTAGAGATGTTGCAGTATGTAACTTTTAGACAGTAAATCTGTCCGGTTGTCTAATGGTTCTTTCTTTTTGTGAACTTGGGGGGAACCATTGATCTTAGAATAATGAAAAGTACAATAGAGATAATTGGGAAGCCATAGTTATCACAAGTCATTCATTTTCCCAGTAGTCATTTCTTACCAGAAAAAAAGTTGGCTGTACAATGAGGAAATTGTAAAAATTGGTTATTTTTTAATAATTGAACAAAAATAAGTACAGCCGCTCGTATTACCATGTTCATTTCGTGTTTGCTCTGTTGTTCTTTTTACTTGACACTGTCAGAAAACATGTAACAGCGAAGAAATAAATATCATCCTTTGGGATTTCATCACTAACAGTTATAGATTTACAGCCTAAGGCGGCACTACTGAGAGGTTCTGACTCGTAACTATCCCTTTCTGGTTTCTGTCAAATGCAGTGTTGACTAGAGACTTTGTGTGAATCCAAATAACCGTTCAGATTCATGCCCACAAATTACACATATAAGTCATTAATGAAGTACATTTTTTTTGATGATTTGTCTCTATGACAACACTTGTTGCATTGATAACTTGGATGTAATGCAGCCTCATAGTCATTAGCTGTAACCCTTTTGTGCTTCCGCCACTTTTGCCTATTAAGACATGGACAGATTTATTATTTTTATTACAATTTGTGGTAATTTAATATTATTACTATCATCTTTTATAGTATAGTTAGCACTATTCTCATAGTTTCTTGTAAAATCAGCTTCATATAACAATGTAGCAATTTCTGGAAATTTGTTTATACATCTATAGTACTTTGCAATTTTAATTTTTTAGGAGTTTTGCTGTGTGAGGGCTTGTATTTTGCAGTATGTGTTACAGTTTTTATTAGGAAAGTTAATCGCAAAAGAGCACAACTAAATGTGTAAATAACAAGATAAAACTTATGAATACAACTGCAAATAAGAAATTACCTTTTAATAATTCCTCTTCATAACTAGTTTCAGGGACAGGTGGTCCTTAGTCTACAAATAACTACTCATGTATGACAGTTTATAATTTAGTTCATCTGCCCTCAATCTACAATATTGCTAGAAGCTTAAAGGAAATCTAACCTCAAAACCATGCACAATAATTCAGGAGCACTTACTCTACACCTACAGGAAGTTCCAAAGCCCAGAACAGGAGATCCCCTTGGAGTATGGAGATTACTAAACCTACTGTCTGGCCCAGGCAGGCTAGAGGATTAATCTGGAAATATTGCAGGACTCCTGGAACATTTCAAATTTCTCTCAGTCTCCTGAGAAATGATCTTGGAGCAGCATCTTTACCTTGTGTACAAATGGGAGAGTATGTTCCTGGGCTGCAAGAAGTGCTGTTGCTATGTCAGCAACTATGCATGCTAGCCCTGCATGTGGTTCGCAAGATCCAGAATAGAACTCATACCAAGCTCGAGCAGCAATACCTAGTGATAATTAGTTTTTTTATGGCTGGTTTAAACACAGTAAGCAATAAGCTCCAGCTTCCCAATATCACTGCCTGCTTGCCTCTGCATATCCTAGGTGATACGGAACAACCATGAAGAAAGTCTGTCCCTGATATAAGGTACAAAAAAGCATACACAAAGAATAGTCACAGAACCATAGCCAAAAATTGCAAACCCAAAGTACAGAGGTATAGCACAACATGAATGGACAATACCTAACCAGAAAATACAACCTGCAATGAATTAGCTGTGGACAGAATACTTATAGGCATCCGGAGAACTTCAGCCTCAGATGACTGGAGCAGAGCTCTGTTCTTCAGAGCTGGTTAACTACAGTATTGCTCGACTAGAGCAGAGTTACAGAGGAACTGGGTGTGCTGCAATTAGACTCAACACAGCAACATAAACCACAGTTCATACTAGGAACGACAAGTAAAAACTTAAAAAAGAGAAAGCCAATGTATTTTAAGACACATTCTGTGGACAGAACTGAGTCCCCCATACTGTCACCTGCCTGCTGTTGTCCCTTACCAGAGGCCAGTAACTGGTTGATGTTCCCTTCCTACATCAAAGTGAGGATACGAAACAAGACTTACAAACAGATAAAAAAAGAGAGCTCAGAGGTTTGGGTAACAGCAGATATAGCAAATATGGCACAAAATCAGAATACAAAGGGATAGTCAAAATATGTAAGCCAAGATTGGATAATGATAGAATAGCAAGTGAGAATAATGTGGAGCTAATAAAACCAGCTTAAATCTAGGTGTGGACTATATCTATATTGGTTGCCAGAGAGCCTCAGCACCAGCTGACTGAAGCAGGGGCCTGTCCTTTACAGCAGGTTAACAGTGTTTGGGCCTTAGCTGAACTGCAGAGGAAACTGCATAGTCATCGTCGAATTGTCTTGTGTGATGGCTGGCCAAGGGAATAAGCAATGGAATGGGTTTAATATAAAATCTTTAAACTCATTCTCATGTACAGTAAAATTGATTCATACACAGGACGCCAACAACTGTTTGGAACAGTAAGTCTTTAATTATAGTTCATAGCTGAGCTTACCAGCATGGGATCAGTAGTGGGTCCATATTACCTTATCACTAATCCGTCTCTCTTAAATGAGTCAGGACAGAATATTATAAAGCAATCTGATATAATTCTCCATGTTCTTTTATCACATCAAGCTCCCATTGTACATTGTATTCAATAATATAAAATAAAAAGAGCACAAAACTTTTCCTTAAATGATCCTTTTGACATACAAAAGCCAAAGAACAAGACCATAAATCAAAGTCTTCAGGAAACTTTTAATCAATGAAAACTTGGAAATGTCTCGGTGACCTCCTTTTGTAGGTAACAATATCCACAGTCTTATGCATACAATGTCTCGCAATGACTGATAGGAGGTTACCCAAGATTTATCTCTATAAGCAATCAATGTTCATCTTCTTTTTATATAGTTTTATACTCATTAAATGTGTCATGCAGCCAAAAACTGAAAACGGGTTATCCTGGCGAGAAGTCATACATCTTTTGAAAAGTGAGATTATTCACAATTGCCTTATAGATGTAATATTTCAAAAACGGTACAAGGTGCTTTGCATGTTTCTTTTTATTCTTAAAGAAAATCAACCAGTTACAAAAAAAAAAAAAAACATTTTAAATACTCACCCCTCCTCTTCATCTTGATCCCGGGGCTGTCGGTTTTAAGTCCTGACACACTGGGAACACCTAGAAGATAAAGTTATAATTTACAGCACTGAGCCTGGGGACAAGATGTCCGGCATTCCGGGCTGCTTATTATCCATGCTCCTATGCCTTCCCCTCCCATGCTCCCAGCACCCATGGGAGAGGGAGGTGGCAGGGGCATGCATAATTAGCAGCCCGGAGTGCCGGACATATTGTCCCCATACTTCATGCTGCTAATTGTAACTTTCTTTTTTTAGTTGATCCTGGCATGTCAAGGCTAGCGACGGGCTGCACTGGGATAAAGATGAAGAGGAGGTGATTATTTATATATTTTTTAGTTTTTTTAACAGGTTGATTTCCTTTAATGTATTAGTGTTGATTTTGTTGTGACCCCAAAACAATAAACTAAAGAGGAGCTTTCACCACCTAAAACAGGTCCAATTTTTTGCATTTTTTAATAGCTGTCACTCTATTTTTCTGGGAAAGCAAAATTTCTCTGCTTTCTTAATTATCAGTAAATATTCCTTAACACCCTAATACTGTTGAGCAAACCCGTTGGAGTTCGAGTTCAATGAGTTTGTCCAAACCTCAGAAAAAAGTTTGGGGGCTCAGACACTTACTCAAATCAGAATCCAAACACCATTCAAATCAATAGGAACCCTATTTTTGTTACCCAAAATGACTATACAATGGGGTTATTAAGGGATAAAGGGCCGCAAAATGCTTAAAAAATAGGGCAAATTGACCCTGTAGATTGGTGTCCTCATAGAGTTATGTATATGCACATTTTAACTTTTTAAATGTGAGTATACTACAATAATAATAATAATAATAACAGGCTACGCTATGTATGTGTGCATTTTCTCTATATAGCAAACAAAATAGGAAATAGATCATGGTTTGAAGAGGGGAAAACGGACAGCTGTTTGGTCTGTTCTTGGAGAAGACTTCTTATCCATTTCTGGTGAATGCTACAACCTATTAAAAACTGCAGAAGCATATTATTCAGGAATCGGTCCATGACTGTAAGTAGCTCCAACATCTATGGTGGTGCGGCACTGAGAATTTATAAATGATATAGAGGACCTACAATGCATCCTTAATTAACCAATACATATCTATCAATGTTGGAAAGTTTATAAATAATATCTAAAAATCAATGATATTTGTGAACAATCCCATTTAAAAACTATTTTGTAAATTTTATTGAAATAATAATAATAATAATTCTTTTTATTTATATAGCGCACACAGATTATGCAGCGCTGCACAAAGCATGTCAAATTGGTCCCTGTCCCCATGAGGCTCACAATCTAAACAACCTACCAGTATGTTTTTGAAGTGTGGGAGGAAACCGGAGTGCCCGGAGGAAACCCACGCAAACACGGAGAGAACATACAAACTCTTTACAGATGTTGACCTGGGTGGGATTTGAACCCAGGACCCCAGTGCTGCAAGGCAGAAGTGCTACTCACTCAGCCACCGTGCCGCCCTATTTTTATATATATTTATTATTATTTATATTAATATTTTTCTGGATTCTTCAAAATTCCTAATTTAGTTTTAGAGCCTAGGCTCATCAGATGATCCCATGGTGGTCCATTCTAATTCTGAGGGTACAGTAGACCCCATATAAGTTAATGGAAGCTAGTTCTATGATTCAGTTGTCAAGGGTGAAAATTGGCTACAATTCACCACAAACGGTCAATTAAATGGCATAGAGAATAACTATTGATACTCTTCTACTTATTTGGATATTGGGGCTCATTTACTAAGGGTCCGAATGCTACACTTGCGTCGGATTTCCCGAATATTTCCGATTTGCGGCAATTTGCCCCGGGATTTAAGTAAATGTGCCCCATTATGTTTCTTCCCAATGGAATTGTATGATTGTCAAAGATTTTTTAGGACACTTTCAAGCCTCTCATAACATTCAACATTCTGAAACAAAATTGGAATCCAACACTGAATATGTCAACTAATATCATATCATTCTGATTGTATTTTATATCTTGGTTATTGCTTTTATTCCATTTTACCTTTAACATGATATTGTCTCAAATTAAAACTTTTGTGTCTCTTCAAAGAAAAAGAAACCATAAATATTCAGAATTTTACCAAAGGTTCACCCGATATAAAACTTTAATGTTTTCATTTTAAAATTTGTTGTGCTATAAACACCCTGCTGTTTTTTTTTATTTCCAGATCATTAAAGATTATATTGGTGCTTAGTCGCTAAAGACATTAAAATGATGTTTTCTGTGCTAAATACTTTATATTCACACATAACAAAGGGAATAAACAAAGTATTAATAATCCAGAACCATTTGCATGCCGAGGACATCGCAGCATCCCCTAATGCAAATTTGAGTAATAATGTGATCTCCGCAGACTCCTATGAATATTGTATTTTCCCATTTCTTGATTTGGATGTACTTATAGTAAGATTTGCATTTCAACCTTTGAGTTATTATTATTTTTCTCTCTTGAAATATGTTTATTTCTCAATGCGCAATTGTATCCTTATTTTTTACTACAGTTAAGCATATAAATATATCATCTAAAATCGTCTTTTATACATGGCTGATAATGCAAATAGAGGTTTACAAAAATGATTCTTTATTAGGGGAATATTTTTCACAAATTGTATGTGGGGGTCGGGAAAAATGAAATAACCTTTTACTTGATTTGAGGGATAAAATTGGTAAAAGAGAAGAAAAAAACATCATTGAGACAACACATGAAGGCGCAGATAATTATACAATGTAACGAGATGTGACATATAGCATTGGTTGTGCGCTTGTTAAAGAAAATCTATTGTCAGAAAATGACACGGTGTGGAGAACTTGTAAAGAATAGGGAAAAAAACAGGTGCCAATGTTAATAAGCAAGAAACACTAATAATAATGTCAATAATAAAATGATCTTATCTTATGGCGCCATCATATTTCACTGCAAAATTGGACTAAACAGAGTAATAAATTCAATGATCAGTAAGAGTTTACATTCTATAAGGGTCTTAAAGGGGATGAGGGAATACCTACTGGTAGTGCAACCTCGTGAAGGGTCACCAATAGTGATGATCAGGTTTGTAGAAACTCTGGGTCGATGAGTTCAAGATTTGGTTCAAGACCCAGACTTAACTGCAAACCAAAAAATGGTGGTAGTAACCACAAACCCTTCCTCTCACTGGGGTCCAAGGCGCTCTGGGTGTTCAGACCCTGTTTTTCTCACAGCAGTAAAAAAAAAAGCAAAGGACAAACCACATACCCGATCTCTCACTGTGGTTAAAGGTGCCCTGGGAATTAAGACCCAGCTATTATCATAGCAGTAAAAGCAATGGGAAAACCACATACCCTTTCTCTCACTGTGGTTAAAATCCTGCTACTGCGGAATTTGGCCATTTCAATTTTAAATCCAGCTAATGTGGAATTTGACAATTTCAGTTTCTAGTCCAGAGAATGTGGAACTTGACAATTTCAATTATGAATCCAGCAAATCTGGAACTTGAAAATTTCAATTGTGAATCCAGTGAATGTGGAACCGGAGATGTGTCGATAGGTAATCTTGCACTATGTGAGTCACAGTCTGCTTCCTGGTACTATGTGTTGTATCCATTGTTAGCGGAACTTGATGATAATTGATCACGGTGTTCCAATTTGTGGCCTTGATAACTCTTCCTCCAGAGATGGTGCCGGTGCCCCTGCTGCACTGGAAACTTCCTCTTCCTTGTACTGTCACTGAGCTCACAATGATGAATAGGAACTCCGGAAGTAGTGCCTCCATCATAGTACATTAGAACTCCCTTATTTTTCTCTCACAGTCTACTGGTGGAATAAAGAATGCTACGCTATCCTTATATCATGGGTCCAGTAGAATGGCCAACCAGTATTCGGCACTGTTGACTTTCAGGAGAAGTCAGAAGTCATTGTGCAGGCACTGCGGTAGGTAGTTGTTCATATGAGCAAGGACAAGCTGAACTCGGTGAGAGGAGTCTCCTCCGTCTCTTGTGCATCCACCCGACAGTGCTCCGGTGACACCTGTGAGCTGCTCTGGGTATCACTCTGCTCAGAGAAAATCTCCTCATCATTTACCTTCTCTACCAAAACTGTCCTATTCTTCCTCCCATCTCTAACAATGGCCTTGTAATCACTGACCATCTTGGTGTCATAAAAAGCGCAGCATGGTGCAAATGTCCCTCATGAGTGCCATGTCCTGTTGGTCAATACAACACATTCTGAAACCTGAATTAAACAATTGCCTCCTGTTGCTCACACATGCTTTGCAGCATATGCAAAGTGGAATTCACTTACTTAGTATCACATATGAGGCAATTTGTGGTAAGGACACAGTTCTTGAGCAGATAGGTGAGCGGCAGAAGGGTGTGAATGGGGAAATTATACAATGTGGAGCACACAAAGATTTTATATTTTATGGGCACAGTAATGGATGTGAGGGCCTACCAAAATACTGGTATGGGCTCCAATCAATTCAAGTTACCACCTTGACTTCAGCTCATGTTTACTTTGCCTGTGCCTAGTCATACATGAGGTGCTCAGATTGTTGAGACTTTGGACACGCTTTATAGACTCATGGCATATAGTACAAACGGCACTCTGTCTTCTCCACTCAGGGTGAAATAATGCAATGCTGTGGACACCCTTTGGGCTGCCTTTTGTGTGCTGAGTTCCTGGACATGCTGGACATTAGCAGGCAAAGTCATGGTTATGAGCACTGACCAATGCAACTTGCCACCCTCTTTTATTTTCTGCTGGCTGACTTCCTGACTTCCTCTTCATCTGAACTATCACTGCCTTTGATCCATGTTGCGCCTAGGAACTCATCATCATACCTGGCATCTTCTACCACTCAGCCCTCTCCATCTACACATTGTAGAAAGCCACAGGAGCTGGCAGTTGGGTTTCATCATCATTGTAGATCTCTTGTGCTGGTTCACTATTTAAACTCTCATCCTTCAACTAAAATTTTTGGAAATCTTGCAACTCTATGGGGCTTATTTACTAAGGGTCCACGGACCGCATTTTCGTCAGGTTTCCCGACTATTTCCGATTTGCACCGCATTTAACAGGGGGTATTTGGTGACAACTTTCATCCGGGGGGCGTGGTCGCCGGAAAATGCGACTGATTCTGACTAAGCACGGGATTTGACATTCATGGATTTGCATTACATGCACCAGGAAGAAGATGGTGAACTCCAGCGGACCTGAGCAGGGAAGTGACACATGCAGGATATCGGGCACACGATCTTGGTGAATCGCACCTTCATCCTCGTCGGACGGTACGGATCAGGGATCGCGACAGGACTGGGTAAGTAAATGTGCCCCTATGTCTGCAACTGGGGCAGGGACAGGTGGATGAACCACAGAATCCCAGCTAGTGGAGTCATCATATTGCTTGAATGACTGTTCCATGACTTTTGTCTAATGCAGCTTTGCTCTTTTGAAAGGAGTGAGGACGATGTCTCAACTTTGTGTGGCCTACAGGTAGATGCTGCACATCCTGGCGCAGGTTGTGGCAAGTTGTAGCAAGTGCTCTCCCTACAGCACCAACTCCATCACCACCACCATCGGCAGAACCACAGCCACTTCCCTGTTGCTAATAACATTAGGCAATGAACTGTATTAGGATATAAATAAAATTAGTACTATGACTAAAATTGTAGTACTGTATGATTCAAATAGTACAAAGACTGTTCATTAAAGGTATTACTGTACAATGCAGTAAATGCAAATAGTACTAAGACTGTTGCTGGAAATAATACTTGGACTGGTAGTGTAACATAGCACTATATGATGCAAATAGTACTAAGACTGGAAATGTAATCAAACACTGTATGACTATGTAAATGCAAATAGTACTAAGAATAGTACTGTGAGGTAACACTAAGGCAATTAGCAGTAAGACTTATCCTCTAAGGCAGTGATGGCAAACCTTTTAAACACTGAGTGCCCAAACTACAACCAGAACCCACGTATTTTTCGCAAAGTGCCAATGCGACAATTTAAGCAGTAACTTATTACTCCCTGCTCTTTCACAAGATTCAATTGTATAGGCCCCTGAGGACACCAATACAGTAGAAAGAAGGAGAAGAAGTTTGGATTATCATTGTAGCTCCTTCTAGGGTCCTGGGCTGCCTGTGACTGCAAAAGGCCTTGAGTTCTGTCTGGCGAACTTTTCACCTTGTTTAATGCAATGTTGAGCCATATAATTGGTCCAAATTCTGATAGGTCCCAACCCTCAGCAGATGTAAAGGCACACATTTTTTCTAATTTCTTCTATGGAGCATAGTCATATAATTTTTGGGGCTAGAAAAGTGATCATGGCAAACTCTTTTAGATGGACTAAATTGAAACTTTTTACATTTTTCTTGCTTGTGATCTCCACTCCCCAAAAAAACAAAACAATATGTAAAATATACTGGGGCACATTTACTTTCACGTCCCGTTGACGCCGCCGATCTGGAATGTCCAACGAAGATTCGGAGCTGCCGCGATTCACTAAGATCGTGCATCCAATTTCCTGCATATGTTGCTTCCCTCATATTTTTTACAATAACATCATGTATTTGGAGCTCTTCAAAAACTTGTGTAACATAGACAAATGTATGAAAATGTACGAAAAAGATGTACGAAATCAAGAGTGCTGCCAGGATCTGCAACACTGCGTCACTAACGGTTTTTTTCATTCTGACAAAACATATTGGAATTTTACAAAAAGTAAGCACGGTAGTATGGAGAAGGAAGCAAATTGTCTGGATTTGATTCTAGTGGCAGGTTCTGCAAATAAGAATGGGTAAATTACATACTGAGGTTGGTAAAAAATGGCAACAGTGAGACAAATATCTGGGAGACTTACAGATCAAGTGCAAATGGAACGAATCTCATCATAGCAATCATTCTATTTATTACAAGCTCGAGGCTGGGATTCCACATTCAGGTTTTTATGCAGTTTTAAGCCAAAACCAGGTGTGCAGGGAAAGTAAAACATATAAAGAACAGATGGTACTTTTACTCTTTTGTTTGATTCACTCCTAGATTTCTCTACAAAAATAGCCTTAAAAATGATGAAAGTGGAAACCTCAGCACTTCACAGATTTTGGAAGTCTTTGAACCCATGTGTTATTAATACTTGCACCTTACAAACATATTACCTACAGTAAATAGAGAGTTGTGATGAAACATCAGTTGAAAGGTTCAGTGCATAAAGGATGTGTCATCTCTCCTCCTCCTGTGTGGTGTAGTATAGAGGATGTGTCGGCTCTCCTCCTCCTGTGTGGTGTAGTATATAGAGGATGTGTCAGCTTTCCTCCTCCTCCTGTGTGGTGTAGTATATAGAGGATGTGTCGGCTCTCCTCCTCCTGTGTGGTGTAGTATATAGAGGATGTGTCGGCTCTCCTCCTCCTCCTGTGTGGTGTAGTATATAGAGGATGTGTCGGCTCTCCTCCTGTGTGGTGTAGTATATAGAGGATGTGTGGGCTCTCCTCCTCCTGTGTGGTGGAGTATATAGAGGATGTGTCGGCTCTCCTCCTCCTGTGTGGTGTAGTATATAGAGGATGTGTCGGCTCTCCTCCTGTGTGGTGTAGTATATAGAGGATGTGTCGGCTCTCCTCCTCCTCCTGTGTGGTGTAGTATAGAGAGGATGTGTCGGCTCTCCTCCTCCTCCTGTGTGGTGTAGTATATAGAGGATGTGTCGGCTCTCCTCCTTCTGTGTGGTGTAGTATATAGAGGATGTGTTGGCTCTCCTCCTCCCGAGTGGTATAGTATATAGAGATGTGTTGGCTCTCCTCCTTCTGTGTGGTGTAGTATATAGAGGATGTGTCAGCTCTCCTCCTCCTGTGTGGTGTAGTATATACAGGATGTGTCGGCTCTCCTTCTCCTGTGTGGTGTAGTATATAGAGGATGTGCCGGCTCTCCTCCTCCTGTGTGGTGTAGTATATAGAGGATGTGTTGGCTCTCCTCCTCCCGAGTGGTATAGTATATAGGGATGTGTTGGCTCTCCTCCTCCTGTGTGGTGTAGTATATAGAGGATGTGTCAGCTCTCCTCCTCCTGTGTGGTGTAGTATATAGAGGATGTGTCGGCTCTCCTTCTCCTGTGTGGTGTAGTATATAGAAGATGTGTGGGCTCTCCTCCTCCTGTGTGGTGTAGTATATAGAGGATGTGTTGGCTCTCCTCCTCCTGTGTGGTGTAGTATATAGAGCATGTGTCGGCTCTCCTCCTGTGTGGTGTAGTATATAGAGGATGTGTTGTCTCTCCTCCTCCTGTGTGGTGTAGTATATAGAGTATGTGTCAGCTGTCCTCCTCCTGTGTGGTGTAGTATATAGAGGATGTGTCGGCTCTCCTCCTCCTCCTGTGTGGTGTAGTATATAGAGGATGTGTCGGCTCTCCTCCTGTGTGGTGTAGTATATAGAGGATGTGTGGGCTCTCCTCCTCCTGTGTGGTGGAGTATATAGAGGATGTGTCGGCTCTCCTCCTCCTGTGTGGTGTAGTATATAGAGGATGTGTCGGCTCTCCTCCTGTGTGGTGTAGTATATAGAGGATGTGTCGGCTCTCCTCCTCCTCCTGTGTGGTGTAGTATAGAGAGGATGTGTCGGCTCTCCTCCTCCTCCTGTGTGGTGTAGTATATAGAGGATGTGTCGGCTCTCCTCCTTCTGTGTGGTGTAGTATATAGAGGATGTGTTGGCTCTCCTCCTCCCGAGTGGTATAGTATATAGAGATGTGTTGGCTCTCCTCCTTCTGTGTGGTGTAGTATATAGAGGATGTGTCAGCTCTCCTCCTCCTGTGTGGTGTAGTATATACAGGATGTGTCGGCTCTCCTTCTCCTGTGTGGTGTAGTATATAGAGGATGTGCCGGCTCTCCTCCTCCTGTGTGGTGTAGTATATAGAGGATGTGTTGGCTCTCCTCCTCCCGAGTGGTATAGTATATAGGGATGTGTTGGCTCTCCTCCTCCTGTGTGGTGTAGTATATAGAGGATGTGTCAGCTCTCCTCCTCCTGTGTGGTGTAGTATATAGAGGATGTGTCGGCTCTCCTTCTCCTGTGTGGTGTAGTATATAGAAGATGTGTGGGCTCTCCTCCTCCTGTGTGGTGTAGTATATAGAGGATGTGTTGGCTCTCCTCCTCCTGTGTGGTGTAGTATATAGAGCATGTGTCGGCTCTCCTCCTGTGTGGTGTAGTATATAGAGGATGTGTTGTCTCTCCTCCTCCTGTGTGGTGTAGTATATAGAGTATGTGTCAGCTGTCCTCCTCCTGTGTGGTGTAGTATATAGAGGATGTGTCGGCTCTCCTCCTCCTGTGTGGTGTAGTATAGAGGATGTGTCGGCTCTCCTCCTCCTGTGTGATGTAGTATATAGAGAATGTGTCGTCTCTCCTCCTGTGTGATGTAGTATATAGAGGATGTGTTGACTCTCCTCCTCCTGTGTGGTGTAGTATATATAGGATGTGTTGGCTCTCCATTTCCTATGTGGTGTGGTATATAGAGGATGTGTCGGCTCTCATCCTCCTGGGTGGTGTAGTATATAGAGGATGTGTCTGCTCTCCTCCTCCTCCTGTGTGGTGGAGTATATAGAGGATGTGTCGGCTCTCCTCCTCCTGTGTGGTGTAGTATATAGAGGATGTGTCGGCTCTCCTCCTCCTGTGTGGTGTAGTATATAGAGGATGTGTCACCTCTCCTCCTCCTGTGTGGTGTAGTATATAGAGGATGTGTCGGCTCTCCTCCTCCTGTGTGGTGTAGTATATAGAGGATGTGTTGACTCTCCTCCTCCTGTGTGGTGTAGTATATATAGGATGTGTTGGCTCTCCATTTCCTATGTGGTGTGGTATATAGAGGATGTGTCGGCTCTCATCCTCCTGTGTGGTGTACTATATAGAGGATGTGTCTGCTCTCCTCCTCCTCCTGTGTGGTGTAGTATATAGAGGATGTGTGGGCTCTCCTCCTGTGTGGTGTAGTATATAGAGGATGTGTCGGCTCTCCTCCTCCTGTGTGGTGTAGTATATAGAGGATGTGTCTTCTCTCCTCCTCCTGTGTGGTGTAGTATATAGAGGATGTGCAGGCTCTCCTCCTCCTGTGTGGTGTAGTATATAGAGGATGTGTCGCTCTCCTCCTCCTGTGTGGTATAGTATATAGAGGATGTGTCAACTCTCCTCCTCCTGTGTGGTGGAGTATATAGAGTATGTGTGGGCTCTCCTCCTCCTGTGTGGTGTAGTGTATAAAGGACTCGTCTGCTCTCCTCCTCCTGTGTGGTGTAGTATATAGAGTATGTGTTGACTCTCCTCCTCCTGTGTGGTGTATTATAAAGAGGATGTGTTGGCTCTCCATTTCCTATGTGGTGTGGTATATAGAGGATGTGTCGGCTCTCATCCTCCTGTGTGGTGTAGTATATAGATGATCTGTCAGTTCTCCTCCTTCTTTGTGGTGTAGTGTATAGAGAATCAGCTCTTTTGTGTGACTTCTGATGTGGGCTCAATGGACAGTATGAGAAGTACATGATTAGCATTATTATTATTATAATAACTTTCATGGAAATTGTGAATATTAAAATCCCCACTTACAATTGGTCGTATTCCCTTTGTGTGAGGATCCCAATTAAAATGCAGACGAGAGATGGGACTAATGTACCAGCAGCGCACAACTTCACAGGGCTAGATTTCCTCTGGTTTCTTTGAGAGATAACATTTTCTGACAAATTGATGGACAATATAATATCTCCATCTCTATTGTTTTCCTGTTTACCAATGCGTGTCAGTTCAGGGCCCAGAACTTCTCGAGATGAAACCCCACCGCATTCCCCTTCACAAGTCTGATAGAATCTAATTAAACTTAATGAAAGCAATCAGTCTGTGTGTTTCCGAACAGTTTTTCCAACTGTGAATAAAATGTTAGTGACCCTCATTTGTTAGAAAATAGTTTCAGATTGTTCAGAAATGTAAATTAGGTGGCAATTGAACTTTAGATTAAAATACGGATGTGGCCGGCACAATCAGATCCATTTAGCCAAGAATTTTACTTTCCATGCATAATAAGCAGAGGCACATTTAACCTACTGAGAGAAAGTGAGAGAGCTCATTAAATCCATTTAATAATGTGCTTAAAACACCACTTCAATTTGGCTGTATGATATTTCCTAAAACTTATGAAACAAAATAAACAACTCCATTGAAATTATTGATAGGAGTCCAACAGGAACAAGACAGTCAATGGGGCAGATTTACTTACCCGGTCCTGTCGCGATCCCGCGGTGCATTGTCCGACAAGGATTCGGGTCTGCCGCAATTCACTGCCGCAAGGTCGTGCGTCCAATTTCCTGCATGTGAGGCTTCCGCGCCAAGGTCCGCCGGAGTTCACCTTCTTCCTCCTGGTGCATGTAAGTGCGTGTCTTGCGACACAATGGTAAATGTTAAATATTGCGCGTTGTCCGAATCTGTCCGGTTGTCACGCCCCCCGATTTCTATTGCGTGCAAGATGGCGCCGATGCTGCAAAATCCGATCCTGTGTGCCAAAATCCCGGGGCAATTTGGCGCAAAACGGAAATAGTCGAGAAATCCTACGAAAATGCGCTCCGCGGACCCTTCGTAAATGAACCCCAATGTCTCCTTATCTAGTGAAGTTCCTAGGCCAAACCATGACCAAAATTTTAAAAGTAGCCCCCCGTTTTGACAAGCTATCAAGAATGTATACACAAAAGTTACCAACCCCCAACCACTATACAAGGCATTGGTTCAGCCTCACCTGGAATATGCTGTCCAGTTCTGGGCACCGGTCCATAAAAAGGAGGCCCTGGAGCTGGAGAGGGTTCAACGTAGAGCCACAAAAATGAAAAGGGGTATGAAAAGTCTCAGTTATGAGGAAAGAATAATACAACTAGATTTATAAAGTCTGGAAAAAAGACGACTACAAGAGGACATGATTAATTTATACATGAAGGGTCCATACAAAAATATGGTGGAAAGTTGTTTCAGATTAAATTAAATCAAAAGACGAGGGGCACTGTCTCCGTCTGGAGAAAACAAGGTTTAATGAACACAGGAGACAGTGTCTATTTACTATGAGAACGGTCAATCTGTGGAATAGCCTGCCTCAGGAGCTGGTCACAGCAGGGACAGCAGAGAGCTTTAAGAAGGGTCTAGATGCCTTTTTACACCTAAATAACATTGAAGGTTATTTTATATAGAATTGTTTCCCCTACATCCCTTCCTCATCCAATCCCTTCCCTTCCTTGCTTAAACTTGTGTCTTTTTCCAATCCCTTCCCTTCCTTGGTTGGACAAGTGTCTTTTTCAACCGTATAAACTATGATACAATGAACTATAATCATAATGGTGGAAACAAATTCCTCATGAGGTAAGTGAGTATGCCTGGCCAGTGCTCCATTTAAGTTTATGGGTTCAAAGGTTTGTCCCTTCAAAACCTACCCCATGTAACCTACCCTCTGGTTTTGAGACCCTCAGTGATTGTCAGAAAGGGGGAATGGACGTCCTCTTTTGAAGGTAGAACAGGTGGGCTCAGGTGGTCCAGTGTTACAACCACGTTTGTAAAATAACCTATCCTCTTTCCTTGCGTCCCCAGTGGTCATCAGAACGAGTTATTGAAAGAGCCTCTGGGAATGGAATGCCAGTGACCCATTCACCTTTAAAGGGATTTGTGGTTTGTCCCATGAAAGTAACTCATCCCCAACTTAACCTCTTGAGAACTTGAGACCCCCAGTGATCTTCAGATTGGGGACTGTAATTCTCTCAGTGATGAGTACACAAGGATGACCAGAACTCCATTCACTTCCATGGGGCTAAGAAGTTGTCCCACTAAAGCAGCCTATACACTGTCCTTGAGACCCACGGTTATGATCAAAACAGAAAACCTAACTAAACTAACCCCTTAAGATAAGGTTTTTCCATATTTTTATGGGTTTTTTTTATTACTACCCTAGCAATATCTTTTTGTTTGTTTGAAGGCTTATTACTTGTGGGACAAATTGTACTTACTAGTGGCACCATTTACTACTATGTGCTTTGAATTTGGAAACTGTGGTTGAAATATTTCATATTTTTTAAAACTTTTATTTTTTAACTATTATATTCAATGCATTGCAATACAACTGTATTGCCGTATATTATATTGCAGACTGTAATAGACAGTGCTGAATGACGGCTATGGGAGGCTCCCAGCTGTCATGGCAATGGATTGGTGCCCTTCATTGGCTTGCTATGGAGGTTGCACTAGGGTTTGTGCATGACCAGTGTTCCATATACTTCTATGGGTTGAATGGGTTGTCCTATGAAAATAACTTTTAGTCTTTCCTTGTGACTTTTTCCCTGATACTCCCAGTAATCATTAGAACAAGGGACTGTGAATAGAGCAACAGTGCTCCAAGCACTCCATTCAATTCAATGTGGTTCGGAATCTGTTCAATAAAAGTAACCTATACCCTATCTTAGAGACCCCCAGTAATTTTCTGAATGGGGGACAGTGCACAAACCTAACTTGTGCTCCATTTACTGCTATCGGGCCATGGATGTTTCTATTTTCATTCGGTTAATTTCTCTGTGTGTCGACCTATAGACTAAGGCCGTGATATTGAACCTTTTATAGACCGAGTGCCCAAACTACAACCAAGACCCACTTATTTTTTACAAAGTACCAACATGGCAATTCAAGCAGTAACTTATTGCTTCCTGCTCTGTCACAGCTTTCAATCGTATCAGCGTCCTGAGGACATCAATACAGTAGAAAGAAGAAGGAGAAATTCAGAATCCCCTAAACAGGAAGAACTGTCAGTCCTGGAGAAGGAGCTACAATGCTAATCCAAACCTGTCTACACCTTTCGACTATTCCTGTAGTCCCAGGCAGTGCTGTTGAGCATGGCAAATCCTGTGCTGTCTGGGACTGCATGAAGCTACCTTGAGTCCTCTCTGGTGACGGCTTGGGTGCCCACAGGGAGGGCTCATGGTTCCACCTCTGTCATCCGTGTCACATGTTGGCCAACACGGGTCTAAGTTTGGATATGGGCAAAAAGATGGGCAAAAGATGGGAAAAATATGAGCAAAATTCTAAATACTTTTAATAGCATGCAATAAAATGTACAGAAATACAATAAAAAAAAGAAAAATATCCAGAATAGTTGAACTTTTTAAAAAAAGTATATGATAAAGGTCAGAAAAACAAGTAATGTAATGTAAAGTAATTGTGAGTCGGCGGCGTACAAGGTCATGTAATTACAGTGGTGAGGATCAGGCAGAAAAAAAGGCGACTACATAAAAAGAAAAGGTAATCGGGAAAACAGCAAGGGGCCAAATCTGGGTTATGGTCTAAAAATGTTATTTCTTCATTTCAGAAAATGGGATGAAATGATAACTTTGTGGAAATGCACATCAAAAAATGTGAATAACAGAACTGCGCTGTTTCCCGGACTGAGAGCTTCTGTTTTATGGGATGGACGTAATAACTATGTATTAGAGGTAAAAGAGACACGAAAGATCTCCGGGGAATGAAGAGGATATTGAAGTAGAAGTATTTAGGTATAAATAGCAAAAATGTGATGGGTGATGACATGTAGGGGGGCACAGGCAGTGTACGACGGGTGGGCAACATGCACTAAATCTTGACTTGATCTATAGCCAAATCTAATACAAAACAGTCTCTTTACCCTTTATCTATACTGGTAATCCGGGTATCTCATGCTAATCCATTTCCAAAATTTTGGAAAATGAGAAAAGAGGGATAGTCTGCTAGGCGCATCAAAGAAAATATACACCGCCCAAGTCATGACCCGTAAATTAACACCGTAGTGTGCCACACAGTATATTACTGAATATAACCTCCCCTACATTGTATAAGGTCCCTTTCTGTGACCAAACCATACCGTATAGTGCCCCTAAACATTGCCCTCTTACTGTTGCCCCTCACAATAGATTGATTCCTGTACTACTACCAACCCAAAAATATATAACGACCCCTGTAGACGCCATCTATAATATTGTCCCCCCTAATAATAATGCCCCCCCCCCGCCTGTATCCTTCTTGCAGTACTTATAATGGTTCCTGTCCTTTAGCACCCACTCTTTTTCTATAGCCCTCCTGAACACTCCCCTTTTTTGTAACATTTAGCATCTATAAATTCTACACTGTGCACTTTCTGCTATCTCCCGCTTGACATGTGCCCTTATGGTTTGGGTCTGGCGGTTTGGGTGTAAAACCTTACAGACTCACTTTGGAATCTTGTCTTTGCAAATTTTATTTTTCTAATTATTAATTTATTCTTTCGTTTTTTCATATAATAAACTTCTTGCATATATTTATACTTTTAATCAGTGTCGGACTGGCCCACCAGAGAATCAATGGATCCTCCGGTGGGCCCAAACTCTTAACCATTAGTGGAACCCCAGTGGTACAGTAGAAAGCAATAAGAAAATTTGTAGATTCTTTTCCCTTGACTCTATCTGGTGGGTCCAGCCCATTGCTGTTTATAATGTTCTGTTGTGCAGGGATTATGTTTGGGCCTTTGCTTTCCCTTGTCTAATGTTCTTGACAGACAAGTGTCATGCCTGGATGGTGCCCACCTCATGGTCTTTACAATGGAAACCTCTGTCTACTTTATCACAAAGGGGGCGAGCTGATCATACAAATAATAAAAGCTGTGCGACAAAAAGGAGACACTTTTATGACATTTTTATTACTAAATGTTATTACTCCTTCTCTGTTCCTGTAGTGAGTTACTTCTAGCTGCACCTGAATTTCTATTCTGTTGTGTGATCTTTTGGGTCTTTCTGTTGGGGACATTTATTAACATTTCGCCAGAAAGGTGTCATAAAAGTAGCTCCTTTTCAGACGCACAGCCTGTTTTCCTGTTTTCAAAATGTTACACTAGAGAAATCAAGGTTTAATCGCCAGAGGTGACAGGGCTTTTTTACTATGAGAACAGTGAATCTGTGGAATAGCCTGCCTCAGGTGCTGGTCACAGCAGGGACAGCAGAGAGCTTCAAGAAGGGTCTAAATGTCCTTTTTCTCCTAAGTAATATTGACGTTTATGTTATATAGAATTGTTTCCCCTAAATTCCTTCCTAATCCAATCCCTTCCCTTCTACTGGTTGAACTTGATGGACAAGTGTCTTTTTTCAACCATATAAACTATGAACTATGAAGACTACTTTGGCACTGGAATTCTGCAGGGGGTTTTCATTGCTGTCTCTCCTCCACTACTTTCTGTGGTCTCTATTTTGCTGTGAAGGACCTACATGGTCTTGTGATGGTCATGTGACATAAAGGTCCTTCTAGAACTTTATTCAATGCAGTAAAAAACACAGTCTGGTCACTAGGTGGCAGTAAAGCTCAGATATCATAACATACATCATCTATATCACATTGCCGAAAAATAAGGGTTAATCAACCACTGAAAAAACTGAAATATAAAACCTACATAGCAATAGGAATACCAAGTAAAACACATGTTATGATCACTAAGTGCTGCCATTACAGCAAATAATAGATGACAATTTAAAGGCTCAGTAACATATATTAACCAAACGTATAATAGTTATGCATTGAGAAAGGAGCTGCCTAATTCTACACCTTACACACTTTTATCGTAAAGGACAGACCGTGGGCAGGGCAGTATCAATAGTCCAAACAAAGAGCAGAATAACATCTATGCAGTTAATGGTACCAAAAGAACATAATGGGGCTCATTTACCAAGGATCCGCGGACCAAACTTTCAACGGGTATTCCGAAGATTTCCGATTTGCACGCGATCAGATTGGAGGCAGGCTGACAGACGATTCGACTTTTCCGGACTATGCGCAGGATTTAACTTTTAAATTGTTTCGCAAAACAATGCACCTACATGCAACAGGAAGAAGAAGGTGAACTCTGGTGGACCTGAGCGGGGAAGCCACACATGCAGGATATCGGGAGCCCGATCTACGTGGATCACGATACAGTGCATCATCATTGGACAGTCCGGATCGGGGATTGCGACTCGGACGGGTACGTAAATATGCCCCATAATCTTTCAGGCTCTGGTTGGACCATGGATGAAAAACACGGGTCGCATACTGGCATCAGCAGAGAATCCAGGGGAATTACAATGAGGAGGAGGAAACCAAGTCCAGAGATTGTGGAGGGAATTTTTCAATTTGGGTGCAGGGTAGGGAAGGAAACGTGCTAAATTTTTCAGTGGGAGGTAAGTTTGTGGCACAGGAGATTAATGAATTTACGCACAGACAAAAAGAAATCAAACTCCCTAGACCAGCTTTAAGCTGCTCTAATTTGCGCCAAAAATAGCGCCACGAAACGAGTTGGAAAAATACATACAATAGTGTCGGATTCAAAAGCAGATCCATGATTTTGGGCAAAAAAATAACAAATCATGAGTGTCGGAAATTCACCAAAATTTATTTTTTATATATTTTTTTAATTGGCGCACTTCAATTCTTGTCTACCTCTAGGAAGCCATTTTTCCAAGGCATAAAGCCAAAACTTTATTCTATAGTCATGCTTTGGGCTTTATAGTGTCTGAGAAACCATGCTTTACAAAATACTGTATGTCCCTGCATATTATGTTTAAAGTTAACCTGTCACCACATTTCCACGTATACAGCCAGTGACAGGTTCCTACAGAGTCCTAATAACTAACTTAGCTAGATATGGTTTCCCATACATCCACATAAATCAACTTTTATATTATATTACCTGGCATCAGAGAAGGCTTGTCCTGCTTGGCCGGCCCCTCCCATTTACACCTCCCCATGTCCCATGGATCTTGTCAGCATGCCATGTGACCAGGGTGACATCATCTCAGGTCCTTTAGCCTCTTAACAATAGCAAACTGTACCCTTCTTCTACTTACCATCTTTTAATCACATACATGGTGTACACTTTGCTATTTTTAGAAGGATAAAAGACCTGCAATGATGTCACTGGTCACATGTAAAGAATGTAGTTAAGCACGGTGGCTGATTGGGTAACACTTCTGCCTTGCAGCGCTGGAGTCCTGGGTTCTAATCCCACCCAGGTCAACATCTTCAAAGAGTTTGTATGTTCTCTCTGTATTTGCGTGGTTTTCCTCCAGGTACTCTGGTTTCCTCCCACACTCCAAAACATACTTGTAGGCTGATTAGATTGTGAGCCCCATGAGGACTAGGACCGATTTGCTATGTTTTGAGCAGCGCTGTGTAATCTGTAGGCGCTATATAAATAAAGAATTATTATTATTTTAGGTGATATGGGGAGGACTTGTAACCCTTTATCAGCAGGCACCAATGCACTCAGGGTGGTCATAATCTGGTGACAGGTCCTATTTAAGGGAAGTTCCTCTAACCCTTGAGCAGATCACATCAAATACACAATTCACCATAAAGTGACAAAGTATAAGTTATATGTTATAAGTTCCCTTTATAATAGCACCTAAAATTCTACTTAAATTTATACTTAAAAGAAACATTAAATTAACGTTCCAAAACAATAATAAATTATTAATTTTTAAAAACATATAAATAAATTTAAATATATACATAACACCAACATTACCTAAAATACAAGCACTATGCTTCCTATATGAGATCAAAGCTTGGGTGCCACCACCTTTGATCTAATAGCTGCCCCTCTGGGTAATCAGTATAACAACAGCAAGAGACAAACTGTTATAGCCATCAGACCCCCTATGGTTCAAGTATCCAAGCCTAAAATAATAATAAAAAAAAGAAAAGGAAAAAGTTTTGAAAAATGTCTCTCGTATGGTTCTGACCCAAAGAAAAATAGTATGGGGGGAATTAATTAAGGCTGGCGTTTATCCACTAAGAGTTTTTTGATGTAGTCTCTGCCTGCCCGTTTCTCACACGATCTCCACCCACTCGGTTGCTCCCCAACCGCTCTTCACCAGCTCCCCACCTGCTCTCCACCCGCTCTCCACCTGACACACCCAAAGAAGCCCAAAAAATGTCAGGGAAGGGGGAGATTCAGGTTTTCTGGCAGAGAAGACATAATGGGGGTCATTTACTAAGGGCCCGATTTGCGTTTTCCCGACGTGTTACCCGAATATTTCCGATTTGCGGCGATTTCCCCTGAATTGCCCCGGATTTTTGGCGCACGAGATCGTGATTGTGGCGTATCGGCGCCGGCATGTGCGCGGCGGAAATCGGGGGGGGGGGGGGGCGTGGCCGAACGAAAACCCGACGTATTCGGAAAAACCGCCGCATTTAAAAACGGAAAATGTGTTGCTTGGGACGCGCTTACCTTCACTCGGCCGGCCTCGGTGAATTTCAGGGCATCCGGATGCAGCGCCACCTGGTGGACAGCGGAGGAACTACCTTAATAAATCCCTTCCGGACCCAAATCCAGCGCAGAGAACGCGCCGCTGGATCGCGAATGGACCGGGTAAGTAAATCTGCCCCAATGAATCCCCCCTTTGTCTCATCTGGAGAGCACAGTAAAAAAAACAAACCCAGAAAGAAAATGGCGCAACTGCATTCTTTTTCCAATTCCAACACATGTTAAACTATTTTTCAGCCTCCCAGTAAATGACACAGAATATTTAATGGTGCCATTAGAAGTACAAAAACGTCCTGCAGATGACAAGACCAGATGTAGCTTTGTAAACAGGAGAAACAAAAATATATAGCTTGAGGAAAGAGGAGTACAAAAAGTTTTTTGGGTCATTAAAATTTTTGGACTGGAAAACCCTTTGAAAGTCTAATGAAGGGTCACCTATGGCCGTGATTTATCCAATCCTTCAATATTACAAGACTAGAACTAGAACTATAAATAAAGGCTCCCATTGAATGACAGAAAGCTTTAGTTGGTGAAACTGGAACACCCCTTTATCTGTACCTTCTGCTGTCTAATTCATGTGGACGTCTCAGGACATCAGCTCCTCGTCTGGCATCACTCAGGCTATCATCCTATCTTCTTTATTGGAACAAATTCAACAAAAGCGAGCAACTCCCCGCATGTCAGGAGAGATAAAGGAGATTCTTTTTTCTTAATAAAATGCAATACCCCCCCCCCCCCACCCCTTATCTCCGTTATCTTGGGTCCCATATCTGTTACAGAATCTCTACACACTTGGCAACAATGAGCCGGTTCCTTTTCCTCGCCTTCTAATCACAATTTAATGTATACTTCTTATTAAACAGTTCATCTAAAGAGATTGATTGCTCTTCGCGGGTCTTCCAGAGACCATTTCTCTTATCTTTCTGAACTCTCGCTAGGCATGCAGACTTTCCGTTTCAATTATGTGTGTATTGATGCCTGGCAGATTAGTCTGCGGGAACTGACACTGCAATGCTGTTCAGACCAAAGCAAATGGAAAATATTTGATCATAGGGCCATGGGAGCTTGGCCCGGGCCACCCAAAGAGGTAAGTCTACTGATTCTAAATCTGTCTACTGTTTTGATGTGGCTTGCGTAAAAATTCCTTCTATTATAGTATTATTGTAGATGAGGTTATATGATGTCAAAAACAGCTCCTTTAGAAAGATGATGACATTGAGATGGCATTGACTCTTAAAAAATACAAAAATTCCGAGGGCTTTCCATCTTCTGAAAAAAATCCCACCTGGTTGATGTTGGTTCCCAATAGAATTCTGGCAATCATGGAGTTTTTGATCCACAAATCATGTAAGAATTTTTATGATCTTTGGTAACTTGATCATCCCGTTAATTTACATGTTAATCCAAAAAAGTCTAAAAAGCCTGATACATTAAGACTTCTTCCTTGTTTACTGGTCTTAAAAGGATCTTACCATTTAAATTAACCCAACCAGAATAAATATTTCATGAAAAACTTTCCATGGCTTCAATGTTAAAAAATCTTGTTTTTTGTAAACTTATATGTAACTCACCTGAGGTGAGTCCAATGATGTTAATGGAGTCCTGCATATTAAATTTGCATTGCCCTGCCTCCTTGTTTCTAGTTGACAGGTCTCACTGCTAGGACATGCTGCTGTATGGAACTAGTAATTAGGGGCCATCTGCCAATATTCTACAACTAAATAACTACAGACATATACAGCTCTGACTACTTATTATTAGAGCTGGAAAATGCTGTGTCACATGTTGAACATAGTACCTTGTTGTAACATCGATAAAGAGTTCTGTTACATCATTGAGCCCTTCATGTCATGTGACCAGGGTGATGTCACCTTGTGTCTTTTACCCAGTAACCATTTGTATGTATCTTATCACATGAAATCACAGCATGCCTCCATACAGGATGGGGAGGAGTAGAAGTTCTTGGAGGCAGGCATGGATTTTGTGTGGGAAAATATGCAAATACGTTTTCCAGGATTGGATAAGAAAAAACACACCTCCTTTAGCTACCTTTGTGGAAGCTCCCTTGGCACAAGCATAACATTCAGATAGCCTAATGACATGGTTAAAACCAAACCAGTATATCTATTCCAACAGTGTTGTTTCAATATGGTTGCATCTCTTCAGTACAGTGTAGGGATCTGGTTTGGCTTGTGGGGAAGCTCCCTTGACATCAAGCATAACTTTCAAGAAACCTAATGCAGGATTAAAACCAAACCAGTATTCCAAAGAAACAGATTCCCAACTGTAGGCAGAGCTGTTTCAATAGGGTTGCGTCTCCTCAGTAAAGTGTAAGGAACATGTTTGGCTGTGTGAAAGACTTTTGACTAGGGTCAGGAATTAAGAGTTCTCCTTTTGGAGACTTTGCTTATTAAGGCCCCCTTGTATGTGTGTAGATACTTATAGAGACCATTGATGCTCCACTAGGGGCTTCTGGGGAAAATTAGCAATTTAAGTCATATGATTTTATATGATCAGATGCATACATGAGGTAGTTATACAAAAGTATGTTAAGGGAAACTATCATTAATCTTCATTTAGGAACAGTTGTCTATATTGACTAATTTGCTGTATTGGGCTAGGAACAGCTACACCTGAATTTAAATGAAGGTGTTGCCATGCAACATAGATAGCAACATGAATTAAAAACAAACCATTGGTTAAAAAAAAACTGGAGGCGGGGTTACCTTGTTGGATACCTCCGCTCCTTTACATATAACACCAAGTTGAATCGGACCTTAACTTTACACTCGACCAATCATATTTTAGTGGGTGGATTCCTTTAAGGCTCCTGGTCAGAGCTTAGGGGGTATTTAATTCTGTTTGGATAGCCAATCACTATCTCATGTGCAGGTTTATTTTCCTACAATGTATTTCCTGCAAAGTGTGACTTGCTGAATGTACATACTCGATACCCTTTGAGTGCTGGATAGAGGTGTAAAGGCTTGTTACGTCCCACGTAACAAGTTGTGCATCTAGTGGGAGGGCTCCAAGTGAATGGATACATTCTAAGAACCCAGAGGAATTATTTTATTTTTTTGACCAATGGGGTTTCTCAAAGCAAAATAGACAATGGAGAGAGGATGGAGTCTGTGGAGGCCACTATCGGCCTCCCTGCTGGTTTTGTCAGGGTCTTATGGACTTTAAAGAGAACCCGTCATGCAAAATAACCCCCCTAAACTAAATATATTTTCATAAACTGCCATTAGAGAGCATTGCCTTTATCCCTTCATTGTCCCTCTACATACCTGTAAACCTAAGCAATGAGGTCCTAAAGCTGTATGCAAATGACCTGTGAAATGTCCAATGAAGCATTAACATATTCAAGCTGTCCACTCTATTCATGAGTGGGAGGCACAGCCACACCCCCAGTGCATGACTGACAGCCTATATAATGGAGTGAGGCTGTATAATGATGTGCTTCCTGGTGCTGGTGGCCACGCCCCCTGCAGCCTGTGTGTGCATGTGTGTGTATAGGAGAGATACAGCAGCTCCATGCAGCCATGTTATAGCAGAACATGTCAGATTCATGTGTAGCTGATGTCTGTGTCTCTGTATATTAGGAGGATGCAGCATGTCAGCAGATGCAGCACACACACTAGCCATGCTTTACTATACATTACACACAGACATGAGCAGGGGGAGGAGAGGGGAGGGGGAACAGGGGTGACATCACTGCCTCTGACCATGTGACCAGCCTCATTTACATGATAAAGAATAGATGATTTTACAATGAATAATGTATGAAATAACTAGATAAAGGCTGGGATGGGATCCTTGTGAGCTGCTCCAACAGGTAGAGGTGACAGGACTAGTGACACAGACCTGATGACAGGTGTCCTTTAAGGAGTGTGTATATAACAGGTGTTATAGGGTGTTGGTTAGTTAGAAATACACTGACTCGGGCATCTATCCTGCACCTCTGAGCATGGTGTTTCAATAGCCTCTTGCTCTTGTTCCTTATTGCATATATGGGAACTCAGTCAATTTTTCGGTAGACTGTTTTAACAGTGACTGTATGTATCAGGCACTCTCATTCCAGTGACTGGCTGTCTTGGACACTCTCATTTTAGTGACTATTGGACTCCGGCACTCTCATACCAGTGACTGTCGGTCGCAGGCGCTCTCATTCCAGTGACTGTCGGTCTCAGGTACTCTAATTCCAGTGACTGTCTGTCTCTGACACTCTCCATCCAGTGACTGTCTGTGTCTCTGACTGTCACTTTGTCTATGGAGAGATTTATCAGAATTTTCTGAGAGCAGACCTGCTCTAGTTTCCCTTGCCAGTCAATCAGAGCTCAAGTTTCATTTTTGCACAGCTGTTTATAAAATTACAGCTGATCCCTGATTGGTTCCCATGGGCAACTGGAACAGTTTTACTTCAGACACTTCTGATAAATCTCCCCCTATGTCTGTATCCCTATCCATCTTACCTCACACATAAGCGTCTTATACTCATTGCCTATAGAAACCAATCACAGCTCAGAGCTCATATTAATGACCTGTGGCAGAACAGCAGCCAATCACGGCTCAGCTTCCAACTGTTATAGCAGCAGCAGAAGACAATTGCTCCTGTATACAGTGGTTAATAAGTGGATTTTGGAAAGCATGGGGAGCAAATTTAGACTCAAAACATGTTCTAAGACGTTCCCTGAGTCACAGGCAACGACTATGCAAAATTTGGTGATTGATAGTGATTCCTTTAGCTGACATACATACATACATAAACATACACACATACACTAAGCTTTATATATTAGATCTACAAGTTATTAATTGATTTACATTGTGTCTAAATCCTCCTACATGAGGTAGATGTTAATGTTCTATGTTGGGTAAAGAACCTTAGATGTCATTATCCGGGTCACATGAAGTGTGGATAAAACATGGATGGCATTTAGTTAATAGGGCTCTATGGAACCCGTCACCAGATGTAT
This sequence comes from Engystomops pustulosus, assembly GCF_040894005.1. Classification (NCBI taxonomy): domain Eukaryota; kingdom Metazoa; phylum Chordata; class Amphibia; order Anura; family Leptodactylidae; genus Engystomops; species Engystomops pustulosus. Next base: position 206,344,865 of record NC_092413.1, on the reverse strand, counting down.
ATGTGACAAATGTGGTGACAGGTTCCTTTTAATTATCTGCCACTTTTGTGTATGATGCACCCAAATTAATAAGAGTTTCCAGAATTGTTGTCTAGGCAAAGCCATAGAAAAGCCTAAATTTCCACAATAATCTCAGAAAAGTTTTCTTTCACCGTTTAAAGAAAAAAATTACCATCAAAATTCACCATGATAAATTTTCTTTAAAGGAAATCTAGCATTTGCTTTTATGCATTATGAACTAAACATACCTTGAAAATGCTGTAGC